>NC_138191.1:133673137-134361262 GCF_964194105.1 Spermophilus citellus
AACTATAAGAACAATATTATTGGGGCTGGGGCTGTACCTCAGTGGTAGAGCAGGCGCCTGCCTGGCACATGTGAGGCACCGGGTTCGATCCTCAGCACCACATAAAAATAAATAAATAAAGATATTGTGCCATCTACAACTAAAATAAATAAATAAGGTCTACTCACAAAATATTTTTTAAAAAAAGAACAATATTATTATTATTTTTTTTTTAAAGAGAGAGAGAGAAAATTTTAATATTTATTTTTTAGTTATCGGCGGACATAACATCTTTGTTGGTATGTGGTGCTGAGGATCGAACCCGGGCCACACGCATGCCAGGCGAGTGTGCTACCGCTTGAGCCACATCCCCAGCCCAAAAAAGAACAATATTATTGCATGGTATTATTGAGTATAATAATAAAGGCAGTTAGATTCAATTTCATGACTCCAGGCCATACTTGGGAACCTGATTTTTTTTTTTTAATATTTATTTTGAAGTTGTAGTTGGACACAATACTTTTATTTTGTTTATTTTTATGTGGTGCTGAAGATCAAACCCAGGGCCTTGCACGTGCTAGGCCAGCGCTCTACCTCTGAACCACAAGCCCAGCCCCAGGAACCTGATTTTTGACAAAATACTGCAAACATTTTAGATCCTCTTAGTTATTTGAATCATGTGAATTGAGTTTTTGTTTGGATTCTAGTAAGTTTAAAATATTTATTAGAAATGAATGAAATAGGGGCTTGAGATATAGCTCAGTTGGAAGAGTGCTTGCCTCGAATGCACAAGCCCTGGGTTCAATCCCCAGAACCACATACAAAAAAAGGGCTGGGGCTGTAGCTCCGTGCTTGCCTCGAATGCATGAGGCACTGGGTTTGATCCTCAGCACCACATAAAAATAAATAAATAAAGGTATTGTATCCATCTATAACTAAAAAAAAAAAAATTCTGGGAAAAAAAAAGAATGCTACTGCAATGAGTTGAGTGTTCAGTATGTTATTTTTATTAAAAATTATTTAATTTGTCTTGAGATCTAATGATGGCTTCAGATTTTTATTGCTGGGTAAATTTTCTAGCTTTATAAAAGTCTAGTTTATAAAACACTAATACGTGCTTTTTTTAATTTTTTTTTTTTTTTTAGTTATACATGGACACAGTATTTTTTTTTATTTTTATGTGGTGCTGAGGATCTAACCTCACATGGCAAGTGCTCTGCCACTGAGCCACAACCCCAGCCTGTGCTTCTTTTTTTTTTTTTTTTTAAAGAGAGAGTGAGAGAGGAGAGAGAGAGAGAGAGAGAGAGAGAGAGAGAATTTTTAATATTTATTTTTTTTTAGTTCTCGGTGGACACAACATCTTTGTTTGTATGTGGTGCTGAGGATCGAACCCGGGCCGCACACATGCCAGGCGAGCGTGCTACTGCTTGAGCCACATCCCTAGCCCATCTTTTTTTTTTTTTTAATATTTATTTTTTAATTATTGGCGGACACAACATCTTTGTTTGTATGTGGTGCTGAGGATCGAACCCGGGCTGCACGGATGCCAGGCGAGCACGCTACTGCTTGAGCCACATCTCCAGCCCCCTGTGCTTCTTTTTTTTAACATATAATTTTTAAAAAATTTTTTTTTTAATATTTATTTTTTAGTTCTCGGCGGACACAACATCTTTGTTTGTATGTGGGGCTGAGGATCGAACCTTGTTTGTATGTGGGGCTGAGGATCGAACCCGGGCCGCACACATGCCAGGCGAGGGCGCTACCGCTTGAGCCATATCCCCAGCCCCAACATATAATTTTTTATACCTTTATTTTATTTATTTTTACATGGTGCTGAGGATTGAACCCAGCGCCTAACTCATGCTAGGTGAGTTCTCTACTGCTGAGCCACAACCCCAGCCATGATACATGCTTATTTAATATTTTATTTGGATTGGCTTAATGCCTTCATTTTTATAGCTTAGTGAGAATTTTTTTTTTTTTTTTAATGTACCAGAGATTGAACCCAGGGGCTCTTAACTATTGAGCCACATCCCCAGCCCTTTGTGTATTTTATTTTGAGACAGGGTCTTGCTGAGTTGCTTAGCACCTTGCTAAATTGCCGAGGTTGTCTTTGAACTCGCTATCCTCCTGCCTCAGCCTCCCAAATTGCTGGGATTACAGATGTGCGCTACCGTGCCCGTCCCACTTAGTGAGAATTTTAAGGTCTTTATGGAATCCTTAAGCATTTTAGACACTATTCACAGATTTTAATAACTAGGATTATTTATGTGCTTGGAGTATGTTTGCTGTAATTTTTCTGATGAGCAGTGACTTTTCTTCTCTTAGGTAAGATAACTATTAGTTTTACAAGTCATAGTTTCTTTCCATTTATTGCTTGTTACTTGCCCCTGCATACAAATTAAACTGTTCAGTTGTATAATTGTCTTTCTTTTTATTTATTTATTGGTGCCTGGGATTGAACTCAGGGGCACTCGAATATAATTATGGCATTTGCAGGTAAATGGATGGAGTTGGAGAATATTATGCTGAGCGAAGTAAACCAATCCCAAAATATTAAAGGGTGAATGTTTTCTCTGATTAGTGGATGCTGATCTGTGATGGGGGGGCATGGGGAGAATGGAGGAACTTTGGATTGGGAAAAGGGGAGGGTGGAGAGGAGTTATGGGGGCAGGAAAGATGGTGGAATGAGATGGACATCATTACCCTTGGTACATGTATGATTGCACGAATGGTGCATCTCTTCATGTGTACAACCAGATAATTGAAATGTTGTGCTCCATTTGTGTATGATGAATTGAAATGCATTCTGCTGTCATGTACAATTAAATAGAATAAATTAAAAAAATAAAAATAATAATTTAAAAAAATTGCTGTATTAAGACCTTGGTTGGGGGCTGGGGATGTGGCTGAAGCGGTAGCGTGCTCGCCTGGCATGCGTGCGGCCTGGGTTCGATCCTCAGCACCACATACAGACAAAGATCTTGTGTCCGCCAAATACTAAAAAATAAATATTAAAATTCTCTCTCTCTCTCTTTCTCTCTCTCTCTTTTAAAATTTTTTTTGAAGAGAGGGGAGAGAGAGAGAGAATTTTAATATTTACTTTTTAGTTCTCGGCGGACACAACATCTTTGTTGGTATGTGGTGCTGAGGATCGAACCCGGGCCGCACGCATGCCAGGCGAGCGCGCTACCGCTTGAGCCACATCCCCAGCCCTCTCACTCTTTCTTAAAAAAAAAAAAAAAAAAAAAAGACCTTGGTTGTAGGGTAGCATTTTCAAGAGCAACCCCAAAGTACTGGGAGAGAAATTGAGAGGGAGGCATCTTTTTTCTTTTTTGGTACTGGGAATTGCATTCAACCACTGAGCTACATCCCAAGCCCTATTTTGTATTTTATTTTAGAGATAGGGTCTCACTGAGTTTTTAGTGCCTTGTTTTTTGCTGAGGCTGGCTTTGAACTCACAATCCTCCTGTCTCAGTCTCCCAAGCCACTGGGATTACAGGCGTATGTCACCATGCTCAGCAAGAGGGAAGCATCTTAATCTTTCTTACTTTCATATACTGTTTGTCCTATGTGAACATGACATAATTAACAATTTATTGTGTAATAAAAGCCTGTGCTTTAAAATATTTTTTAGATTCGTGTCATTCTCATTTTATCATACGCTTTAGTGAAATGCAAACTTCCATGGGAAATGGTGTGTATAAAATGATCAAGTTGAATATTGTGTCCTTGACAAATTTTCTCATTAGTGAGAAAGAATACTGTATGCTGCTGAGTACTAGGTAGAAGAAATTGCTTTAGGTGATATGCTGTGCTGTAAGGAAGAATCAGCTCTGGCCGGGGCATAAGAAAGGATTGGGTGTAAGGGGTAGTATTTAACCTATGTTTTGAAGGATTGGCGGGATTTGGACATGTGAGAATTAGCTAAGAGGATTTCAGGTAGGAAATCACATGGAACATAGGCGTGGAGGCTGGAAGGCATGAGAAATGGTGAGTACTTTTGCTACTTCTATGATGAAGATTATTAAATTGTGTTTTGCTTCTCTTTCTTTAAAAAAAAAAAAAGGTCCTGCACATGTAGGCAGTCTAGGTGTTTCAACTTGAAGAGTTTACATTCAGGCTATAGCTGGTAGCTGTTCAAACCAATTGCAACCATTTTGGAGAGGAACTGCTTGGGTTGATTTCTCAAAGGAAGAACAAACTGGTTTGGCAAGAATCATAGAGCAATGGAGATTCCTGGGAAAGCTGGGAATGGAACCACCATTTGACCCAGCTATTGCCCTTCTCGGACTATTCCCTGAAGACCTTAAAAGAGCGTACTACAGGGATACTGCCATATTGATGTTCATAGCAGCACAATTCACAATAGCTAGACTGTGGAACCAACCCAGATGCCCTTCAATAGATGAATGGATAAAAAAAATGTGGCATTTATACACAATGGAATACTACGCAGCACTAAAAAATGACAAAATCATGGAATTTGCACGGAAATGGATGGCATTAGAGCAGATTATGCTAAGTGAAGCTAGCCAATCCCTAAAAAACAAATGCCAAATGTCTTCTTTGATATAATGAGAGCAACTAAGAACAGAGCAGGGAGGAAGAGCAGGAGGAAAAGATTAACATTAAACAGAGACATGAGGTGGGAGGGAAAGGGAGAGAAAAGGGAAATTGCATGGAAATGGAAGGAGACCCTCATTGTTATACAAAATTACATATAAGAGGTTGTGAGGGGAATGGGGAAAAAAAAAACAAGGACAGAAATGAATTACAGTACATGGGGTAGAGAGAGATGGGGAGGGGGGATAGTAGAGGATAGGAAAGGTAGCAGAATACAACAGTTACTAATATGGCATTATGTAAAAATGTGGATGTGTAACCAATGTGATTCTGCAATCTTTGTAATGTTTTGAACAACCAATTAAAAAAAAAAAAGAATCATAGAGCATTGGAAAGACACGTTGGGGTTATGGGTGCAAGGAGATTCAACACCAGGATAAGATTTTATTTGATTATTTTATTGTGTTCAAGTTATAATTATAAAATAAATATATACTCATTGTAATAATTTTCATAAATTCAAAATGAGTAGTTTTCACTCCTCAAATTATTCAAGACATTTTCTGTGCATATTTAAGCATACTGTTATTAATTTTTATTTTTTTCTTTGTTCTTTTTTAAAAATTCTAATTTGTTATACATGATGGCAGAATGCAATTCATTTCATATTATACACATAGAGCACAATTTTTTTTTTTTTAAATATCTTTTTTTTTTAATATTTATTTTTTAGTTCTCGGCGGACACAACATCTTTGTTGGTATGTGGTGCTGAGGATCGAACCCGGGCCGCACGCATGCCAGGCGAGCGCGCTACCGCTTGAGCCACATCCCCAGCCCACATAGAGCACAATTTTTCAAGACACTGATTGTACACAAAGCATTTTCACATCATTCGTGTCTTATACTTGAATTTTTCTTTTTATTTAATATTTCAAGCATATATTTTTCAATTTAGTATTTGTATTTATACCACAGATGTTTCTGTTTTTTTTTTTAATATTTATTTTTTTAGGGTAGATGGACACAACACAATGCCTTTATTTTTATGTGGTGCTGAGGATCGAACCCAGGTCCTGTCAGTGCTAGGCGAGCCCTCTACTACTAAGCCACAATCCCAGCCCCGATGTTTCTGTTTTTTATTTTTTAAAATTATTTCTTTTGGGCTGGGGATGTGGCTCAAGTGGTAGCACGCTCGCCTTGCATGCGTGCGGCCCGGGTTCGATCCTCAGCACCACATACCAACAAAGATGTTGTGTCTGCCGAGAACTAAAAAATAAATATTAAAAATTCTCTCTCTCTCTCTCTCTCTCTCTCCCCCCCCCCCCCCCCCCGCTTTAAAAAAAAAATATTTCTTTTGTATTGGGGATTGAATCCCGAGGTGCTTACCCACTGAGCTACATCCTTAGTCTTTTATTTTTATTTTGAGGCAGGGTCTTAGCTAACTTGCCCAGTCTGACCTTGAACTTTTGATCCTCGCCTCAGCCTCCTGTGCCTCTGGGATTACAGATGTGTGCCACCACACCCGTCTTTTTTCTGTTTTTTTTTTTTTTTTTTTGTTACTTGGGATTGAACTCAGGGGCACTTGACCACTAAGCCAAAGCCAAATCCCTGCTTTGTATTTTTATTTAGATACAGGGTCTCATTGAGTTGCTTAGTGCCGTGCTTTTGCTGAGGCTGGCTTTGAATTTTTGATCCTTCTGCCTCAGCCTCCTGAGCTGCTGGGATTACAGGCATGTACCACTGTGCCCAGTTTATTTTCTGCTTTTAAAAACAACTACAGGGGGCTGGGGATGTGGCACAAGTGGTAGTGCGCTCGCCTGCAGGCATGCGGCCCGGGTTCGATCCTCAGCACCACAAACAAAGATGTTGTATCAGCCGAAAACTGAAAAATAAATATTGAAATTCTCAAAAAAAAAAAAAAAAAAAAAACCCCAAAAAACCAAAAAAGCAACTACATTGTGAGACATTGTGTGGTCTTAATTCTTTCTGTTTCTGTTGATGGACACTTCTGATTCTCTTTTTTTTTTTTTTAATCCTGAAATCTGTACCATTGTTTTACAATTGTATAGGTAAATCTGTGTGATAAATTCTAAATAGAATTGCTGAATCAGCTGATAGGTCAATTTTTTATTTCAAAAGCTGTTAATAAATTGTCTTCTAACATGTTCTAGTGTATACAAGTGCTTACTAATTAGGTGAAAAAGTGAAAAATATCATTTCAGTTTGCATTCTTTGATAATTAAGTTGATGATCTTTTCATATATAACAGTTTTTTTTTTTTTTTTTAAATTTGGAGACAAGGTCTCACAAAGTTGCTTAGACTAGCCCTGAACTTGTGATCCTCCTGCTTTAGCCTTCCAAATTGCTGGAATTACAAGCATGTGCTTGGTTTATATATCATTTTTTAAATAAAGAATTTAACCTTTATTTTTTATTTTTTATGTGGTGCTGAGGATCAAACCTAGTGCCTCACCCATGATAGGCAAGCACTGTATCGACTGAGCTATAACCCCCCCCCCCCCCAGCTCTATATCTTAGTTTAAACATTTTGAGGTCTCTTACTAGTGGAGCCAGGTCATTTATGTTATACAGAGTATTTCTTTGTGAGTATCATTTATTTGTTTTTCTGTAAACATTAAAAAATAAGTTTTATTATGATGTAAATCACATGCTATGATTTACCCTTTTAGAGACTGCAATTTGTGTATTTTAGTCATTTATTTTAAAATCAAGGGGCTGGTGGTTTAACTCAGTGGAAGAGCATGCATGCTCAAGGCCCTGGGACCAATGCCCAACACAATAAGTACATAAATAAAACTTTAAAAAAGAAAGGTAAAATCGAGTGTATAAATAACTGTCAAGCTGAACTTGAGGCCCTCTCTTTTCAAAGTCAGCAGCATAGTAGACTCAAAATTGGAACTGCAAAGTGCAGTTCTTCTTGTTACTTTTCCACCTGGGAGAGCTCTCAGAGACATGCTAGTGGGATTCTGAAATGGAGTTATGTGTGACAACTGCTTTGGAATCTTGGTGCTTTGGTACTGGATGAGGAGTGGATGGGAGTGATTTTTAAATAATTTGTGCTTTAAACTGATTTCCAACTGCTAGAGATGATATAGACTTGTGAACTTTTTCTGAAAATGTTTTAAACACAAAATCTGAAGTGAAAAAGACTCCTGAGATAAAAAAGACTTAAAAAACATGGTAAGTGTTTAAAATTAGATTTTTTTAGGTGGGTGATTTACTTCTTTGTAGTCGCTGTGGTCATTTTTTTTTTTACTTCAGAGCTTTCTTAATACCTACTAAAGTTGTGTGTGTGTGGGGTGTGTGTGTGTGTGTATGTATGTATGTATGTGAGTGTGTTAAGGTAACTACTTCACCTATATTTTTTTTGGGGGTGGGGTGGGTACTAGGGATTGAACTCAGGGGCACTCGGCCATTGAGCCACATCCCCAGCCCTATTTTGTATTTTATTTAGACACAGGGTCTCTCTGAGCTGCTTAGTGCCTTGCCATTACTGAAGCTGGCTTTGAACTCGCAATTCTCCTGTCTCAGCCACCCAAACTGTTGAGATTACAGGTGTGCGCCACTTCCCCTGGCTACTACTTCACTTTTAAGAACAGTAGTAACATGTAATCCTAGCGACTGTTCTCCTAGTGATTTGAGAAAATTGCAGGTTCAAAGCCAGCCTGGCAAACTTAGTGAGCTACTGTCTCCAAAAAAAAAAAAAAAAAAAAAAAAAAAAAGGAATAAATAAAAGGGTTGGGTTTGATTTTGAGAGAATATTTTTCTTGTGTATGTACTTAAAACATTCAGTTTCCTATCCTTTGTAAAATACCTTAAAATTGCGGTTCTTATTTCCATTATTTTTTTCTTATTTTAATGCCTTTTCTGTTTGGAAAATTATTACTATTACTACTCCTACTACTATTTTTGGTAGTCAGGGGCGTTTAACCACTGAGCCACATGCCTAGCCCTTTTTATATTTTATTTTCAGACAGGGTCTCTCTAAGTTGCTGAGTCTGACTTTGAACTTATGATCCTCTTGCCTCAAAGCTTCCCAAGCCACTGGAATTATAGGTGTGTGCCTAGCAAGACCTTTTTATTTTTTGAGGGTGGGTTTCACTAAGTTGCCCAGGCTGGGCTCAGATTTGGTATCCTCCTGCCTCAGACTCCCAAGTAATTGGGATTATGGGCATTTGTGACTATACCTGGCTTTTTTTTTTTCTCTTGAATATTCTTTTTTATCTTCCTAATTGTTTTTAAAAAGCATTTTTAGCTGTGAATGGATACAATATCTTTATTTTTTTAATGTGGTGCTGAGAATCGAACCCAGTGCTTCATACATGCTAGGCAAGTGTTCTACCACTGAGCCACAACCCCAGTCCTTCCCAATTTTTTTTTTTGTTTTAAGTTTTTTTCCCATACCTTTAAGTCCCTTGGCCTTTTAATTGCAATTTTGATTAAAGTGGATTTTTTTCTTGGGCTTCTAATTAGATTTTCTTTTCTTTTAGCTCTTTTAGTGAGGCTGACAGACACTTGGGTCATTGGCATGATTACCTAGGATAAGACTGATATGGATGTTGAGTTGCTTGAATACAGCATTGAATTTAGCTTGTGGATATTTCCTTTTGCAGTTTAAGGCTGTTGAGTGGCTTAGAGGCATTATCCAGAAAAACAAAACCAACAGCCAAAACAAAGCAAAGATTCTAATGTAATATGCCCATTTGAATTAAGGTGTGTGCTGAGAACTAGATTATCTATGGAGGCATAGTGTGTATAACTCTTAGAAACTGTTTTACTAAGGGAAGTGATATTGATTAGACAGAGAATTATTGAGTCTTTTAAATGTTATTTGTATATATGTTGTGTAATTCAAGATTTTTCTTGCCTTACTAAAATGTACTGAGCCATGACAATCTGAGCATTATGAAAATAAGCTTAATATGCCTCTTTCTCAGCACAAGAGGGCCTGGATTCCATTTCCACCTGAACTACAAGCTTGCAGTATGATTATGTGCTCTATTTCCTTAGCTGTCAAATGGGGACAGTAGTACTTAAACTGGAAAGAAAAAACAAGAATTACAAAACTGCCTTCAGGGCCAAGGTTGTGGCTCTTTGGTTGAACACTTGCTTAGCATGTGTGAGGCATTGTGTTTGAGCCTCAGCACCACCAAAAAAAAAAAAAAAAAAAAAAAAAAAAGGTATTTGTATCTATTTACAACTAAAAATATTAAAAAAACCTTGAAAATATAAAAATAACCATATACAAACTAGGTGTAGTAGCACCTGCCTGTAGTCTCAGTGACTTGGGAGGCTCAGGTAGGAGGATCACAAGTTTATAGCCAGCTTCAGCAACTTAAAGAGACCCTAAGCAACTTAGTGAGACAAAATAGAAAGGGCTGGGGATGTGGCTCAGTACTGAAGTGCCTCTGGGTTCAATCCTCTGTAGCATTAAATAAAAAACAAAAAACCCTACATGAAGTGATTTAGGTTTTTTTTTTTTTTTTTTTTTTTTTTTTTTGACTCAGGAACTAAGGGCTTTTGGAGCCCACAACACTTAATCAGTATTTATCCTCTGTAATGCTGTCTAGAGAATTGACTGCTTTCTTTTTTATTGTATGTCATCAAATTTTTTTGGTGTTGGGGTTTGAACCCAGGCTTTGCACATGCTAAGCATATGTTCTACCTCCTGCACCCACTGCTTTCTTGGTATGTTTCCTTTGTTAATATTATGTGCAGATATAATTTTTTCCTGAATACTTTAATGCAGATAGTGCTGACTAGTTTTCAGATGTGGTAGAGTACTATTGTTTTGTTCTTAAATGTTTGTCCCAAAATAAAAAGTTTTGTTTTCACTTTTATGACAAAAGATGTCAAAAAGACATTTTTTTCCTATCATGCAAAGCCCCAGATTTGGTTTCTAGAACTCCCATCCTCAAAAAGCATTTTATGAGAGTGATAATGCTTTGCTTTTTTTCTAAGAAATTCAGATATTTTTAAATCCCAGAAATGTGTAAATGTATCATTTGTGGAAAAATACAGTAGATATGGTATCAAAACATTGTTTGAGTTAGTAGTAGAGCAGGTAGAAGTTTCTCCTGCCCTCTCAATTCTAGATAGAGAGAGCTAGAGTTAATTTGTAGCCCCTGGAATGATTTTAGAGGCCACCTCTGCCTCCAAGGTTGTTTAAATCTGATCATTAAGGAAATTCTGAAGTGTTTTGTTTTTGTGTTTTTGCTTTCTTATTTTCTTTCTTTCTTTCTTTTTTTTTTTTTTTTTTTTTGGTACTGGGGATTGAACCCAGAGGTGTTTTGGGCCTTGCTAAATTGTTGATCAGGTGATTAATAAGGGAAACATAAGGGCCTTGAACTTGTGATCCTCCTGCTTCAGCCTCAGTTGATGGGATTAAAGATTAAATTGTAATTAGAATGGTTGAATAGTTAATATAGTACTTTTTATATTTTTCTCCTTTAAACTGTCTGAGTTAGGGGAGAGTTCTTAGGTTAAGTACCTCTTTTCACAAGGAGCTTACTAAGTTTTTTTTCACTTTGGTTTGGATATTTGAGGTAGTTTCTCCTGGCTATATTTTCATCACTTCCTTAGAAGAACCTAGGTGCTGATAGAGTCTTTGTATCCACAGCTCTGTTTTGCTCTTCCTACAGGTTTCTTTTAAATTTTTATTATTTTATTTTTATTTTTTTAGAGACAGAGAGAGAGAGAATTTTTTAATATTTATTTTAGTTTTCGGCAGACACAACATCTTTGTTGGTATGTGGTGTGAGGATCGAACCCGGGCCGCACGTGCATGCCAGGCAAGCGCGCTACCCCTTGAGCCACATCCCCAGCCCCCTACAGGTTTCTAGGATGCAGATTGCTACCCTTACTGGTGTGGAAATGGCTTTAAAATCTAAGGTGTATTTTGAGGATATCAAAGGACTGTAGAGGATGGAAATGTTAAGTTTGCAAAAAGCTTACACAGTACCACATGCTGTTGATATGCTTAGTGTAGTGATTTATAAGCCTCATAGTTTAGGCCTTTGATATAGCTGTCATGAAGATGGGCCTCTGCCCTGTCTGTGCATCTCTCAAATGACTTGACTCTCTTTAAGCTTCTTTATAAAAATAGATTCCTGCTTCTTTAGCCCCTCCCCCCACTTTTTTTTTTTTTTTTAACAGCTTCTTTAAACCTTCTTAAAATTGAGGAAAAAAAAAACTTGGTGAGAGACAACGCTAAAAAGAATCTAACAATTGGGGCGGGGGAGTGTTAAGAGAATTGAATGTTTCTAAAGCACCACGGAGAGAGGATTTTGACCTATTTTGAGTTCTTTTGCAACACCTGTTCAGTTTAGAAAGTTATAATGACACTAAGTTCTTGGGCTGCATTTTTAAGGTTGTTTCATTTAGACTTGGTGACAGTTGTCTGTCTTATAGGAGATGATTGTCTAGAAGTAAGTGTACGTGTACTCTTTTTAACACCTGGCACAGTCACCGTGGGATCCACTACAGAGGTGATTTGTGGAGAACTTTGGCCTCCTGTTCATGGTGTTCCTGAAATAGGAACGGTGGCCATTTGATGTAATCCTTGATAGAAGACCTGTTGTTTGTGTTATAGTGAATTAGAGGCCTGCCTTTGAAATCTGCTTGAGGGTTCTGTGGAAATAATGATGACCATGAAATTAACCAAATAAGTAGTTAAAAGAATGTTTGAAAGATGAGGTAAGTGAGTCGTATTTGTGAGTACCTGTTTTTTGGTGTGAGTTATTGAATTGACTTTAGTTTTTATGTGCATAGAGAAAGTTGTACACTTAGGTTTTCTTTCAATTATAAACTTAGTGGGTTATGAGAAGATAGAACTTGGAGTTCAGCAAGTAAAGAAGGTGCCTTCATCTATTGATAAATTCTGGGAGAATGTTTTTCATTTTTTTTTTTTTTTTTTTTTAAATTTTCAATATTTATTTTTTTAGTTCTCGGCGGACACAACATCTTTGTTTTTGTATGTGGTGCTGAGGATCGAACCTGGGCCGCACGCATGCCAGGCGAGCACGCTACCGCTTGAGCCACATCCCCAGCCCCTGTTTTTCATATTTTTTAGTGATGGTGTTCTTTGAATTTTTATTGGTTTATGACAGGTTTTCTTTTCTTTTCTTTTCTTTTCTTTTCTTTTCTTTTCTTTTCTTTTCTTTTCTTTTCTTTTCTTTTCTTTTCTTTTCTTTTCTTTCATTTATCTTTTTTGTGATGCTGGGGATTGAACCCAGGGCTTTATGCATGCAAGGCAAGCATTCTATCAACTGAGCTGTATCCTCGCCCCAGGTTTTCTTTCATTCAGTTTTTTTTTTTTTGCTTGACTTTTAGTGAATAACATTTTTGAAATGAATGTCTTTTTCTTCTACCTTTTCTTCTCTTATGGTTCTTATTGATATCCAGGAGTTACATGTTTGTTTTTTGGGAAAAAAGAGAGATTTCAGAAGAATTATATTTTTCATGTACTTAAATATTAACTACAAAAAGGTACAAATTATTCTGAGAGGACAGATCAGGTGATTAATAAGGGAAACATAAGTATTGTTAGGGAAACAGTTTGCCATATCAGGCCATACCTGTAGGAGGCTGCTTTGACCTAAGTGTCCTTTTCTCTGGGCAATTGGCTGATAATCAGAGATCATCTGAGTGCTTTAGGGGCACTCACTCAGCAGTTTGTGTTTTAGTATTCCAGGCAGCAGGGATACAAAGATGAGTAAGATGTCTCCCTGCTCTCATGGAGTCCATGACCCAAAGGGGGATATGAACAAAGATATAGTCTGAAAAGTAGTAATTATAGCAGGAACAACTGGGCATGGTGGTGCACATGTGTAATCACAGCGACTCAGGAGGCTGAGCAGAAGGAATACAAGTTTGATGCTAACCACAGCAACTTAATGAGACCCTGTCTCAAAATAAATTAAGAAAGTCTGGGATGTAGCTAGTGGTAGAGTATCCCTGGGTTCAGTCCCAGGATACTGGGGAAAAAGGTAGAAATATCATTCTGCAGCATCCTGGGAGGCTGTTTTCATCCTGAACCCTTGCATAGCCTGCATGGTATTGATATAGCAACTTGGTCCTTTACTGCACAACTTCAGGCAGCTACATTTGTTGTGGATGTGTACATAGTTTGGGTGAATTTCCCAAGTCACTAATGATTGGTAGGGAGGAGAAACTAAATTATTATTCTCTACTCTCTAGGAAGTAGAGAAGTAAATTATTTTTTTCCCCTGAATCGAGAATCCAAAATATATTTTTATATTCCTTTTAAAACTTTCTAAAACTTTTTAAAATTTGTTTTTCAGTTCTGGGGATTGAACTCAGGGACACACTACTACTGAGCTACATCAGCCTTGTTTTTCTTTTTCTTTTTTTTTTTTATTTAAAGAGAGAGGAGAGAGAGAGAGAGCGAGAGAGAATTTTAATATTTTATTTTTTAGTTTTCGGCAGACACAACATCTTTGTATGTGGTGCTGAGGATCGAACCCGGGCCACACGCATGCCAGGCGAGCAAGCTACCGCTTGAGCCACATCCCCAGCGCCTTGTTTTTCTTTCAAGATTATTTTGAGGGACTGGGGCTGTAGCTCAGTGTCAGAGCGCTTGTCTAACATGTGTGAGGCATTAGGTTTGATCATTAGCACCACATAATACATAAATAAAGGTATTGTGTCCATCTATAACTAAAAACATTAATATTTTTTTAGAGAGAGAGAGAGAGAGAGAGAATTTTTAATATTTATTTTTTAGTTTTCGGCGGACACAGCATCTTTGTTTGTATGTGGTGCTGAGGATCGAACCCGGGTTGCACGCATGCCAGGCGAGCGCGCTACTGCTTCAGCCACATCCCCAGCCCCAAAAAAGCTGTTCTTTTTAAAAAAAAAAATTTTTTTTTTTTTTAGTTTCAGATGGACACAACATCTTTAATTTACTTATTTCTATGCGGTGCTGAGAATCGAACCCAGTGCCTCAACACATGCAAGGCAAGCGCTCTACCGCTGAGCCACAACCCCAGCCCACATTAATAAAATTTTAAGGAAAAAAAAAAAGAAGATTGAGACAGGGTTTTGCTCACTTGCCCAGGCTCCCCTCAGACGTGGTTCTCTTGACTCAAGCTCACCAGTAGTTGTGTACCACTGTTTCTGGCACTTTGTTGACTTTTAAGAATGTTATCTTAGAGTTTATATAAAAAATAATTTTGGGCTGGGGATGTAATTTAGTGGTAGCGTGCTTGCCTAGCATCTTCCAGGTCCTAGGTTCAATTCCCAATACCACCGGAAAAAAAAAAAAATTGTTGTTTTCCTGGGCCCTTCTTTGAAAAAGCTTTTTCTAAAAAGAGGGGACACAATGTTTGTTTTTTTGTTACCTATCAACCTTTCTTTCTCCCTAAATATGAAATAAAGCCTGACTTTTTTCTTCCTGAGAAGTGAGGATGGGTAAAACCATTAAAAAAAAAAAAATTCGTTAACTGGGTGTGGTGACATATGTCTGTAATCCCAGTGACTCTACAGGCTGAGACAGGAGGATCAAAAGTTTGAGGACAGCCTTAGCAATTTAATAAGACCCTGTCTCAAAATAAAAAGGGATGGGGATGTTGTCTAGTGGTAAAGTGCCCCTGAGTTTACTCCCCAGAATAAAAAATTAACAATCCCCCCCCAAACCAAAAACACCCTCTGATTTGTTAGAGGCTGGTGATGTATATAGCTCAGAGTTAGATCTCTTATGAAACTAGTGTTAAGATACTGGGTTCAGTCCCCAGTACCACCAGGAAAAAAAAAATCATTGTTATTAAAAAAAAGATACAGGAATAACTGAATAACTTGGGCCTTAATTTATTAAACTCTATGCTGTTAGACATACCTACTACCTTCCTGCTTCTCTTGTTGGTGTTAACCTAGTATATCCTGTATATAGGATGCCTATAAAAGCTTGACTTGAGCAATTTTATAGGTGTCCTATAAAATTTTTATAGGTTTCCTATAAAATTTTTATAGGTTTTTATAAGTGTTCTCTGTATAGGATAATGGGACTTAATGGGTTAAATTTACTCATTTATTTACCAAATAGATTTATCATTTATTTGTATCTTTAGCTAGGTTATGTAAAAGGTACTGAGGAGACTTGTATTATAGTAGGGTTTGCCTGTATTGGGAGTAAATGTTTTTTCCTTAAATTTTTACTTTTTGTTTTTTAATGGGGATGTGGTTCTTTAACTGTCCTGTTTCATTAGTATTTGTGGTTTGTTTCCTGGAACATATATGTTTAGTCCTAATCTTGGTACTGAAACCTATAGTTTCAGAGAAACATGGCTGGCACCAGATGTTACCTGATCCTGCCTTCCACCTTGAATCTGTTTATGCATTGACAGGTACTGGATATGTGGTTTCTAAATTTAATGCTGATATTAATAGGTTATAAAAGAAATAAAAGTTATTACCTTTAAACTGGCAACTTAGGAGATAAGCTTTGCAAGAATATAACATTTAGAGCTGTCTAGAACAAAAGTGGAATATAAAAACCAAGTACTTACTGCTTAGCGTAACAAATATACCATCCAGAGCCTGAGTTAGGTCGAGTAACTGGCTAAGAAAAGGACTGCTGGCCAATCCTGATAAAGAAGTAAGTTAAAACTACTTACTGTTTGTTTAGCTGGCACACACCTGCAATCCCAGAGACTCCAGAGGGTGAGACAGAAGGTTCTCAAAATTGAGGCAACATAGTGAGACCATGTGTCAGAATTAAAAATTATTGGGGGGGCTGGGGATGTGGCTCAAGTGGTAGTGCGCTCGCCTGGCATGCGTGCGGCCCGGGTTTGATCCTCAGCACCACATACCAACCAAGATGTTGTGTCCGCCGAAAACTAAAAAATAAATATTGAAAAGTTCTCTCTCTCTCTATAAAAATAAAATAAAATAAAATAAAACAACCAAACCAAGCCAAAACAACAACAAAAACAAAACAGTTAATTCTGGAGGAGGGAAAGAATCATTTAAAAAAAAAATTATTGGGGATGTAGGTCAGTGGTAAAACATCCTTGGGTTCAATCCCTAGGACCAAAACAATAAATAAATTTAAAAAATTGCTTTCTTGGTTGTATACAGTGGCACATGCTTATAATTTGAGCTACTGTGAAAGTCTCCCTGGTACCAAAGAAAAAAGAAAAAACAATTGCTGCCTGTCCCTACTGGTATTTGATCAGACAGTGGATAGACTGAAGGAAAGGAAAGAGATAGCCACAGGACAGTTGGGTTTTGAGAAGCCTAAGTTGTTGATAAAGCATCCCTGTTGGCTTTTATTTAGTAACCCCCCTCCCCTCCCCCATTACTGGGGCTTGAACCTAGGGCCTCAGGGCCTTGCTCATGATAGGCATGTGCTTTACCACTGAGCTATATCCCCCCACACTTTTCAAGACAGGGTCTCATTAAGCCAGCTCAGGCTGGCTTCTAATTTATAATCCTCCTGCCTCAGCCTTCCTAGTAGCAGGAATTACAGGGTCACATCACAGTGCCTGGCTCCCCATAACATCTGTTATCACACTGTACTGCAGACACACACACACACACACACACACACACACACACACACACACACACACGTCAGTGGTGCTGCTACCCTATGAGCTCTCATCTGCCAGTGCTGGTCAGATATGTGCTGCATGGTTAGTAAATAGTTGTGTGATATAAAGGTTGGACATTTTCTGTCATTGTAATTGTTTATTTAAAAAAATCTCCCATACACAGTGTGCTTTGGTGTGCTTCTTATTATTATTTATGATTGCATGAAGTGTGTGTTTGTTTTGAGGTAGGGTCTCATTGTGTTACCCAGGCTGGTCTTGAACTCTTGACTCAAATGATCTACTACGCCAGCCTCCAGAGTGCAGGGAATATGGGCACATACCACTGTGCCCATCTTTCCTTATACTTTTATTTCATTCCTTTACATAGTTTTAGTCTGGTTATTGGGCATTTATAGTCTTTTCATCATTCTTGCTACTGTATCAAGTGCTACTACCATAAACTTTCTTATATATATAGCACCTGTGTTTTAAAAATATTTATTTTTTAGTTGTAGGTGGACATTTTATTTCATTTTTATGTGGTGCTAATGTTTGAACCTAGTGCCTCATGTATGCTAGGTGAGCACTCTATCATTGAGCTATGACCCCAGCCCCAGTAGCACCTATTTTTAATACTTCTAAATTAAAAACGGTAAAGGAAAGCCACATACTAAAGCCCATATTTGTTTGTAAGGAGGTGTGTGTTTATATGTGTGTTTTAATTCAATGAGTGGCTTATAAAATAGAATGTGTTTTGCTCAGATTTTGTTTTAAACGAGGAAATTTTTGTCTTGGTTCTTATTTAGATTAAACAACTTATAAATTAAGAGTATGTTTTGCTTAGACAAGGGAAGCAACACTGATGGGGTGTCGCAAGCCATCCATGGGCTGTGTGTGTGCTCTTGCATTTGCGCACATGAGGGGACTAGCCTGATGTTACTGCCTGATTGGGCTGGGGGACATATGTGTGCCTACCTGTGCCTTTTCTCTCTCTCTACCTTTGATCCCACACTGCATGGGATCAAATGAGATGGGTGTGGCTTTCCAAGATGTCAATCTGCTGACCACAAGACATCACCAAGCAAGACTCTACCCTTTGAAACCCAATCCCTTGCCTTATTTGGGTGGAAGTTTCTTGAATGTCTTTTCCCCAGTAAATAGAAGGTTTTGGGTGTGCCCGTTCTCTCTTGCTTCTCTCAGCTCTGGAGCTGACCTTTGAGTCACTGAGCCGTCCTGGCTTAGAAACTTATGTTCATGTGCTTCGTGGTTTCTTCACCGTTTTCTTAGTTATTGATACAGCCAGCTCCTTGAACCCAGCTCATATTGCCAGTCTGGCCAGCTGGTGATAATGGGGTGTGTGAGCAGTTCTGTTTTTAGTAGGTTAGTAAGGTATGACTTCTGAAGAGGTGACACTTGGAATAAAACCTTAAACAGGTGAGGAACCATGCTGAGGTCTGGGAATACAGCATTGCAGGCAGAGGGAGCATCAGTAGTGTGGAAGTCTTGGGGCAGGATCCTGCTGGTGTGGTCAAGGAACTGTGGAAAACCTCTTGGAGAGTAGTAGATGGTCAGCAAGCTGGGAGCCAGGTCATATAGATCCCTGTAGGTCATGGTAAGCCTTCTGGTTTTCATTCTACATATAGTGGGATGCCACTAGGAGCCATTTATTAGGGCGGGTCAGGATCTCATCTATTTTTTTTTTTTTTGGATACTGGGAATTGAAGTAAGGGGTACTTGGCTACCGAGCCATATCCCCAGCCCTATTTTGTATTTTATTTAGAGAACAGGGTCTCACTGAGTTACTTAATGCCTCGCTTTTGCTAAGGCTGGCTTTGAACTCACATTCTCCTGCCTCAGCCTCCTGAGCAGCTCATCTCTATTTTTTTTTTGAGAGAGAAAAATTTTAATATTTATTCTTCAGTTTTCGGTGGACACAACATCTTTATTTATTTATTTTTTTTCATTTTTATGTGGTGCTGAGGATCGAACCCAGCGCCCCGCGCTCGCCTGGCACTCGCGTTACCGCCTGAGCCACATCCCCAGCCCTATCTCTATTTTTAAAGGATACCTTTGGTGCTGTGGGAAAGTTGAACTACTGCCAGTAAGAGTAGAAATGAGGACACTGATTCTGAGGCATTGCAGGCATTTCTGTGACATGTGACAGGAGCTCACAGGATGCTGGTAGCTGTGGAGGTAATGAAGAGTGTTTGGGTTTGGGCTTTGGTGATAGGTTGTGTCTTGACTGATGAGAGTTTTACCATTAGTTGAAAAACAGCTCAAGGAGAACTATTAATTAGTATTCAAACAACCTTTCTCTTCTCAGAGTATTTACTAGATTCTTGTGTCCTTGAAATTCCTTAGCTGGGAAATGGAACCAGGAAAGGTAAAAAGGCTGGAATTTGGTTTTGTTGTGAATCCATTTGCCAGTGGAACAAGAAAGATTCCAAAACAGCAGATGTGCAGATTTTCATCTGTAGTGGTCATTTATTTAACGTAAAAGGTGTGTCTGGAGAATTATGCTTGGATAATAATATTCTGAATTCTGGTGTTTAGTGTGATTGTGCTCAACTAGAGCTATTTAGATTTAACTGAAATATGTTGCAGCAATAATAAGGAATGCAGTGGATGCCTTTCTCTTGTTATGGAAATCCATTAACAACTTTTGCTGTGCCTGACTGCCTTTCATTGTTCCGCTTTATGGTTCATGGGAAAGCTGTAGTTGTAAATGACATCCATTATACAATGATTTCTCAAGGCTTTACCAACAGTGATTTTGTATTTTGAACAAACATCTGTTTACTCCACAGTAGGATAGTTGCCAGACAGGTCATGGTTTACCATGGTTGTATTCTTCTAGTTTGGGTAGGATTTTTACCTAGGTAGAGGGGCCTTGAATAATGTTCTTGAGCTTTTGGATTGGCTGATGTGAGCGCTTGACCTGCTGGCTACTGTTTGCTGCTTTAGCTACACATAGAGACTAAGTTAGCCCAGGTACTCTAGGAGGTACTGTGAAAAGTAAGTGAAGGTACTTTAAAAAAAGTGTGTGTGTGTGTGTGTGTGTGTATAATATATAATTTTTAAAAGTTTTTCATGGACCTTTATTTATTTATATGCAGTGATGAGAATTGAATCCAGTGCTTCACACATGCTAGGCAAACACTCTATCACTGAGTTACAACCCCAGCTCCAGAATGAAGGTACTTTTAAGCCATTAAATTGACGTGAACTAGCTTTACAACACTTTTCAACTTTATTTTTCTGCAAAATTTGGTTTTGAGAGTACAAAAATTAAACTTATAATATCTACTCTTTGCAAGATATGAAGTCATGGTGTTGATTTTTAAAAATTTTGTTTGTTTTTTTTTGGATCAGGGTCTTTTTTTTTTTTAAATCTTTATTTTTTGTGTGGTGCTGAGGATCGAACCCTGTGCCTCATGCATGTGAGGCAAGTACTCAACCACTGAGCTATACCCCAGCCCTTCGGTCAGGGTCTTTTAAGAGAATTTCCATTAGCCACTTAAAGCTTAAGAACGAAGAGTCAGAAACTTTGTGGTAACAGATTATTTATTAGTCTGATGAGACCTGTGGATTCTCTTTCCAGAAAAGTACATGCACTTATTCAAGTCCACAATACATTCACCATATATTTATTGAATACCTCCTATCTACCAGGTATAGTTTATAGTGTGATATACTACATATGATACAACAGTGTTATGAGACAACAGCGAATAAAAGAGAAATAACAACAACAAACCAAAAAGCAAGCCTAAGCAAACCCCAAAAGCCATCCTGTGTGGAGCTTATATTCTAGTGGAGTCCATAAACAAAAAACAATAAGGGTGTTATATAGTATATTAGAATTTGGTAAATGCTCTGGAAAAAGTAGAATATGTAAGAGAGTTTGAAAACAGGGGAAGGATGGTGGTTGTTGAAATTTAAGTGGCATCAGGATAGGCCTCGTAGAAAGGTGATATTTGAACAAAAGGATAAAAAATGGTGCACAGTCGTTGCTCTTAGTTCTGGGGCTTGAACATTAGACTAGATAGAGGGAAATATTCAGTGGAAAGGCCCTGAAGTGGCCACAAGGAAGACAACATGACTCAGAGCAGAATGAGCAAGGGGGAGAGTGGCATGCCCTAGGGTGGACAGCTTAACACAAGAGAAATTTAATATGTTCTGGAGGCCAGAAGTCTGAAATCAAAGTGTTGGTAAGGTTGGTCCCTTCTGGAGGCTGTGAGGAAGAAGCTTTTCTATGCTTCTTTTCTAGCTTTTGGTGACGATCAGCAATACTTGGTCATTCCTTGGCTTATACATATATTATTGTAACCTTCATTTCTGTTGTTAGGTCTCCTTCTAGGATGCCTGTATTACAGGCCTACCATCTCTTAGTTTCCTCCTTTTTTGATGATCTCTTCATTGCATTCAAGCAGGAAGGAGACAAGAGCTGTGTCATCCTGCTTACTCAGGTCAGATGAGGATTGAGAATTGATCATTGGATTTAGCAAGTGGAGATCAGGGCTGGTCCTGGCAAAATTAATTTCTTTTAAAAAATTTATTTATTTTTATTTGTAGATAGACACAATACCTTTATTTTTATTTATTTTTTATGTGGTGCTAAGGATCTAACCCAGTGCCTCACACGTGCCAGAAAGTGCTCTACCACTGAGCTGCAACCCCAGCCTGGCAAGATTAATTTCTGTGGGGGGCTGGAGATGTGGCTCAAGTGGTAGCGCGCTCGCCTGGCATGCGTGCGGCCCAGGTTCGATCCTCAGCACCACATACCAACAAAGATGTTGTGTCCACCGATAACTAAATAAATAAATAAATATTAAAAAAAGATTAATTTCTGTGGAATATTATTTGGGTTAAGAGCCTTACTAGAGTATGTTTAAGAGAGAATGAAAAGAGAGGTGGAGAGAGTGAGTATAGCATCTTTTTTGAGCATATTTGCTGTGAAGGAGAACAGAGAAATTTAGTGAAGACCTGACTTTTTAATTAAAAGAACTTTTCTTTGGTACTTAGAATTGGACTCAGGGGTGCTCTACCATTGAGGGATTGAACCCTTGGGATACTTAACTACAGAGCCACATCCCCAGTCTTTTTTTTTTTTTTTTGTATTGTATTTAGAGACAGGGTCTCACTGAGTTGCTTAGGGCCTCATTAAGTACCTGAGGCTGGTTTTGAACTTGCAGTCCTCCTGCCTCAGTCTTCTGAGCTGCTGGGATTACAGGAGTGTGACATGGTGCCCAGCTGTGGATTAACTACATTATTATCCCTTAGTAACTTGTTGGGGCTTTTTTAAAAAATATTTTTTATCTTTAAAGTTGTTAAAGTCAACCAACTAGGCAAGTGGCAGGGCCAATCCTTACCTCCCAGCTGAGAATTGAAACCAGGGGTGCTCTATCACTAAGCTACATCCTCAGCTCCCCCCCCCTTAATTTTTTTTTTTTTGGTAGTTTTAGATGGAAAGCATGCCTTTATTATTTTTATGTAGTGCTAAGGACTGGAACTCAGTGTCTCGCATGTGTTAGGCAAGTGGTCTGCCACTGAGCTCCAGTTCCAGCCCCCTCAGCCCTTTTTATTATTTTTAAAAATTTTGAGTCAGTGTCTTGCTGAGTTGCCCAACTTGGCCTCAAAGTTGAAGTCCTCCTGCTTCAGCCTCCCAGGTAGCTAAAATTATAGGCATGTGCCACATAATGGCTCAGATCTATTTTTTTCTATTTCCAGCAGGTGAAATCACTCTTTTTCCACCTTTGCTTTATTTTCTGGTTCTTTTGACAGTAGGGCTTGATATTTTGTTGTGCCCTGGAAGGCATTGTTTTCTAAATTACTGGCTATTTATTGTAAAATTGTTTAAGTATGCCTCTGAGGCCCCTGAGTCAATAATTAGTAGCCAGTGTGGCTTGAATGGCATGTCACTAAGACCTTCTAGTCCAGTGGAACAGCATGTTTGATTGGATACTGGTTGCGACCCCTTTTCTTTTTCAAACCCTTTGTTAGATTTTGCTGTCTAAGGTAACTCAGGCATGTTCTTCTCCCTTTAATCTCTATGCAAAGATATTCCATCAGGACTAGTCAGGGCCAAGCAATAGGGGAAGAAGTAGTACACATGAGGGTAGCTCAAGTGAAATTAGTGGCAGAGCTGAACTCAATTTTGTTAATACTTAAGTTAATCCCCTCTTTTTAAATGAGTAAGTATTTACATGTGATTATGCAATTTTCATCTTTATTATAATGATGCATAATGCTACTGAGTATTTTCTTTTTCTTTTTCTTTTAAAAAAAAAAAACTGATGATAGAACCCAGGAACATTAACACACATCCCAGCTTTTTTTTTTTAAATTTATTTATTTATTTATTATTATTTTTGGTACCAGGGATTTATCTCAGGTATGCTTTACTATTGAGCCACATCCCAGCCCTTTTTTTTGTTTGTTTGTTTATTTTTTATTAGTTGCTCATGACAATACAATGATCTTGACATATCATACATTTGATTCAAATAGGGTATGAATTCTCATTTTTCCACGTGAACAGGTTGCAGGATCACATTTGTATGTGGTGCTGAGGATCGAGCCCAGGGTCTCGCACATGCGAGGCGAGAGCTCTACTGCTGAGCCACAACCCCAGCCCCACATCCCAGCCCTTTTATATTTTATTTAGACAGGGTCTTGTTGAGTTGCTTAGGGCCTTGCTAAGTTGCTGAGGCTGGTTTTGAACTCAAGATCCTCCTGCCTCAGCCTCTGGAGCTGCTGGGATTGAAGATGTGTGCCCCCACACCTGACTCATTGAGTTTATATTTTAACAGACAAGTTTCAACTCATATTTACAGTTATTCTTAGGATAGAGTATAAGTGAATTCTGGTTTTACTAATAAATGTGTTTGGTAACTCTGTCTTAAAATATTGGAACAAACTTTCTTTTAAATTCTGTGCTCCACAATTCTTATTTTCTTTGGTTAAAATACAAGTGCTATCACAAATTAAAATTAGTAGGAACCTCTGAAAGGAAATTTAAGTATCATCAATTCTTGATAATTAAAGTAACTGGATAATTGCCTTGTTTCATTAGATTACTAAAAATATACAAATAGCTCTTATGATTTTTGGCATGATTGGGAAAATTTTTAGTTAGTTTTTTTACCAATATAATATAAAGTCAAATTTCAGGTTGTAAAGTTGACTAGTAATTTCTCATCCCTTGCTTTGTGTGATTCTCCCCTGTTGGTTTTATTTCTACAAATTCTTTAGGGACTTTGCAATATCTTAAGTAAATCTGTATGATTTTTGGATGCCTTTCATTCAGTCTGCTCTGAGATGCCCAGTTTGAGCTTTCACTCAAAGTGAAGTGTGTCTGTGTTTATTGACAACAACAAATTCCATTAAAAAAGTTATAAGCAAATATCAAATTCAAAGAAAGTTTGACAACTAGTTCCTATTGCTGACCACACAGAGACTTTAAGATAGTAATCAGTAAGGGCAGGTGATCACATGGAGAATTTTTTTCATACTTTATTTAATATATCGGGCAATTTTATATAAAGGTTAACTAATCCTTGAGGTCAGTCCTTGCTGTTTGCTTAGTGTGATGACTATAAGAAAGGGTTAGAAAAAGAAGAATGATTTAACTTCTTGTATTCTCTTATTGTTTCTAAATCTATTCTTCATAATAGATGGTATCATTACAAATTGAGCATCTCTAATCCAAAATTCTAAAATCCAGAATGCTCTAAAATCCTAAAATTTTTGAACACTGACATGATAGTGGTGCATGCTTATAATCCCAGTGGCTGGGGAGGCTGAGGCAGGAGGATCTCAAGTTCAAAGCCAGCCTCAGCAACAGTGAGGTGTGAGGCAACTTACTGAAACCCTGTCTCTAAATAAAACACAGAATAGGGCTGGGGATGTGGTTCAGTGGTTGAGTGGCCTTGAGTTCAACCCCTGGAAACCACCCCCCAGTGTAAAATTATCTTTAGGTTTTATGTGTAAGGTGTACTTGAAACAAAATTAATTTAGTCTTGAGTACCCAGGATATCTCATTACACATGCAAATAGTATAAAATCTTAAAAAATTGAAATCTGAAATCTGGTCCCAGGCTCTTTGGATAAGGGGTATTCACTCTGTACTATTTCAAGATGAGGACATGGAACTTCAGAGAATTTAATTTATACAAGGTCTCACTGTTTAGTAGTAAATTATTTGTGCTTTAAAAATGAAGACTGAGTAGTTGTAGTGTCCTCCCTGCCAATCCCCAGTACTGGGAATTGAACCCAGGAATGCTCCCCTACTGAGCTACATCCCCAGTCCTTTTAAAATTTTTTTTCTTTTTTTTTTTTTTAAATATTTATTTATTTTTTTTTTAGTTTTCGGCGGACACAACATCTTTGTTTGTATGTGGTGCTGAGGATCAAACCTGGGCCGCACGCATGCCAGGCGAGCGCGCTACCGCTTGAGCCACATCCCCAGCCCCTTAAAATTTTTTTCTTGAGACAGTTCTTGCTAGGTTCCCCAGGATACCCTCAAAATTGTGATTATCTTGTTTTTGCTTCTAGATTAAAGGTGTGTACCTCCCATCCCAGCAAAAAAGTTGAATTTCTCAGATAAGTAAGTTACCTTCTAGAAATTGAAATAGCCATGTAATTTACTGTTTTAAGTAGTTTTTGGTGTAAATGTCAGCCAATAAAATATTGATAACTTTCTTGCTCAACTTAGAATTTCTTCCAAGTTTGAAGTGCTAATTGGCTTTACTCAATAAGTAGTTCTAGAGCTGGGGATATAGCTCAGTTGGTAGAGTGCTTGCTTCGAATGCACAAAGCCCTGGGTTCAATCCCCAGCAACACACACACACACACACACACACACACACACACAGTTCTGATTTTTTATTTCAGTGTTATTTTAACATTTAGTAACAGAAAGTCTTTGAAGGGTATCTGAATATTGATGGCTTTTAGAGGTAGGAAAGAAAAAAAATACTTCTAAAATTTGTTAAGTATGTATGCAACTTACTTAAAATACAATGATGCAATTAATTTTTTTTAGTTGTAGATGGACACAATACCTTTATTTAATTTATCTATTTTTATGTGTTGCTGAGGATTGAACCCAGTGCCTCATACATACTAGGCAGATAGCCTACCAGCCCAGAATGATGCAATTTTTGGGGTAAAGAAAGTACCTGGTAACTTTAGATAAATGAAAAAATTAGAAAGTAAAGTGGCAATATAAAGGAACATCAATTTGGAAAATTTATAGGAAGTAGTTTGTGAAAATAAAATTTATTGTGTTACAAATCCATGAGCAACTCTGTGTTTATCTTGAGGGTGAGGTAAAGCATGGTTCTCTTCTGCACGGTCAAATAAAATTCTACTTTGATTCTTTTAAAATTTTACTTTATTTATTTTTATTTTATTTTATTTTTTTAGATATACATGACAGTAGAGTGTATTTTGACATAGTATACATACATGGAATATGACTTCCCATTCTTGATTCTTAAAGTCATTGATTCTTAAAATCATTGAAGTGAGTTAGGTTGGGTGTAGATTATAACTATTTTATGAAAATGAAGTGAGAAAGAAGAAATTCCTAGAAGCAGTGAGTGAAAGCCAGTGAAAGTGGAAATGAAACCTGAAAGATGCCAACAGAAAGGAAATGGGATCAGAGAAAATGTTCTGTTGAGGCTGGAGAACCTAACTCTGTCCCAAGGGCTGAGGAGTGCTGGGGATTTGGTCAGAGAACAGAAGTTCTGGAACTGATGATTTTGGAGATGGAGCAAGTTGTGGTTGTGCAAGTGGGTAGCTTTAAGGAGACAGGACACCTGGGAACTCTTCTCTCCTTGCCATCACCCTGCATTATTGCAGGACCTGGTTGAGAAGGATGACTATGAACAAATGTCAAAGACTTCAGTAAATGAGGGGGAAGGGTCACCCACAGTCTCCCTACCCTTCTTTGTACTGGCAATAGAACTCCAGGACCTTGTGCTCTGCCACTGAATTACACCTCCAGCTATTAAAAAAAAATTTTTGAGACATTCTTGCTTAGTTGCTCAGACTGGCCTTGAAGTTTGGATCCTCCTGCCTCAGCCTTATTAATTTCTTTGTGGCAATACTTTTGTGTAATTTTCAATTCTCTTTCATTGAAAATGAATATTATCAATAGCAAGTATGTATACTGCTTTGTAACTTGTTTCAAGTATAATTTAAAATTTTTCTTTCATGGGCTGGGGATGTGGCTCAAGCGGTAGCGCGCTCTCCTGGCATGCGTGCGGCCCGGGTTCGATCCTCGGCACCACAGACCAACAAAGATGTTGCGTCCGCCAAGAACTAAAAAATAAATATTGAAAAAAAAATTCTCTCTCTCTCTCTCTCTCTCTCTCTCTCTCCTCTCTCACTCTCTCTTAAAAAATTTTTTTCTTTCATATATAAATTGTACTATGTCTTTATTGAAGAGAAATGAGAAAATAGGCTTAAAAATGAAGAAACTGAAAAAAATGTTCATCAATAGCTGATGTTAGCTATTTGTGATACACTCTTCCAAGCTGTTTTTTATATATACTGTATAAATATATTTCAAAGATGATATCACATTAGATGTATTTTTCCAGTTATTTTTTGTTCAGTAAAATATGAGTACTTTCATGGTTTTCAATGTTAATAAGTATACTTTCAGAACCATTTTAGATAATGGTATAGTGTTCTATTATGAATTGCTGTAATTCACTAACTGAATTCAATTATTGAGCATTTCTAACATTTGCTGTTTTCATCAACCAATTGTGTATTGTCTTTAAAATTAATATGGTTTTTAATAACTGCATAGTGAATTGGTGTGTGGATGTATGAGAATTGACAATAGTAAAAGGTCACTTCTTCATCTCTTATCTGATTGACTTATCATTTACAGAGGCCTAATTCAACAGTGTGGTTATAGCTGTGCACATTGATGTTTTATCTGTAGTACAGACTCCCAGGATTTGGTGAGTAGTTTTATTTGCAGTTGGTAAGGGCAGAAATTGACCATGTTAGTTTGGGGATTTGTGCCATTTCCTGAAGCAACAGAAATTTAAGAAGAGCCTTAAATATGAGCCACATACATAATTTCAGGTTTTCTTTCCTCTTTTCTCCTTTCCCTCACCTTTTCCTTTTCCCATTTTGAATAAGGGATTGTACCAAGGGCTTTGCCCATGTTCTATCACTGAACTATATCTTTAGCCCCTTTCCAAGCAGAAGAGTAATGTTGAAAATTCTTGGTGTTTGTTGGGCGTGGTGTCACACACATGTAATCCCAGTGTCTTGGGAGGCTGAGGCAGGAGGATTGCGAATTGACAGCCAGCCTCAGCAATTTAGTGAGACCCTGTCTAAAAGAAAGGGGCGGGGATGTGGCTCAGTGGTTAAGAGACACTGGGTTCAATCCTTGGGACCCCCACCCTCCAAAAATAAATACTGGGTGCTTAGCAATTTGGAATTTGTTTTGCATTGTATATAGTAACATATTCTCATTTCCCTTTCTTCATTAAAAAAGGGTAAATAGTCACTGACCCCCTCCTCCTTAATTAAGCATCAATCCAAATTGGGCATTTAAGTGTTATGAAGATCATGAATATGACACATAAATTTGCCTTGAATTTTGATGTACTTGGGAACTGTACATGTGTTTTGCAGAATACTCTGATTGAAAATATTTACACAGAAATGAGCTTGTGATGTGAACACATTGGAATAACGAATTTATCACCCCAAAAATAAACCTAAGTGTCTGCAGCATCCAACACTCCTAAAAGCTGATTCTAAAGATAGGCTTGGACTGGAAAGACTGACTACTAACTTTTTTTCACATGACTTCTTCAAAGCACTTTTCTGGAATGAGTTTTTCATTTATTTGTTGACTTGTTCATTATTTGCCTATGACCTCCCCCAACAACTGGAAAGCAAGTCAGTGTTTATCTCCAGTGCCCAGATAATGTAATTTGTTAGGTGAATGAATGAATTATGTGAGATTTGTTCTCATTGCATTCAGGTTACTAAAGAATTGACTAGGAAGTACTTTTCCAAGTACTTGAGTAAAATGAAGTAAAGCAAAGAGGATTTATCTGGATTGTTCTATTGATACAGAAAGATAAGCTATGAGCTTCATTTTTTTCCCCAAATTGAATTCTTCCCTTTGAATCACTTAGATAAAAGCCATAACACTGTTTGGACTCTCTCAACCATCAGATGTTTCTCCTAATTTTTATTTATTGATTGATTGAGAGGGGGGTTCACTGTGTTGCCAGTCCTGGTCTTGAACTTGTTGGCTCAAGTGATCCTCCTGCCTCAGCCTCTCCAGTAGGGAGACAGTAGGTGTGCAATACCATGCCTGTGTGTCTTTTTTCTATCTTGCTTCTAAAATTGTTGTTCTTATTCTTTTACTATATCTGTGTATCTAAGATAGCATTGCAATAGAAATTTAAGAAGAGCCTTAAATATGAGCAACATACATAATTTCAGGTTTTCTTTCCTCTTCTCTCCTTTCCCTCACCTTTTTCTTTTCCCTTTTTGGATAGGGATTGAACGTAGGGCTTTGCCCATGTTCTGTCACTGAACTATATCTTTAGCACCTTTCCAAATTTTTTTTCTGAGACAGGTCCCCCTAAGTTGCCCAGGGTGGCCTCAATTTTGTGATCCTCCTGCCTCAACCTCTTGAGTAGCTGGGATTACAGATATGTACTTCTGTGCCTGGTCTCCTCTCATTTGCAGTACTGGAGGTTGAACCTAGGACCTCATATGTGCTAGGCAAGTACTAGCTGGGTTACATCTCCAATCCTCTTTACATTTTTATTTTATTTTTTTTTTAGATTTGAGACAAGGGTGGCTGGGGATGTGGCTCAGGCGGTAGCGCGCTTGCTCGCCTGGCATGTGTGCGGCCCAGGTTCGGTCCTCACCACCACATACAAAGATGTTGTGTCTGCCGAAAACTAAAAAATAAATATTCTCTCTCTCTCTCTCTCTTTAAAAAAAAAAAATTTTGAGACAAGGTCTAGCTAAGTTGCCCATGTTGGTTTCAAACTTGTGATCCTCCTGCCTCAGCCTCCGAGTACCTGGGATTACATACATGTACCACTATGCCCAGCTCCAGTTTCTTCTTTTTAAATATGTATTAGAAAAAGAAGGAAAAAAGGCTCTGATTATATCTGTAGTATTTTATTGATTGTTTTAGGAAAAAAGATCTGAAGCATACAGGACCAAATGTTAACATTTATTAAATCTTAGTGGTGGGGGCTGGGGATGTGGCTCAAGCGGTAGCGCGCTCGCCTGGCATGCGTGCGGCCCGGGTTCGATCCTCAGCACCACATACAAAGATGTTGTGTCCGCCAATAACTAACTAACTAATTAATAAATAAAGAGTATTAAAAAAAAAAATCTTAGTGGTGGATACATGGTATCCCTTACATTGTTTTCTATTATTTATCTCTTTGTTGTAACCATTTCATGAAAAAAATGTATAGATACAAAAGCTTGATTGTTAAAAGTAAAATGTGAGTAAGAACATTATTTAATGTATTATACATTCTGGAAACAATGCTATGCTTGTACTTTTACATAGTGGCAGTATTTCTTTACCTTCAGTTAATAGTGAGTGGCATAAAAATGGCAACTTACTTTGAGCGTCTGCTTTGTTTGGATGAGACTTGTTGTGAAAGAAGTACCATCTGGATATGATTTTATGTAATTTTAACTTATTGCTATAGGATTTCAAAGAATGAGATATTAAACATCTCTGTTTAGACAGATGTTTGACTTGGAAGTCTTTACATTGATGTTGAATAGTGGTAACATTTTTGAAGTTAAAAAAAAACATAAAACCAGGCTGGGGTTGTGGCTTAGTGGTAAAATGCTTGCCTAAGCACATGTGAGGCATTGAGTTCGATCCACATAAAAATAAATAAAATAAAGATATTGTGTTTGTCTACAACTATAAAAATATGTAAAAAAAACTAAAACCTCTTTTTTTTTGGTAATTCAGTCACCAAAATTCTTTTTTTTTAAAATTATTTGATATTATACCAAAGGTGCAGACCAGATGTTCACTTAGTGGGATAAGCCTTTTTTATTTAAGAAGTAAATTTTTCTTAGAAACACTGATTTTACATATTACATTAAATTCCTCAAGGTCAAAATAAAGTTCTTATCAAAGCAAGGTATGTAATTGTACTTTTTTTCCTTGATGGATTCCTTCGTTCACTTGGTAAAAATTCTTTTTCTACTTTGGAGTGATTTTATTTTTTAATAAAGTTTTAATTGGCACATAATATTTGTACATTGTTGTGGGGTGTAGGGTGATTTTTTTTTTTCCAGTGTTGTGGATTGAACCTAGGTCCTTATGCATGCTAGGTAAGCACTCTGTCCCTGAGCTACACCCTGAGTACTACAGTATAATTCAGTAGTACATGTGTAATGTGTAGTGATCACATCAGGGTAGTTAACATTTCCCTTTCCTCACACGATGATCACTTCCATGTGTTGGGAATCTTTGAACACTAATTGTTCTTTTGAATTTTTTTTTTTTTAAGAGAGGAGAGAGAGAGAGAATTTTTAATATTTATTTTTAGTTCTCGGCGGACACAACATCTTTGTTGGTATGTGGTGCTGAGGATCGAACCTGGGCCGCACGCATGCCAGGCGAGCGCGCTACCGCTTGAGCCACATCCCCAGCCCATTCTTTTGAAATTTTAATGAATTGTAGACTATAATTATTCTATTGTGCTATTGAATACTAGCACTAATTATCCTATCTAATTCTATGGTACCCATCACTCAGCTCTTCTCTATCCTTTTTTCTCCTCTTCTCAGTCTCTAGTGACCACTATTCTATACTCTACCTCTGTGAGATCAGCTTTTTTAGCTTAAATATATGAGTGAGAACATGCAATATTTGTCTTTTTTTTGGTACCTGGGGTTGAACTCGGGCATTCGACCACATCCCCAGCCCTATTTTGTGTTTTATTTAGAGACAGGGTCTCACTGAGTTGCTTAGGGCCTCACTGTTACTGAGGCTGGCTTTGAACTTGAGATCCTCCTTCCTCAGCCTCCCGAGCCACCACACCCAGCTCAGTATTTGTGTTTCTGTGTCTTGTTTATACATTTACCATAATGTCTTCTAGTTCCATTCATGTTGTTGCAAATGAGAGGTATTGTATAACTTATCAAATAGCCCACTAATATTTCATTGTGTACATATACCATATTTTCATCAGTCATTGGACGTCTTGGTTGAATTTGTATCTTGGCAGTTGTGAATAGTGCTGCAGTAAATTCAGGGTACAAAGTATTCCTTTGATATAGTGATTTCACTTTTCCAAAGTGATCTACAAATTGGTTTCCAAAGTGATTTACAAATTGGATTCAGTCCACATCAAAATATCAATGCCATTCTTCACAGAAATAGAAAAGACAAATATAAAATTCATATGGATCCATGAAAGATCCAGAATAGTCAAAGCCATTCTGGGTGAAAAGGACATAGCTGGAGACATCATATTATCTGACTTTAAAACATACTACAAAGTTATAGTAACTAAAACAGCATGGTACTGGTGTGAAAACTAATATGTGAACCAACAAAACAGAATTGAAACCCAGAAATTAATCCACATACTTAGAGCCAACTGATTGTCCCACAAAAGTACCAAATAGTGCTTCCAAGAGAATAGTGTAAAACCATGTGTCAGAACAAAATATTTGAAGTAGTGTTATGTTTTAGTCTAACTTACAAGTAGGTTATAACTGGAAATATTTTTTTATTCATGTGTATTTCAGGATAAAACAGTTGAAGCCCTCACTTTAAAATCCATGGAATTTGTAGAGATCCGATCTCTTTTTCTAGTCACATATATTATAGAATTGGATTGTTTTACAAAATTGGGAGAACATACACACACGTAAACATACATATATACAGGTTTTTAAAAAATTTTTCCATATTTGGGATTGAACCTAGGGGTGCTTTACCACTGAGCTACATCTCCAGTTCTCTTTTTATTTTGAAACGGGGACTTGCTGTATTGCTGAAGCTGGCCTTGAACTTGTGATCCTCCTGAGGTGCTGGGATTACAGCATATACCAGCCTGGTCACATAGTTTTATGTCTTTTCCTAAAGCAGTATTTTATGTCTTTTCCTAAAGCAGTAAAGTAGCATAATAATTTTTTACATTATTAAGAAAGTAAGTGTTTAAAAACCTATTTTAAGGGCTTCCTACTTTTTTTTTTCCTATCTACAAAAGTAATGTATGCTGATTATAAATTTTATATAATGCAGTATTTATATTTTAGCAAATGAAATTTCCTAATAGATCTGACCTCCAAAATGATAACTGTTGGTAGTTTGGCATAAATTATTTCTAGCATTTTCTTAATAGAAAATGTGTGCATTTTCTAATGCAGTATACATACATAATGGGATATTACTCAGCCATAAAGAAGAGTGAAATTATGGCATTTGCCGGTAGATGGATGGAATTGAAGAACATTGTGTCAGGTGAAGTAAGGCAGTCCCCCAAAACAAAAGGCTAAATGTTCTTTCTGATTTGTGGATGCTAACACACATGGTTGGGGGGGAGGGGAGAATATAGAGTTCATTGGATTAGTGAAAGGGAAATGAAGGGAAGGGAGGCAAGATTGGAGTAGAAAATACAGTAGAATGAATCAGACATAACTTTCCTGTGTTCATATATGAATACATGACAAGTGAAACTCCACGTTGTGTACAACCACAATAATGAGAAGTTATTCTCCATGTATGTATAATATGTCAAAATACACTCTACTGTCATGGATATCTAAAAAGAACAAATAAAAATATACATTTTTCTATCTAAAAAATCAATAAAAATGAGTTCCTGCTCTACTTAATGGTACTGTGAGTTTTTAATTTGACTACAAAGTGTGAGCATTTTTCTGTGTAGACACAGTTCATTTTTTAATCATTATATGGTGTTCCATAGTATTGGAACACCATATAATGATTAAAAAATAATAATATCAATATTATAATTTAGCCAATTCCCTATTAATGAATGTTTAAGCTGTATCCAGGTTGTTGCTATTATGAATTATGTTACATTTAATATCTTTGTCAATATCTTTTATAAGCCTTTGAATATTTATATAGAATGAATTCTTACAAACGAAGTAGAAAGGCACATTTAGAATTTTAATAAAAAATTGCTAGATTGGCCTCTGTAAAGGTTGTGTCATTTTATATTTCTGTGGACAGTAGATTAGCCACAGATTGTTAAAACACATTATTTTATTGAGTGCTTGCAGAGTGCCATAGGATTGTTGTATGTCACCACCATCCATCCCGTGTCCTTCATGAAGTGAAAGACTTGTTATTTCCTAAGATGAGAGCATTGAGGACACAGCCAGTAAGTGGTAAGACTGTGAGTAAACTGAGACAGTTACTTGTTGATAAGCATGTTACTTAGTGATATTTTCTCTTAGATATAGTTTTGGACAAAACGTTGAAGGCTTTTATAAGGTTGGAAATATTGTTTTGTGTTACTGGGTGAGTTTGCCCTGGTTGTCCATGATGCTCCTTCTAGCCCACTTCGAGTTCCTGCTTTTGTCAGGCACTGTGGCTCTTGCCCGCACCCCACTTCATGGTCAAAGGAGTATTCTGAGATGTGAGTGTTATCCCCACCACAGGGGAAGACACCGTGTGCTCTGGTAGCTCTTGGAATTCTAGAGAACAACTTTTGATGATGGCTCTTTTTTGTTTGTTTGTTTGTTTCTTTTTAAATACCTTCATTTTGTTTATTTATTTTTATGTGGTGCTGAGGATCAAACCCAGTGCCTCACAAGTGTGAGGCAAGTGCTCTGCCACTGAGCCACAACCCCAGCCCCTGATGATGGTTATTTTAAACTTTGTTTTAGAAAATCTTCAGTATGTATTAGTGTATGTTAAAAATAACAAAAGTTTTGCACCTATTAAAATGGTTCAGAATTCATTGTCTTAAAGTTGTCATTCTGTTTTTCTTTTGAGTTGGGGTCTTGCTATGTTGCTTAGTCTTGACCCCAAACTCCTGGGCTCAAGTGATTGTCCTATTTCAACCTCCTGAGAGCTGCGACTACAGGCGTGCAACACTGCATCTAATGAGGGCTGTCATTCTGAATTAAGCAAACTACCTATCACTTTGTGCTCTGGTAATCATTAATGGGTCAGAGAATCTTGTGGAGTTCTAGGGATAACAAGAGGAAGTGCAGTGCAGTTGTCCTCAGTATCTGCAAGAGGTTTGTTCCAGGATCCTCCATGGACACCAAAATCTATGGATGCTCAATATAAATGCCCTTACATAAAATAATGTCATATTTACACGTAGTCTGTGCAGACCTATCCTATATTTTCAATCATGTCTTGATTTCTTGTAACACCTATGTAGATACCATGTAAACAATTGTTACATGATATTGTTTAGAAACATGATAAGAAAAATGAGTCTATATGTGTTTAGTACAGACATATTTTTACACCTCCCTAATATGTTTTTGCAGATGGTTGAGTTTACAGATGTGGAAACTGCCGATACACAGGGTTGACTGTATTTTAAATAAATCATTCAAATGTCATTTTTCCCCCTTAAAACTGCTTTAAAATAAAATACAGCAGAAGTTTTTTTATTCAGTTAAATAAAGTGCTTTACTTTTTCATTGCCACAAATTAACAGAAAACACCCTGAGGTTTAAGATTTTTCTAAAAAATTTTATCTATCTATCTATCTATCTATCTTTTTTATGGTGCTGAGGATTAAATCCAGGGCCTTGTGCATGCAAGGCAAGCACTCTACCAACTGAGCTATATCTCCAGCCCTAAAATATTTAATTTTTAGTTGTAGTTGGGCACAATACCTTTATTTTATTTGCTTATTTTTATGTGATGCTGAGGATCAAACCCAGGGCCTCTCATGTGCTAGGCAAGCGCTCTACTGCTGAGCCAGAACCTCAGTCCGAGCTTTAAGACTTTTAAATATAATTTTTAGGTAATTTTTCTTGTAACCTAAATGACTTAGATGTGAATACTGGGGCTGGAGCCCAGGGCTTAGCTCTTGCTAGGTGAATGCTCTTCCACTGAGGGCTCCCCGCCAGTATTTCTGTCTTCAGTTGATTGTGGCTTGCCCTTACCTGGTGCAAACAGCTTTAGCAGCTCTTAGCCTAGAATAGGATTGGCAGACCTTCTATAAGTGGCCAGATAGTGGATGTTTTAGGCTTTGTGGTTTTTGTCACAACTGCTTAACTCTGCCCCCCCAACCCAGAAGTGGGGGTATATCTATTATAACAACTGGGTATGGCTGTGTGCCAGGAAATCTATTGGCAAAAACTGATTGCAGTCCACCTTTAGCCTGGGGGCTATAGTTTGCTGACCACTGGCTTTTGGAGATTGCCTGGTAAACATTTATCCCCCAAGGGTGATGAGCTCCTTCTCTTAAGTAAATTGAATTTTCTTGGAACTTGGGATGTAAAATGAGTTTATTTTGGTTTTCAAGTCCACTCTCACATTTTTGAGGAGAAGAGCTCTTAGGAGAATTCAATCAAAGGCCTTTTTATAGGCAGGGGTCAGTGTTACCATGGTTATTTAAAAATGAGTGAATGTGCTGGGCATGGTGGCACATGCCTCTAATCCCAGCTGCTTGGAAGATTGAGGCTGGAGGATCGCGAGTTCAAAGCCAGCCTTAGCAAAAGCAAGGCACTAAGTGATTCAGTGAGAACCTGTCTCTAAATAAAATACAAAATAAGGCTGGGGATGTGACTCAGTGGTTGAGTGCTGCTGAATTCAATCCCTGGTATTTAAAAAAAAAAAAAGTGAATTCACACATGGATTATCCCTGATGTGCTATGGGTCATTTTAAGATTTTTCAACTTTATGATGGTGCAAAACTAATACACATTCTTTAGAAACTATACTTCAAAATTTGAATTTTGATCTTTTCTTGGACTAGTGATATGTGATCTAATACACTTTCAAGATCCTGGGTAGGGACAGTGAGCTGAGGATCCCAGCCAGCCATGGGGAAATAACCAGTGCTCAAAGTACACTGTGCAGGTAGGCTGTGCCATTCAGTAGGTTAGGAGTATTATTTGCATTTTCGTTTGATATTTCCAGTTTATAAGTTTTTTGGACATAAACTCATCATAAGTTTAACATCACCTGTGTTGTAATATCTTTTATGTTATGATCTTGGGATTGTTGGTAGCCTAGCTGGTACCTAAATTTCTTCAATAGGTAGCTCTACTGCTGTATCCATGTAGTAGTCACTAGCCTGACGTGGCTGTTTACATTAATGAGGTTAATGAATTTAATTTCATTAATGAAATTAAGTAAAGTTTAAAACTGAGTTCTGTCATGTCAGCCCCATGTTAAAATGTCAGTAGCCATGTACAGACAACATGTGTACAGAATAATTCCATCCTATAAAAGTTCATTGACTAACATGTTTAGAATCTTTTCTTAAGGATCATAGGCAACAGGACATGGAGATGATATTAAAGTATAACAAATAAATGATATTTGAATGTCTTCTGTAATGGATATTATGGTTTATACTTTTTTTCTTGAAATAATTTTTTTTTTGTCATGGTCATAGAGTATTTTCCCTCAAATACATTAATATAATCAGTTTTCCTCTTAGTTACTTCTATAAGTTCTGGTGGCAAAGCAAAAGTCTAGAAACATGTTCTTTTTATACTTGAGAGTAACCAAATATATATAACTTTTGGAAGAAAGTTATCATGCTAGTAAGTAATTGTAGAGACATAGGCATCAATCAGCTCCTGGATGCCTCCGTGACACTGTGGTCTTTATGCTGGAGACTAGGCCTGTGATGATGTGGGTGGTCCTTATTCATCTCCTCATCCCACATGTACAGCTTCCTCCACAGTTTAAGTAGGATTCCTCATCCAGTTTCTCCTGCCACTGTCCTTCTCTTCCACCTCTTAAAGTGATGATCTCCTTCCATTTCACAGAGAAAAGAGAAGCCACTAAATCTGAAATCAGTTTAACTAAATTGGTCTCAGTTCCCAACCCTTAACGAATGCTAGATATCATTGATACCCAAGTACCTATCAGTTACTAGAGTAAAAAAAAAATTAATGGTTTATTGAAGTTAAAAATTTAAAACTTTTCATTAAACCTTAAATTGCACTAATTCAATATATTAAGATAAAATAAAAATAACTTTCAGTATTTTTCAAATATGTTGTTTAATTCAAGTTGAATTGATTTAATTCCCTTTAAATATCCAGTTCTGGTTATAAACATAACATTAAATAACACTTAAAAATTAAATAAATAAATGCCTAAGAAACCGTACAGCCTCTTTAAAAAAATTTTTTTTGTAGTTGTAGATGGACAGAATGCCTTTATTTTATTTGTTTATTTTTATGTGATCGAACCCAGTGCCTCACACGTGCTAGACGAGTTCTCAGCCACTGAGCTACAGCCCCAGCTCCTTACAGCCTCAGCCCCTTACAGCCTTTTAAAACAAATTTTTTCAAAACTACTTATGTAACTTTAGCATAAACATAGTTGAACTTCTAAATGCAGTAAGTGTCTACTCATGCAGATGTCTTTCTGTGTTTTCCTGTTTTCACTGAAAGCTGCTCAGTTGTCTAAGCTAGCAGCCCTGTGCAGTGTTGATTTCTTCATTGCCCACTCTTCTTTTTTCTATATCTCCTTCTGGTGTATTACTGTAGTTCAGGCCATACTTTGTCACTAGAATGACTTCACCTTTTCCAAACCAGTCAGCCTGGTCACATCCTCTGCTCTTCTAGTGCTTTACCAGTTCATGGTCTTTTTGATCTTTCGTTTTTGTTGAGATATAATTCATAATCCTTTAGTTTACCTTTTGGGGGAAAGTTACTGGGGATTGAATCCAGAGCTGCTTTGGTACTGAGTTACATCTCCAGTCCTTTTTATTTTGAGCAGGATGTCACTTAAGTTGCCAAGGCTGACCTTGAACTTGTGATCCTCCTGCCTCAGTCTCCTGGGATTATAGCTGGGATTAAAGGCATATGCTACTGCATCTGGCTACAGTTTACCATTTAAAGCATACAACTCAGTTTGCTTTGTTTGTGCACAGAGTTGTATAACCATCATCAAAATTTGTAAATTATGCTCAGAATAAACCCTGTATTCATTAGCAGTTGTTTTTATTTCCTTCCCTACCTGTGTCCCATAAATGGAATGTTATACCACAGTCTTTTGTGATTGGCTGTTTTGACTTATCATAACATTTTTAAGGTTTACTCAATAGTATGTATCTATACTTCATCCCTTTAGTTTCTAAGTAGTCCATTGGTTATTCCACATTTTAAAAAGTTTTTTTTTAATTTGTAGATATTCACAGTGCTTTTAATTATTTATTTTTATGTGCTGCTGAGGATCGAACCCAGTGCCTCACTCATGCTAGGAATGTACTCTACCACTGAGCCACTGCTCCAGCCCCCACATTTTTTTTTTTAATAGTAGCTTTTTTGTTTTGTGTTTGTGTTTTGCAGTACTGATGATGGAACCAAGCTTCAGGCTTGCTAGGTAAATGCTCTACCACTGAGCCACACTCCAGCCCTCTTCTTCCTTCCACAAACAAACAAAAAATCAAAACAAAGGCATGCTAGGGATCTAACCCAGGACTTTACACATTCTGGGCTTGCACTCTACTACCAAGCCTACTTCTCTAGCCCTATACTACATTTTATTATTCATTAGTTGTTGGATATTTGCTATTATAAAATAAAGCTATTGTGAACATTCATGTACAAGTTTTTTTGTACATGAGTCATTTTTGTTTATTAATTCATTCTCCTTGGTATATACATGTCAGATTGTTGGGTCATATGGTACCCCTGTACTTAACATTGTGAGGAACTATCAAAACAGTTTTCCAAAGTAGTTATACCTGTTAACAGTTCTCCCAGCAATGTGTGAAGATTCCAGTTTTGCCACATCATCACTGATATTGTTATTTTAATTATTTTTATGGGTGTAAATTGGTGCCCTGTTGTTGTGATTACATTTTTCCAAAGATGTTGAGCTCTGTCTTGTGTTTAGTGGCCATTTTCTATCTTCTTTGGAGCTTTTTGATTCTTTTTTTTTTTTTTTAAGAGAAAGTGAGAGAGGGAAAAAGAGAGAATTTTTTTTTTTTGAGAGAGAATTTAAAATTTTTTTTTTTTTTATTTTTCAGGTTTTTTTTTAAATGGAACATTATTTTATTTTTTTTATTGGTTGTTCAAAACATTACAAACTCTTGACATAAGAGAGAATTTTAATATTTATTTTTTAGTTATCGGCGGACACAACATCTTTGTTTTGTATGTGGTGCTGAGGATTGAACCCGGGCCGCACGCATGCCAGGTGAGCGCACTACCTCTTGAGCCATATCCCCAGCCCCAGCTTTTTGATTCTTTTAAAAATATATAAAAATACAAATCTAATTGTATTATTTCCCGGGATAAATCCCTCTGGTGATGAACATTCTTTCCTTCTTACCCTGGTCTCATTTCCCAGAAACTAGTTTTTTTTATTTGGTTCTGGGGATTGAACCCAAGGCCGGCATTGGTCTGGAACCTATGGTGCATGAGAGGTGGTAGAGCATTTAGGAGGTGGGGCCTACTGGGAGAAAGTTAGGTTATTGGTTTTTAGTCTCCCTTTGCTTTCCCACCATGAGGTGAACAAGAACAACCTCCTCTGTCACATATTCCTGCCATGATGTGCTGTGCTAATACAGGCTCAAAGTGATGAGGCCAGGTGATTGTGGACTGAAACCTCTGAAACTGAAGTAAAATAAATCTTTCTTCCTTATAAGTTGATTTTTCTCAGGTGAGTTGTCACAGCAATAGAAAGCTGAACATCATGGTTGACATAATTTGTTTCAGGGTGCCATCTCTGAACTGCCACTGTTAGCACTTAACTCTCTGTATTGTGTTTGTTCTTCTGTGCTTCCTTTTTATTCACATAGTGAGTACTCAGCTGGGACTGTGCCTGCCTCGTGTTTGGTATATGGCCTTTCAAAAAATATTTAACTTAAAAAAAAAAAACTCACCAAACCTGTTTTCGAGTTTAATTAGTCCTGGGGCAGTATTTCTGGATTTTTGTGCATCCCTTGCTGCCCCCCATGTTTTCTGGATGGGGCTATGGTGGCATCTACAGAAAGCCACATAATGCTGTTGCTCTCCATAATGTGCTTCTCTTAGAGACAGAAGTGAGACCAAACTTGCCTTCACTCTGAGTTAAGGGCCAGGTGCATTAGGAGCAACTGCAGCCTGTCCTGGGGGTGCTCTTTGACCTGGATGAGGCAGAGTGAAGGAAAGGGAATATCAAGAATGTAGACACAGAGTTGATGTGAAGCCTGGGGTTCTGAGAAAAAGCCTCTTGGGATTGGTACACTGTAGCTCATGGCAAAGGTCTTTTTGACCTTGAGTTAGATTTTTGCTTGAGAATAAATAGACTCAGTCAAGTAGTGCCTTTAGTTTTTGAATTATAGGCCAGTCATTTTTAATACCATATTGGAAAAATCTGATCATGGGGTTGATTTTTATCCCTTTTATTTCTCAAGAAGGACTTATTTATAACCAGAGGAGTGAATTACACTATGTAAACAATTAAAATAGACTCTGGATTTGTTTCTATGATTGTGACTTTACTAAGGTAAGTATTTTCATTCTTTAGGGTATCTGGAAACAGTCTTCATTTTCTTTTTTTGTTCTCTAAACCTTCTGTAGTTTGATTCAGAGTTGCTGTTTTCTTTTCAGAGCTTACTGCTCCTTAGCTTTCCTTGGCTCTTCCATGCCTAGGTTTTGCTGATTGAAAAACTATGCTAATATTTTACTGAACTATCCAAAATAAGCAGTCCTTATTTTGTTTTGAGGCTGGCCTCAAATTTGGGATCCTCGGGCTGGGGATGTGGCTCAAGCGGTAGCGCGCTCGCCTGGCGTGCGTGTAGCCCGGGTTGGATCCTCAGCACCACATACAAACAAAGATGTAGTGTCCGCCGAGAACTAAGAAAAAATAAATAAATATTAAAATTCTCTCTCTCTCTGTCCCCCTCTCTCTCTCACTCTCTCTTTAAAAAAAAAAAAAAAAAAAAAAAAAAAACATTTGGGATCCTCCTGCCTCATCCTTCTGAGTAGCTGGGTATAGGTGTGTGCCACCAGGCCTGCCTTCTTTATCCATTCATCTTTATGGGCAGGTTGATTTCATATTTTGGCTATTGTGAATACCATTTTGGGTCTTTATATACATATTAAATATTCAAGATCTTTATGATGAATACCTTTGGTGAATAGACTTAGAAAATGTTTGGTACTTTCATTGAACAAATACTTTTGAATGAAAAAAATGTTGAGGTTCAGTTAAATAAAAAGTATTAGTGAGGTACTTTATACCAGCCCTTTTATTTATTGTTTTTTAAATTAAAAAAAAATTTTTTTTTTGCAGTTGTAGATGGGGAAGCATGCCTTTATTTTATTTATTTTATATGGTTTTAAGGATCAAACCCAGTGCTTTACACATGCTAGGCAAGCACTCTGCCACTGAGCTACAGCCACAGCCCCAGCCCCATATACCAGCCCTTTTAACGTAACTACAAAATTTAGTCAGCTGTGTGGAGAGTTGAGAAAAACTGGAATACACAAACCTGCAACAGTGAGCTTATGCTGCTTTCCTTCCCATTGTCTTATATTTGTTTTTCTGATAAGATGGGAAATTGTGTAAATTGGTTCCTTTGCTGGAGAGAATTTGATTTGAGCAGCTATGTTAGTCATCTTTTTCATCCTGTAACAAATGCCTGATATAAATCAACTTCAAATGATAAAAGGTTTCTTTTGGCTTATAGTTTTGGAGATTTCAGTCCATTGTCTATTGGCACCATAGCTTCAGGCCTGTATTGAGGCACATCACGGTGGGGAGTGTGTAGAGCAAAAGTCCCTTATCTCATGGCTGGAAGAAAGAGAGACCAAGGTCCCACAGTCCCCTTTGATGGCACAGAACCAATGATTTAAAAACTCCCACTAGATTAAAGATTCCAGCACCTCCCAGTGATGCCACAGGCTGGGGACCAAGCCTCTAAAACATCGGCTTTTGGTGGGGGAGGGGTTTGAGATCTATACTAAAGTAGCAGCTCATATGGTTCTTTCACTTAGTTGTGAGTAAAGGATGAGAATTTCCAGTGGTATTTCCTCATTGTTTTTTTTTTTTATTGGTTGTTCAAAACATTACATAGTTCTTGATATATCATATTTCACACTTTGATTCAAGTGGGTTATGAACTCCCATTTTTACCCTGTATACAGATTGCAGAGTCACATCAGTTACACTTCCACTGATTTACATATTGACATACTCATGTCTGTTGTCTTCTGCTGCCTTTCCTATCCTCTACTATCCCCCCTCCCCTCCCCTCTTCTCTCTCTACCCCCTCTACTGTAATTCATTTCTCCCCCTTGTATTATTTTTCCCTTTCCCCTCACTTCCTCTTGTATGTGATTTTGTATAACCCTAAGGGTCTCCTTCCATTTCCAAGCAGTTTCCCTTCTCTCTCCCTGTCCCTCCCACCTCTCATCCCTGTTTAATGTTAGTCATCTTCTCATGCTCTTCTTCCCTACTCTGTTCTTAGTTACTCTCCTTATATCAAAGAAGACATTTGGCATTTGTTTTTTAGGGATTGGCTAGCTTCACTTAGCATAATCTGCTCTAATGCCATCCATTTCCCTGCAAATTCTATAATTTTGTCATTTTTTAATGCAGAGTAATACTCCATTGTGTATAAATGCCACATTTTTTTTTATCCATTCGTCTATTGAAGGGCATCTAGGTTGCTTCCACAGTCTTGCTATTGTAAATTGTGCTGCTATGAACATCGATGTAGCAGTGTCCCTGTAGCATGCTGTTTTTAGGTCTTTAGGGAATAGACCCAGAAGGGGAATAGCTGGGTCAAATGGTAGTTCCATTCCCAGCTTTCCAAGAAATCTCCATACTGCTTTCCAAATTGGCTGCACCAATTTGCAGTCCCACCAACAATGTACAAGTGTACCCTTTTCCCCACATCCTCCCCAGCACTTGTTGTTGTTTGACTTCATAATGGCTGCCAATCTTACTGGAGTGAGATGATATCTTAGGGTGGTTTTGATTTGCATTTCTCTGACTGCTAGCGATGGTGAGCATTTTTCCATGTACTTGTTGAATGATTGTATGTCCTCTTCTGAGAAGTGTCTGTTTAGGTCCTTGGCCCATTTGTTGATTGGGTTATTTGTTATCTTATTGTCTAATTTTTTGAGTTCTTTATATACTCTGGATATTAGGGCTCTATCTGAAGTGTGAGGAGTAAAGATTTGTTCCCATGATGTAGGATCCCTATTTACCTCTCTTATTGTTTCTTTTGCTGAGAAAAAACTTTTTAGTTTGAGCAAGTCCCATTTGTTGATTCTAGATATTAATTCTTGTGCTATGGGTGTCCTACTGAGGAATTTGGAGCCCGACCCCACAGTGTGTAGGTCGTAGCCAACTTTTTCTTCTATCAGATGCCTTGTCTCTGGTTTGATATCAAGCTCCTTGATCCATTTTGAGTTAACTTTTGTGCATGGCGAGAGAAAGGGATTCAGTTTCATTTTGTTGCATATGGATTTCCAGTTTTCCCAGCACCATTTGTTGAAGATGCTAGTATTTCCTCATTGTTAAGTGTTAATTTTAGAAAAAAATGACTATTTAATAAAGGGAAAAAGGAGCAGTAACTTGCTATCTAAGGACAGTGGCTATTAGAAACAAATTTTTATTTTAATAGAAACAGGAAAATATTTACTTGGAGACATTTGCCAGGTTTTGACACTTGCTTTTGTGATTTGTGTTGAATGGTGAGTGGCTTTGTTGTCTTTCACTGTTACTGGTACTTTTGGAAGCAGTGAAGAAAAATTAAGTGTCTTCTCTAATGATGGAGTCATTTTCAAAGTTTTAATACCCATTAGCAATTTTATTTTCAGTGCCAAATTAATATAATTGAACATCTTTTTTCTAATGTTAAGGTGATCCTTCTTTTTACAGAAGACTTTCAAAAAGATATACTACTATAGCAAAGCACACTAATATTTTAGAAATAATATTACCAGGAATAAAAAGGACAGAATTATAATAGTTTTATGCATATGATGCATTAATTTTAATAACTTTTTAAAAAACAACTCAAGTCAAGATGAGAAAAGTTAGACAGCACTGTGGTTTTTATTTTGATTGTACTGAATTTATCATATGGAATGCCCTTTTCCTTTTGGATTCAGAATCAGAATTTAGGTCCTTTTTGTTCAAAAGTGTGGATGAGGCTGGGTGTGGTGGAGTATGTACCTATTACCCTAGTTATTTGGTAAAGGGGAGATAAACAAGATGAGGCCCATTTAAAAAAAAATTTATATATATATAACAGCGGAATGCATTACAATTCTTATTACATATATAGAGCACAATTTTTCATATCTCTGGTTGTATTCATAGTATATTCACATCAATTCATGTCTTTATACATGTACTTTGGATAATGATGATCATCTCATCCAACCATCATTAATTACCCCATGCCCCCTTCTTTCCCTGAGACCCATTTTAACAACAACAAAAAAGAGTAAAGTTAAATTCTGTAGCATTAGATTAAAAAGTTCTTTTTATTCAATCTTTCAAGCGATATAATAAAAAATACATAATTTCAATGTTGAAGTCTGTCTCTTTTTAATAACAGATTATTAGAAATGATCTAGTTTTAGCTGGGTGTGGTGGTGCATGCCTGCAGTTCCAGTGACTTGGGAGGGTGGGGCAGGAGACCCCATCTCAAAGAAAAATAAAAAGGGCTAGGAACATGGTTCAGTAGTAAAGTCTCAAGTACTAACTGTTCCCCCCTAAAAAACCACCCTAATTTTGCTTTGTGAGGTATACTTACTATAATTCCAGCTACTTGGAAGGCTGAGGCAGGAGGATTGCAAATTTGAGGCCAGCCTAGGTAATTTAGTGAGACCCTGTCTCAAAATAAGGATTGGGGGATGTAGCTCAGCGGTGGAGCACTTGCTTAGCATCTTTGAGGCTCTGGGTTTCATTCCCAGTTCCTCAAAAAAGAAGAAAAAATGCATAGAACATTGATTGTTTCATTGATCATCTGAGTCTTTCATTAACTCCCCTGCTGGTCCTCTGCTCTCAGGGCTGCGATTGAACCCAGGGCCTCTTACTTGCTAGGCAAGCTCTCTATCACTGAGCTACATCCCTAGCTCAGGTTCTTATTATAGTACTTTTTGTAGTAGTGTGCCGAAGATTTGGGGTTCTACATTTTAAAAATATATGTTCTAAATCAGTTCTAAGAGTATAGTTTTTGCTTGCCTAGAAAGTCATATTTACTCCTTTCCAGGTTGTTAAATTATCTGCTTTGTATATTTTTGTATTCTTTGAACCAATTCCATGTGCCACTTTGTGTACGATTTAGTCTTTGCTCTGCCTTTCACCCCTCTCCAGAGGTGGAAGGAGCTAATGAAGCTTCAACTAAAGGGACCCTCACCTGCATGGGCCCCTTAACAGTTTATTTTATTTTATTTTTAAATTTTTTTTAATATTTATTTTTTAGTTTTCGGCGGACACAACATCTTTGTTTGTATGTGGTGCTGAGGATCGAACCCGGGCCGCACGCATGCCAGGCGAGCGCGCTACAGCTTGAGCCACATCCCCAGCCCCCCCTTAACAGTTTATACACAAAATTTTGTAGGTTTATTTTTTTCTTGAAGAAGGCTCCCCAAATTGTATAAACATCATTTTCCAGAAAACCTGCCTTTTCTACTGTAGAAGACTATTAAGATAAAAAACAAAAGTAAATGGAGATTTTTAGTTTTGTGTTTTAAATAAAAGGCAGAACAGAAATAGAATATTGAGTGGGTTTGTGTGTGACGTCAGATTTAATTTATCCTGATAACCATCAGTGGTGCACCAGATGTTTTGACTGTATTTAGCTTCATATTAAATTAAGCATAGCCAGTGGCCTACAAAGTCCATCTGTGCCACCGCCAGAGGTAGCGCTGAAGACAGCCTCCTTTGGTGTTTGTTACCACTGCTAGCTGCTCTTTCCCTCTTCCCATGATATTTAGACTTTGGAATTGCTCATGCAAAGGTGAATATTTGTGTTAAATTGAAATTTGTATTCTGTAAGTAGACAGTACTGAAGGAAGAAATTTTCTTTTCTATAGATAGTCAGTTTTTATTTTTGGTTACCTACAAATCAGTGGAAACAAATAAGTTGGGGTTTCTTGAAGACTGAAATATATAGAGAGGGGAACTGTTTATTTTTTTGGTACTGGGGATAGAACCCAGAGGCACTTGTCTCTTAGCTGCATCTTTTTATTTTTTTAAATTTGAGACAGGGTCTTGCTAAGTTGCTGAAGCTGTCCTTGAACTTGTGATCCTCCTGCTTCAGTCTCCTGAGTTGCTGGGATTGTAGGTGTATACCATCGCACCTGGCGAGCGAGTGGAACTATTATATACAATTGCTAGTTAAACATAATGTCTGAAAAGATTCTTTTTTTTTTTTTTTGTACTGGGGATTGAACTCGGGGGGGGGCACTTGACCACTGAACCTCCTCCCCAGCCCTATTTTGTATTTTATTTGGAGACAGGGTCTCACTGAGTTGCTTAGTGCCTCACCTTTGCTGAGGCTGGTTTTGAACTCGTGATCCTCCTGCCTCAGCCTCAGCCTCAGCCTCCTGAGCCTCTGGAATTACAGGCCTGTGCCATCTTGCCCAGCTAAAGTCTGAGAAGATTTTTCCTATACCTGCTTATAATCATGGAAAATTATTGATTTATTGATTTTTGTCATATAAATATGTAAGATCTGAAAATTCTTTAGTTTTATTTATACTCAGACTAGTATTAAAATCACCAAAAATTTTTATAATGTTTTAATGAACACTTCTTGACTTTTTATTGATCTCACTTTATCATTGTAATTAAGGATGCATGGTCTTTTTCCCTCAGGAGGGTAAAACATACACCTTCAGTGTTTTTAGCACAAGGATCCTTGAATGGCAGATCTGGTGGATCAGTTTCCTCTCTCTTTTAGAATAGCATTTAGACATCTTTGAAATTAGACCCATAAAGCATGGGCTAATGCCAGAACAAATATCTTGAAAATTTTATCATAATGTTGCTTTTTAAAGTCCTAAATGTCCTCTATTTAAAATGAAATTCTTTTGTATTAACCTTTTTTCTTATGCTAGCTTTTACCAGACTGCAGAATTGCCTGATTTGACTTTCTAATGTAATAGTAATGAATCTTCTGGGAAGCCTAACGATTGAACACACATACTCTGCAACTCCATTGTAAAATATTCAGTCAGTACTGTCGATGTTGCTGATTAAATAGGAGGAGAGAAGGAGGAGGAGGAGGAAAAAAAAATTGGGGTTGGGAGAGAAAAATGAAAAACTCCCTGATACGTATTAAGGCTTAAAACCAAACATATCTCTCAGGGATTTCAACCTTTACTAGACATGATGTGCAATAATACCTTGATTAAATGTACTCAGTAACACCTTAATAAAAACATAAAGTTGGGTGGAGAAAGAGTCTGCTTGGTAAAGCCAGAATTAGGGCATATGATTACATTCAGCTTTGACACATTTGTTCTGAAAAAGCACTTGGGGGGGGGGGAAACTAGCCCATTTGCACAAGCAGACAAATTACTCTGTGTATCATTCTTGAGTACCCAGTGGAGTTCAATATTTGCTAGCCAGTAATGTAGGACCTACATACACCAAAGCCACAATGTTTAATGGATAGTCTTTTGGATGTGTGTCCCCGAGATACTTGGTTAAATAACAGCCAGAACGTCAGGAAAAGGCTTTTCCGTGGCTCATGTAGTAATTTTTCTCAGGTATTTATAATTGTAGCAGTATGTGTTTGGCTTATCCTTGTGAAACAAGTGGAACATTAGAATTTAATAATTAATTAAGGATTTATTAGTTAAAACCAAATGTTATAATGAGCCAGATGCTGCTGCATTGAAACAGCCATTTTCATTAGCATTTTTAAATCGAAGAGAATTGAATTTAAATTTGGAGTGTCTTGACTTTGATGAGTTAACATTTAAAAATTTTTAACAATCCATCTCATAAAAGGTAGATTTCCTTTAATTTTAATGAAAGGCAACAACATAATGAAATATCAGAGTAGGTAAGTGAATTACAACCTTCTGACTTTAAATTCCTTGTTTTGAATATTATAAAACAATCTTATGCCTCTGAAGAGAAATGATTGCAAAAATGCATAGAATATGAAGAATTAATTTTACTTTTGACTGAAAAAGGCATGAATCACTCAAGTGGAAGAGGCAGTGGTGAAGGGGAGTGGGGAAGTGTAATCTTATTGTTTTTTCCCCCCATTAGTCACAGGAAAGCTTTTTTAATAATAGCTTGAGTGGTTTGATGAAACATCTGAGGGAAACTCCCTGGGGAGGAAGATTATACTGGAGAGAGATCTCTATGAATCATTTACGCTAACCCCTCATGAAGCACAGCTTGCATTTTTAATGAAGGATGATTGCATTTCATAAACAGACCTTTAAAAATTAAAATAATATTGATCCTTCTTCATTTAGGCCTATTAAAAGAACATGGCATACTTCTTTTTCTTTTTTCTTTTTGGACCAGGGATTGAACTCAAGGCACTCAACCACTGAGCCACATCCCCAGCCCTATTTTATATTTTTATTTACAAGCAGGGTCTCACTGAATTGCTTTGCGCTTCACTTTTGCTGAGACTGGCTTTGAACTCACGATCCTCCTGCCTCAGCCTCCCAATCTGCTGGGATTACAGGTGTGCACCACCACGCCCAGCACATACATCTTTTTCTAATGGCTCAGGAGAGATTATTATTATTATTATTATTATTATTATTATTATTATTATTATTACTACTACTACTTTAAAGCAGGATGTACTTTAAATAGGACTTTTATTAAAATGCTTTTGGAAAATATTTCTTTGTAACAGTGTTTATGACAGTAAAAATTATAAAGTAGCTGAAAGTTTGGCACTTGAGATTGTTTTGAACATAAACTATCTCTGGAAAGTTTCCCTTATTTCTTTTGATTATATCAGTTTACTATAAAGGAAGAGGGTTTATTACTTGAAATATTGAATGTGGCTTAGGAAAGGGCACAGGCTAGGTTTTAGGAAACTTTGGTTCACTTATAGGCCTCTGACTGAAGACAAGTTACCTATCAATTTGTTTTTAATTAAAAAAGCAAAACCCAAACAAACAAACAAAAAAACAGGGATTGAACCCAGAGGTTATATTAATCAGTGAGCCACATTTCCCTGTCCCTTTGGAAAAAAAATTTTTTTTGAGACAGTGTCTTGTTAAGTTGCTGAGGCTGGTCTTGAACTTGCAGTTCTCCTCTTTAGCCTCCTGAGTTGCTGGGATTACAGGTCTCTGTGCCTGGCAAGTGTTCTTACTTTTATAATATGTTCCTCAGTGAGAGAAAATGTGTGTTTTTATTTTGAACTTTTCTGCATTACTACTATACAGTTGTGTATCAGTTGATAGACTCTTGTCCCAACCTGAATTTCTCTTGTGTGGATTATAAGGGATGATGTAATGTGCTTTCAGTGTTTCTCATAACTAGATGATGATATTAAGATTTTACTTCCTTTTCTTAAAAACAGAAAGCAAGTAAGCAAGAAAGAAAAAAAAATAGTTCCTAAGCTACAATTTAGTATAAGAATATAAAACTAAAAAGAGGTGCTTCTCTTAGGTGGGCAGGATTAGAAATAAAAAGCAAGCATTTGACAGTCTTTGGGATGACTCAATTTTTTTTCATTTGAAGAGCAGCATAGTATGGTGAATAAGAGTGCAGACTCAGGAGGCGGGTGTCTAACGTCAAATTCTGTTTCTACCACTTGTAGCTGTGTGATAGAGGGGACAGTTAGTTGATTTTCATATCTTTTAGTCATTGGTAATGTGGTGAGAATAGTGGCCCTTCAAGGGCTGTTGAGAGGATTAAACAGTTATTCTAGTTTGCCTGCTACATAATGAAGAACTGGGTAAATTTTACCTTTTTTTTTTTTTTTTTTGCTGGGGATTAAACCCAGGGCCTTGTGCATGCAAGGCAAGCACCCTACCAACTGAACCCTTTACCTTTTATTATTTTGAATTAGTCTTTTGGTCTTTTAAAATCTTGCAATCAAAGCAAAGTTACCTGGGCACATGTCAGATGGTACTATCAGGTTGGGGAAATTTTTAAGTCTGCTTTTTCTTTTAGTTCTTTTGTCCTTTGTATATGACACGATGATGATACTGATTGTATAAGTTACTTTTTAATTTTTTTTTAAAATTTTTACGAAAGGGACCCTAAGCTAAAGAATTGGTATAAGGATATAGAAGGAAATGAAGTGAAGTTAACACTGAGTTTGTTTAGCTTACCAGTTGTAGTAGGAATAACACAGTGCTCTGGGCTTTTCAAAATAACACAGTATGTGTGCTGCTTTTTTTTCTTTTTTTAAATCTGATAACATAGAGGATATCAGCAGTACAAAACTAACCAGGTTCATTTAAGTTGGACTTTGGTGTAGTGTAATTCAGGAGCTCTAAGAAATGGATTTGCCTCCTTCTACTCTATCATTTAAATTCTCCCATCAGAGAGGTTTTAAGGTAGGTACCAGGTAACAAAAACAGGCTTCCTATCAGAGTATTGCCCTTGTTATTATCACAGTTGCCTTTTAGTTGGAGATAAAATGACTTCACTGTTTTTAATTTTTAAAAGGTTAGATTACCTGTGGTCAGGCTAAGCTGTTGCAATTACTTTTGAATGCTGGTCTGCTAATTTGTAATGGTCAGATGTTGAGACCCTGCCTGCTCAATGAAGTGTTCTTATTGTCTTATTTCTACATAATTGCTGTAGGAGAAGACAGTATGGAAAAACCAAAGAATATGATACTACAGATGTAACCAGAAGGGCTGACTACATGTAATTTTTTTTTAATTAAAAAAGATAGCTGAACCATATTCAGACATTATAGAGAAGAGGATTTTTCTCCTTGGGAACAGTGCTGACTTTATGCATAATTAGGAAGTGGACAAAGTTTGGGTTGGGGATTCTCCAATTTCTCTTTCTGTGACCTTCCGCTTCTTCCTTCAGCCTGAGGACAACTTGTGCCGCACATCTACTCTACCCTTCAGGTGCTCTGTGCAGGAACTATACTTACCTGAGCTTCTAGAATGTAAAGGCTCTGATGGCTCCAACTCTCAGCCATTTGATGGAACTGTTTCCCATCAAGCCGTTTTACAGGTTATTCTCCCAGAAAATTTTGCATTTAAAAGAAGGTATAAATAAATAATAATGGGTATTCTTTATTGCAAGCTTACTGTGTACCAGATATTTTATCAAGCTTCATGACATTATGTTAAGGAAACTTATCATTGTAACAACGCAGTGAAGTATATTCTGGTAGTTTTCTATTTTGCAGATGATGAAACCCCAGCACAGAGAGAGTAATTTTCAGAGATGTACAGCTAGTGAGTGGAGAGCAGGGATTAGACGTTGGCAGTCAGGATCCATAGCCCAAGTGCTAAATCTGTATGTCAGCTACCTCACTTATCAGATTCCAGTTCGAGTTCAGGTAGTCTAGGTGAAATGCCAGGACCAGGGACATGTCACATGTTTTGTGGGAGGCTCTAGGGAGTAGGAAGAGAGGTACAGAGGGTTTTGACGTCTTTCCCTTCACGCTGGCTCACATTTCCTCAAAATTAGCCTTTTCACCAGTTTACTTACTTTGGCAAATACTTTTTCCTTCCTATTCTCCTCCTCCTTTTTTTCCTTTTCTGTTCTTATGTCTAGTTAAGAGCACTGGGTTTGTTTGTTTATTGATTGATAGATACTGGGGATTGAGTCGCTTTTCAACTGAGCCACATCCCCAGTCCTTTTTATTTTTTGAGACAGGATCTCATTAAATTGCTCAGGTTGGTCTCAAACTTGCAGTCCTCCTGCCTCATCCTCCTGAGTAGCTGGAATTACAGGCATGTGCCACTGCCACTGGCTGTTTATTTATTTTTGAGACAGGGTCTGGCTCAAATTCATGGGCTCAAATGATCCTCCTGTCTCAGCCTCTTGGGTAGCCAGGACTGCAAGTGTGTGCCCCCACATCCAACTGAGACAACATTGGCTTTTAATTTGATTTTTTTTGTAATCTCCCCACACCCCCCACAGTTTCCTTATCTCTAACATAGGAATAATAATAATACCTACTCTTTGGGTGTATGGTAAAGAGCAGATGAGACATTAGATCTAAAATGGTATGTCCTAAGTGTCGTGCCCACCCCCTGCCCGCCAGTTGCAGGATGGACAGAGGTGGGTTTGGTGGGTTTTGAGAACAGGGACTGCTTGAATACATATTTTCCAGAGATTCCCAAGAGGTTGCCATGATGGACAGCAGAAAACATCTGTTTCAGGAAGTGTGCTCAAACACTCATGCACTTTGGAGCAGCTCACACTGGAGAAAATCAAGGTTGATAATTGCTTTTCAGATCATATGGTCAGTATTATATGGTCAGTATTATATGGTCAGTAGTAGTTTGAGTTGATGAAAGACAAACTATGACCAAAAGTCTTATTAACTTGAAGATTTTCCATAGTTAATAAATCATAGAGATTACCTTTAGAGAGAATAGAAAAAAAGGAGAGATGGATTTTGTGTGTAGAAATATATATATTTCAAATCACATCAAAGACAGTGTTTCAGAACATGAAAGAAAAATGATTTTTATATAGTGATAGTACTAGATTTTCCAGTTTCCTATTAAATAATATTTAAATTTGTCTTTGCTAAAAATCTTTAAATAGGAAGCATCCCCTCAATATTACATAGCAGTGAGAGAACTCATTTTTAGCAAAAACAGTTTTCTAAATGTGAATTGATTCTTATTACTAATAGGTTTTAAAAAATTGTTCTTCCTAATTAGTTATGGAAAGGGATCTGGTTTTTTTAATATATTTATTTTTTAGTTGTAGTTGGACACAATACCTTTATTGTATTTACTTTTATGTGGTGCTGAGGATTGAACTCAGGGCCTTGCATGTGCTAGGCAAGTGCTCTACCACTGAGCTACAACCCCTACCCCAGGAAAGGGATCTGTTAATAGAGCTTTATGCTCAAAAATTAGAGGTAGCAGGGCAGTGTGGTGGTGCCTATAATCCCAGCAGCTCAGGAGGCTGAGATAGGAGGATTGTGAGTTCAAAGCCAGCCTCAGCATCATCGAGGAGCTTGGCAGCTCAGTGAGACCCTGTCTCTAAATAAAATACAAAATAGGTCTGGGGATGTGGCTTAGTGGTTGAGTCCCCCTGAGTTCAACTCCCAGTACAAAAAAAGAAAAAAGAAATCAGAGCTAAAAGTTCTGTCTTTTTTTTTGTTTGTTTAAATAAAAAGGTTGGCATTAAAAACCCCACAATTTAAAAGAGACTTTACAAATTCAAATTATGTATAAGCATAATTTTTTTTGATGATGAGAATCTTTGATACTTTTCTTGTTGGTATAACCATTAATTCTGAAAGCTTGGAGTATGTATAGCTATTTCCTTCATAACCCTTGGCAGACACTGTAGAAAAAGTGTGTAGGAGGGATTGTCTAAAAAGACAAATTGAGTGTATCTTTTCAATGATGTGATTTGCACATCCTATTCACATTTTGAGTGTTTAGTTTTTTTCTTTCTTAACTATCATTTTTTCCCCTTCCATTCTAACTACTATTGTTTTTCAGGATAAAGAAAGATTTTTTTACATGCAGTCTTTATGAAGAGCAAAAGGAAGCCAAGTGTGGTGGCACATGCCTGTAATTTCAGCTACTCAGGAGGCGGAGGTAGGAGGTTACAAGTCAGAGTAAGCCTGGGCAAATTAGTGAGACCCTGTCTCAAAGTAAAATATAAAAAGGACTGAGGATGTGGCTCAGTGATGGAGTGCCTGGGATCAATCCTCAGTGACCCCCACTCCCTAGCCACCACCAAAAAAAGAGAATTTCAATACAGCATTTGCTTCTTTATATACAGTATACTAGGGCATGAAAATATATATGTGCATATATTAATATTTTTAAAAAATATTTATTTCTTCAGTTTTTAGGTGGACACAGTATCTTTATTTCAGAATTATGTCGTACTGAGAACTGAACCCAGTGCCTCACGCATGCTAGGTGAGCGTGCTACCACTTGAGCCACATCCCCAGCCCAATGCATATATTAATCTTAACTCATTTTTTTCAGGAAAATATCTGCACGGGGGAAAATCTTATGATAATTGGCATGCCATTTTCTAAGTATTTTTTGTGTCTACTTTCTTCAGCTTTTGTCAGTTACAGAAGATGTCCACAGAATTCAGCTCTCCCTGGGAATTCCTTGGGGGACTGACTTTGGTTGATCCTGGTTGCTGCAGTTATACTGTCTGTGTGCTGGAGAGAGCTGTTGCAGGAAGCCTATGGGTTCTGTACCCATCACTGTGCCCTCAGCTTGAAGCATTTCTGTGCTCCTCTTCCTGGCAGCTTGCTGTGTTTACTCTGTATTTGGTACCTACATAACCTGAGCTGTTATGGGAGAGGAAAGCAGTATCCTAAGATTCTGTGCCTAAACAGTCTTTGCTCATGGCAACTCAAGGCATTTGCTTGTAAAATAATTTGATTCCAGCAATAGGTAAAATATATCTTTGTTCTAATTCTGGTTATAAAACTCTGTGATATTTAATATGGGTCACTCAGTGGCAAGGGCATGATTGTATTTGGTAGTTCAATTAAAAAGTTTAAGGGCAATAAGAGAGAAGAGAGTTGCACAAATCAGAACCAGAGGCTGACAGGCTGCACAGCCATTTGCTGATAACTACTGCAATCCTGACTAATGAGTGGTTTTTCTACTTTTAATTCCTAATAGAAAAGGACCCCCCCTCCCCTTATTCTTTCCTAATCCTTGGCTTCGGGAGGGGGGATCATTTTTGGGAATAGATATTTTTTATTTTTAAGGTTTTTTTAGTTGTTGATAGATCTTTATTTTATTTATTTATATGTGATGCTGAGAATCGAACCCAGTGCCTCACACATGCCAGGCAAGTGCGCTACTGTTGAGCCCCAGCACCAGCCCCAGCCCCAACTCAACCCCAACCCCAACTCCAGCCCAGGAATAGATATTTTAAAGGCACAAAATGACGGAATGTTTTAGAGTTTAATTGTAATACTTAGTAATTCTGAAAGGAATTCTGATTCATGGAAGTTAAAAAAAAAACTTGTTAGTTGGTTTTATTCTGGAAAAAAATTCAACATTATTTTCTTCTTTTTTTTAATATTTATTTTTTAGGTGTAGTTGGACACGAAACCTTTATTTTATTTATTTATTTTTGTGTGGTGCTGACGATTGAACCCAGGGCCTCACACTTGCTAGGTGAGTGCTGTACCACTGAGCCACAACCCCAGCCTTTCTTTTTCTTCTTCTTTTTAAATTTTTTTTCTTTAGTTGAAGTTGGACACAATACTTTTATTTTATTTATTTATTTGTATGTACTGCTGAGGATTGAGCCCAGTGCCTCACACATGCTAGGCTGAGCCACAACCCCAGCCCCCAACACTATTTTCCCCCCGAAAAGAAACTGTGAGCATTGGTTATTAGTCTACTGCTGCAGAAGGTCACAGAAGAACAAATGGTCATGCTAAGTAACTGGCCATATGTGTGAGAATGAGCTGTTTTAGTTATGCTCTTTGTAGAAGTTAACAGTTATCTCAGAGAGTCTTACAATCTAATCCAAGCTAATTACTCATTTATCATCATTAGGTTCTTTTTGATGCTGTCAGTAACATTTGCTAGTCAGGAGGAGACCCTAGTGATGATATTGAGAAGGCTACTGAGGAAGCAGAGGGATGCGGGGGGTAGGGCACAGCAGCCAGTGGTGCTGCTGCTGGGGAGGTGGCAAGTGTGGCAGTTGCGGTGGCCCCACAGAGAGGGAGAGTAACTTGCTTGGAAAGAATGGAATCTAGGTCTGAATCTGGGAAAGTTCATTCTAGAATTCATGCCCCCTAATCATGACTTGAATGGGCAGGAGGGTGCTGAAAGAGCTTGGGCAAATTCTGTTGGTTCTTAAAAGATTAATTGGGCCAAGTATGGTGGTGCATGCCTGTAATCCAGAGACTCAGCAGAAGGATTGCAAGTTCAAGAGCAGTCTCAGCAATTTAGAACCTGTCTCAAGATAAAAAGGGCTGAGGATGTGGCTCAGTCCCCAGTTAAAAAAAAAAAAAGTACTTGGTTTCTAACACTTGATAGGTGCCCGTCAGCATATTTTCTCTACATGCAGCACTATCATACCCTAGTCTTAGCCTTCATCTTCTCTTGCCTTGACTATGGTATCATTTGTCCATTCAGCAACTCTTAATATTGACTATTCTGTGCTACAGAGGATTCTAGATGTAAAGACCTTCTACTAATTCCTTTTCAGTCTTCTCCTTTTGTCACCCTGAAGTCCATTTTTCAAACAGTGGAAGAGGGAGCCCTTTTTTAGAAACACAAATCACATTGTTCTCTTACTTAAAACCCTTCAGTTTCTCATTCCATTTGGAATATAAAGTTTCTTTTCATGTTTGTGTGCCAGGAAGACTGGTTCTCTTAAGTTTTTGATTGAGGTTCTGCTTTCCAGTTTGCTTCTTTAGCCACAGGCATGTAGACCTGTCCTGTTGTGTGAGGCACTGACAAGCTGACTCTCACCTTGGCCCACTGCGTTTATCATGATCCCTCCCTGGAAGGTTCTTCCATTGGGCTTTTGTTTTGATTGCTTCATTTTATAATTAGATTTCATTTCAATACTAGTTCTCAGGGAAGCCCTCTCTGGCCACCATTCTGAAGTAGCTTATTACTCTGCATTATCTTATCCTTTTTTTTTTCCAAAATAAAATTATATTGTTCACTTGTATATTTTTGGATGCTTCCGCTGACTGTAAATTCCACAAAAACATTGTCTAAAATTGAATTCCCAGTGGCAGGAAAAGTTCTCAGAACACACTAAGCTTTTAAGAAACATTTAAAAAATGAATGAACGAGCTTGAATGCTCTCCATGAATGTCTGCTGGAATTAGTCGTTGGTGAAGTTTAGTAGTAGGTGATTTGGAGTGCTGGGTCTGGGCATTTAAAGCAGTAATTTTGACACTACTTACTGACATTGGGGCCTTGGATATGTGCCATAACTCCACCAGCTCTTAAATTCCTTATCTAAAAAATAGTGATAATAATAATTACCATTATACCCGTGTCATGAAGTGGTTATGATGACTAAAGAATTAGATGATTAAATACTTGTAAAACAAGAAAAACAGTACCTGGTACAGAGTTTACTAGATCTAGCCATTATTTAGATTTAGCCATTATTATTACTATCATCATTATCTTTCAAGTCTATGAATTGCCTGATAAGAGATCCATATGTTTAATTAGTTCTTCTTTTAAAATGTGTATGCGTTTAGCTGTTATGTGGCACACGCTTGTAATCCCAGCAGCTCAGGAGGCTGAGGTGGGAGGATTGAGAGTTCAAAGCCAGCCTCAGCAATGGTGAGGCACTAAGCAACTCAGTGAGACTCTGTCTCTAAATAAAATACTAAAAAGGGCTGAGGATGGGGCTGGAATTGTGGCTCAGTGGTAGAGTGCTTGCACTGGGTTTGATCCTCAGCACCACATAAGAATAATAATTAAAGATATATTTAGGGCTGGGGATGTGGCTCAAGCGGTAGCACGCTCGCCTGGCATGGGTGCGGCCCGGGTTCGATCCTCAGCACCACATACAAACAAAGATGTTGTGTCCGCCGGAAACTAAAAAAAAAATAAATATTAAAATTAAAAAAAAATTCTTAAAAAAAAGATATATTTAAAAAGGGGCGGGGGCTGGGGATGTAGGCCAGTGGTTGGGTGCCCCTGGGTTCAATCCTCAGTATGACTATAAAAGAGGGGATTATATTCTGATACCTTATTATGAAATATTTTAGTTCAGTCAGTACTTACTTGGACCTTTTTTGAATGGCAGTTTTGATTGGATAAGAAAAGAAAGAATTTAGGAAGGTGGGAGTAGTTGGGATGGAGTTCTTAAAATATTTAAAGGTCAAGCTTCTGGAATTAGGAAGAGGCCAAGATGGGGAGTAGAACCAACACCAGGCAGTATTAACAAGAGTCCTGAAGTTGGGTCGCAGTCTACTGAAAAGTGGTTGTAAGGTGTTGGTCTTGGAATTAATACATGCATACTTACATACATAGCTCTAGCCTTCAGCTTCTGAGACTTATAACTCTGATTCCTTTATCCAGTGGGTTCCCAACCTTATGCTTGGGTTGGAGCACAAAGATTGTGTTTGGAAATGAAGAGGGTGTCTGATGGTAGTTTGGAGAAAGATGGAAGGATGGCACTGTAAGAGACAGCAGCAGGACCTTGGGACTTCGGTAGAAACTGAGGTAAGAGATGCAGGTACACTGAGATTAAGCTCTGAGCTAATGTAGGGGACGGTGTGAGAATGAAGATGAAGGAGGATCCATGAAGTGTGGGGCTGAGAGGAGACTAAGGCAATCCCAGGTTTCTAACTAAAGTGACTGGTTGAATTAGGAACATGGATTTGAGTCTCTACCACTTTCTAACAGAATATATTTTGGCAAGTTATTTCATTTTTTGGATTCAGTTTCATTGCTTATAAGATAATGGAGGTAAAGAGGTGTTTCTCTCACAGAATTGTTTTGAGGTTTAGATGAGATTATATGTAGCTGTGTAGTAAAGAATATAGTAATATAGAAAATGATTGGTAAATGTATCTTTTATTATCTTTGCTAACAAAGAGGTTAGGGATTAAAACTAATGACAGATTAGGGATTTAGTGGGGAGTAGGTTTTGGCAGGGGTGGGGGAGGTAAAAAATTTTTTTTTTGTATGTTAGGTTAGGAAATTCCAATTTACTGTTTGAATATGGACCTTGAGCTTAGGAAAGAGTTCTGGGAGTAGATAAGGTGAAGATTTTTATCCAGTTTCCCCCATTCCCTATAGTTCTAGTGACCAAATGGCATACCTAAGGATATAATTTTTTCCATCATTATTATTATTATTATTATTATTTTTTTTTTTTTTAGAATTTTAATATTTATTTTTTATTTTTCGGCGGACACAACATCTTTGTTTGTATGTGGTGCTGAGGATCGAACCCGGGCCACATGCATGCCAGGCGAGTGCGCTACTGCTTGAGCCACATCCCCAGCCCGCATTAGAATTATTTTATTCATAATGGTTGCATATAAAATCCTGTGTACCCTCATATGGGACTTAATGATTTATATTTCCTTCTTTCATTCTCTTCCCTCCTGTTTTTTTTTTTTTGGTAGTACTAGGGATTGAACCTCAGGCCTTAGGGACTGAGTTTCATTCCTAGTCCTTGTATTTTTTTTTTTTTTTTTGAGACAGGGTCTTGTGAAGTTGCTCAGAATGAGTTGGAACTTGGGATCCTCCTGCCTCACCCTTGTGAGTAGCTAGGATCACAGGTGCAGGCCACCATGACCAGCAGTAGTATACATTTTCCACAGAAGGGTTCCAGTGCTGTGGGAGGACATAGAATCTTTTGCTTTTCATTAAAAAGTACTCAGGTATTTGTTCAGGGCTAGCCTTAGTAATGTATGCATGCAAGTAGATTAGCAATTTAATTTTGTGATGTTCTTTGGGCTTTAAGTTAAATTAAAGGGAATCACCTCTCAAATATATGTCCACTCCAACTTGCATAGCTTTTCATTTCATAGCCTCAGTATTAATATCAATTTCTTGGACTCTGTTTTTGACCAATGTTTGGGTAACACCTATTGTGTTTCACACAGTTTTAAGTTGTGAGGAAGCAGTAGTGAATTAAACAAACTACATCCTTTATTCACAGAGAAAACATTCCAGTGGGAGGCAAAACAGTAATAAATAAGAAAAGATAGGTCTACCACTGAGCCACACTCAACTTGTTATATCTTTTTTGAAAGAGTAGTGGTAATAAACTTACATGCATTTAAGTTCTATAATTCAATTATCTTCAATATACGCCCCCGCCCCCTTTTTGGTACTGGGGATTGAACCCAGAGATACTTTATCCACTGAGTCACATCCCCAGGCTTTAAAATTTTAAAAAAAACTTTTTTGAGACAGGGAGGGTCTCACTAAGTTGCTTTGGGCCTCACTAAGGGTGATCTCAAACTTTAGATTCTCCTGCCTTAGCCTCCCAGGTTGTTCAGATTACTGGCATGGATAACCATGCCTGGCAAATTATCTGCAATATATCTTAAGAGGATTATGAAGAATTAATCCAAAATTATTGATATGATGAAAATATTAGATCACTGTATGTGCTCTAAGAAGTTTTTATCCTCTTCAGAAGAATGAATGATGTTAATAGACAACAAGGATTTTTAAAAAAAGTCTTAACCCAGCAAGAAAAGCTGACCAACACAATGTATTATCATAAATGAATCATTTATAATTAGAAATGAATAATATTTAAGACTGGGAATGTAGGTCAGTGGTAGAGTACTTGCCTCACTTGTGTGAGGCCCTGGGTTTGATCCCCACACATCTATATACATACACACACACACATATACACATACATATATATACACATGTATATATATATGTGTATATATATATGTATGTGTGTATCTATCAATGTAAAATTTCTTTTTAAAGGGGAAAGAAAAAAGCCTAAAGTCATGCTTCCTTTAGTGCTTTGTGTCTTTTATGAAAGAGCAAGTTCAGAAGTCTTGAATGTTTTTCCATTGGCAACTAAGAGATAAGACTACAAATCTATATTGTGCATTTGGCTAAGTATCCTCCTAAAGTGGCAGAGTGACTTTACATATCAGATCAGCTCAACCGCTTTTGCTTCACTAGGGGAGCAAATGCTGGAAGTTAGCCAGAGATAAATTCCCATTGGACTAGGTCTCAGAAAGGCCTAGCTTTGATTTCAGAGGGGTTCAGAGTACTTGAGAAGACTGTTTGCATTGCATAATGACTCTAGTTCTGTGATTGGGTAAATAAGTTACTGAAAGAGAGTAAGATGTATTGATTTTCTACTCTAAGAAGCATGGTGTACTATGGAATGTCATATTATAATGTTTGTTTTTTATTATTGGATCCTTTGAGAGAGAGACACATACACACTACTGTTCATCTTGAAAACTAGTAAGTCTTTTTCCTTAATATGTTATAATCATATACATTTATATTACCAGGTGGTTGGATTAATTTTTTTTTCTTCTCAGAATTGACTATATATTTTTTTTGCTTTATCTTAACTGTAAGGTGTGAGGCAAAGGCATTTTCTCCTAATCTGAAGAATAATGAATGAATAATCATTTTATTGCATGTACACTGATCAACCTATTAGGTTTAATGTCAAAACCAGAGTCCTTTCCTTTTAAGGTATTAATCACTTCATAAAATCTTTTCCTCTATTCAGTCAACATTCATGAACTCACCTGATATTTATTATTAAGAGTCTGCCTTGTTACAGACATCTTGCTTAACTCTTTTGGATTTAACCATGAAGAGATTTTTATTGCCTCAATAGAGGTGAAGGTATGAAATATGAGACAGTTAACAAGGACTTTCAATAATATGTGGTAGCTGTTCTGAGTGGGCTTTGAAGAATAGGGTTCTGTTGGGTGCACTCAGGGGCATCTTGTTTGGAGCAAGAGATATCTAAGTTGAGCTGTCTAAATCAAGAATGATGAAGAGTCTATTAATAAAAAGTGGGTATGACAATACGGGAAAGAAGGAAGTATTTTCTGAGGAGAGAGAACCCATGTGCTGTGGCCCAGAGGCAAAACAAAACCAAAAATAGCAAATGCATGTGGCAAATAACACAGAAGTTCCTAGTGTCTAAAGCGAAGATTTGAAAAGGGAAGCTGCAGGGAACTTCCAAAGCCATTAAAAATTTTGAATTCCTTTTTGAGGACATTTGAGCAATGTATGAAGGATTTTAAGCAGTGGATGGACAGGACTGGAATCGTCATTGGTGAAGATTACCATGGTTGCATTTGAAGATAGGGCATATCTGAAGTTGGAAGCTTAAGGATGTGATGGCAATTATTTAAGGCACATTGTGAACCAGGATGGGGGCATTAACACTGGGAGAGAAGTGAGATGGATTTAAGAAACATGTAGAAGATAGAACCTACAGAACAAAGAACAAAGGATTTCTGTTTCCGATGTGAGCAACTGATAGACCATGGCCCTCAGGCCAAATATTGATTTGTTTCACCTCACCACCAAGTATGTCTTCCACTGTCTGCTCTGTGGAAATGAATCTGAACTCTGCTTCTTTTCTGCCAGTTGGCATGATGTTAACTTTTGCTGGTAGAGAGCGCTGGAGGGACCCTGAAGGAAAAGTTTTTCTTGGTTCCAGGTTGCTTGCTGGGCAAGTTGCTGCAGCATCTGTGGCTTCTTTCAGTGCCCAGACTTTTGCAGCTCTCAACAGCATGAACAGTACCCCACTACTCCAGTGGGTCTCATAGCATAATGCGTCCATTGAGATACTTTCCCATAAACAACTTCTCTTGGCATTCCTGAGGACAGATTTATGGTAAGCTGTGGGTTTCCTGAGGTTCTGCTGGGTGTGACCCAGGGTCAGGGGCTCTTCCTTGAGTGCTCTTAGCCTTAAGAGTAGTGGTCATTATATATTGTTAATATATTCATAATAGGTTGTTCCTAGGGTTGTTGTGAGGGGAAATTGGTAAATATATGTAAAGCATAGAGCACAATGTCTGGCATGTGAGCCCTTAGTAAACACAATAACCGACTGTGCTGTTCTTGGAATGCTGGCTTCTGTGGTGGGTGACAGGGATAAAAAGATGACCAGGTTTATAGGCTGTAACCTGAGGCAGTGGAGAATGAGAAAAGGCTTATTAAGTGTATTACAGTGAGAGGCAGGTGTCAGAGTAAAGGTATGATCAAAGTGACAGAGACTTCTGCCTAAGGGATTCTGATCAGCAGTCCTAGAGGAAATATAGGCTGAGCTGGATCTTGGAGGGGTGCAGTTTGCCCTATGGAGAGAGGGGAGGGAGGGCCTTCTGAACAGAGGCAACAACATTAGCAGCAGGACAGTCCCATAGTGGATTCATGGCCTGCCCCTTGATTTGGGGGTAGGATGTATCTCGGGCACTCATTCCAAATAGATTTTTATTCCACATTTCTGTATTCCATACTGTATTTAATTCTCATAAATTTATGCTCGATTTAGTGGCTTTGAAAGTAATTTCTGCAGAACCATTGCTAATTAACAATCTAAAACTATTTAAGACTTCTATTTAGTGACAACATTTTGCTTAAACTTTCTTGGAATATGAGGTTTGAATGTTGGAGGTTGAAGTATTTTAGAAGAGAGTTGAAAATTACTCTACCTAGTGCCACTTTATTGAGCTTTACTCTGAGGATTCAATAATTTTGCCTGATTCCTGAACATTGATAAAGCTCAGAACTGTTTATAGTTTATGTTGAGGTCTCTTCCACTTGTAGTTTTTTTTTTTTTTTTTTAAAGTTCAACCCTTAAAGAAATGGAAATTCCTCAAAATCATATGATTATTCTCTCAGTAATTCACATTTTTGGAGATTTAAGAAATAAAGGTATGATGAGCTTGTGATTCTTTGCAGGGAAAAAAGTGGCATTTCAGCCTTAAAGCCCTCTGTGAATAGGTGTTCTTTTTTCTCCTTTTTCTGCCGGACAGATTTCTATCCCTCCTTGAATATTCACCTCACTTGTCAGTTTTCTAGTCTTTACTCTATCCTAAGTCTGTTGTGCTTTCACTGAAGACCTACAGGTTTACAGGAGGAGTAAAAACAAAACAAAACAAAAACAAAAAGCAAGCCATTGGATCATTTAGAAATGCTATCTGAAGGACCTGGTTGAGGAGGCTATTGGCTGGAATGGCACTATAGGATCCAGAGTTTCTCCTGAGAAGTTGACTTCTGGATCTTCAGAAGGAATATGAATATATCCTCTAAAGAAAGGGTAGACGAATAATCTTATTCTCTATTGTCTAGGACTCCTGGGAATTATAAAAGAAGGAAGATGTCAAACTCTAACCTTCTGAAGATTTTTTTTTCTTCTTGTAAGATGTAATGGACATCTACAGTAATTCCCCCTTATCTGTGGTTTTTCTTTCTACTTCCAGTTAACTATAGTCAGTTGTGGCCCAGAAATATTAAATGGAATATTTCAGAAACATACAATTCCTCAATTTAAAATTGCAATTTGTTCTGAGTAGCCTTTTGCAGTCTTATACTGCAATAACTCTCTTGAGACGTGAATCATCCCCTTGTCCTGGGTATCCATGCTGTATATACTACCTTCATATTGGTAGCAATTTCACTTATAAGAGTTGTGTTATTTTACTTATTAATGGCTCTAAAGTGAAAGAATAGTGATGCTAGCAATTCAGATATGCCAAAGAAAAGCCTGTATTATCTCCCACCTTAAGAAGAATGGTCACGGGCTGGGTATGTGGCTCAAGTGGTAGCGCACTCGCCTGGCATGCGTGCAGCCCGGGTTCGATCCTCAGCACCACATACAAACAAAAGATGTTGTGTCTGCCGAAAACTAAAAAATAAATATTAAAATTCTCTCTCTCTCTCTTTTAAAAAAAAATGGTCACTGCAGTACAGTGAGATATTTTGATAGACCACATTTATATGACTTATATTATTATAATTGTTCTTTTTTATTATTAATCTCTTATTTTTCCTGATTTGTAAATTAAACTTTATATGATGGTAGCTTTCTGTTGCTGTGACAAAATACCAGAGAAAAATAACTTAAAAGAGGAAAGATTGATTTTAGCTCATGGTTTCAGAGATTTCAGTTCACAGTAGTGTGGCTCCCACCTGTGGGAATTTGTGGTGAGGCTGAACATCATGGTGGGGAGGGCATGGTGGAGCAAAACTGCCCACCTCATTGCATCTAGGAAGGAGGGGATCTTGAGAGGGTAGGGTGGGGTGGGGAAGGGCCGAGGACAAGATATAGTCTCTAAGGACCCAGACCAACCTCTTACAGTTTCTGCCACCTTCTAGTAGTTCATTAAGCTATGAACCCCTCAATCAGTTACTCCATTGATGTGATTAGAACTCTTTCATGAGTCAGTCACCTCCCAAAAGCCCCACCTCTGAACATTGTTGCATCGAACAGTTCTTTTGGGTAATATTCCAGATCTAACCATAACATATGAATAGGAAAAGTAATGGTATATGTAAGTTTAAGTACCATCTGTGGTTTCAGGCATCCACTCTGGTCTTGGAACATATCCTCCGTGATTAAAGGGGGATTACTGCAGAAGTTAGTTTTTTAAAACTACGTATGAGAAAATTACACCTGTCAGCGCTTCCTTTCCAGGAATTCTCATCATTTCATTTCCTTAAATTTGTGGAATGGAGAGCAGAGCTCATAGACTGATATTCCTCCATGTTTTTTATTTAAATACACCTCAAACATTCCAATAATTTTTAATTTAGTTGTAGATGGACACAATACCTTTATTTAATTTATTTATTTTTTACATGGTGCTGAATATCGATCCTATTGCCTCACAAGTGCTAGGCAAGCGCTCTACCCCTGAGCTACATCCCTAGCCCTGCTCCATGTTTTGATCTGAATAAAGCTGGGGATCTTTGCTTCGGGTCTAGACCAGACTTTCTGTGAAGGGCCAGCTATGGCAAATAACTTTAGACATTGCAGGCTATTTGGTTGCAGCTCTTCAGCTCTGCCACTGTTGTGGGACAGCCCCAGCCACAGACTATATGTGAACCAATGAATGAGGCTCAGTTCCAGTAAAACTTTATTTACAAAAACATCTTGGCCCATGGGCCCTCGTTTGCTTGCCCAGTTCTGGAGTCTATGGAAATCTTATTTTCACTCTGTGCCCCAAAGGATGTTGATATTTTTATTTATTGGATTGGAACTGTAGGTTGCTTTCAAGAGTAATATTAGATATTTGGATGTGGAACATTGCATCTTACTTTTGATTTCCCTTTGGAGACATTCTTTCTTGGCATTGAAGAATGTAGATGTTTTCTCCCCACATTGAAATAAAAGTTTGAGCAGGCTTGATTTCTTATGGTCTTATGCAAGTCTAGATTAAAAGGAACAATAAGACAACAAAAGAAACTCTGGTCACTTACTGTGACTGCTGACACAACTATATAACTGGTGTGCATGGTAAAGCATGTGTTAATTAGCTCTTAAATATAAAGACTAGAAAGACTCAAGTTGTGATGTGTTTTTGGTGCCTGCAGTGTTATTAGAGAGGTGATTTCCATTTACTTTGAGTCCTTATCAGGTTGCTAATTGCATGCTTGGTAAAAGTAGATAGTGGTGTTTGTGCTTTGCAGCTACCACAGGTCTTGGTTGCCATGGCTTCTTATTAGCTTCTTAAGATCCCTTTGGAGCTCTGGTTGCCTGGCAAGAGAAGAGCTGGTGGTTGCTGTGAGGACAGATGCAGATTGCAGAAGAAGTCCTTGGGGATCACTAGCTGTATTGGCCGTCATGTGTGCACACCCATGGGCGTCATCATATATGAACTTGGGGTTTTGCTAGGTAGCACTCCTGGCCATAAGTATTAATTAATACATGTTATAGTGTGTAGTTGAGCTCTTTAAAACTTTTTTAAAAAGGCAAATTAGAAAATTTTGTTTTAGGGTTATCCATGTCTTCTGAGGAAATACTACTGACCTTTGGTAATAGTGGTAATTGAAATATTATAAATTTTAATAATAACTACTAATACATTAAAAAAAGGTTAGTCTATAATATTAGAATACTGAAAGCTTGTGTAATTACAAGAGGTTTATAATTAGAATTTAATTGTTTCAGGCTTAAAAGAATATCAGAAGGAGACTCTAGAGGGCAGTATAGCTCAGCATGTTCATGCCTCTCCAGGCACTTAAAACTTTGCTTTGGAAAAATAATCCAGGTTATTTGTTTTGAAAAAATTATCCAGGTGTTCTGAGCTCATTCCTTACCACACGATATCTAAAGTGAGTAGTGGTAGAAATGTGAGTTTTGGAAAGAAATGATCTGTTTTGGCTTCAAAAGATTAGATAATACTTCAGAATTTATTTGGCCCTAGGGAATATCCTTGCTTGGTTTAAAACACACTGGATTAGGAAACTGGAAGTCTTTTACTGATTTGACTAAATTGAATTGAGTTTGCTTCTCAGGCATTTGTGGAACATTAAGCAAAAGGAATGGTATATCCTGTGTGTTCAATCTTCTCGGGTAGGAAATAAATGTATTTTGTTAGAGACCCAAATTCTGATGCATTTCTCCACAACTCTTAGTGAAATGGTTGAAACCAGATGCTGAATGGGTTGATGTGTATCAGTTCTGTACCTTTCAGAGCTTTTCAAATGTGTATTCAGCAGAATACAAAGCCTATTATGCCAATCACTTTTTCCTTAATTCGTAAACTTCTGTGTATTTCTATGGGAATCTATTTTGTATATTTTTGACTCAATTATGCATAAGTCATCAAATGTGGTTTGGAAAGAACTGGTTAGAAGTCTAAAGGAGTTTTTGGAGTCTTTAAATTTTTTCTCCCTCATCAGCAGAAAGTGGGAATCACAAAGGCAAACTATTGAATCTCTTAGAATCTTTAAGTTTAAGATTTTAAATTCTAAACTGTAAGTTTGGGAAATAATTTTTGTGACTTGTTTTCTGGTGTTGTGGGAATTGGTATTTCTAGTGATTAAGAGCAACAGACAGACATTTGGGATTTTGAGTTTTTCTAATCTTGACTTTAGAATGACTTCAAACAAAATGTAGTTCTTCTTATGTTTTCATATTCTATATCTGATCTAGGATAATTCAGGTTTACTATTCATGTTAAAAGCATGTTTAAATTCTTGGATAAAAGGCCTTATACAAGTGTAAATAGTGTCAGTTTATAAATATACTATAAGCTGGGCACAGTAATCCCAGTGGCTTGGGAGGCTGAGGCAGGAGGATCTGAGTTCAGAGCCATCCTTAGCAAAAGCCAGGTGCTAAGCAACTGAGTGAGACTCTGTTTCAAAATACAAAATAGGTCTGGGGATGTGGCTTAGTGGCCCAGTGCCCTTGAGTTCAATCCTCAGTCCCCCACCCCATAAAAAAGAAATATACCATATGGAGATTGTATTTCTGGTATGTGCACAACTAAAGTGAGTGAATTATCTCTTCTTATTATGTAAGACTTATTTACTCCAGTTGCCTGTTACTTCTATTTGTAGTTGGGTAAAATAGGTATTTGACCTAATTACAACTATTTCTTTTTAGGAAAAAAATAAATCATGAGTTTAAAAAAAAAAGATTTTGTGTTAGTTTTGGTTTTTGGTATTGGATATTAGCTTTACACACCTGGGCATCTGGTGTGTTTTCCATTCTAGTCACATAGAATAATACAAAGTGGCTGTTAATGTATATGAAGTACACAGCACATATGAGAACTTTCACGTGAAATTGAATATTTAAAGAAGTTTTTGTAGCCATATGCGGTGGCACACACCTGTAATCCCAGCGGTTCAGGAGGCTGAGACAGGAGGATCATGAGTTCAAAGCCAGCCTCAGCAAAAGTGAGGCACTAAACTCAGTGAGACTCTGTCTCTAAATAAAATACAAAATAGGGCTGAGGATGTGGCTCAGTGGTTGAATGCCCTGAATTCAATCCCTGGTTAAAAAAAAAAAAAGTTTTATAAACTGGGTGCGATGACTGAGGCATGCCTGAATTCCGAGTTACTCAGAAGGCTGAGGCAGAAGGTTGCAAGTTCAAGGCCAGCCTGGGCAAATCAGTGAGACCCTGATTCAAAAAAGGGATGGGGAATGTGGTTCTGGTAGAGTTCCATCCCTAGTACTGAAGGAGGAGATCCTCCCTCCCACCCCTCCACCCCAATTGGTGTGGGTAAATCAAAGGAATTTTTTTAGGAAACCAGTTGGAATGTTTTTGTGAAAATAAGTTGAATATTTATTTACACAGTATCCAGAAACAGAAGGTAAACATTTTAAGCAGCCATGTAGTATGTTCAGAAAATAAATAATTCCTCGATTTTACAGGGGATTTGGAAAACATCTGCTTGATTATTGAACTTAGCTTAATTTTTAAATTTGAAATTAACAGACTTACTAGATGTTTCTTTATTCTAGCAAGTGACATTGTTTTGGTATATGTTGTATTAATTTTTTTTTTAAATTGAATGTAAACTGCAAAAATCTGGAATTTTGAACTATATAGGAGAAATTTTCCTTAACCTTAGATTTAAATGTATTCTGTTCAATATGTACAACTCCTCATACATTGGAAAACTTTGTACAATATCTCATCTCAGAACAAATTTTACAGTTTTTCTCCTATTTTACCTAAATGTATTGGTTTGGTCTCACCAGTGTACATTTTTCCAGTTTACCTGTTTAATTTTCCATTTTGCTGAGTTTTTTGTTTTCTTTGGTGGCATTAGCCCCTTTTGCTCAGGAAAAAAATATTGTTCTCAAGTTCTGATTATAAAATGTCTTGAATTTGTCTACTTTGGTAAATGTCTTGTTCTATCTGGATGTACACTTTTGGGTTTTACTTAAGAGAATCACTTGTTATTGTTTGTATTTTGGCACTGAGGATTGAATCAGAGGTGCTCTACTCTTGAGCTACATACCCACTCCTTTTTATTTTGAGACAGCATCTCTCTAAGTTGCCTAGGCTGGCCTTGAACTTGAAGTCTTCCTGTCTCAACCTCCTGATTGGCTGGGATTACAGGTATGTGCCACTGTGCCTGGCTCACGTGCTCTTGTGTTAATTCCCAGTTTTAAATCTGGGTTAATTCATGAAATGAAGATGTCAGCTGATCGATACTAGCAGGAATTTACTTCCAGCTCCAGAGTTACCCATTAGAGAACATTTCTTTTCAGTAATTACACCCCTTATTGTCAAGTTGCTGTCCATGCCTCTTTAATCACATTTTCTTACTCCCTTACCATAGTTGGAACAGGAACAGGACAGCTTATAATGAAAAGGGCCAGATAGTAAATATTTTTGGCTGTGTGGGACATCATATAGTCTCTGTTGTAATTATTCAGCCTTGCCTTTGTTGCACAAAAGCAGTCATAGAAAATTTGTAAATTAATAGATGTTAGCTGTTTCTAATGAAATTTTATTTATGAACTCTGAAACTTGAATTTCATGTAATTTTCACGTCATAGAATATCTTTCTTCTTTTGCCCCCGCGCGCGCGCACACACACACACACACACACACTCTGCGAACCATTTATAAACATAGGAATCATTCTTTTGTAGGCTGTACAAAAGCAGGCCTGGGCTGGGGTTGACCCATGGGCCTTATTTTTTCCAACCTCTGGACTAGAAACCCAAAGAAGGGATTACATAAAAGTGGTTATTTATCTACAGCTTTAATTTATGCATATATCCAGTGTGGTTTTTGTTACTACTAAAATTAGAATGAATGTATTTGTTAGTGATTGACAATGTAAATTATATGATTTCTTTTTTTAAATACCTTCATTTTATTTATTTTTATGTGGTGCCGAGGATCGAACCCAGGGCCTTGAATGTGCTAGGTGAGTGCTCTACGGCTGATCCACAACCCCAGCACCATAAATTATATGATTTCTAATGGTAACTTTAAGGTCTAGTGATAGAATACTTTTTACTAAAGCATTTCCTTTGTCAGATAATAAGTGTGGAAAATTGCCAAGGGCTGTGGAGCAAAACCTTTGATTTACAAATTGAGGAAAGGCTAGAATACACTGGAACTATAGGGATTGGTTTGATTTAAGAATTTAATTAAAAGGAAAACAACAACAACAACAAAACAAAAACCTGCCCTCAAGGCTATTTCAGCTGATGATTACTATTTTGTTGTATTCTCTCCCAGCCACTTGATTTATGCAAGGTAATCATGATAATTGAAAACCTAGAATGTAGGTTGTCTCAAATTTTGGTCCTTTCTTAACATGGTTGCTGTTTATCTGAAAGACTGAAAGCCTAATTATTTTCATGGAGGACTTTCCTTCATCTGCTGACAGCACAGCCTATGTGCCAGCTTCTGTGTGCACTGAATAGTCTGTGAACATGGTACTTCACAGCTGACCCATTTTTCCTAATAACATTAGGTGCTTGCTTGATTTGAAGAACTGTTACTTCTGTTGGATATAACAAATAAGTGTACACACAGAATCTGAGTTAATAGGGCTCAAACACATTAGGCCAAGAAAGACCTTGTCAGGTAGCATCCTAAAGCAGATTCAAGGAACATAAAACAAAAAAAAAGTTAGTGTTTAAAAACATTTTTCAGAGTTTATATTCCTGTTTTTAAAATTCTCCATAAATACTTCTATGGTTATATGCTCTGTTTAGACTTGGATCTGTGGGGGTGGTGGGGATAGTGGGGGTGGTGGAGGAGGTTATTTGTTTAGATTGAATGCTTGTGGTTCAATATAAACTAATTACTAATCTCTTCTTGGCAAAAGGCATTTGACACACCTAATTGTTTATTCATCTTTCATCCTCATTTCTAACCTGAGAGTATGTTGTGGCTGAGTTAAATTTTCTTTTTTGTTTTTATTCTGAAGTTTTATCCTCTCCCCTCCTCAATTTTGTTAATGGATGACTAATTTGATGTTTGTGAGACTTTCAGGATTTAATAGTGGTGTAAGGTAAGATCAGCATTCCCTTCTAAGTACTCTCTCTTTCTTGAAAGTAGTAATTGATTTGTGCTGTGGGTGGTTTGTGATAGGTGGGTGAAGTGTCAAAGAGGGAATACTCTATTGACTGATTAATTGGGTTTCCATTGTCAGATAGCTTTTTATTTTGGAGTGCAGAACTTGAGTTTAAATTCTGGTTGTGAAATTAACTAGGCCTTGGCTTCATCGGACAGATGCTGTTAACAACTTTGTTCCCTTAGTTTGCTTGCTTGTAAAGTGGAGGAATGATAGTTTCAATCTTGTAAGAATATTGTCATATATAAAATACTTTGAGCAGTGCCTGGCACCTAGATAGCAACTCATAAATATTAGTATTATCATCATCATTTTACTGTTGGATTGAAAAGTAGCTGATGTTTTAAGTAGGAAGGTGCATTATTAGAATTGAGTTTTGGAAAAATTGGTTTGATAGCAAAGGGGAAATTGGATGTGGTTCTGGGTAGGCAAAGGTAGAGGCAGCAAGACTAGTGTTATAGGATGAGTTGTGTTCCCCAAAATCTGTATGTCAAAATACTTTTCCTGAGTACCTTATAATGTGACCTTATTTGTGAATAGTCTTGCAGATATAATTAGCTAAGATGAGGTATTTAGGGTGGATCCTAATCATATCAATATGACTGTTGTTCTTATAAAAGGGATATTTGGACATAAACAAGCAATAGAAGAAAATGGTGTGAATGAAAGAAATATAGTGAGGGGATCATTAGTAAGCCAAGAAAAAAGGCCTGTAATAGATCTTTCCCTCATAATCCTCAAAGATCAACCCTGCAGACAACCAATCTTGGACTTTTACTGTCCAGAACTATGAAGTTTCTTTTTCTCAACCACTTAGCTGTGGCACTTTGTGAGGGAAGTCCTAGGAAATTAGGCAGAGGGTGAAATTGGAACTGAGGCACTGCCTTTTGAAGAGAAGGTAAAGGAAAAATGTTGGGAATACAGAATCAATAGCCAGTCACTTACTGGATTTGAGGAGGCAGGAGGAGATCACTTGAGTGGATGTGGTGTCATCATCAGCTAATACTGAAAATAAATAAAAGAGGGAGTTATGTGGCATGTTGACTTTAAGGGATACATAAGATATTTTATTTCTAAGTATTACTTGCATTGTGATGTCTAGTTCCCAGTTTGTTTGTTACATTCTTTCTTAGGAGTGCTTAACCACATAGCCACATCCCCAGCCAGCTCTTTTTATTTTTTATTTTGAGATAGAACCTCATTAGTTTGCTTATAGCTTTGCAAAGTTTCTGAGGCTGGCTTCGAACCTGTGATCTTCCTGCCTCCTAAATTGCTGGGATTACAGGCGTGCACCACCAGGTCTGGCTTGTTAACATCTTTCATGGAGTCTCAGAAGAAGATGGATAGGATGACTCTCTAGAATTAGTTCATTTGTATGAAGTTGGCCAGATCTAATCAAATAGATGCCTTCTTCCATAAACCAGCCAAATTCCTGGACTGTACAGTGATGCTATGACCCACAATCAAGAGTACAGTATCTGTTAGTCTCCTGAGCCTGCAGATTGACAGGCTGGAACCTAGGTCTTTGTGTCTTACCTGATGACAATTAAGGTATTACTTAAGAAAAATTACTTTGGAGAATGAGGCATGGACTCTCCTTGTGCTAGGGTCATGCTGATGCCATGGCTTCCTAATTAAAGTGCCTTATTTTCTGTCCCCCCCCCCCTTCCTTCTCTTCCTTCCTTTCCTTCCCTCCCTCCTTCTGTATGCAAGGATAGATTTGGGGGAGGTATGCAGTTGGTTGAAGGACAAGCCAGGTGACTGATACAGTCTTGTCCACCCAATCTCTATCTTTGTGTTTATGATGAAGATTTGCTCATTGATTCTGTTTAAGAAGGAAGAAGAGAAGGGAGTGGATTTTAACTTTTTATCCACTTGGTAAACTAACCTCCCTCCCTCCATTCCATCCTTCCATCCATTTATTTTTATGTGGTGCCAAGGATCGAACTTAGGGCCTCACAAGTGTGAGGTAGGTGCTCTACCACTGAGCTACAATCCCGGCCCCCATTTGGTAAACTTTATTCTCTAGCAATGTACTCTCTACAATTGTAGGAAGCTCTTGGCCATTTTTTTTTAATATTTATTTTTTAGTTGTAGTTGGACATAATACCTTTATTTTATTTATTTATTTTCATGTGGTGCTGAGGATTGAACCCAGGGCCTCACATGTGCTAGGCGAGCACTGTGCCACTGAGCTACAACCCCATTACTCAGTGTGATACAGACTCTAAAGTGCTAAATAATATGCAAATGTATGCAAGCACTTTTCATTTGCCTTTTTGGCCTGAATGACTCCTTTAGAAAGAATTGATCATTTTCATATTGAATTCTGGTGCTTGTTTCATTCTCAAAGACAGTGGATGAGAAAATTGTACTTTATGAAAAAATTTTTTTTCCTTTTTTTTGCCAGGCATAGTGGCACATGTCTTTAATCTCAGTTATTCTGGAGGCTGAGGTAGGAAGATCACAAGTTCAAGACCAGCCTCCCCAACTTAGTGAGACCCTGTCTCAAACAAATAAAAAGGACTGGGGCTATAGCTCAGTGGTAAAGCACTCCTGGGTTTAATCTTCAGAACTGTGGGATGGAGTGGGGGAATTTAAATTATTTCATTGAGACAGAATTTGTTGATCTCTTGTGTTCTCTCTCTTAGCTGTGCAGTTTGCAGCATGATCCTTCTGTCACCTCTGTCTTCAGCTAATGCCCCAAGAAAGTGTCAGGGACGATTGTTTCCCCTGCTCCCTTGTTTTGACCTTTGCTAGGTTCAACCCAGGTAGTGAGACTCCCTTTCCCTCCCTCTTTATTTCATATCAGGCATTAGTTAATATCTACCCTTTTTCTTTTAATCCTTTGTTTTATCATGAAAATACCCCCACACCTGATTCTTATCACGATTGGCTAAGTATAGAAAGTGAAGCTATAATGTCTGCATTGAGCCAGAGAAAGGTGCATATTTTAAAAGTAAAATCAGATGTCATAAAAATCCTCTTCATAACCCTTGAAAATTCTCAGAAGATCTATTTAAATCCTCTGTGAATGTCTCCTTTTTTAAAAAAAAAATTATCTGTTTTTGCTCAAATTCCAGCATTCAAAATATAAACGATTCTTATTCTTTTAAAGAATTTTCTAGATATTCAGTAATATTGTTTTCTATAATTTTACATTGGAAAAACGTCAACCTCTTTAGTGATCTAACCTGAAAAATATAACTGTAATTTATAAAGTTAGGTGAAATGTGAATTTTAAATAATAGGATCCTACCAAGCATGTGTCTCATAAGACACATCTAAAAAGTCATCATGTTTTTACTTCTTCTCTGATGTACCTTCCTATTTAGTTATTATCCAGTTCTTTTTATTCTGCCTTCTAAAATATGATCTGATCCTCATTGCTGCCAGTTGAGGCCACAGTCTCTTACTAAATGCTGTTGGGTTCAAAACTGTCTCAGTTGCTTCTGCTAATGCATCCTTAGCCTCATTTCCACAGCCTCGTTTCCACACTTGACAGGCAGAGTGATCTTACAAAAGCCAATATGATTCTCATTCCCTTGCTTAAGCCTTTCCCCAGTGGGAAGAGAAGGGGAGAGTCCAAGATAGCAGAGACCTTTAGTGTGTCTTGTGAATTGTACCTTATAAAAAGAATACGGGCCAGAGAGGGTGAACCTCTTTGATATATGAATAAATTGGTATAATCAGTGTCTGAAAATATGAGCAATCATATCAGCAGTTCTTTTTCTCTGATCAAGAGTATTAGGATGACCAATTTGTTTCTTGAACTTTCCTTGTTTTAAAACGGAAAGTTCTATATTTTGGGGATAGCTCAGTTCTGGGAAACTGGGACAGTTAGTCACCCAGGTGAGAGAGCTATGAAGAAAGCGAATTTTAAATTTTTATCAGCCGTCTCTTAGCTCTGGGTCCCTGTACATGCTATACCCTCTGTCTAGAATACAACTTGACTTATTTCTTCAGTTTTTCAAATCTCAGTAAGTGGTCCCAATGGCTTTTAGACTTGGTGAAGTTGCCTGGTTCTAGGTACCCATGTACCCCAGCATAATATCCCTGAGCATACCTTACTGATTACTTTTGTTCTTTGGAAGACAGTGTAGATTGGTGCTGTGGTGTGGCCCACATTAGAGTCACCTGAGGACCTTTCCAAGTACTGAGACACCTATTTTCAGACTCCAGGTAGCAATGGTTTACAAAAGCTCATAGCTCTTGCAACCAAGATTGAGACTCACTAGTAATAGAATAGAACGTGAACTATAGCAGCAGAGAGATGCAGGTTCAAACACTGGCTCTACCTCTTTATTTCACAACTTTTGGGGAAGTGCCACGTGCCAGATATGGTGCTATTGGGATAGATGGTTTAAGACAGCTGTCCTGTACCTCCTGGTGCCCACACTTTGGAGCCATCAGTATCAGTTCACTACACAGACTATCATGATTTCTTCTCATTTGCTATGTAGCACCTGCACTGTCGTTTAACTTTTTGTACTTAAACGTATTTCCTTTAAAATTCTGAAATGTAGCCTGTCTGCATTGTTTGGTAAGTAGAGGGTAACTGTAGAAATAGAAGCAATAAGCTGGGAGTGGCACTTGGTGGCACTTCTGTAATCCCAGCACTCATGAGGCTGAGGCAGGGGGATCAGAAGTTCCAGGCCAGCTCCAGCAATTTAGTGAAGGACTAAGGAACTTAGTAAGACCCTGTCTCAAAATAAATTAAAAAACAAAAGAAGTACTGGGAATGTGACTCAGTGGTAGACGGACCCTGGGTTAATTTCCTAGTGCCCCTCCAGATCTTTCTGTAATCCCAAATCTTCCTAAATAATGTATTCATTATTTATAAAAACTTATTAGGCCTACTATGGCCCAGATACTTTATTCATTTAACAAAAATTTAAAGAACAAGCACTGTTCTAAGCAGCTGGAGTAAATCTGTAAACACAGGAGAAAGAGTCCTGGCCTCGTGGAGCTTGCTTTTTGTAAGGAGAAACAAGACCAATACATCTGATAATGCCTTATTTCAGCATATTCAAAGGCAATCGATGCTAAAGAAAAGGTGGCCTAAAAAAGAAACATCTTAAAAAAATACATTTATAGCTAGGTGTGGCGGTATATTCCTGTAATCCCAGCTTCTGAGGAGGCCTGAAGTAGGAGGATCACAAGTTAGAGGCTAGCCTGGAGAGCTTAGTGAAACCCTGCCTCAAAATTTTAAAATGTGTTTGTAGAAAGAAGTTAGCATGGAAAATAAAGCTGTTTATAATCACTAAGTAATAGGTGACTATTCAGTTCCAAGTCACTGCTATTAAGACAGATATGAGGATTTACATTATTGAGATGATTTAGCTTTGAATTTTGATATTAACTAGCACCAGGAGATCCATCTCACATGTTTAAGCAGTCAGAAAGGACATATTTGCCAGACTGTAATTAAAAATTCTAAAAGAAGCCACTAGCCCATACAGCAGAGAGAAAGCAGGTGTGAGACTCAAGTCTCCAAATCCCGTTGGTCCTGGTCAGGTGCCTCAGTTATACCCGTAAGAGAATCTTGTGAATGGAAAGGTTCATATGCTCTTCCAGTTCTACCTTTGTACATCATGACCCTGTGTGTTTAGGTCTGTAGGAAAGTCCCAGGTTGTGGTGAAGGGCTTAGGGAAGCACACTTCTGCATGGCAACCAGTTGGCTGAGAATACAGTGCTAGTTTCCAAGCCGTGACCCCAAAGAGCATTGAAATTCAAAGCGAGGAGCTTCTATAAGGAACATGTTATACACCTTGACTCAGTGGAGTGCAGGAGAGACAGTAAAACTCACTTTTAAACTTTGGTAGGTCCTGGATATATTTCATGCATAAATTTCTTGCCTACTCTTGAGGTCATATAGTTGTAATAACACCCCTACGGTGGCCTATAATACCTTCGCTGACCTCTCACATCTATGCTAGTGTCTTAATTCCCCATTCTAATTATGTACTAGCCCCTCTGATATTTCTGCTTTTTCATATATATATATATATATATATATATATATATATATATATATATATACACACATACATATATATATTTTATATTTGTGCTCAAGTGATCCTTCTGTCTCGGCATCCAGAGTGGGTGGGACTCCTTGAACACACCACAGAGCCAGCTATTGCTGTTTCTTTTTGGGGCACTTGACCACTGAAGGACATCCCCCTGCCCTATTTTGTATTTTTATTTAGAGATGGCCTCACAGAGTTGCTTAGTGCCTCCCTGCTGAAATTACAGACGTGCACTGCCATACCGGTTTATTGCTGTTTTTTAAACAAGGTTTTGCCCTGCTGGTTTCTTCTGCCTGGGATGCTCTCCCCAGAAGCCTACTTGACAATCTTGCTAACTTTCCCACATCCTTAGAAAGGTCTGCTTCAATTTCATGTCTCAGTGAGGCCTTCTCTGACCGCTCATTTAGCTCTGTACTAGTATTTTACCCTGTGCAGGCTCTAAGTCCTCCTGATATTGCCCTGTGTTTTCTTTTTCATTAGTATCCATTGCCTTTGGATATGCTGGTTAAGGCATTATCAGATAAGGTTGTTTCTCCTTACAGAAAGCAAGTTCCATGAGGCCAGGATTCTTTCTCCTGTGTTTATAAATTTACTCCTCCTGCTTAGAACAGTGCTTGTTCTTTAAATTTTTGTTAAATGAATAAAGTATCTGGGCCATAGTAGGCCTAGTAAGTTTTTGTAAATGATGAATACTTTATTTACGAAGATTAGGGATTACAGAAATGAATAAAACAGCTCTGTGCTGTGAAGTGGCTTCATGTAGCCATGAAGACCAATTTATAAAACATTTTTTTCAGATGTAGTTGTGGTATGCTACCCAGTCTGGCCTCAAATTTATGTTCCTCCTGCCTCAGCCTCCTGAGTAGCTGAGATTATAGGTGTGTGCTACAAACCCTGCTCAAGAAAATAATTTTAAATATGTGAGAAAGGTAACAAAGAAGAATTATGTGGAAGATAGAGAAGTGGCATGAAGAAGGGTAGGATTAACTCTGGGAGTGGTAGTAGACATGGTAGTCATTTAAATAGGTTTTGAAGACTGGCAGTTTTGGACCCATAAACTGTTGGTAGTACCATTTTTTTCTAGTTCAGAGAAAATAGAAATCAGGAAAATTATTTGAATATAGTGCTTGTGACTGTAGAAATCTTTTTGTTTTCTTTTGATAGGAGTGTGCCTTTCCTATAGCTCAAATTACACAGATGGTAAATCTCCATTATTTGTTCTGCTTTTATGTCGTATAAATTGGTGGTATTTCAGTAATTTAGTAAATTTATAGTAGGTTGCTACTGAAAATGAATTCGTGATTCCCCCCACTTTGTTTGTAATATACCTTGAGCCCCTTTGGATATTTAATATTTTAAGAACATTAGTGGACCCCACTGCATTTCATCAAAAGCATTGGGTGGAATGCTTAGTTCACAGTGCCTTGACGGTGCTTGGCCACTGTGTGGCTCCACTGCACTGTCTGGAGTGTGAATCAGGCAAATCAATAGAGCAGTTGCTGTTTTACTGCTGAGGTAGGCACTGCCTTTCGTGATAGTTGCTCAGCTTGCAGTACCAGTAAAGCATCTGTCCAGACATGTTCTCCCTTAGTAATATAAAAATGTAGTAGTGTTGATAACAAGAATGAAAAACAAAATGCTGAGTTTGCTTTCCCCCTCTTTATTTTACAGAGTGATGGGCTTTGTAAACAAATAATGAATCACTAACTTTACTGATGGGGCAATTTAGGAAGCCATGGTTTTTTATTTAATCTGGTCCTTGCAATAAGTGCATGACAGAGTCCATGAATTCAGTGCTAATAAACGCCTAACATTCATTCAGCATTTCCTGTGGGCTGGGCATTCAAAACAAGGCTTTACTTGAGTTATGAGACTGTTATTAGTTACACTTTAAAGAGCATATGGAGTCTTAGAGGTGAGCCTACAGAAACTTGCCAAGGTTACTTTGTTAGTAAGGGTCGAGATGGGCTGCCTCCTCTTAGGACACCAGACAAGGAGAGCATCATTCACCACTAAAATCACCCAGAGTAATACAGTGGTAAAGTTAAATGACAGTTTTATTTCCAGAAGACAACACACACACACACACACGCACGCACGCACGCATGCATGCACATGTGTGAACCTTGATTAACTAGTGCTTTGCATGATGTCAGAGATCCATTGGGCTCACACCATATTTTTTCTTGAAACAGAAGCTCTTTTCCTGTGTAGTTTGCTTGATTTTCTTCATTTTAATACCCATCAGAAACAGGAGCACTGTCTCAGCTTGGTGGGGACGAAGAAACAGCAGAATGAGAGGTTAGAGCCTTATCTCCCCTGTTTTTTTTTTTTAATATATATTTTTAGTTGTAGGTGGACACAGTACCTATATTTTGTTTTATGTGGTGCCAGGATCCAGCCCAGCGCCTCATGCATGCATGCCTGATAAGCACTCCACCACGGAGCCACAATCCCCAGCCTCATCTACCTTGTTTTTAAAGGAAATTGCTAAAGTTCTAGAAATCTAAAGTTAATAATTTTGGGAATTTACATGAAAGACACAGTATCACCTGGAATGAACTGACTGTTCTCTTCCACAAGTCGTTCTTGCTCTTGTTCTCATTCTCAGATTCTCCCGGAGCAGAGAAATTGGGACTATAACAGAGGATACTATTGGTAAAACAGATGTTTCTTACTTGAAATTGCATGCACTTATGGTCTGTCTGTTAACCACTCTTAACAACTGTGTTTACTATTGAAACTGGAAATACAGACTGATTATAGTTTAGTGGCTTTTCTTGTACTGCTGTCCTGTAAATGGATTATTTTTAGTTTGAATTTCTGCTGCAAGCCTTTCCCACTGCTTAATTGACTCTTCAGTCACCACTCGCAGTGCACATGTCAGCATTCCCATGGACACTAAGCATACACAGTGCAGACAGCACAATAGTGCTTTCTATGCGAATCACTGGGCTGTTTTGATCGCCTTTAATGCCCCAAACAGGACACATTCTGGTTACTTTCCAGGCTTCTAGTGGAAATCTAGGCTGTATATATGTCTGTGTCCTTTCAAAGTTTATCCTAATAGCTCTTGGTGGTCATTGTAAAATTAACCATCTGAAACTTACTAGATCGCAAATGAAATAGGTATTCCAATTATTTGTTTTGCTACTGCCTAATGATACCTCTGTTTGAGTCATTGAATACTTTGAAAGCATAACCTTTAAAGTGTTTCCACATCTTAATTTGCCACTTGGCACATTTAGTTATAACAAACCAGAACTAAAGGAAATTTTGTGTCACGAGAAACTGCTTGCCAACCTTTAACTTGGATCTAGAGAACTATTAGAGAATGTGTGAAGTCAAGAAAAGCCCTGTTTATTGACAAAACAGTAGCATTAAAATTCAGCAGTATTCTCCAAGTCAAACCATTGTGTTTGATATTGAAAACTGCTGCTGTTGACCTAATGATTAATTTAAAATATCCTCAAATTTCCCTTTTTAAAATCCACCTTATTCTCTTTAAAAAACAATCTTCAGGGGCTGGGGTTGTGGCTCAGTGGTAGAGCACTTCCCTGGCATGTGTGAAACACTGGGTTTGATTCTCAGCACCACATATAAATAAATAAAATAAATTTCCATCGACAACTTAAAAATAAATTAAAACAAAACAAAACAAAACAAAAAACTTTAACTAGGGCTGTAGCTCAGTGGCAAAGTGCTCGCCTGGCATGTGTGAGGCACTGGTTTCAATCCTTAGCACCACAGAAAACAAAAGGCATGCTGTCCATCTACAATTAGAAAAAAAAATTTAAAAGATCTTTAGCTGATTATGGAACATAATCATGAATTGACAAGTGACTTGTTTAAAAAATTCACATTAAGTTCTTTGAAATTAGATGGTATATATTTGTATTTTGTCTTATAGCTTGTTTTGGGTACCAGAGTTTGAATCCAGGGGTGCTCAACCACTGAGCCATATCACCAGCCCTTTTTATTTTTATTTTGAGACGAGTCTCACTAAGTTGCTTAGGGCCTTGCTAAGTTGCTGAGGCCGACTTTGAAGTTGTGACCCTCTTGCCTTATCCTCCTGAGTTGCTGGGATTATGGGTATGTCCCACTGAGCCCCGCTTTTAAAAGCCTTTATGTCAGTGATAAGTTTCTCATGTATGCTAAAACTATGGTGATTGAATGTTATTTGTAGCAGTTATTTTAAAATTTCTTATTATTCTGTTTTTTTTCCTTTGTTTAAGATGATGATGATGATGATGATGATGATGATGATGATTGGAGATCCTAAATTTGAAGAGTTTTGCTGGCAGATGGCAAAATGTAGTACAGATTGGTCTATGAAGAAAACCAAAGTTCAGTCTGATGCCTGCTCCTTGGCTAGTGCCCCATTACTTAGTCTCTCCCTCAGGTGACTGAGCACATTCTAGAAAGCCAACAGTAAACGTCAGTAAATTGAAGAGGTAGTTAAGGTCTTAATTTTATTACTTTTTAATTTAATATAGATAATATGTGTGTATGAACTTCAAGAATTAAATGGTGTTTAAAGTTTGTTTATTTTAGTAGTTTCCTGTTCAGTCCCCCTATACCAGAGTTCTACTTCTTAGAGGCAACCTCTTTTTGACCCTGAGAATTGAACACAAGGTTGCTTCATCACCGAGCTACAACTCTAGTTCATTTTTAATTTGAACAGAGATTCACTAATTTACTGAGGCTGACCTCCAACCTGCAGTCCTCCTGCCTCAACCTTTTTAAAAAATATTTATTTTTTTGTTGTAGATGGACACAATATCTTTATTTATTTATTTTTATGTGGGGCTGAGGATCGAACCCAGGGCCTCACATGTGCAAGGCAGGCACTCTACCACTAAGCCACCGCCCCAGCCCCAGCCCCATATTTTATTTTATTTTTTTATGTGGTGTTGGAGATTGAACTTAGTGCCTCTCATATGTGAGGCAAGTGCTCTGCCGCTGAGCCACACAACCCCAGCCCCTAACTCTGTTTTAACTTTTAAAATCACCCCTCCCACCCCACTTAATGTTGCTAAAGGACATGCTTATACATGTGTTTTTTGTTTTTGACATTACTTGGTGAGTTCACCCAAGGAGAGATGAGGACTTAGCTTTTGTATGTCACCTACTTTCTCGTCTTCCATCTTCCCATGTGGATTGTGGTTACATCACAGTTTGCAATTAAATCAGTATTGAATGCTTTTGTTTTTGTAGGAATGTGTGTGTGTGTGTGTGTGTGTGTGTGTGTGTGTGTGTGTGTATTTATGAAACACATGTTCTATTATGGTTTAATTCTGTTTCTTCTATTTTAGTTTTTCCTGGAATTAATAATTGTTTTTTAAATTTTTTAGTTTTATATGTGCCTATCTCTTAATAAGTCTCATGTTTTCAACAGAAGTAAATAAAATGCATCAAGCTGGACACACTGGTGCATGCCTGTAATCCCAGCTATTGGGGAGGTTGAGACAAGTGAATTATAAGTTCAAGGCTAGCCTAGGCAATTTTTTTTTTTTTTTGCCTGTGGGGTTACCGATGGTTGAATTCAGGGGCACTTGACCAACTGAGCCACATCCCAGACCTATTTTGTATTTTATTTAGAAACAGGGTCTCACTGAGTTGCTTAGCGCCTTGCCTTTGCTGAGGCTGGCTTTGAACTCTATATTCTCCTGCCTCAGCCTCCTGGGCCCCTGGGATTGCAGGCATGTGCCCCCACGCCTGGCTAGTCTAGGCAATTTCGTGACACCCTATCTCAAAAAAAGAAAGGGCTTTGGGTGTAGTTCAGTTGTAGAGTGCTTGCCTAGCACTCATGAGGCCCTGGAATTAATCCCCAGCATACTCTGCACCTCCCCCCTCAGTAAAAGCCTCTCAATTAATGGAAAACATTAGGTAATCTATAAATCATTCTCTGATAACTTTCTAGGATCTCTTGTTGGGTGTCTAGAGCTAGTAGCTTTTGGAAGGGGTATTACCTATAATGCCTTTGGGCATTCCCTTAGAGCTCATTTTGATGGGGTTTTGGTTTCCCTCTACTGTTTGTTGAATTTCTTCCTGAGAAGGACACATGGGAAGTGTTTTGAGACTGTGTATGTCTGAAGATATCTTTAGTTTCTACCCATAATTGATTCACAATTTGGGTATGGAATTTTAGGTTGGAGACTTATCTTTCTTCAGAAATGTCAAAAGGCATTACTGTATTGTCTTCCAGTATCCATGAAAGAAATCTGAACATAGCACAGTGTACACTAAACTGAAAACTAGTAGGATCCTTTTGGAATTAGTTGTTATGCAAAGAGTGATGCAAAGGTAAGGTTATTCTAGCGATGCCTTCTGACCAGAAGTAAAAAGATGTCATTTATTCCTTCATGCTAAATGAAGGCAGTTCAACCCCCTAGAGGTGCTTTGGAGGAAAAACATTAATAACATTTTAAGGTTGATGTAACTATCAAATAGAAAATTAGTTTGACTTATTTTCCTTTTTGTCATACCTTGGGGTAAATGGTAAACTTTTGTGGCAGTAGCTTTTTGTATTTGTATTTTTTTTTTTGTATTTTTGTATTTTTTTTTAATATTTATTTTTTTTTTTAGTTTTCGGTAGACACAACATCTTTTATTTTTATGTGGCTGAGGATCGAACCCAGCGCCCTGTGCATGCCAGGCAAGCGTGCTACCGTTTGAGCCACATCCCGAGCCCCCTTGTATTTGTATTTTAAAGTAATTCAATATTCTGTGATGCTCTGGTTTTTCAAACTAATGTGTGTGTGTGTGTATATGCATACATATATATATGAGAAGGCAGGGATTGAACTCAACCTTGGAGCTATACCCCTAGCCCCTGAATTTTAAATTGCTATATGTGTATTTTAATACTTAGATTTTTGGCTTATAACAATTAATTTCATATAAAATGGAGTTAATGAGTGAGAAAGCCATTCTTTTTGGTTGCCTGTGAAAACAAAAAATAAAAAGGAATTGTATTTTTTTGAAATAAAACATCCTTAATGTTGGATATTTTATGAAATGCTTAACATTCTAGTAGAAATTTAAAATTAATTTCAAATTTTTCTTTAAAAGCAGAAATCAATAATTTTTGTTGGGGATAAACTTCTTCTTCTTCTTCTTCTTCTTCTTTTTTTTAGTTAATCTGCATTGATTTAGGTCCCCACCCCACCCCCCCTACCCCAACCCAGGGCCTTGCACATTCTAGGCAAGCACTCTACAACTGAGCTACATCCCCAGACTTCTTTCTTCTTTGTTATCTTTGACAATTTTTTTAATTTAAATTTTTATTGGTGCATTATAATCATACGTAATAGTGGGATTTGTTGTTTTATATTCCTGCATACAAACAATAGAACAATATCATTTAGTCAGTTTCATTACCTAGTACCTCTCCTTTCTCTACTATACTAATGGTCTTCTGTTTTCATGAGATTTCCATTACCTGTTCCAGCTGCCTTTCCCCTATTTTTCCTCTTAGGCCTTCATATATGAGAGAAAACATAGGACCCTTGACTTTGAGTTCACCCAGCCCTTTTGTTATTTTTTAAATTTTTGAGATATGCTCTTGCTAAATTGCTTAGGCTGGCCTCAAACTTTTGTTCCTCCTGCCCCTGTACTCTTGAGTAGGTAGAATTCCAGGTGTGTACCACCACTGCCTGGTTGTTTTAGTGTTCTTATTTTTTATTTTTAGTTGTAGTTGGATATAATACCTTTATTTTATTTATTTTTATGTGGTGCTGAAGATTGAACCCAGCGCCTCATATATGCTAGGCCAACACCTTACCACTGAGCCATAACCCCATCCCCTTGATTTTAGCTTTTTTAAAAATATTTTTTAGCTGTTAGACCTTTATGTATTTACCACGGTGCTGAGAATTGAACCCAATGCCTCACACATGCCAGGCAAGTGCGCAGCTACCACTGAGCCCCAGCCCCAGCTCTGAATTAGTGTTTTTTTTTTTTTTTAAAGCAAGAATTTGTATTCAGCAAGGATTGTCATTCTTATTTAGTTTTTTTTTTTTTTTTTTTTAAATAATGTGGTGCTAGGGATTGAACCCAGTGCCTCATGCATGCCAGGCAAGTGCTCTACCGCTGAGCCACCACCCTAGCCCAGGATTGTCATTCTTATGTGTTTTTTTGTACCATAGATTCAACCCAAGGGTGCTTAACCACCTAACAGAATCCCAGCTCTTTTTATTTTAATTTTAAGACAGGGTCTCCCTAAGTTGCTTAGGGTTTTGCTAATTTGCTGAAGTTGACTTTGAATTGCAGTCCTCTTGCCTCAGACTCAGGAGCTAATGGGATGACAGGCATGCACCACTGCGCCCTGCTTATTCTAATGTTTGATTGCAATGATTAATATTAGTATAATGATTAAAAATGAGGCAGTTGGTTGAAAACAGGTATAAAATGACAAGTGTCAGTTTTTAACCCCACTGGTAATTTTTTTCCAGGCTTTCTTAGTATTTATTAGTATGGTTTTTATTTAACTTTTATAGAAGACAAATGTGATTCAGATTTTATAACAAGTCTTGAAATAAGATAATGTGCTCTTCTAGTTATTTGGGCACTGTTTTAACCCTTTCTTGAGGGACAGTAATTCTTGGCTGGAAAGAATAAACTGCACTTCTCCATAACATCTGACTGTAAACTGTAATGATAACACCTTAGACTGTTAAAACAAACATTCTCAACCTTATAGCAAAGACTTCCTGTTTTTAAAGCTCTTCTGACCTTCCTGAGAAAAAGACCCAACATAGCTACGGTTATATCCTGTGGTTATTTTCATTTAAAAAAAAAAAAATCTTTTGAATTCTTCTAAAGCCCTCGAGTATAAAAGTGATTAATGCACCAAAAAATGTAAATAGTACAGGGCTCCTGTCTGATCTTTGCCAGGCCTTCAATAAAAGATAATAGAACCAGGTCAGCTTTTAATGTGCCTCTGTTTGTTCAATGTCTGCTACAATTGGAATGTCAGGAAAATCTCACTTAAAGGACCTGCCCTATTCTGGAGAGATTGTAAAGGAAGCATTTGGCAGTCATTTCCTTTCACTTATGAGAATGAACATGCTTTACATTATAATCGTTTAAACTTAGCAGAGGCCCATGAGAGGGCTTTCATGTGCTGCACTGTAAGCGTTGGAGGGCATGATCCGTGTTTAGATTTTATTGTTGGAATTAATCAAATGATGTATAAACATTAGAAGTTAGCTTGACTCTTATTTTGTACAAAATTGTATTTCCTGCAATCTAAATATTTGCTTTTTTTGGCCAGTTGAAATTAAACTCCAGAACTGGATGTTTAGCATTTGTCTTTTGTGACAGTCTCACTCTGATCCCCCTCCCCCGCCTTGTTGCAGAGGAACATGAAAGAAACCACCCTGAGTTGTTTAGGTTGGGCATTCTCGAAACTCTGGCTTTTGAGTTTTGTTTTAACCAAAATTTTATGCTGTGTGTGAGTATATATTTTGAATTAGTCTTAGGACCGTTTCTGGAGAGAAATGATTGGTTTTTGGCAGGAAATTACTGAATTAGTAGCTGAATCAGTAATGCTACCTGTGGTTGCATTACTGGCAAATGGTACTCATCTAATTTTTTAAAACACTTAAAAATGTTTCTCCTGAAAAAGATTTGTGTGATTTTATTTTAAAATGGTTAGTCTAGGGCTGGGGATATAGCTCAGTTGGTAGAATGCTAGGCCCTGGGTTCAATCCCCAGCACGCGCGCGCACACACACACACACACACAAAGTTGGTCTATTGAAGGCATAGGGAAAACACAATCAGAATAATAACGAAAAGGGCAAAACAAGGTTTTGAAATTGTATATATTATGTTAGTTACATAGAAATCTACCTACCTAGTTAATATTTTGAATTCTTGGTATAGTGATTTCAACTGGCATTTTTGAGTTGTCTTAAGCTTGCTTCCAAATAAACTTGGCTGAATCTCCCAACTGATTTTATCACATATTATGAGCTCAAGATACATGAAGGTCCTCATTCTAAACATCCAATAGGGTTCAGAGTCCTCCAGCTCTTTTTTCATAAAATTGTTTTGTTTTAAATTTATAATACTTTTCCAAATGAGAAATCTCTCTTAATTGTATTTTGTCCTTGACAAGTATATCTCTTATTGGTATTTTATAATTTCATTTATGCATTATTCTGAGACCCCTGGTGAATTTAAAATGAATATGTCCTTAAAGATATTTAAAGCTTGCTGGGTGTGGTGGCGCATGCCTGTAATCCCATAGACTCTAGAAATGGAGGCACAAGTTTGAGGGCAGCCTCAGGAAATTTAGTGATGCCCCAAGCAACGCATACCCTGTTTCAAAATAAGGAAGGGCTAGGAATGTGGCTCTTGGGTTAAGTGCACCTGAGTCCATCCAATCCCCACTCCACCCTCATTGTTTTTGAGCTTTTGCTCTTCAGAGGTCTTCCTCTGAGTGGCATACTTTTGCCCCCTGTTCTTGGAAATTGACAAGTGGTTGCTGTAAGCTGCCCCCCCCCCCCAATATATTTTAGTAATGGCAATACTTTCTTATTTTGTGAAGTAATATTTTAAATACTTGGTAGCGGCTGGGGATGTGGCTCAAGCGGTAGCGCGCTCGCCTGGCATGCGTGTGGCCCAGGTTCGATCCTCAGCACCACATACCAACAAAGATGTTGTGTCCGCTGAGAACTAAAAAATAAATATTAAAAAAAAAGTTCTCTCTCTCTCCCCTCTCTCACTCTCTCTTTAAAAAAAAAAAGTCTATAATATTAAAAAATAAATAAATAAATACTTGGTAGCAATTTATTGCTCCTAAGTATATGTTTAGGACTGTGTTGGAAAGTATAAAACATAAAAGGAAAGTTTTAATTAATGCTCAGCTTTAATTTTGTACTTAGATATTTAATATTGGACTATATATTGTATAGATTTCTGATGACCATTTTGTCTGATTTTTAAAATCCTATGTTATTTCTGGTTATTTTTCAAGAGTCTATTTTGTAGATTACAATATTATTTATCTAGGTTGAAATTAATTCATAAGTTTTATTGATAAATAGAAAAGTAAATATTAAGATGCTGATGTAAAGGATATAAATATTCATTTCTTAGAGTGTTTGCCTAATTGTTATATATGGTAATGGATTTCTGAGAAAATCTTTTTCTGTGAATTTAATTATCATCACCAACTCAATTGAGTTAATATGTTTCATCTCTGTACCACCTTTACCTACAAAAAAGCATAGCTGGGCTGGGGTTGTGGCTCAGCGGTAGAGTGCTCACCTAGCATGTGCAAGGCCTTGGGTTCATCCTAACTACCACATAAAAATAAATAAATAAATAAAGATTCTGTCCAGCAAATAAATAAATAAATAAAAAGAAGGCATAGTTAATCTTTAAATATTGATTCTATGGAAAATGATATGATAAATGAATGGATAAATAATTAGGCTGTTTTAAAGATTGTATATGCTTGACTGTAATTTGCATTTAAAATTTGTGAACTATGACCTAAGGTTATATTCCTGTTGTCAAAATAATGTGAGTCATGTGATAGTCCGAAAAGCTAAAGAAGTATTTTATGTTTCATATGCTAATTCTGATTTCACATCCATTTTAGGATAAAAAATCACAATTTCCTTTTATCCTGGGACCTTGTTGGAGAAAACAGGACTATGAAGAAGAACATTTGATTTGATTTGAGATGATTGGAGAGTGTATGTAGAATAGCATTATGGTGGACCCCACAGGGCATTTGCAAACATGGGTCTGTTGCTAAAAAGCAAACTCAGCTGGAAAAAGAAAATTTTGGAATCACTGACACAGATGCAGCTTGAAAGTGAGTCTCCTCCCTTGTGAGAGAAGCCAGAGTGTGATAAGAGACTAGACATGTTCAGGACTACTTATATTTAGGGGGAATCATTGAATGAAACAGAGAATGGCCAGAAAGATAATGGGATCTAGGAGAGTACATACTCCAAAATCAGAGGAGCAATAAACCAGATTGAAAGTGTGGGTATAGGACCCATGTTGATAAAAGTATATATTAGTTATGAACAACTATAATGCACCAATAAAAAAAATGGGGTGGTGGTGCTGGGGTTGTGACTCAGCGGTAGAGCGCTCGCTTAGCATGTCCTAGGCCCTTGGCTGGATCCTCAGCACCACATAAAAATAAATAAAAGTATTGTGTTCAACTACAACTAAAAAATAAATAGTAAAAAAAATGGGGGAAAAAAGAATATACATTGATGCAGTTTTTTGGAAGGCAGTTTGAATAAATCTCTCTGATCACATCATTGTGTAATCTATTGAACTACAAATTCCTATGCTGTAGAAATAATATACATAAAGACTCACAGAAATTTGTTTTAACAATCTTGAGAACAAAAACCAGTGGCAACAATTTCAATTAGGGACTTGGTACTTTTAGTACTTTCCCATTGTAGAATTCTGTGCCTCTGTACACAGGAATGGGATATGAATTGAGAGAAACAACAATTTGCCTTATAGCATTAATAGTGGGACTGAATTTTTGTGAAATAAAAACTAACAGGATGAACCTTCAGACAAATGAGTATGTGTGTTCTTAGATATGTGTGCATGTTACATACATTCTAGAAGAGAACTTGGAGAGATTTCATTGTATTAAGTGGAATTGCTTATATTTTCTATGGGGCATATACTGCTCTAGTTTAAAAAATTTAAAAGGGTTTCTAAAAGATTTTTTTTTTTAAAGTTTTTGTTTTCTGGTGACATTTTGGTGAGTGCAAAGGGAAAGGAGAGGGTAGTTTGCATAAAATTCTATATCCATATTCTGCATAGTAACATAAAACCTTCTAGTGTACTGTGCAAACATGGCTATCTTGATTCAGTTACTGTTTGCTTACTTGGGTATTCTGACATTTTGACACTTTTGAGCCAAGTTGCTAGGTTTGAATGCATTAGATAACACCATTAGAATGTTGATTGTCTCATCTAGATAGTTACAATTGGTTGACTTCGGTTGTTATTATTATGATGAATATTACTGTTTATAAACTGTCACATAAATATGTACTCTTCTCCCTTTGGTGGTCTTGGGTAGTGGCCAAATGAGGCCATCTTAAGAAGATGTGGCCAAGATTTCTCCTTACTGTGACAGTGGTGGACAGAGTAGATGCAGGGTTTTTTAGGATCAGGATCTGGAAAAACCTGGGCCCTGTAAACCTAGTGCTAAGGTTATACTTCTCATTTCCCTTGTTGGTAGTTCTGGTCATAGCTATAATGTTAGTTTAACTAGACTTTCGATTTAATTATAACTTGTTAGGATAAAGTCAGATGTCAGCTCACTTGGCTGCATGCTGAGGCCTGTAGAATATGGAGTGCTTTGCTCCTAACTGCATCTGTTGTCTCCTCTCATTACCTGTTACTGGTACTCAAGTTGACAGGGTTGTTTTGATAAATGAAGGGAGTTGTGAAACCAGGAGGTGGACTTTGTATGGAATGGAGTGCAGGACAAAAGCTAGCAATGCCAGACAAGGCCAGGGAGAGATCATGTAGTAGCCAAGCAATGCCAAATGAAATACTCACAGCAATAATGTGTATTAATTAGGGGGTTGGGGTGGGTTAAATCTAATATTTTTTCATCTTACACAGTTATTCTTTCATTTTTAATATTCTTAGATGCAAAACACCTGAAAAAATTGTAGTTCTTGTATTAATTTCCATTTCTGCTCTGCAGATCCCTCAATTTACAGATTAACTCTAATGGTGCTTAAAATCAGTTCTTCACTTTGAAGAATGTGAGTGGGGTTTGGAACGGTTTGTTACCACTGACTGGAAGCCCCCAGGTGAAAAGAGCTCTTATGTAAGCTTCCATGTTCAGGAACATAGAGGCTTTTTATTTGAAGAGGAGAAAAATGCAAATAAAGTTCAGTGCCAAAGAGGGGTGAAGATTAACTCCTCTCTTTGGAGAAGAATTTGGTAGTACTTTTGCATTCCAAGAAGCTTGAAGACAAACTAGTGTACAAGGTGTACAAGTGCTTTCCAAGTTTTATATTTTGTTTGTATTACTCAGTGTGTGTGCAAAATTTATTGGTCTGCCAGTTTACCTGCTTCTGTCTACATATTGTTTAAATGCCAATAAGTAGGAAAAGCTTGACTTGAGTACATTAATGATGGCTTCTGTACCTCATCAACTCTTATAAAAACATAGCTTGCAAATAGAACCCTGGTTAAATTATTCAGGGTTTTTATGATTAATCCTAGGCACAGTTATTTACATTTCCATAAATTGGGGATAAAAGTTATTTTACTAGACTTATGAAGATTAGTAGAAGACATATGTATTTGCATAGAGGCTACTTACTTGAGATACTATACTGCTTGTTTGAGATAGGCTTCTTCATGCCAAGAAACATACAGAGAATATACAAAATGAGTAAAATGGGGTCGTTGCCTTCAGTTCACTTATCATTCCATAGATCTGTGTGCTTGACACTGGAATTTGATGATAGCAAGTGTATAGAACCTTCTCTAATGGAACTCTGTCTAGAGGGAGCTATGACATTAATCAGAAAATCACGCCAATGAATTACAAACTGAGATAAATGCTCTTAAGGAAAGGAACACAGTTCTGTGAGGACTTATAATAAAGGAATTTGACCCAGAATATGTCCTCAGGGGAAACTTTTCTGAAAAAATGGTATTTGACCTGAGATTTGAAGGCGGGAGCAGGCTTTAACTTGTCTGTGTATGTGGTAGAGAGGCCAGGAGATTATTCCTGTTCAGTGGGAAGAAGCAATGCAGACCACAGGTAGGAATTCTAATACCTGGGGGGAATAGAAGGACTGGTATAGCTGGAAGGTGGGGTGGTAGATGTGGGTGGATCAGATCAGCAGAAGATGCAAGAAAGAACAAAAGACTTTGTGTAATAAAATGCCATCAAAGCATTTAGACTCCCTCAGAGGCTAAGTACAGTATGAATTCTGAATTTAGAAATTTGATAGTTCTTACCAGCCTTTTTCAATTCAGTATAAACCAGCACTTTTTAAATGGTTTGTGGAGGAAAAACGAACAAACCCAAACAAACTCTCCTCAGACTTTGCTACAAGCCTGAATATAGTTGGTAAGAAAATGGAAGTGAGTCCAGGTACAGGAGGAGATTTTGTAGGCAAGCCTTAGGATGAATTTCATCTCTTAGATATGTGGAGTGATCTCAAAGCCACTTGATTGTAAAGCATATTTTTTAAACCTCAGGATGGTTTCATTGAGGAACAGTGTTTAGTAGAGTTGATACGGCTAGATTTGCACTATAGACACCTCCTTGTTTGTATCAATGACAGCCACCTTTCAGGATGGCTTAGAAGTGCTTCATTCACTCTTGCTCTCAGGACATATGCTATTAGTTTTAGATATTCCAGTCTCTGTAGAATAACTTGATCTTTATTTAAAAATGCAGGAATGGTCTTTAAATAGCACACATGCCTGTCAGTTTGGTTATTTGGGCCAAAGAGGAAGGGCCTGTGGGCTTCCTCTTTGAGAGACTTTAGACAAATCACTTTAATCTGTCTGAATCTCTCTGCTTATTGGTTAGAGGGTGCCCAATAATTCAACAACTTTCAGGGACCTTGGAAAGTCTAATTAACATTTATAAAGCTATTTGAGAGTTCCTTGAAACTTGCCTGCAAAGTCCAAGGTATAATATACAGTAAAGGTACCCAAAGCGATCATTCAAATGTTGAATTTGTAACTTTTAAATTTGGGCTGATACTGAGTATTTTGAATTCATATTCTATGAGAATCATTTTTTGTTAAAAAAATTTTTTTAAAGAGGACAAAGGGGTGCTGGGCATGGTGGCCCAACCCTCTAAACCCAGCAACTGGGGAACTGAGGCAGGAGAATTGCCAGTTAAAGATCAGCCTCAGCAATTTAGTAAGGCTCTAAGCAACTTAGAGAAACCCTGTCTCAAAATAAGAAAGGGCTGGGATGTAGCTTGGTGGTAAAGCATCCCTAGGTTCAATATCTGGTACCAAAAAAAAAAAAAGAAAAAACCCAACAACACACACACAAAACACCTTGGCTATTACTACTAGGCAATACATAAATGCGATTTAATTTAATGTTAATGAAATTTAGCATGTTGATGTTTTACATTTGAAAAAATTAGTGCATTATAATTATATATAATGGTAAATTGATGAATTTTTAAGACTTAATGGGGGGGAGTTAACAGTTGGAAATTGTCTTTACATGCATATACAAATGGAATTAATGAGGGAGTCTGGAATGTAGTAGCCAGTGAGTTACATGTTTATTTAAAGCCACATGGTACGGAATGTGCATTTATTTTGCTTCCTTATTAGATGAATTTCAGTCAAGCCCAATTTAAGCTGTGTCTTGTCTAGCAGATGGGTCTTTATTTTCGTGTAGTAAAGGGTTTGGAGAGATTTTATATCAAATGACTTACAAAGAATTCTTAAACTGTAAAGAAAATTGAGGTCGGAAATGTTGTTTTGACACCAATGCTGCTTTCTCCTGTGCATCATTGAAACAAATGTTTGGCTTGTCTATGGTTGTTGGTTTCATCTGCATTTGCTAGACGTCAGAAGTGGTTGGCATTATTATTCCTGGCAGAAGCAGAGGCAGTTCTAGGATGTGTGAACTACTGATCACTCACGGGGATGCGCTGCCTCTTTAATATCTTGCTTGCAGATGCATTTTCTAGCTGACCACGCTATTAAGAGCTGCCATCAATCACACAGCCTCCCAGTTCCGGCTGTCGGGAAGGGAGGGAAGAATGAGGGGAACCGAGGCTGGCTAAGCAAGGAAGGAGATAAAATTGCAGCCGGTATTGTGTGTGTACGCGCGCTGCGCGCCCACAGCGGTGGCGGGCAGAGGCGCGCGCGGAGCCGGCCGGCCTCCAGTCCGGGTTTTGCTGGCCGCCGCTGTCGCGGGGAGGCTGTTCTTTCTCCCTCTGTGTCTGGGTCACAGGCAAGTGGCAGTGTTGGCCCGGCTGCCCGGGCTGTAGGTGCGGGAGCAGAGCGCGGTGGCCACGGGCAGCAGGCGTGGGCCGGAGCGGCTGCATTCTCCAGCCGCGGGCAGAGCCCAGCCCGGCCCGGCCACCCCCTCCTCGAGCCCCGGGACCTGCGGGCACTCGGCGCTGCCCTGCGGCCGCGCGGGCCTCCTTTTGTTTGGCGAGTGAATTTCACCACCCCGCACCACCGTCCTGCCCCTGCCCCCGCAGGGAGTTTGCTGGCCCTGAGCAGAGGAGGAGCGCGGGAGGGCTCGGCCCCTGCTGCCGATCTGCAGCTGGCAAGTGGCCCGCGGCCTCGTGCCGGGAGGGCGAAGCGGTTTGGGGCAGGAAGTTGGGCAAGCGTGGGCGCGGGCGCTCTCGGAGGTGGGTGTTCCAGTGTCCAGCTGACCCCAGAAAGATGAACTCGAGTGTCGAGAATGTCAGTGGTTTTCCAGCAATAGGTGGCGGGGGTTCATCGTGACTCCGTTTGGATTCCTAGCATGTTAGTTGCCTCAAACTCTGGAAATTTCAATTAAATTGACCAGAAAATGTCTCTAGGGCAGAGAAAGCACTATATGAATGTGTATATACATTTTCTTCTGAAAAGAAAGCCTGTATAATGCTAAAGTAGTTATTTGATTTGAAAATCTCATTGCTTATAGTGAAGTAAATTGAAGCTTAAAAATAAGATTCGATTCGATTATGAAGTAATGTGGGGCTACTAAAGCCCAAATATAATTTTTTTTTTTTTTTGGCCAAAACAGGGTTATTTTGCCAGAATAGCCAAAATGCAGGGGGGTAGTCTTGAAGATTTCTTCAAGTTTAAATTGTGTGCTTATGTGTGTGTTGGGGGGGTGGCGTAGGAGGGAAGGGAGATGTATGTGTGGTGGCTTCCCCCGCTACCCTCTCCTCTTCCCCTTGTTGACTCAGAATCTCCTTCTCTGAGGCCTTGGGGAGACCTGCTGGACCACTTTCAGTTTGCTGAGAAAAACTCACGTAATAGGTTACTTTGTTTTACTCTCAGTCTTTAAGCCTCCCTGGCGCATGTGCCATTGCACTCCGTGGGGCATTGTTTGACTAGAGTCTTCCTTTCAGCCATATGGAAAATCTAAAAAGTGGTATGTGAAAGAATACAGGGGTCAGTAGATTACATGTTCCCTTTGAAATTGTATGCATGTGTTCTTTAAAGATTGAGATTTCTGAGTAGAAGTAGAAAACAGTGACAAAATCTTGGAAAATTCTGTGTCCAAAATACTGTACTGAGGCGCCCCCCCCCCCCCCCAAACTCCAACTTTAAATTTGAAGCCTTACACACGGGAACAGTATCCTATGGAGGCCCCTTGCTCTGTGGGCAATTGTTTCCAGAAGCACACCCACTCTGCATTTTAAAGCATGTGGATTTGGGCCCCGAGAGGCAGTTGCCTTTTTGAATATTTACATTGCCTAGTAAATCAACACAAGGACTGCTTAACAGCAGTTTCACAGTAGTGTGAGGGCACCAGTTAGGTGCTTGTATTTATTTTTTTCAACTCTGTAATTTACTGTGTTTAAACTATTTTATAAAGATCTCTGGGACTAGTGAAAGGTGGTTTTCAGTCCAGAGCCCTTGAGTGCTCATTGTACTCTGGCAGGCGCTGGGGCTTGACTGGCTGTGTTTGAAATGTTATTTGATCTCCTTGCATGATAGAATTGACTAAGATTACACTTTTTCCTTCCCTGTGGTCATTGAAAGTGATGCATCAATGAGAACTGTTCAATAACATAAAGACTTAACCCACATCCATTCACTGTAAGGTTTCCAGAAAAAGGCCTTTAGATTTTTGTCTTGTTTTTGTGGTTTTCCATTTATGAATTGAGGCGAGAACTAGTGTGATGTAGCTGAACCACTTCCTTTGTGTGTGTGTGTGTTTATAGTTTATTGGATATGTTCCAGTCTACGTTGTTGTGTGTGTGTGTTTATAGTTTATTGGATGCATTCTGATAAACGATGTACCTTATTAATAAGTATTACATTTACGGGGTTTTTCCATCATCAAAGGGCTTTGCTTGCAGTTGTGTAGTCCAAGAAGCCAATAGAACCATCCACTTATAATAGGAAACCAATGTTTTTGCTTAAAAAAAGGGGATAGGTCTTTGTTTTCCTAGTCTAGAGTTAGTTTGTAAAACTCAGAACAAATAAACATTAGTAGTAATGGCATAACATGGTTAGAATGTTTCCCCCTTCTTTCTTCTTAGAGTGTACAAAGGGATCGAGAGACACCATGGGCTGGATGATGAGTTTAGAAATGTCTAAAGGGTTTAGAAATGTCTCTGCCCAGGAGCATGTGTGGACAACCTTAAATTTTAAAGTATGTTATTGGCTCCAAGTTATTAGAAAGTATGTACTTTAAGATTGGATTGGGGGCTGGGGCTGTAGCTCAGTGGCAGATCGCTTGTCTAGCATGTGTGAGGCACTGGGTTTGATCCTTAGCACCACATAAAAATAAACAAAATAAAGGCATGTTCTTCCCCCCCCCCCCCAATTGGATTGGTTTGAGCTGGTTTAGTCTCCAACGTGTATATATACACACACACACAGAGGAAAGATTTGAAATTTTGTGTTTTTTAGGCCCTGGAGATTGAACCCAGGGGCACTCTACCACAGAGATATGTCATACCCAGCTCTTTTTAATTTTGAGATAGGCTCTATGCTACATTACCTATGCTGTCCTTGAATTTTCCAAATAGCTGGGATTATAGGTGTGTACCACTGCACTAGCTGGATTTAAATCATTGGATACAGACCTGTAATAAAGTCAGGCCTTGCAGGGTGAAGCAGATTATGTTATGAATAACCTGTTTTCTCAGTGGTAAGGTCTCCTTACTGTCCCCTTTGCTTTTGAGGAGATAAAATTATCTAGAGCTGTCTTTATCACAGGCTTCCAGCGTTTTTGTACGGTACACTTTTAAAAAGGAGCTGAAGTCACAGAAACAAAAATGGGTTGATATTTATAAATAAACCTAGTTTGGTACTGTTTTACTGGTGGATGTGGTATAGGGGATTGGTGTGTGGTGGAAAGGAAAGTTAGCTTAGGTGGGGATATTATTTTTTTTTAATTTAATGGATAAAATTATCCTTCTTAACCTAAAATGAGGGAAAAAAGAGTACAACATGTGTAGAAGATGTGGGAAAATATTTTCTCTAGTTATAGAAAATAAAAAGATTTAGTTTGGCCATGAGAGTGCTGACTTTAACAAAAAAGAGGGAAATAAAGAGGTATCCTATGTCCATTTCAAACAGATTATTTCAAAAGTTCATTTTTAAGTCTTTTGTTGTTGTTGTGACCATGTTATTTGATTCCAAATAATGGTGATTTGGGTCTTAGACTTGCCCACTGAATTCTAATTAATCCATGATATAGTCCACATACATTTGTAATGAAAATGAAAAACATTAGTGTTGACATTTACTTAGCAAAAAAAGTCAGTGTACTTATTTATTTATGTATGTACATATGTATGTAAGTATGTATGTATGTATGTTACGGGGGTTGAACCCAGGGGTGCTTAACAACTGAACCACATCCCCAGTCCTTCTTAAACTTTTTTATTTTGAGTCAGGGTCTTGCTAAGTTGCTGAGGCTGGTTTTGAATGCAATCCTTCAGCCTCAGCCTCCAGAGTCATCGGGATTAGAGGTGTGTGCCACCATGCCTGGCCAAGTTAATTGTAATCTAGCTCAGTGTTTTTTTTTTTTTTTTTAAGCGCAATGCTGGAATCCTACCTGTGACTTTGCACCTGCTAGGTGGGCACCAACTCAGAGCTATACTCCCAGCCCTCATTCAGTTTTTATTACTGTCACAGGGAGGCTTTTCTGATGTAATTAGGTCATTTTATTCAGTGTAGCCTGCTAGTCAACTGCTATGCAAAGAGTTGTTTTTAGTTCTGCTGCTTATTCTGAGATTCTGAGTTGCTTACCTTCTGTGGCTGCTTCCTTAATTAACATGAGGAAATGATGACTACCTGTGGGGCCTGGGTCGTGTTTAATCTGTTTTGTGTTGCTCTTATAGAATACCAGGGACAAGCTCATTGACAGCAGTAGAGATTGGTCTTGACTCACAGTTCTGGAGGTTGGCAAGTTCATGAGTACAGCACAGGCATCTGGTGAGGGCTTCATTGTTGCCTCATCCCATAGCAAAAAGTAAAGGGCAAGAGGGTAACTTCTCATGATAGCTAACCCACATTTTAGACAACTTGATTACCTCTTAACTAGGCTCTTCTTCCTAACCCTGATGTATGGGGATTAAAAGTTTACAGTGTATGAAATTTGGGGGATATATTCAAACCATGGCAGGACAGAGTGCCTAGGACTGTGCCTGGCACTTAACAGCAAATTCATAGTATTAGGGAGCACCAACTGACTATGTGCTCTAATATTTTAGGTGTGACAACATAAAAAAGACAAAGTTCCTACCCTCCCAGCACTTCCATTGCAATGGAGGAAAGCAAAACAAATAATACAAAAAGGAGAGCATAATGATTTGTGAAATTTCCAAAGAGAACTTCTGGGCATGTCAGCAGTTTTTAGAACTATAACATGAGAAGTCTAACATCATTCTATAAGTCATCAGTTTTTCCATGATAACAAATGCATTCTTCGTACTGTTGGTGGGAGGATGTATTAGCTAATGTTAACAGTTTGGGGTTCATGTGTAGTGGAGGAGGAGGCAGGGACTTTTCCTGAAAAAAGGTGTGTGGTGGGGTGAGAAACCAAAAAGAGATTAAAGAATGATTTGTTAGTATAAGTATTCAAGATTAGACAGGGAATATTTGAATCATGGCTCATCTATACAAAGAAATACTATGCAGCTATTAAAAAATCATTGTGATATAGGGGATAGAGGTGTAGCTCAGTGGTAGAGCACTTGTCTAGCACGTGCCAGGTCCTGGGTTCCATCCCCATCAATGGGGGAAAATCATTATGATATTAAAAAATAATGTAAAGTTATATGAAAAAACTATATAGATGACATTGTTTATTCAATATGATTCCAATAATATGCATACCAGCATGTCCTCAGCAGAGACTGAGGAGAGATTGTAATAAAATATACCAAAATTTAACAGTGCTAATCTCAGGATGATGAGCTTATGTATGATTTCATTTTCTTAATATTTTATCTTTTCAGAATTACTGAATCTCTGCAGGTTTAATAACACTGAGGTAGAAGTGAGGAAACTGAGTCTTAGGTTAAATGTTTTTATTGTGCCTCCCAGCTGGTGAATGGTGAGGCTAGGATTCCACGACAAGTCCTGATCCCCCTGTTGTTCATCTTCCATTGTACAAGAAGTGACTTTTGTGAAAAGGCTTTCTTCCACCCTGTGGGTGACTTGGTGACTTGGTAGCCTATACCACTTTGCCTGTTGCTAACCAAGAGGTGCTTACTGAATTCCCAAATGGGAGGAGTGCTCCTCATATAAGTTGTTTCTGGTAAAGAACAGCTTATATTCAGGCAAAACTCCATGCAATTGAAAGGAGAGTGGTTTTTTTTTTTTTTCCCTTTTCTTTTTAAATATTTTTTTAGTTGTAGTTGAACACAATACCTTTATTTTATTTTAATGTGATGCTGAGGATCAAACCCAGCATCTCCCACATGCCAGGCGAGCGTTATACTGTTGAGCCACAACCCCAGCTCGAGAGTGGTTTTCTTGTTATCTTTAGGTTCTATACTGATGAGTTTGGAGCTTACATTCATTCTGTGTTTTTGAAATGCTCCAGGAAAGCTTTGTCATTTTGAGTCTGATTGTCATTTTCTTCAAAATGAGTCCGATACTCTGGTCACTAACAGAGTTGGTTTTATGTGAACATATTTGCTTTATAGAAATAATTTCTTATTAAGAAGTTAAAACATTACAAACAGGTATATGATGAAAATAGCTCCTCCCTGTTCCTCTTTACAAACACAAACAAGTGTTGGTGTTACAAATATACATGTGATATTATTCTTATGGCCTCTTTTATTCTTTGTTATTTTCATTATAAGCAGTACTACAAAGAATATCTGTGGAAATAGTTCATAAACCTTTGTTTCCTTATTTATAACTTTATGTGAATTCCTAGATATAGAATTGCTGGGTCTTTTTTGTTTCTTAAGTTTTGTTGAAAAGATAAATAAACAAATCAGGTTTCCTTGAAGACACCTGAGGTTTTAAAAAAATCAGATAACATTTATTTAAAAAAATTTAAAACATGCCCTCACCTAAAATGAATTGGATGATTGTTTAAATATTCTCATTTTGTTTGTTTATTTATAGTACTGGTGATTGAACCCAAGAGAGCTCTGCCACTGAATTACATTTCTGCTGTTTTTATTTTAAGACAGGGTCTCACTAAGTCTCTGAGGTTGGCCTGGAACTTGCAGTCCTTCTGCCTCAGCTTCCAGAGTCAGTGTGATTATAGGCATGTGCCACTGCACTGGGCTAAAAGTTCTCATTCTTTTAAAGCTAATGGTTATAGTTTAAAAAGTCACAGATGGCCAGTGAGTAGTAGTAATAGAAGCTAGAGGTTTGGCCTCGGGAGCAGGAATAGTAGAATAGTGGTAAGAAGACACTGCAGGTGAATGGCATTGACTTGGTTAATGCATTGAATGCTGAGGGTAACAACAGTGACATTCTGAAGGTAGGATTTTATGGTGATTAATATGACAGTTATGTTCAGGTTTTTGGGATAAAATAAGGTAATGAATGTAAGTGATTATAATTAAAATATGTGTCTTTGGCTATAAAAAAAGAAAATAGGAAACGTTTTAGAGTATTAGTTGAAAGTTATGTGTTGAGATTTAAGATTTTACCAGGTATGGTGGTGCCTGCCTGTAATCTCAGCAATTTGGGAGGCTGAGGCTGGAGGATTTTGAGTCAAAGCCAGTCTCAGCAAAATCGAGTCACTAAGCAACTCAATGAGATCCTGTATCTAAATGAAATACAAAAAAGGCTGGGAGGGGCTGGAGTTGTACCTCAGTGGTAAAGCGCTTGCCCCATAAGTGTGAGGCGCTGGGTTTGTTCCCAGCACCACCCAGCAAATAAAATGTGTTAAAAAAAAAAAAAGCTGGGGATATGAATCAGTGGTTGAGTACCCCTGAGTTCAATCCTCAGTTTTGGCCCCCCACCCCAAAGATTTAAGATTGGGAGAGGTACCAGTGATTGAACCTGGGGCACTTAACCACTGAGCCGCATCTCCAGTACTTTTTATATTTTTATTTTGAGACAGAGTTTCACCAAGTTGCTGAGGTTGGCTTGGAACTTGCAATCCTCCTGCTTCAGCCTCCCAAATTCCTGGGATTACAGGCGTGTGCCAAGGTGCCTGCCATATATTAATTTTTTTTTTAGTTGTTGATGGACCTTTTTGAACCTTTATTTTGTTCATTTATTTACATGCAGTGCTGAGAATCGAAGTAAGAAGTAGGCACTCCACCACTGAGCCCCAGCCTTATGTGTTAAGATTATTAAGAGTATGGTAGGTACGTATGTATAGGAGAGCTCTATGAAATTAAAGTATCCCATTAACCTTTGAAAGGTGAACAATTAGATCTGTTCTCCTGTCTTCTTTTCCACAAAGTGAATGGGCTTTTGTAGTTTTAAGAAAGGACCAGTTTATATATGACTGTTGGGCTTCAGAGGAACAAAATAGAGCGCATATAGTGCTGCATTTGAAAACTACTTTTGGTTCAAAAATCTCCAAGTGGTGTCTGCTGCTGTGTACACACCTATTTGTACCATTAGCTCAGCAAATTATTTACTTATAATTTTAAAATAGCTGATTAGAAGAATATATTCAAATCTCTGTTGGTTTTGAACCTCAACAGCAGTAGTGACTTGACTTTTATGTATTTTAGTAAAAATGGCAGTTGAAATTTATTCTTTGGCATGGCCTTCAGGATTTCTTAGTTGAACCAATTTATGCTTTGCACAAACAACAGAGGCAGTTGAGTAGGTTCTTTTCTATTGTGGTTGTCTCTCAGAGTGAGACTGGAGAAATTTTATTGATTTATCACTCCAAAGTGTTTTTGTTTTACTGATAATTTTATTTATTTATTTTTTGTGGTTCTTGGGATTTAGCTCAGGGGTTCTGAGCTGTATCACCCAGCACTTTTTATTTTTTCATTTTGAGACAGGGTCTCATTGAGTTGCCCAGAATGGCCTTCAATTTGTGATTCTCCTGCCTTAGCCTCTAGAATAGCTGAGCTTACAGGAATGTATCAACACACCCATTTTTATCATTTAAAATATTTAAAAATGTTATGTATGGTTGATACTTCCCATATATGTGGTATAATATATGATGAACCTTCTGAAGTTTTTTATATTACCTACCAACCAAGGACCTTCAACCAAATCTATTCTCTATAATGAATCCTTTTTTTCTTTTTCTTTTTTCTTTTTTTTTTAAATTCTAGTTATAGATGGACATAATCTCTACTTTTTTTGTGTGGTGCTGAGGATTGAACCCACTGCCTCACAGGTGAGAGGCAAGCGCTCTGCCACTGAGCCACAATCTCAGCCCCTGAATGCTTTTTTTCTGTTACAAAGATTTAATGGAAAAAGTTTTTGGAGGACTCAAATTATTAAATTTTAATTTTTTGCTCCATATAGTACTATCTAAGAATTTTGTTTTAATTTATTATTTTTTGCAAGGGGGAGGGTATGTGTGTGTGGATAGAAACCCAGGGTCACTTAACCACTGAGCCATATCCCTAATACTTTTTTTTGTATTTTATTTAGAGACAGGGTTTCACTGATTTGCTTAGGTCCTTGCTAAATTGCTGCGGCTGGCTTTGAACTCAATGATCTTTCTGCCTCAGCCTCCTGAGCTGCTGGGATTACAGGTGTGCACTACTGCATCTGACACTTTTGTTTTAATTTAGTTTGTTTTTTTGCAGTTCTGAGGATTGAACACAGAGGTACTCTACCACTGAGCTACATCCCCAGCCCTTTTTTATGTTTTTAATTTGAGACAGGGTTTTGCTTCTTGCCTAGGCTGGCCTTGAACTTTCGATGCTCCTGCCTCAGGTGCAGAGTTGATGTCTGATGGAAAAGAACAAAAGTGTGCTGCAAAATGTAATCATTAAAACAGTATGGCTCCTGCCCATATATTTCCCACCTTTTGGCCATCCCATGGAGCCTCTCCTGGGCCTAGTACATAGTATGTAGGAAGGAGGAGATAAGGGGAAGAAAGTTAGAGAACAAAGGAAGCTTAGGACATATAAAAAAGGCAGAATGTGCTCACTTCTTGGGATACTAGGATACCAGCTATTGCCCCCTTCCTTCTCCCTCCTGGGAGGAGTCTGTTACCCCTTTTAAAATAAACCCTGTCTTATATGCCTTTTTAAAAAATATTTATTTTTTAGTAGAAGTTGAACACAATACCTTTATTTTATTTATTTTTATGTGGTGCTGAGGATCGAACCCAGGGCTTCGCACATGCTAGGTGAGTGCTCTACCGCTGAGCCACAATTCCGGCCCCACCTTTTTTTTTTTTTATAAGTATGGCTTAAAAAGGAAAGAAAATCAGTGTTTTTCAGTTATTAATATTTTATTATTTGTAGTACATTAGAACATATATATAGGGCTGGGGATGTGGCTCAAGCGGTAGCGCGCTTGCCTGGCATGTGTGCGGCCCGGGTTCGATCCTCAGCACCACATACCAACAAAGATGTTGTGTCCGCCAAAAACTGAAAAATAAATATTAAAAAAATTCTCTCTCTCTCTCTCAAAAAAAAAAAAAAAACAAAAAACATATATATATATTTGGTATTGGGGATTGAACCCACTAAGTCATATTCCCAGTACCATTTATCTGTCTGTCTGTCTATGGACAGAGTCTCGTGAAGTTGCTCAGAGCCTTGCTAAGTTGCTGAGGCTGGCTTTGTATTGAGAGTCCCCTGCTTAAGCCTATGAGCCACTGGGATAACAGGTGTGTACCACCGCTCCCAGCATCCTTAAATTTTTAAACGACTATTGCAGGGCATAATGGTGCATACCTTCCTATGACTCAGGAAGATGGCAAGTTTGAGGCCAGCCTGAGCGACCCTGTCTCAGAATTAAAAAATAAAGGGCTGGGGATGTTGCTCAGTTGTTCAATGCTTTGTAACCCCCCTCCCCCCCAATAAAACAAAACTAAAAATATAAAAAAGCTTAATGACTTTATTAAGATGGGCTTTATTTTTTAGAATGATTTTGGGTTTACAGAAAAATTGACTCAAAAGTAGTTTGTATATGCCCCTGACCCCCAAATGCTTTGCACCGTTCTAGTTGATGAACCAATATTGATACATTACTTATCACTTTTAAAAATATTTTTATTGGTTATTGATGGACCTTTATTATTTATTTAATTGCTTATATGTGGTGCTGAGAATCAAACCCAGTGCCCCACACATGCTAGGCAAGCGCTCTACCACTGAGCCACAATCCCAGCCCTTTATCATTAAAGCCCATAGTTCACTTTGAAATTTCACTCTGTGTTATACATTTTGTGGGCTTTGACAAATGTTTGATGGTTGACAAATATCATGCAGAATATAGTTTCACTGCTCTAAATATATATTGTGTTTCATGTATTTATTCTACTTTTTCTCCCTTCACACCTCTGGTAACCACTGATCTTTTAAATGTATTTATAATTTTGCTTTTCTAGATGTCATATAATTGGGCTTGTAATAGTATGTAACCTTTTCAGGTTGGCTTCTTTCTCTTAGCAATACATTTTCTCCATGTCTCTGGGGCATAACATCTCACTACATTTTTTTTTAACTAATAATAGTCCATTGTGTGGATACATTAGTTTATTTATTCTGTTTATCTACTTACTGAAGGTAGCAGTATTTTGGTTGCTTTCAAGTTTGGGTGATTATGAATAAAGGTGCTATAAATATTTATAATGAGGTTTTTGTGTGGAGATGAGTTTTCAACTACTTTGTGTAAATACCAAGAAGTGAGGTTGCTGTCGTATGTATGTTTAGTTTTGTAAGACTCTACCATACTGTTGTCTTCCAAAGTGTTGGCACCATTTTTGCATTTTCACTAGCAGTGAATGAGAGTGCTTGTGGGCATTTGGTATTGTGGATTTTGGCTCCTTTTAGTTATTAACTTTTTTTATATGACTACTAATTTCTGGAGTCTGCTGTGTTACAATTTTAATTTTCTCTACTTTTATTATAGAGAAATGATCATAATAAATTTTATGTGGTACATGTGCCTCATTTTCTATCCTGTAGGAAGAAAGCATAAAGGTATAAATTTAAAAGGAATAATATAATCTGATTGGATTTTTTAATGTATTATTCTGTTAGGGTATTGTTAGGTTAGGGTTCATGTAAAATGTAGTAACATTAATTTGTTAATGGTTCTGTGTAGATGTCTTTTCCCTAGTGTTCTTCATTTTCAGAGGTTTTGTTTTAAAAAAGTAGGATCCTGTACTTAGAACAGTTAGGGTCTTCATTTGCTACCTATGTGTAGACTTAGGGTTGTATATCTGAGTGCCATTTATTTGTATGATTAAGGCATTCATAAATGAGGATCATTTATGATCAGGGCAGTTGACTATTGAAAGGTTTATTGTGCTGCAGATGTTGTGTATGCTTTTCAGAAAATATTTTTGTAGATGGACACAATAACTTTGCTTTGTTTATTTTTTTAATGTGGTGCTGAGGATGAAACCCAGTGCCTCACAAGTATGAGGCAAGCGCTCTGCTACTGAGTCATAACCCAAGCCCTGATATTGTATACTTCTAAAATGAACTTAGTCCCAACCATGCTTATTTAGAACATTTTGACTCTGCAGTTATCCAGTACTAGTTACTTACTGGAATTTAAAGTCAACCCCACTGTGCTCTACTAGTAACCAAAGCTGTGGTGTGAGGATGATTTGGATAATTTTTCCTGATGGTTATGTGTTTCGTTAATTCCTGTCAGGGGTTCTTAACTTTGAGTATTGGTGAAAAACATGATTTCCCCCCTGAAGAGAAATTTGTAGCTGTTTGGATCCATCTCCACAATACTTCATTGCAGGTGGTTTATGGAACCCCTAAATACCTTCCACGGACCCATCATCAAGAGACTTTTCTAGTGAGCCTCCAGTTTGTGTTTGAATTTCTGGGGAGGCTTTGCAATTCTTATTTTAGGCCGATTTACATTACTTGGATTGTCTTGATCTATGGCAGTACTGATTTGTATGGAGACTTGCAGAATATACTATTTCCTTATACTGAATGGTTTCCTAGAAGATTCCCACTCTGTCCTGCACCATGTCACACTGCTTTCCCTCCTCCTCCCCCTCCTCTCCCCCTCCTCCTCCCCCCTCCTCCTCCTCCCCCTCCTCCTCCTTTTATTTTAGTTGTAAATGGACATAATACCTTTGTTTTGTTTATTTATGTGGTGCTGAGGATGGAACCCAGTGCCTTCCACATTCAAGCAAGTGCTCTACCACAAAGCTACAACCCCAACTCTTCTTATGAGTACCCAGAGGAGAAACTTTTGGTTACAGAAAAACTCACTTTCTGAGCTTGTAATTTGTAAAGAATTTAGAATCCCATAACTGATGAAGTTCTTTTGTTCCTTTGAGCAGTTTGCCCATAAAATTTTGGTCATATTTAACACAAGTATAAAATGAATCTGAAATCTATGTACATTTATGTACTACTTCATTGTTTCATTTTCTTGAATTCTTCCTCTTGTCTTGCAAATTAGGGAGAGAGTAGAGGATTTGTAGCCCATGTGACCTGAGGAAACCTGTTTGCTCAGGGTCCTTCCCCTCCCTACCCTCCTTGTTGTGGGTTAGCATACACATTTCAGAGAGAACATTTGGCCTTTGGTTTTTGGGACTGCCTTATTTGACTTAGCATGATATTCTCTAGTTCCATCCATTTACTGGCAAATGTCATAATTCAGTCTTCTTAATGGCTGAGTAATAAGCCATTGTGTATATATACTACATTTTATTTACCACTTATGTGTTGAAAGGCACCTGGGTTGTTTCCATAGCTTGGCTATTGTGAATTGGGGTGCTGTAAACATTGATGTGGTTGCATCACTGTAGTAAGTTGATCTTAAGTCCTTTGGGTATAAACTGAGGAGTGGGATAACTGGTTCAAATGGTTACTATAGTATTAGTTTTTTTTTTTTTTTTTTTTTTTTTTTCTTTCTTGGTACTGAGGATTAAACCCAGGGGCACTCAATCACTCAGCCATATCTCCAGCCCTTTTTGGTATTTTATTTGGAGACAGGATCTCACTGAGTTGCTTAGAACTTTGCTAAATTGCTGAGGCTGGCTTTGAACTTGTGATCCTCCTGCCTCAGCCTCCCAAGCTGCTGGAAGTATAGGTGTGTGTCACCATGCCCAGCCTGTAGTAGTAGTTTTAAGGTAAAGTCTCCCACTTTACCTTTCAACATGGAAGCTGAAACTTCACAGGTGAAATTGTTGAAATTATTTTTTCTATTTCAAGGAAAAAATCAGAATTAAAATTCTTCAGCCTGATGGTTAGATTTGAAGAATAAAATTTCTGTTAAGAGTCAAAATTCTAGGGGCTGGGATTGTGGCTTAGTGGTAGAGTGCTTGCCTAGCATGGGCGGGACCCGGGTTCGATCTTTGGCACCACATAAAAATAAAGGCATTGTGTTATGTCCATCTACACCTAAAAAAAAAATATTTAAAAAGAGTCATAATTCTAAGAAATATTATCCTTTTATTTTGGTTTGGTTTTCCAGTTTTGCTGATGAGTGCCTGTGGTGGTGGGAATTGTTTGTAACTATCTACCCTCAGAAGATTGTTGTTTGTTTTATCCCAAGTGATTTGGGGATCTTTTCATCAAATGAATGAAATAGGCAGGTGGAAATTTTAAGATTTTAAAGGAGGAATAAATCCCCAAACTCCAGTCCACATTGCCCTTCACTCTGAAAAAATTCTGAGTCTCTATAAAGTTTATCAGAAGATGCTATATTTTCTCTGTTTCCCATTGAAATTTTAACCAAGAAACTAGGAAATAGTCAGATTTTACTTTGTGATAATAAAAACTACTTGAGATTAAAAATTTATTTGCTTTTTGAGATAAAATTCCCACACAGGATAATTTATCCATTTAAAAAGTGTACAAATTAAAGGTTTTTGAGTATATTCATAGTAGTGCAGCCATTACCACCATATAATCAGGAATAGATTTTTACATAGCAGTTCCTGGTGATTAATTGAATGCTCCTAGATAATCTTTTGTGTGTAAATTTGCAATTCTCTGGCTAAGAATATAACTAGATTTATGCTTCACTACTGCAGTAAATAATAGGCTTAAAGCATTCAAACCCAGCTTTTGTTTATAGTGGTCTGACAGGAGCCAGTTTCACCCTCATGTTATTAAGTCCTTCATTTTGAGATAGGGCCTTGCTGTATTGTCCAGGTTGGCTTTGAATTTGCTGTCCTTCTGCCTCTGCCTTCCAAGTTTCTGGATGTATAAGGTGTGTACCAGTACAACTGGCTTGATTTTTTTTTTTTTTTTTTTTAGAGAGAATTTTAATATTTTATTTTATTTTTTTTTTAGTTTTCAGTGGACACAACATCTTTGTATGTGGTGCTGAGGATCGAACCCAGGCTGCACGCATGCCAGGCGAGCGTGCCACCGCTTGAGCCACCTCTCCAGCTCCTCAACTGGCTTGATTTATGAAGTATTTTATTTGTTATACACTTAAGAAATATAAAATATTTTTTAAAAAGGAGATTTATGTAGTAGGCAAACTGTCAAATTAATAAATAAATATGTAGCATTGCTCTCTCTGGGAATATCAGATTAACCCTTTCAGAGTCCAAACTTGATATGTTGGGGTTTTGACAAGATATGACGTTTTGAACATGGTTTTCAGAGATGCTGAAATGTTTTTCAGAGATAGCTTCAAAATTATTGAGGTAGCTTTCTTCAAATTGGATTGAAGTGGGGAATTAAGTTTCATATTTACCAGTAGTTAATAGATTTCTTTTTTTTAAGAGAGAGTGAGAGAGGAGAGAGAGAGAGAGAGAGAGAGAGAGAGAGAGAGAGAGAGAGAGAATTTTTAATATTTATTTTTTAGTTCTCGGCGGACACAACATCTTTGTTGGTATGTGGTGCTGAGGATCGAACCTGGGCCGCACGCATGCGAGGCGAGCGCGCTACCGCTTGAGCCACATCCCCAGCCCAGTTAATAGATTTCTTTTGCTTCATTTTGCCCATGAAAGTGTTTCAAAGAATCCTGTCTTTGTAGATTAATATATGTGTTGGTCATTTCCAGGACTGTGTCTGGGCACTATAGGCAGTCTTGTTAGATGGGAAAATTACTAGAGACTTATTTAACATACACATGTGCCTAATCAAGTATTAGATTTTACTAGGTGATAGAGGATCAAAGAAATTTGTAATGATGTTTTCTCTTTTTTTTTTATAACCAGGAAACCAGCTTAATAATCCTATTTATCTTAATTTAGTGTGTTAGTATTGTAAAAGGAAATCAAGCGTTTGACCAGACTGTGCCAAGATAACCTGGCTGATCTGTGAAAAAGTTGGTTGGTATTTGGGGAAAAATGGAGGAATTTGCCTGAATGTTTTCTTTTTTTTTTTTAAAGAATTTTAATATTTATTTTTTAGTTTTCGGCGGACACAACATCTTTGTTTGTATGTGGTGCTGAGGATTGAACCCGGGACGCACGCATGCCAGGCAAGCGCGATACCGCTTGAGCCACATCCCCAGCCCAATGTTTTCTTTTTGATTGAGTTTCTTTTATTCAAGGTTTATCTTTCATAATCATTTGCAAAATGTTCAGTATGGAATAGATATGAGATAGATATGAGTTGTTTAAGATAGAGACACAGTTTCTGTTTACAGATCTGGTAAGACTTTTTCGTTTTGTAACATTAAAATATCTGAAACTTCAATCCTTACCATAATCTTCAGAGGTAGGATCTAGTTCCTGTTAACAAAGGAAGAAACAGCTCTGTGAGATCAAGGATAGTTGCCTTGCTCTGTCTCATTCAACCTCTGGTATGATTTCCACATCCAGTGCTATCTCTTCTACACCACAGCCTTTAGAATAGTTGAAAGGGATAAGAAAGACAAAGCAAAAGTGGACCAGTGGGAAAGAAATTTCCATGGACCAAATGTGATGTGTAAAGGTAGAGAGGGAGGAAGGGGAAGCTTAACAGTAGGTGTTTTGTTTGTTTGTTTTTGTTTTGTTTGGTATTGGGGATTGAACCCAGGGGTACTCCACCACTGAGCTACATCCTTGGCCCTTTTAATTTTTTTTTTAATTTTTTTAGTTGTTGATACACATTTATTTATTTTTATGTGGTGCTGAGGATCAAACCCAGTGCCTTATACATTGTAGGCAAGTACTCTACCACTGAGCCACAACCCCAGCCCCCCCTTTTAATTTTAATTAATTTATTAATTTTTTAAATTTATTTTTTAACTGTAGTTGGACACAATACCTTTATTTTATTTATTTATTTTTATGTGGTGCTGAGGCTCAAACCCAGGGCCTCATATGTGCTGGGTGAACACTCTACCACTGAGCCACATCCCCAGCCCTTATTTATTAATTTTGAGATGGGTTCTTGCTCTGGGACTTGCAATCCTCTTGACTCAACTTCACAAGTAGCTGGGATTACAGTTGTGGGCCACCATGACTATCTTACTTGATATTTTGTGATTGATTTGGGTTGATGGTTTAGAGAGGATTCAGAGAAACTTGGTTTTGGACATATATCGTACATATCTAAATATATGTTTCTTCTTTGGGGGTGTATTAGAGAAGTATTTGAAAGACAAAGTGGACTTTTCCACAAGAATGTATCTTTAAAAGATTTAATATGGGGCTGAGGATGTGGCTCAAGCGGTAGCGCGCTCGCCTAGCACTCGTGCGGCCCGGGTTCGATCCTCAGCACCTCAGCACCACATACAAACAAAGATGTTGTGTCCACCGAAAACTAATAAATAAATATTAAAATTATCTCTCTCTCTCTTTAAAAAAAGAAAAAGATTTAATCTGATTCAGATTATTTTTAGTTCTTACGGATATCTTTAATTCTGTTGATAGGGCTTGACACCCCCACCCTCACCCCCACATTGGATTGAACTCAGGGGCATTCTGTCACCATGTTATATGGTCCTTCTCACTTTTTATTTTGAGAAAAGAGTTGCTGAGTTGCCCAGGCTGGCCTTGAATTTGGGATTTTTGAGCCTCTGCCTCCTGGGATCACAGACGTGTGCTATTGCGCCTGGCTTAGCTTGCTTTAACTGTTGTTAATATTTGACCTAGATTGATCATGTGTGTCTCCCCCTCACCACCCCCTTTAAAAAAAATTTTTTTTTCTTTAAAAAAAAATTTCAGTTGTAGATGGACCCGATATCTTTATTTATTTATATGGTGCGGAGAGAATCAAACCCAGTGTCTCACACATGCCAGGCAAGTGCTCTACCACTGAGTTACAACCCCAGCCCTCTTTTTCATTTGTTAATGTTTCTTCTTTTAAGATGAAAAATCAGATCTTATTGACATGTTTTACCCAGATGCTCTATAATTAGTTTCAGTTTCTTTTAACTTTTATAATACTCATTTGGAAAAAAAATTTTTTTTTGAAGCATAATTTATTCTGATTTTTAGAGTGATAAAAATATACTTAGAAACTAATAAGCTAAATTTGTAGTAGCTAAATTTATCTTTGGGATCTGAAGATTTGGAAAAAATGGACCTTTAATTGAAAACTATTTGCTTAGACTGAAGGCATGTGTAATTGTTACTAGGAACTCAGGAGGTTAGCTCTAAATGTCTGAATTAGTAAGGGGTTTCTGATCCAACTCTGATGTTTAACTTCTCAAAATGGGGGAGGGTTGGAGGCCACCATGGTGCTCTTGGTCTTTTTTTTTTTTTTTTTTTTTTTTTTTTAAGAAAGAGTGAGAGAGGGGCTGGGGATGTAGCTCAAGCGGTAGCGCGCTCGCCAGGCATGCGTGCGGCCCGGGTTCGATCCTCAGCACCACATACCAACAAAAATGTTGTGTCCGCCGAGAACTGAAAAATAAACATTAAAAATTCTAAAAAAAAAAAAAAAAAAGAGTGAGAGAAAGTGAGAAAGAGGGAGAGAGAGAGAGAACTTTAATATTTATTTTTCAGTATTTGGCGGACACAGCATCTTTGTCTGTGGTGCTGAGGATCGAACCCGGGCCGCACGCATGCCAGGCGAGCGCGCTACCACTTGAGCCACATCCCCAGCCCAATATTTATTTTTTAGTTCTCGGCGGACACAACATCTTTGTTGGTATGTGGTGCTGAGGATCGAACCCGGGCCGCACGCATGCCAGGCGAGCGCGCTACCGCTTGAGCCACATCCCCAGCCCCAGTGCTCTTGGTCTTGATTGTCTTCTGCTGGAGCCACAGGATTATTTAATCAAAAATTTCAAACTAGATTATTGCTGACTTCATAATTTTTATTTGTTTTAAAAAATATTCCCAGTTGAAATACGTTGGTAGTTACCGCCCCTGCCCCATGACACTGGGTACTAACACAACAACTTGACAAAACTGTTCATAAATATGTTTTAGGATTAATCTCTTTGCAGGGGAAGGAGGGCCTCATATGTTCAGTCCATTTTTTTTTTTTAAGCCAACAAACTTTAAATAAATAAATAAATACACACACACACACACACACACACACACACACACACATATGAAAATTTGGTTTTGTTGTTTTTGATGGAGTTTTATTTTATTGTAGTTTTACGTTGTGCTGACTGAGGATTGAACCCAGTGCCTCACATGGGCCAGGCAAGTGTTCTTCCACTGAGCCACAGCCCCAGCCCTCCAGCTCAGTTTTTAAAAATGAGAAATTATTTATTGGCTTATGATACTGGCTTGATGAAACTGGCTTTTCTAGCAGTTTCAGTTCTGTAATCAAAGTGGACATTTTAATAAGTTTAATGTATTGTTTAGTACATGGATCAATAGAAAATGTATTTGATTACTGAAGTATTCTAAAAGGAAGGCTTTTGGTACTCTTTGATCCATGAAAAATGTAAGTCATGCTTTAGCATGGGCTGAAAGTGGAAATTTTATTTAGTATCTGTTTTTCATTTACTAAGAGCCTGTTAGTGTTCTAAATGTAATGATTTTATTTAAGGCCAGTGTTAAAGAAAAAAGATAAAATATAGTATTATTAACCCACCTTTGAAAGAGGGCCTATGCAGTAAGGTTTGTTTTAATATTAACATTAGGTTGATAGTTGTTATTAAAAAATAAAGTCATATAGGTATATATATTTTGTTTTAAATTTATGCTATATACAATCATTTTCTATATTTTATACATTTATTGGTATTCTGTCAAAAGCATCACCAGTAATTCTGGGGATGGCTTTCCCTGAGGTAATCTACAGCAAGTAGTTTATAGAAAAGTGATTTTCTTTCTTGTTTTTTCTCTTTCTCTTCTTCAAGGCCTAGCAATTTACTTTCTTTAGTTCTTCAGTAGCATTATTAGATCTAAGTGGTACTCTTTGTTGCCACTCTCTAGCAGTGAATTAGGGAAAAAAATGAAGAACAAGCCTGAGTGGGGATGGGATAAGAAGGAGAAAAGAATATGACATTGAGCTGTAGAGGGCCTGGGAGTGGCTGTGCACGGAGTGTGGCTTGACCTCAGTGGATCTGCCCTCTGTTGCTTGAATATTCCAACTTTTGTATTCTTAACTCTACAGACACTTGAACTTAAAATATTGCTAACACGTAACATTATTTTATTTGGTTTATGAAGTTTGGTGAGCATATCAATGGGAGTTTAGTCTCATTCATCCTTTATTTTTTGTGGTGCTGGTGATTGAAACCAGGGCCTTGTGCATGCAAGGCAAGCACTCTACCAATTGAGCTATATCCCTAGCCCATCCTTTTTGTTTAAAGGCAAAGAAAAGTGGGACACAGTTAGTCCAGTTTGTGATTGGCAGCTGTGGGCTTTAGTGCTGTTTGTTCTACCAAATCACAGCCTTGAACAGTTTTATTTTCTATCATTGAATCCGTTATCTTCCTAAGACTTAAGATTCTTGGTTTCAGTTTGAATTGAATTAAGCTGTGTGAAAGAACACTTGTGGGCTGGGGTATAGTTTAGTTGGTAGAGTGCAAGACTTGATTGCAAAACCTGATTGATGTTGGCATACCTGTGATATATGAGTCATTGCTTTCTGGTCTAATTTTTATTCTAGGTTATATTACTAAAGCTAGCATTTCTTGTAAAGTAATCATACATGCCCCACAGTCTTGTATATGGAGACAGTAGTGAGATGGTATAGTTATCTTTATTTTGTAGATAACAATTTTTATCACCTGTAGATTAGAAGGCTTATTGCTAGTATGTAGTAAACATTTTAATCCTAAACCAGGAAAAATACTCATAAAATAAGAAATGGTTTTGAGATACATTATGGCGGCTAAAATCCACTGGATGGATTATATTAAAAGTGCTGTGACAAAAATGCGCATTGGAAAGTTTCATTTAAATACCAAAATCAAGCAAAGACATACATAGCAACTCAGAACAGAAACAGTGTAGCTTTTGAGTTTAAGTAAACTTTAGTCTCTGCTGTCAGCAAGATTTATATTGAAATGTTAAGAATTTATTGTATCAGATTCCTTAAATTATTAGTCATGGAATTGTGCAGAATGTACAGCTTAACTTTGTTCTAGACAGCCCATGATATAAGGAAAGGGGTAAGCCCCCATTTCACCCATGACTTAATGTAGTTGATCTTATGATAGGGCAGAGCTTCAATGCAGGGGAAAAGCCTCTGAGTGAGGGAAGCAGAAATCCCTGTCACTTAGTAATTAGGCTGGGATGCACAGTCAAGCAGAGTGGTTACCTAGCCCAAGTCTTAGGGTTTTGCAAGATTATACTGAAATGAGAGTAGAGAGTACAAAATATTTTTGCTGTGGAGTTTATTATACTTAAGTGCTTATTTGTCAAACCTAAAACCATATTGAGTTACCATATTTGCCCAGATCTCTCAGTATGATTTTTTTTTTTAAAGCAAATTATTCCCTAATGCTGCCCTTAAAATCCCACTTAAGGGCTGTATTTGTTTTTACTGTGCTCTGTGAAAATCTGTGGTGCTTAACAGGGACTGGTGATGAGGCTGTGATAGAGCACTTGCCTATCACGTGTAGGGCCCTTGGTTCCAGCCCAGCAATGCACAAAAAGAAAAACTGTGGTGATCATATGAGTATCTATTTTGGGTTAATTACTGTGTGGGTATATAGTATTATAGATAAATTCTGTTTTGTTTTCTTGATACAAAAGAGCAACTGACTCTATAAAGTATTACCTAAACTCAAAATTTGTTGACATTTATAGCACATTTTAACCTGTGACTAAATTTAGGCATTAATGATTTTAGGTTTCATCTCACATTTTGTATTTTCAGGGAAAGAAGGATAATATAGAGAATGATTAAGCTAAGTAAATATTTGCCCATTGCCACAGTGTTAGATGTTCTAAAGTAAAATATTTACTATAGAAATTAAAGCTTAAACTGAAGAACCAGCCATCTTACCTTCTAAAATGAACAGTTAAGGGGTGGTTTCTGAAACCTTAGATTCAAAGCACCTGACAAAAATATTTGAGGAAGACCCCTAGTTATTATTAAATAATTTAGTATATGAATGGTTGTCTATGAAATCTTATAATTTATTCCTTATGTATGGAATGCCTGCCCGGTTGTGGGAAGTGCCTGCACCTCCGTCCCAGCATTTGTTAGAAGAGTAGCTTCTTTGTCTGCCATTCCTTACCTTCCCCATTTGTTTTCTTTATGAGTGGTTTTGTTAGTGGGTTTTTTTTTTCTTTGTAAGTTAGAAAAGGCAAATGATTTTAAAAGCCAAGGAAAGGGGCTGGGGATGTGGCTCAAGCGGTAGCGCGCTCGCCTGGCATGCGTGCGGCCTGGGTTCGATCCTCAGCACCACATACAAACAAAGATGCTGTGCCCGCCGATAACTAAAAAATAAATATTAAAAATTCTCTCTCCTCTCTCACTCTCTCTTAAAAAAAAATGAAGAGAAAGAAAAAAAAATTAAAAATAAAAGCCAAGGAAAAAATTTTTTTTCTAGGAACTTTCTTATTTTTAGCATTTCTCTCTCTGAGTGCTTATTTATGAAGAATTTTCAAATTTTTATTTTCTCACTTAAACATGCTTTATTTCCCTTTTTTGGCCCTCCACCCAGGTAGGTTGAGCCTTTTGGAAATTTTGGCCTGTTATTTATTTAGCATTTGTATAATATACACAGTGGTTTTTGTTTTTTGTTTTTTTTTTTTTTTTTTTTGGTGGTTGTTGTTGTTTTGGTGTGTGTAGTGGGACAAGCAGTTTTCTCATTCTTGCATGTATTTATCTGTCTCCTTTTGTTATCACTGGGGTTTCTACTTGGTGTCTGGGTCTTTGGTGTCCCAAAGAATTGAACAAGAACAGAAGTAACAGGCAAAACTCAGATTTATTGAAGATGAAGGTGAAAGGAGCACTTCAGAAGATAGAGCACAGTGGTCCTAGAGAGAGGAAGGCACTCAAGGCCCCGCTGTTTGGGAATTATTGTCTTATATATACTGAGCTGAAAGGTGGACCTGACTGAAGACCTTCCCACTTTTGCTCCCATTGTCTAGGATATTGTCTAAGTTTCCTCCTTTGGTTATTTCATCTAATTAAAGTACTGCCCGCTTTACCCCCACTGGTTACTTTTCAATACCTAATTAGAATATTTTACCTACTGTACCCCCATTGGTTACTTTAGAATACCTAATCAGATTACTGCCTGTTTTACCCTCATTGGTTATTTTAAAACATGCAATCTGTGGAGGAGTTTTAAGGGGAATAAAGGCTTGGTGGCAGGAATGGGACTCAACAAGAACAGGGACTTGATGACTCCTCTGCTGGTCTGGCCCTCAAGTGCATGTTTTTTGTGCGTGCCTGGCCTCTGCCATCTCAGTGCTCCTGAACTCCTCCCTAGCACTTGCATTGGGTGGTAGTGTTCTGCTGGATGGAACTGGGAAAGGGCTTGTGCTCTTATAAGGGAAGAGTATGTATACCCTGGGGGCACTGGCGGGACCTTGGCATTTTTTTCCTTCCATTCTGGCATTCTTTCTGTCCATCCTGGCGCAGTGCTGTTTTCTCCAAAGCACCCCTTTACACATAGTTGTTATATTTCATAGACCCCCCTTTCCTTTTTGCCTTGGAGCTCACGGTTCTGATTATGAAGCCCCAGAAGCAAAGGAACCCCCACCCCCATTCTCCCTTACTCTCCTTTCTTTCTTCCATCCATATGACTTTATGGACTTATTCTTGAATTTATTTATTTTGTTGTCAGAGTCTTTCTGAGAACATTTCTGGGGGAATCCTAGAATTCCCTGGGGATAACTTGTGTCATAGACTATCACCACACTTTTGCTTATCTTCCCAAATCCAGAAGTTCTTCAGAATGGAGTCATTGCTCATGGTTTGGCCTGTTCTATTTTCGCCAAAAATGGCAGACCTTTCCCTCAAAGATTATTGTTACCTGGGACTTTAAGGGTGAAAGGAAGTAAGTGCCCCAGAGAAATCCAACATATTCATGTACTCAAGGTGTTTTTTGGTTTTTCTTCTTGTAAAGACCAAAAGGTCAGAATGATAACCACTGAACAAATTCATCTGGCTTTCCCCACCTTGCCCTAGGCCCCCATGAAAAGGGAATTGGTGTCATGTGACTGCCATTCCCTTGGTGGGGAAGGCCTTGTAATCACACCTCTCTTCTCAAACATCACTCAGAAAATAGGTCTCCCCTGATGATCATTTTAAAGACAGTACCATAATATTACATTGTGGGAAAGCATTTAGGGTTCAGATTTTTTGAGAGGAGTTTTATGAATGATCCCTGCTCAGAGTCATGAGTTCTTACTGTGAAGCAGCTTGTGATAGCAAGTGGAAGGTCAGAAGAGCTCAGGGAGGGAGTGCTTTGAGATATTTCAGTCATTCTTGAGAAATAAGTGATTGAAAACGTGTTCCTAAGAGCTCTAGTTTTATATAGAAAGAGAACTCCCCTTGTCATTGTGTTTCATAAACACAGGGGTAACTTACCAAGTTTGCAGAAATTGGGACTGTGCATTGATTATGAAGAAAAAAATGTGTAGTCTTCTACATATTTGCATGACAGTTGCATAGAATTAAAAAAAAGTCTTCTGAGAGCAGATAGACTTAAGATTTTTTTTTTTTTCGGGCTGGGGATGTGGCTCAAGCGGCAGCGCGCTCGCCTGGAATGTGTGTGACCCGGGTTCGATCCTCAGCACCACATACAAACAAAGATGTTGTGTCCGCCAAAAACTAAAAAATAAATATTAAAAAAAATTTTTTTTCCATACTGTCATTGCATATCATTGCAGACTTATCTTCCAGAGACTCCAGGCCACGATTTTAGAGAGATGGTATAATATGTCCAGTGAGTCAGAGATTGATGTGAGAGTGGGAATTTACAAAGAAAGAGTGCTGACAGTGTAAGGTAATGGAATCTGTGATTCTAAAAACTTGGCAGACTATGTTGATAAAGGCTGAGTGGAGAAAAATGCTTTCTTACTCCTTTTTCCCTTCAGGTCAAGTTGTATAAATTGCTGAAAAAATGTAAGAATAAATTAAAGCCTTGGATTGCTCTGGGACTCACTATCTTTTCTAAGAACTGTAGTCTGTTGCTTTTGTGAAAGTCAAGGATGAAGCCCCTGGGTTCACATTTATGCATATTGTTACTGGACAGTATTAGAACAGATTTAAAAGAGAGTGTTGTATTGATAAAATTAGATTCTTATTATTTTTACATATATGCATTTAGCAGTAGATCAGTGCTAATCACACTTTGTGAGGTGCTGGAAATGTTCTGTGCCTGCCCTGTCTGATGTGGTAGCTACTGGCCACATACAGTTTGTAAGCACTTGAAATGCAGCCAGTGTGACCGAAGATTTGAAATTCTTATTTAATTTAAATTAAGTAGGGCTGGGATTGTGGGTCAGTGGTAAAGTGCTTGCCTAGCACATGTGAGTCACTGGGTTTGATACTCAGCACCACGTACAAAAATAAATGTAATGTAAATTAAGTAGCCATGTGAGTGGTGACAGCCATCTTGGATAGCACAGTCCTGGATTAAAGCTGTAAGAGATGTACATGGCTGTAAAATGAACATCTGAGTGCATTCTCTAACATATAGACATTTTATAGTTTTATGGCCACAACTTTTATTCCTATACTTCATTTAAGAGAAAACTGGAAAGAAAAGGGGATTATAAAGGCACTATTTGTGTGTGAGATGGAGAATTAGAATTTAATTTTTAAAACCAAATGCCCAAACGTAGTCTGTTTTTAAAATGCATTGGGAAAACACTAATGAGAACCATATCATTTTTGCCTTAAGAACCTGTGCTGTTTGATTATAAAAGAGAAGAATTTTTTAGTGGATAATAAAAAATGAAGTCTAATGAATAGATTGAGTTCATCATATGTTTGATTGCTTTCAGAATAAACACGGAACAGTGCCTGCTCTTGTGGATCCAAGCAAGAGCCTGTGGTTCTGAAGCCTGAGGAGGGCTGGCCTGAGGAAAGCTGGTTCCCAGTGGGTGGTGAGGCCCTTTGGAGGAGGGTCTTCTTTTAGAGGAATCAAGGCAAGCATCTGGAGATTGGACAGCTCTTCCTGCCTAGCAATGCAAGCTAAAAAAGCTTTCCTAGGATTAGCTAGATGCTTTAGATCAGTTTTCTGCAAAATGTTTATTGAATGCCTGGAGCTATGGGATTCTAAAGATGTGAAAAATCTGATGTGTTATCTTCTCTTTTTAAAATGTATTTTAAAACAATAGCTAAAGAGGATATTTAATTTCAATTGATAAATACAAAGACTTTGTAATCAGATGGATGGAGGCTGAGTAATCCATTTTCTAATATATGTACTTATTTATGTTCTTCAGCTAACTTTCCCAAACCCCAACTTCTATGATGTTGTCCTCTTACCCTGGTGTCAAAAAATACATTTAGTACAAAAATAGTGTAGGAAGAATTGGAGTGGTTATATCTTTAAGAAATAAATTAGACTTGATGTGCTTTCCTCACAAGCTGTGGAATAAAGGTATTAAAAATTAAGACAAGGGTAAGTGGCATTTGTGTTATAGAGAGTAAGAGTTGAGTCAGCACAAAAATGTACACATGAAGACTCAGTGACTCAGGAAGCTGAGACAGGAAGATTAGGAGTTCAAAGCCAGCCTCAGCAAAAGTGAGGCGCTAAACAACTGAATGAGACTTTGTCTCTAAATAAAATACAAAATAGGGGTGGGGATATGGCTCAGTGGTAGAATACTCGCCTAGCATGTGAGGCCCTGGGTTCGATCCTCAGCACCACATAAAAATAAATAAACAAACAAACAAATAAATAAATAAAAGAGGTATTGTGTCCTACTACAACTAGAAAATAAATATTAAAAAAAAAAAAGAAAGTTGTGTTTAAAATCCAGTAATACTATTCCATTAATTTGCAAGGTATGAGGATCATTCGGTGTTTTCCTCAGTTCTTTTAGTGTGACAGAATCTTTCATTTTGGACAGCTTGTGTATTTCCCTGGGAAACGGCAGGGGGAGGTGTTACCATCCTATGTTATTTTCTTCTAGTGGAAACCAGCCAGGACCTGGGCTGCCTGGGTTTTATTAAATGTAGCATTTGGTAGCAGCATTAATATGGAGGTTGTCCTTGGGCACCTGTTAGATATATAGAAGACTTCTCTGTGAAGCTGATGGTACATTGTTTCCATCTCAGGCTACCTGATAAGTCTTCCTGTCAGTGCAGCTTCATCTGCAGTTCACACATTGTGTCTGACCCATAGCATCTTGCTTGTTTTTGAGCATGTGTTTCTATCTGAACTGCTTCTTCCCTGGCAGTGTGTTTTGATACTGACTGACTTCATGGTTATTGGTCCTGCTTCTATGCTGGGTTTCTACCTGGCCCGGCGCTGTCCGACCTCTGGACCCATGCTTGTATCCCTTTTAGGCATCTCAAACTTAACATATTCCACACAGTTCTGAGTTTTCCCTCTCTTGCTCAGATCAGTCATTGGCAGCTCTGCTTTTCTAGTTGGTCAGACCAAATCTTCCCTGACTCTATTCTCCTAACACATCTGATGGCCTTCTCCCCCAGATGTATTCACAGTATGACTACTGCTGACCACCTCCCTCCTACTGGCTGCTGGGAGGGGGTTCCTTATAGGCAAAACTGCCACAACTTTTCTGTTATTTGAGTAGATGCCACCTATCTACCTTTCCATCTCCAGCTGCCGTCTTCATCTCATTGCTTAATCCAACTTGGCACCTTGCCTCTGCCAGGGTATGCAAGGCCCACTTCTGCCTCAGCCTTTGCACTTTTCTTTCTGCCCAGAATGCCTTTCCCCCATTACCACATAACTTGCACCATTACTTCTTTTAGGTCAAGTGACTCCCTTGTCAGTAATTGTCTTAAGTACATTAATGACCCTTCATACATTGTACTAAGCTTTATTTTTCTCCATAGCACTGTCACCCATGGTTATATTGTATATACGTTTACTTACTTGTTGCCTTTTGCCTCCCCTTACACTGCAGGTTCTGAGGTTAGGCTTGTGTTCTGGACATGCATATATCTAAAGCTTCTTTTTTTTTTTTTCTAAGAGAGAGTGAGAGGGGAGAGAGAGAGAGAGAGAGAGAGAGAGAGAGAGAGAGATCGAGAATTTTTTCAACATTTATTATTTTTTTTAGTTCTCGGCGAACACAACATCTTTGTTTGTATGTGGTGCTGAGGATCGAACCCGGGCCGCACACATGCCAGGCGAGTGTGCTACCGCTTGAGCCACATCCCCAGCCCTATCTAAAGCTTCTTGGGCAGCGCTCAGCACCTAGTGTATGTGTTCAATATGGTATGCTGAAATAATGGTGGAATTGACAGAAAGTCTGCTTTGCGGGGTGATATTTATTTGATGATGAGTTACAGCTACAACCTCTAGGTGTTGTGCTCTATCTGAGCCCTGGGCCTTCCCTCCTCACCTCTGTATTTTCTGCCACATTACTAATTACTGGCATCTGGAATTGAATAGTTCCAGTGGCCTTTCTGCTTTTCTTCTTGAATGACATCAGGGTTAATAAATTGGGTCAACTTAGAATCACACCCAGTTAGAATGCCTCATAGAAAATGGCAAATTGAGTTTTGGCTAAGGCTTCTGCTTTTCTCTTTCATCTAAGAGTTAGAGAAATTCTAAGTATTTAGAAGGACTGCTCTGGTAAGTTTTATGAATCCATTTTTCCCTTGATATAATTTATACTCATGGATTAGAAGTACATTTTGAATGCTTTTTGATTTTTTCATATGTGTGAAGTGTAGTTGTATTAAGTATAAAAAAAAATTTACCCTGTCATTTCCTTTCATTAAATGTTGACAGCTTATGTGCCATGGTTACAGATTGCTTTGAATCTTAGAGCTCTGCAAACTGAAAGAAACTCTGTCCACCTTATCTACTTTTAAACATGGTATGCAGAGGTAGTAAGCCTGACCAAAAATTCTTGCATATTAAAGATTAATGTAGTCCAAAAATGGTTCTCTTTCATTCTTGGCATTACATGAAATAAGAGTTTATGTGTTTAATCAACTATACGTTTGCAGCTTTAAAAGGTGGCTTCTCATGGTGCACATCTATAATCTCTGCCACTTGGGATGCTGAAGCAGGAGGACCACAAGTTTAAGGCCAACCTTGGCAATTTAGCAAGACATTGTCTCAAAATAAGGAAATATATAAAGGGATGGGGATGTAGCTCAATGGTAAAACACTCCTGCGTTTAATCCCCAGTCTCTGCTGCCACGCCCCTCACCCCAGGTAGCTTTTTTCAATCACAGAGGTAGAGCTCATCCTTGTGAATTTTATAGCCAGCTGCATCTTTGTTTTGTTGTAGCAAAGCTTGAACTTTTTCTTACTAGTTTGTAAGGATACTGCTTGCTTATGTGCATATGTTTTAAAAACAGTTTTATTGAGATATAATTCACATATTATCTATTTGAAATGTACATGACTTTTACTATGTTCACAGATAACTGGCAGCTATCATAAGCTGTTTTATTAACCCTAAAAGAAACCCCATAACCATGGCAGAAAACCCCATTTACCCCTTCCCCCAAACTCTAGACCTAAACAATGAATCTGCTTTTTGTTCCTATGGATTTTCCTTCTCTGAACATTTAATGTAAATGGAGTCACACAGTATGTGGGCTTTTGTGACCAATTTTTAAAATAGCATGTTTTTCAGGTTCATCCATGTTGTGGTATGTATCAGTACTTCGTTTCTTGTCACTGAACAATATTCTATTGTGTGAATTTGCCACGTTTTATTTATCCATCTGCTTGGTGTTTATATTTATTCTGCTTTTCATTTCCTGTTTACTGCCTTGCTCTGGGTTAGGTAAGTTTAAGAATCCTTTTCCTGTTTTATGCCAGAGACTTGGGTTTTCAGGCATTTATCCCTTGCTCTTGGTATTGTGGACACAGGTTTCTCTTTAGTTGTGCACAGTAGAAATCTTCTCTTGGCCTTGTGAACAAGGCAGGTCACCTAATATTGCTTTTTGTAATCTTCAAGGCTTGCCAGTCAACACCAGGATTCTTGGTATATTTGCTTCTGTTTTCTTAATTCAGCTTCAAACATCTGTGTAATTACTGTTTCAGGCCATGCTTGAATTAATCCAGTTTATTTCAGAGAACAAAGAACATGGCACATTATAGTTTTTGTAATAGTGTTAGTTTCATGGATTCCATATTAGGCATAATTTTGAAATAAAGCAACACAGATGCTTAACCCTTTAAAATACCTTCAGTAGAAAAATAACTTGTTTAAAGTTGTGGTTTTCAGCTGTGAGCATATTTGCTTCCAAGAGGATATATTGGCCATATCTGAAGACATTTTGTGTATTTAATTGGGACAGAGTGTATTGTGCTCCCAGAATCAACTTGTGTGAGGCCAGAAATGCTTCCAAAAGTCCTATAATTTACAGCACAGTCTCCCACAACAAGAATATTTCTGGTCCTAATTGTTAAATGTACCACAGTTGTGAAGCCTTTGTTTAGAGTGAGCAGTGAGTTTTCCTTAACTGAATAGAGGAGACATAATTATAGACCAAGTATAGGATTATAAGAATCTGCATGTTATTGTCAGAAGGTTTGTTTGCATTTAAAAGTATAGGAAGGAGCTGGGTGAGTTGGTGCACTCCTGTAATCCCAGCAACTCTGGGCTGGGGTGGAGGATTGCAGGTTCAGGGCCTGCCTGGGTAACCAGGAAGACCCTGTCTGAGGTGGGGGAGGGCTGGGGATGTAGATCAGTAGTAAAGCACCCCTGGGCTCAATCTTCAGGACCCCCCCTTGCCACAATATAGGAAAGTAATTGCTTATATGAATGGGTGTGTGTTTTCTTGAAAGGCAGGACTTTTAATTTTTACTGGAAATCTGGAGCAACCTTATCTTTGGGGATTCTTTCTTCAAATAATAAAGATAATATATTGTTCATTTAATTTAATTTGGTTGTTAATTGTAACCTAGAGTTTTGCTGTACTGGGTACTTTTCTACTCTCTCCAGTGTTTCCATGTTATTATTATGTCTTATGGAAAGAAGTGAGCTTTTGTAGTTGTCAGGGTCCCCCATCTTGGTTCTCAGTTTCTCCCAAGGCCTCTGGAGACTAGCAAGTGCCCCTTCTAGCTCTAAGCTATTTAGGGTGAGAGTGTTCACTCTGTGCCTCCTGCTCTGCTACCACAAAGGCTGCTTTCTGAATTTGACTTGTGTCCCATCACAGCTGTTCAGGCTCCTTCCATAAGGCATGTGTTCTGAGAATAAATATATAAACAGGATTGATTGTGTTTGAATATTCACAAAACCATAAATGTAGAGAATTCAAGAACCAAGAATGCAGAGATTCTTGAAGTCATTTGCTTCTGTGGTTGGATTTGGTCAAGTGGAAGGACTTTAAGCATGAACAGACTACTCTCAGTACCACGTTAAGTTTCAGATAACAACACTTTATTTCCACATGGGCCTGCAGGTCTGCTGACTCCACATTTCAGTGTCACTTTGCACCTTACTCGTTGTTCCAGGCATGTTTTGATGTGTTCTGCACAGCAGGTTGCTGTTGAAAGAATGCCTTATTTCTTAAGCAGTGCATACAAGTGTTGAGTGACATTTCCTTTTCCAGAGCAAAAGTCATTACATTTTCTTTCCCAGGCATGTTGATATGAAAGAGTTGAGGAAAAGAAAATTGATTTACCCTTGAAAGCGAGTTCCCCAGCTGTAGAATGCTTCCTTGGCTTTCTGTGGTGTACTGGCTGTAGCTGTCTCTGGTAGGCAAGACCCACAGGGTGAGCTGCTGCTTTTTGTCAGTGCAGAAGTGACAAGGTGGAAGCACTGGAGATGTGTCAGCTCCTTACTTAGACCTCAGAGATAGTGGATTGCAATGTTGTTTGCAGTGATACCAAGCCCTCTCTCCATCCCATGCTGGGGATTGAACCCAGGAACCTGCCACATCATGTTTGCTTAGCCTTGTGTTGGGTAACTTGGACTTATCCTTGAGAGGACGGGCTCTTGTATTTGGAGATGTAGCTCAGTGGTAGAACACTTTTCTAGCATGCATGAGGTCTTGGTTCGGGAGTCAGCAGTTTTAGTTCATAAACTAAGTGTAACACATTAGCTGTGTGATTTTGGTTAAACTGCTCAGCCTCTCTCTGTGCTTTACACTTGTGTTGGTAACGTGCACATAATAGCAGTACCTACAGAATAGGGGTTAGAGTTGGGGAAATAATATGGTCTGGTTTGGTTTGCATGTTTTTCCTGTTATTGTCTTTCACTCTCAGATGTGTTATTTTAGATGATAAATTATATTGTCACCCTTGTGGTGGAGATGAAGTGAGCTAATGTGCAGAGTGTTTAGTGTGTATTATGGGCCCAGTGAGTGTCAGAGCTTTATGATTTTAGGCACTTCCATTATCCATTCTATCTTCTCTACTAAACTTACTCCCTACCCCACCCTTTCAGGATAGCTGTCTAAATGAGTGCTGAAGTTTCTCCCACCAAATGGCTTTCTCCCTTTCTTTGCTTCTCCTTGTCTTAGTCAGGGTTTATGAGCCGACTCAAGTACCACTTTAGTAATTAATGAAATATTTTCTTTCCCAAATTAAAGTCTCATCATAATGCCATTTTTATTGACTTAGCTAATGTGTGAGAGGGAGAAAAGGAAGATTCTTTGTCTTTGTGTGCTGTTAGGATGTGGAAGATTCCTTGTCTTTGTGTGCTGTTAGGATGTGAAATACAGGAGAGGGCAAGATGGCCAAGGGCTTATTCCTCATGAAATTTTTAGCTTGAGGTGGAGAGAAAAGTTAATCAAGTCACAGAAATAAATGTAAAAGGTACAGACGGTGAATGTGCTTTGAAGGGAGTCTAACATTGTAATCTGGATGAGAATGGCTATCCTGAAGAAGCTGCTGGTGAGCCATGACCTAAAGGAAGAGAAGAGGTACGAGGTACATAGGCTAGGAGAGAAGCAGAGCAGGGACACAGCAGGCCAAGTATGCACAGAGGATTCGGGAACTGTTCAGAGACCTGAGCAAGCATTGCGGGGGCTGGCTTAGCAGATAATGCAGGAGAGGAGTGTGAGATAAAGGCCTTGCAGAACATTGGAAGGATTTGGGTAATTATCTAGGGGGAAAGTCACTAAAGTATTGGAGGTGGGGATTGACATAATGCCATTAGCCTTTTGATGAAAGTACCCTGAATTGTGGGGTCTGTAGAACTGGATTTGAAGAGAGTATCATTGGAGTGGCTCTGAGGAGGGCCTAGAGAGGGGGGCCTTAACTCATGAATTGGGGTCCTTGTCAAACCCAGCAGAAAGGAATTTTAAGACATGGCAGAGACAAACAGTTTTGTTAGAAAAGCAAGGAGTACACAAGCATAGGAGAATGTAGACAATTTTGAGGGTGAAGGGTGAGAAGTGCTTTGGGGGGACTCAAGCTCTTTTGGGGGGGGGTTGTATTGGAGATTGAACCTGTGGATGCTTTATCCCTGAACTGCATCCCCAGCCCTTTCTTTTATTTATATATATATAATATATTTATTTATTTTTTTAGGTGTAGATGGACACAACACAATGCCTTTATTTTTATGTTGTCCCGATCATGCTAGGTGAGTGCTCTGCCACTGAGCTGCAATCCCAGCCACCTCAGCCCTTTTTATTTTGAAACAGGATCTAGCTAAATTGCTTTAGCTGGCCTTGAATTTGTGATCCTCCTGCCTCAGCCTCCTAAATGGCTGGGATTACAGGTGTATACTGCTGCACCTTACTCAAAGTTTTAAAAGGAAACTTTGTAAGGGACAGGTATTGGAAGATATGTGGGGATGACATCAGTCTGGCGATCATAGATAATTTATGGTGATATGGCAGTTCTTAGGATGCTTAGGCTGATGTCTTTTCTGTTATCTAATAGATATGGTCTCCCATATTGCACACTTTATTTATCTATTTAATATTTGTTTTACTTTTAGGTGGACACAATAACCTTTATTTTATTTTTATGTGGTGCTGAGGATTGAATCCAGTGTCTCACGTGTGCTAGGCAAGCGCTTTACCGCTGAGCCACAACCCCAGCCCTATATTGTACCCTTTAAAGAAAAATTTCATAAGAAGGTGAACTTCTAAGATTGTGAGTGAATATTTGTAAATTTCCCAGAAATTTGGGAGTTGACAGGCCCTGAGAAAACTGGCCTGGGGAGGTGGTATTTTAAAAAAAAATTCTCAGCAGGTTTTCACATGCATCTGGAGCACGAGAAGTTTGGCAAACCAGTACTTTGTGGATCACCTGTGTTTTGGGTGGTATCTGAGGGCTGATGGATGCCCATGATGACCAGGAAAAAGTAGAGGATGAGAAGAGGGCTCCAGACTGTGAATTGGATTTGAGACAGGGAGAGATTTTTTCTGTGGGAGTTGTTTTGTAGAACATGATGTGATAGGTGTCCCTGTCTTTATGGATTTGCAGTGGGTGGAGAAGTGACAGTTGGTATCAGTGGTGGGATCTGTGGGGACTGTAGTATAGGCAGGATGGGGCTGAATGAGAGGCTGGGTTTTGGGTGGACCTGGAAGGCTTTCTGGATCTGGATAGCAGAAGTTCTGAGACTGCTGGTGAACAGAAGTTAGGCTAAAGGGAGTGTGATTCTAGGCACCCAAGGAGTATCTGGAGGTGTTAGCCTATAGGAGGGATAAAGGTGACAACAGTAGGGGAAAGGTGAGGCTAGAGAGGTGACAGGGTGGTCAGGACTTGACCTGTAATCTTTGAAAAGGAATGGTGGGCTTTGAATTGTACGCCTTAATTGGTCGATTGTTTGGTATATGAATTATATCTCAATAAAGCTGTTACCCTTGCCCTCTCCAAAATAAAAAACAAAACAAAATAAACGTGGCGGGGGCATTTGTTGGATGGCTGCTCTGGAGGACAGATTGGGATGAAGGCAGAAGGAAAGTTGTGCAATCACAGGAACTTCTTAAAAGCAGTTATATGAATCTGGAGGGAGAATGATGACTTGAAATAGGCACGTGAGGATGGAGCACTGGGCAAGTGCTAAAGATGATCAGGAGCAAGATGGCTGGTGTGTGGTTAGGCATTTGGAAAATGCAAAGATTTCTTGCTATGGGGAACGAGGAATAATTGATCAGATTTCACTCACTGTATTTTGTGTAGAAGCCAGGTGTCCTTCAGAGAAGCTGGCTTGATGAACTGAGATGATTAGAACTCAGGGACCAAAAGCTCAAGAGGGAGGGAGGGTCAAGCTTTTTTTGATAAGTGAATTTTAAACATGATCTAAAAGAAGTTATTTTTGAATTTTTACTTCATTCATAGTTAATTCTGCATGATTCATTTCTTAATCCTGTAATGGGAAAGATAAGTTTCCTGCAGATAGAGATGTTTTGGCAACCTTTCTTTCTTGCATAGCACAGTGTGCTATTGACTGTTACCATCTGTGGCAGATCAGAAGTCATGGCTAAAGTAAGTATATATTACCTAGAGTTTGCATTTGTGAAGCAGTTTGCAATTTGTAAGTGCATGTACACATGGCATACTTAATTCTTAGCAGTAGCCTTATGAAGTTAACCAGGTGTTGTCTTATTTTACAGCAGTGCAAGTGTGACTCAAGATAGGTAGAGTGATTTACCTAAAGCACACAGCACATGTTTAGACCTTGGATTTTGCCTTCCCAGTCCATTGTTAAGCATTTCTATCATAGGGTCGCATTTTCTGGGACAGCTTCAGTGGTGACAGGAAGTGGTTTCCTTAAATGAGGTTTGAATTGAGCATGCCTAAAAGTTTTGGTACTTTGTCTTGGTTTTCAGAAGTATGTGAGGTGTTTCTTTCTTCATTTTGAAGAGGTAAAAAGATGTTTGTAGAGGTTGAACTAACCCAAAGTAAAGCTGCATCATTGACTGTTGAAGGCCTTGACCCTGGTTAGATTAAAACTAAATTAAGTCAGCTGGCTAACTTTTATCAGTTAAGATAAAATCACATACTTTAGTTTGGTAATCAGGAAACTAGTAAAAGGAATGTCCTTTTTATTTCAGTGAACCCTGGAGTACTGCTTTTGGAAATGTATAATTTATGAATTTGTATTATGTATAGTCCTACTCAAACATGAAGAATAAATGTTTTTGTGAGTGCTAAAAATTTTATCAGAAATTTTATTTCATTAATTTCTTGGTGATCCATCTCATTTAGTCTCATGGCTTTACAAATCAAATTAAAATTAAACCTTTGACACAGGTGTGTGGATCTCTTTTGTTTATGGCCTCTATTCACTCCCTGGAATATAAACTCTATGAAGTCAGAGATTTTCTTATGTTTCTCTATTGTTTCCTAACACCAAGAGCAATAAATAGCACAGAGTAAGCATTCACTGGACATTTATTCAATAAATGCCTGACACTCATGAATCTGAGTTGTGTTCTAGATTATGGATTGCTTTCCTATTATTGTTATTTAAAGTATGTTATACTGTGTTTCCTGCTTCACTAGGAGATGGATACATCTTCATATTTTTGGCTTTTCTTACTGAAGAAAAACATCATTTTACAGGGGAAAGAAGTAAGGCAGAGTGAGTTTCCCAAATATGTGTTTGTGAATTATCAGCATATGTTAACATGTAGGAAAGAGGGTGCCTGTGAAGGGTTGGATCCCCAGCAGCCCAGGGAGCAGACCAGATAGGATTCACATTGTAAGAGCTGCTGTAGAATCCTGCCTTGCTCATTGGTTGTGTAGCCTTGTGCAGGCAAGCTGCTTTGTAGTCTGTAAAGTGGAGATGACAGCTTCTGTCCAAGTCACATTACAGAGTTGTTGAAAGAATCAAGTTAGGGATCTGCTTCATAAACCTTAGGTTGCTATAATGATGACTGTTTTTGTATTGCTACCCTGTAGATCATTATCATCAAGTAGAAGCCACAGCTGTCCTTGGTATCATTTGGTTCCTCTCTGGGTCTCTTTTTTTTTTTTTTTTTTTCAAAGATAGCAATATTATGAGTCACTGTATACTGAGGCTTGGAAAAAATTTGATTAATATGTTAAGTGCAGAGGAGAAAAAAAATATATCTCTAATGAGCTATATTTTAGAGCCAGGTAAAAGAGGTAATTGGATTTACTTTGGCTTTGTATTACCCATGTTCTTAATTATCTGAAACTTGACTATAATGTATCTTTATTACACATTGTAAATTTATACATAAATAACATAATATAACTGGGTGTGGTGGTTGCAGGCCTGTGATCTCAGTGACTCAGGAGGCTGAGGTAGGACAATTGCAAGTTCAAGGACAGCCTCAGCAACTTTGTGAGACCCTGTCTGAAAATAAAAAGAGAGCTGGGGTATACCTCAGTGGTAAATTACCCCAGTGGTAAATTAATTCAATTGCCAGTAACCCCCAATAAGAAAAAGAATATATATTAAATATGAATTTATATATCTATTGTATAAATATAGCCAACATTTACATAAACAGAAACAGTGATCTTATATTAACCCATATGCTGGATTTCATTTTGTGAGTGTCTTCTCCATTAATGCGGAAATTTAGAAGAATGTAAAAACCACATTCTTCTTCCAAATTTGAATTTTTTAACTTTCTTGCTCACTTTTGGCAAAAAGAACTCTTTTCTTTGTGAATAGAAATTGATGTATACTTTATATAGTGAATAGTATTTAATGTTCAATTGGATTTATTATTTTTTTCTTCTCTGAGTGCTAAAATAACATTTTAAAATAGAATTTTCTGGAACGGTTGTCTTGTTAATCCTAGGGAGAATGATCTTTTTTTTAAACCTATGAGAAGTATTTCCATTCTGAACTGCAACTTAGAGGAGCTTTCAGTTTACAATTCTCATCCTTTTTGGGCTCCTGGTAGACTTTGATAGATTTAGAATGTCAAAGAGTAATATGGATGAATCAATCTGGTAGTTATTTTTCTTATGTGATTGAGTTGTTCATGTTCTAAACTTACGCCTGATGGAAAAAAATAATATGTCTCTTTGTGTATTTTAAATTGCTAATACCAGTGGCGTGCCTGTCTGTTTAGCAGATGCTTCATTTGGGCAATGGAATATGCCTAGGAAACTGAAGGCCTGTCTGAGAATAAGTCTCTGATGTGAAAAGAAGTGATCTGGTTTGTACTGCATGCTTCTGGTCTTTTGACCTGCTTATAGTTGGTCGGTGTGACTGTCCCTTCCTTGATACCATCCAAAGGTGTTGATTAACATTGTTTTATTCTGAATTTTTAAGGGTGTTTGACTTGCTTATGGGTAGGTGTGATGTTAGATTTGATCCATAAATTTTGGGAAGTCTGTGATAATTTTTATGGTTTTGGCATGATCCAAGAGAATTTCTCTGCATCTAAGGCAAATGGATTTCTGTTGTTGTATAAGTAAACAGGATTGATCTTTTATTTGTTTGCATGTGGTGTTTCCTATCTGGCCTTCATGGCATGAGAAACAGATGGTTCTCAGATTGATCACTTGCCTCCTTTCTTTGCATTTGAGCATTGAGCACAAGAATCCCAAGCTCTTCTTAGTTCTGAACGTGTGGCATCTAGATAGTGTTAATAAAGATTGTTGAGAAAAAGAGATAGGCTATCAGGGAAGATGGTGGGAAATTATACAAGATAAATTATTGGTTTTTAGGAGTCTCAAACTGACTTGTAAACAAAAAGTGTTTTTTAACTTATAATACAACTTTTATAAGAAGTATGTTGAGTTGGGACTTGGGGAATTCTCTGTTCTCATTGCAGGCCCTTAAAAACTTCAGACTTTTCTTGTTAGGTTTAGTTCTAGAGGAATTTATTGGGGAAGCAATTAATAGTGGGAATTTGGAAGAATGTGAAAACCACATAATAGTCCCTAAAGCTAGAAGGTTGTTTTTAGAAGCAGTTAGTTTTGTTAAGGCAGAAATAATAAATCTTTTGAGAAACCAATTTTCTGAGACATAACTGAGAAAATGTGTAAGATATAATTAAAGGTAGTTGAAAGGCCCTTGTTTTGAAGCTGTCATTTTCATTTGAGCCAGATGTTGTGTTTATTCTTGTAAGGAGCTCTGGAAATTTAGAGTAGTAGGCTGAGTCTTCACAAGATAGTGCACTATGTGACATCCTGGAATGTTCCCCACAGCTGTCCAAATTATTATTTTTTCAGGTGGAAATAATTTTATTGCATGTTCTTTCCTTCTTTATATTGTGGGTTATGAAGTTCCTTTGGAAATTATTCCTGTTATATATTGACCACTGGGGTATACTTTACATTTTCTTTAAAAAGGAGAAAACAGTTGGTGTACAGAAATATAGTTTACTCATATATGTACAGACAGTTTTTATTCTTGATAGAAGAAATCCCCTGACCACTTGCTAGTTGAGCCCAAAAGCTGTATGTTGAAACTGCATGTCACTTGTTCTAGTTCCTAACGATGGCCTGTGGGAAGAGTTAGATCTAAAGCATGACTGATAGAACTGTTAAACAAAACATTATTTAAAGGAGGAAATAAGAGGAAACATTAAAGTAAAACCAATTTCTCCCTCTTTCCCCCCCACTCTGGTAGCATTTTTGAAACGTCGGGGTTGTTGGAGTGGTTGGATTTTCCCTGGAATTGAGTGAGAAATTCAGAAGACTGAAGCCCAGGCTTACTGTCTACCTTTCACGGAGGCCTAGCCGTGAGAGGACAGAAGAAGGCACGTGGAGAATCATGACAGCAGACAAAGACAAAGACAAAGACAAAGACAAGGACCGAGACCGAGACCGGGACCGAGAGAGAGAAAAAAGAGACAAAGCAAGAGAGAGTGAGAATTCAAGGCCACGTAGGAGCTGTACCTTGGAAGGAGGAGCCAAAAATTATGCTGAGAGTGATCACAGTGAAGATGAGGACAATGACAACAATAGTGCCACCACAGAGGAGTCCACAAAGAAGAACAAAAAGAAACCACCAAAAAAAAAATCTCGTTATGAAAGGACAGATACAGGAGAGATAACATCCTACATCACTGAGGACGATGTGGTCTACAGGCCAGGAGGTAAGGAGCCCTTGAGTTGCCAGGGTGCTTGTGGGAGAGGTTAACCACAGTGTGGAGAGAAGGTAAACCCTGCATTATGGTGAGGAGGCCTTGAACTAGGCAAGCAGACAGTAGTTTGGGTAGTGAACGCGGGAGCCACTTTCTTGCTTGTGTCTTTATTGATTTGGCTTCCTGTCCTGGTTGTGCATTTATAAATTCTTCCCTTGTTTTCCTCATGCTGCTTGCTCTCTCATTTAATTCTATGCTTAGTATTTTTTGTCTTTTTGGATCCATCCTTGCTTTTCATCTTCAACTACAAATTGGGCTGTGATGACCCTGCAGAATGAAAAACATACATGGCAAACTTGAGTAAACCCGAAGATGCTTGAAATCACAGTTTTACATGGGAACAACATTGACCAGAGCTAGAAAGTTATTTTTAATGGCCTCCTGACCAAGATTTATTTATTTATTTATTGTTATTTTTTGGGTGGGGTGGGTACATGGGATTGTGAACTCAAGAGCACTGGACCACTGAGCCACATCCCCAGCCCTATTTTGTATTTTATTTAGAGTCAGGGTCGCACTGAGTGCTGAGGCAGCCTTTGAACTCGCAGTCCTCCTGCCTCAGCTTTTCAATCTAGTGGGATTACAGGCACGTGCCACTGTGCCACCGTGCCTGGCCTGACCAAGGTTTATTGTTCCCCTTGACCTCCTTTCCCAAATAATTGAGCTTCAGGCTCACTAATAAGTGATAATACATGTAGTTTAACTAACCTGCATGGTTTTCTAGAAAATAAATTTTGACCCCTGAGAGTTTTGAAGTTTATGGCTTTGCTCAAGGAGGCAGACCCAGCTTTTAACTGAGATGCTTGGAAGTGAGTGTTTCGGAATGTGTTGGACACCAGTGAAGACATTTTTCATATAGGAGCCATAAAAACAGTGAAAGTCATTTTGTTTGAATTACTTACACTGCTGAGTAGTGACAACAGTTGCATAGATTTAATTAATAGGTCACTCAGTCTAATGTTTTTCCAAGACAGGGATTGAAGGACTTAACTATGTTATGTCATTAACCTGCCACAGTCATTTTAATGGTGCTGTAGCTGTCTGAACTTCACAAAAAGTTCCAAACTATATTTTGGTACCATTGGAATTAGTTTTGATTTTCAAAAGATAACCAGTATCAGAATTTACACAGACAAACCTGTATTCACAGCTATGATTTCTTGGTTGAAGATCAACAAAGAAGATATGTATGTGACATCGAATTGGAGGTTTAGTGGTAGAGTACTTTATCACTGGTATTCAGTGATAGAACACTTGCCTAGCATTCATGAGGACCTGAGATGGATCCCCAGCTCTGCAAAAAAACACAGAGAAACAAGAACAGAAACAAAGGTGAAGGTTTTAGAGAAGTTGGAGTTTTGCTATGGAGATTTAATCTCATGTAGGTTGTACTATCGGTATTTAGATATTGGACAGTAAGAATGCTTCAACATTGTTCACTAAGGGCCTGTTTACTTCTAAATCCTGAGAAAGGAACAGAATATGTTTAAACTCATTCAGATAATTATTACATTGTGATAAAAATAAGGGAAGTCATTGCCAGCCCCCACCCCCCACCCCCCACCCCCTGCCCTGAGGAGTAGGGATTTAACCCAGGGAAGCTGTTGCCACTGAGCATCATTTCGACCCTTTTTATTTTGAGATAGGCTCTTGCTAAGTTGCTTTGGACCTCAGTAAGTTACTGAGGCTGGTCTTTAACTTGCAGTACTGCCTTTGCCTCCTGAGTCTCTGGGATAACAGGCATGTGCCACCACACCCAGCTCCTTTTCTCTTGATATAACGTGTTAGCACATTTAATATGTGGTCCTTCCTTGTCCAAATACCAGTTGCTGCATTTAGTGTCAATGCCAGCCTTTCTCACCTTGTATAAGATGGGATGTTCCTTTTTTTTTTTGGGGGGGGGGTAGAGCTGAGGATTGAACCTAGGGCCTTGTGCGTGCAAGGTAAGCACTCTACCAACTGAGCTATATCCCCAGTCCTGGGACATTAGTTTTGTGTAGTGTAGACCATTCACCAACATGTTAGTAGTCAGATATGTGCAGGAAATGCTCCCCAAACTGTCCCCTCATGAGTTGTATAATCAATGACTCGAGAAGCCCTGCAGTTAAGGAAACATCTTAATATGAAAATCACCTGCTGTTTTCCCCATTTATGGGATCATGGCACCCTGTTTCTGTGGCTTTCTCCCTAAGAAAAACTAGTTTTGAGAAGACGAGTTTGGGAAATGTTGTACATTCTTCTTGCACATGTTACACAATGACAGGAAGTCTTCCTTTCTTGACCTTTCCAAGAATCTGTGGAAGTACATTGCTAAAGGAGCATTTGTCAACAGTTCTTTACAATACTTTTATTCATTCACTATTTATTTGTTTATTTGTTTGTTTGTTTGTTTATTTTGCTGAGGAGTGAATCCAGTGCCTCGTACATGTGAGGCAAACGCTCTGCCACTGAGCCACAATCTCAGCCCTCAAATGGTTCTTTTTTGAAAATTAAAAAAAAACAAAAACAAAAACAAAAAAAAAACCTCACAACACAAACAACTTTTAATTGGTTCTTTTTAGTTATATCAAATGAAGTGCTTTGGGAAGTAATGTGTACAGTCAGGCATCTCTCAATATAAATGGGGGACTGGTTTCAGTCCCCTTTGGTTACCAAAGTCTGCAGATGCTCAGGCCCTATATAACATGGTGTATGTGCACATAACCTATGCACATGCTCCTGATTATGCACTGCTCTAGATTACTTACATAATACATTGTAAATGCTATGTACATAGTTTGCTCTACTTTGTTGTTCAGGGAATAATAGAATTTCCTAATAGATACTGCTGTGGCATTCTATATCTTTCCTTCTAGCACTTGAAGCAGTAATAATTTTTTATTTATTTTCATTATTTTAGAATTAATATCTGTCTCCTTCCTCCAGAATGGCAAATCTGTTTTTGCTTATCATAGAATTTCAGGCATCTTTGACAGAAGTTTATACATAGTGGGTATTGCATAATACTTGTGGAATACATAATTTCTAAAAACATTTTTTAAAAAACTTACTATTACTGATGTTAGCCCTGAAATCCTGTCTTGAATCATTTATTTCCCAGTGAATGATTTAACAGACTCATTAAAAAACACCACCACCGGGCTGGTGTTGTGATTCAGCGGTAGAGTGCTCTACCTAGCTCGCGTGAGGCCCTGGATTCGATCCTCAGCACCACATAAAAATAAATAAATAAAGGTATTGTGTCCAACTACAACTAAAAAATAAATGTAAAACAAAACAAAACAAAAACAAACAAACAAAACAAAAAACAACAAAAAACAATACCACCACCAACAACAACAATATCAAAAAGCCCAAAACATTGTGTGGCTATGTACCATTCTTGTGATCTTACTTCTTTGTCATCTTTCATCTGTAACTCTACTGTTCAGAAGACTGTCACAGTAATGGATTGATTTATTACTCGGCTGTGTGCTGCCAGATTTCCCTTCTGGGCTTCCTGAGCATGGGATATCAATTTCTAGTTTACTGTAGGTGGCGTATTAATTTCTTTCTGCTACTTTCAGTAAATACTAGGGAGTTTCATTCATCTATTCCTGATCCAGGTAGAAGTGGTCAGAAAGTTAAATTCTTATTGGGGGGGGCACTAAAAATTTTGGCATGTGTGTTGTCTGTTATTTGGATAAGGAACCAAGTTCTTGCAGAACCAGTTAATTGTAATATAAGTGACTTTTTAAAAAAAAAAAGGAAGACGGGCTGGGGATGTGGCTCAAGTGGTAGCGCGCTCGCCTGGCATGCGTGCGGCCCGGGTTCGATCCTCAGCACCACATACAAACAAAGATGTTGTGCCTGCCGAAAATACTAAAAAATAAAGATTAAAAAATTCTCTCTCTCTCTCAAAAAAAAAAAAAAAAAAAAAAAGGAAGATGTTCTTTGAAACATGCTTCCTGTTAAGCTGGTTCTCTCTTGCTTGTATTCTGTCATATCAGCTTATAATTTTGTGACTGCTGTTACTTTAGATATAGTCCTTGGATGACAGAAATCTGCAGTGCATACAAGAGAGGGAAAGGAAAAAAGTCAAAATTCAGGGTTTTTTTTTGGGGGGGTGGGGGTGGAGGGATTACAGGTACTGGGGATTAAACCCAGGGGCACTTTACCACTGAACTATATGTTCCCCCAACTCAGCCCTTGTAATTTTTAAATCTTGAGACAGGGTCTCACTGTGTTGCTCAGACCGGCCTGGAATTCGTAATCCTAATTTAGCCTCCTGAGTAGTTGAGATTACAGATGTGCACCATGGCATCCAGCCCCAAATTTGAGTTTTTCAAGTTTTTATCATCTATATGCATCTACAGATATCAATTCTAAAATAATAGAAATAAATGGAAAATGATTACTGGTATAAGTGCTAGAAGGAAAGACATAGAATGCCGTGGCACTAACTATTAGAAAATTCTGCCTTTTCATGAACAAAGTGTGAAATTTAATTTTTTATGAAGATAAGTTTTATATATAAGAAACAAAGAACTGAAGTTTGTGGTTATGGAACTTTAATTTGGTCTAGAACATTGCCTCCTTTTTTATCACTTTTTTATCAGCTTTAATTCACTGAAAATATTCATAGGTGTTATCACTGAGGCAATCACAGTTATTTTACTCTGTTTCAATTTTAATTACTAATATCTAAAACAAGTCACACATCTTGTTTCATACAATTATATATATGTAAGTTACAGAAAGGCTAAGATGGCCACAGGGTTTCAGGGTCATGCACAGACCCTTGAAACAAAGGCAAGGAGCAGGTACAACTGCAAAGAGTCACTGCAGGTGGTCACATAAGGGTTTTAGCCCACCAGTTCACATGGCAGAGTAGAGGGAGTGTCCTAGGAACAAGTGGTTTCACAGTGCCAGCTGCAAGTGTCAATTCAAAATGGTCCATTTGTCACAGGAGAAATCTCATTGAACTGAAGCCCAATACAGAGTTGGAGTTGCTGTGGCATTGGTCCTGGGCAAAGGTTCTGATAAGTGACCAGGAGACAGGGTCAGTGTGTTGCTGTACCGCTATCGTACGTGTCCTTCCTTTTATGTGTTTCAGAAGAGAGTTGCATCATTCAGTGGTATGATGTGTTTGATGAGCTCAGAGTCAGGTGTGGTTTCTCTGATATTGTGTTTGATATGCCCAGGATCTGTGTGCTTCTGACTTAATTTATTAAGCTCACAGGGGGTCATTTTTTGTTAGCATTATTACTGTATCAGTTTATAATTTATGATTGTGCTGTGCATCTGGGTGTTGTTCAGTAAGTTCTATGTGTCCAATGTCTAGTGGTCATCTATTGTCGGGTTATCACATCACTCTGCCTTCTCACTTGAATTCAAAATACAGCAGCTCATGTCAAACTACTATTCTCTACAACATGGAGTAACTCAGAGCAGGGCACGGCCTGCTCCTCGTAACACCTCACTAGAAGTACAGGCAAAGAGCCATTCATACAAAATACAAATAACCAATCAATGAAAGATATTTAATCTTTGTAATAAATCAAAGAAAATACAAATTGAAACACAGGAAGGTAGGTATCACAATAGCAGACAAACAGAAGTTCTAGGATTGCAAAACAGATACCAGAATGTGAATGGCATTCTGCCCTTGGGGCCACAGTGTGGGCCCCAATACCAGCTCTACCAATTTCAGACTGGGAGATCTTGTGGCTAGGAATAACTCAATCATGAGCCCCTGATAGGAGGAAGGTTTCTAGTGCCACCTGAACTAGGTTGTCACAGATGCTCAGGTCCTTTTCCTTACCTCTTCCTACCCTTGCACAAGTATAGGTTTTACCATAGATTTTAGGAATGGGTTCATGGACCCTGTGGGGAATTCCAGCCCAAGGGCCACTCGAAGACACCAGTCCATGTGCCTTTGAGGAAAATTAAATTGGCTGTGACTTCTGGAAAAACCAGGAATTTGAAAACAATAGAATCCAGGATTTGTGAGGGCAAACTGGCTCACCCTGAGTTAACAGGCCTCTCAGAATTCAGCAGGTGTCTCTGTACTTCCTTTTTTCTCCTTAAGCAACATCCCCCCCCCGCCCCCCACAGGCAATACAAACAAAAATTTGCTTACCAACAGCTTTGTTTTTAAACTGCTCTGAGGAGATAATAAACCAGGATTTTTCACTGGCTTCCCACTGGCTTTTGTGTTGCACTTGGGCACATTCCCCAGGATCAATGCTATTAAAGCAGTTCCCTCACCTCTTGGCTTTCTTTGGAGCTCAGCCCAGTACACCTGACTTCTCCTGTTCACTTCCCTGGCATTGCCCCTTTTTATGTGCAAAATTTTCTGTTTTTAGGAATTGGGACTTGAACTGGATAATGACCTGGAAAGTAGAAGTGATTATACATTGAATACTAAAGGGTTAATTTCTTTTGATTCATGTTGAATTTAATCTGGGAAAAATCCAAATTAGGCAAAATGAGACCTGTGAGTCTAATTTGAATTAAAATGGAATATACATATTTTAAAAAATTATTAAAAGTAGACTTACCAAATTGATGAGTGGTTGCAAAAGAGTCTAATAGTATATGATTCCTTTTACATAGCATTTAAGAACAGGCATGGCTAATCTTGGGTGTTTGACAGTCAGGAGAGGCTGGACTGTGGGCCAGATGTCCGAGTGCAGTGTGGGAAAGCAGGCTGTGGTGATGCTGTTCACATGGGTTTGTTCACTGTGTGAACATTTACCATGCTTTGCACTTTCCTCTGTACGTGTTGTACTTCAGTGAAAAGTTTACTAGAAAAGAAAAGTTAAACATGGAACTTTTCTGAATGGATAATTTCCCTTTCAGTCTTTAAAGTTCCTATTTTAAGAGGGAAGGGAGTCCTGGCCTTTACCAAATGGTGCAACCTCACATTTAGCTACTGATTTTTTTTTTTTTTCACTGATGCGCTATTCTGTGATTTAGAGGCTGCATTTAGTTTTAGTCTTCATTCTCTGAGGCATTGAAAGCTTGTCTTAAAGAAATCACTCAAACACTTCTTCCTCCAGATAAAGTTAAACAAAACCCTGGCATTTTGGTTTTCCAGGACTAATATTTAGAAGGAATTTAGGTGGATATGACATGCATATCTCCTTGAGACATTCTTATTTTGAGGTGTCTTATTTTGGGGTACAGTAAAAGTTTTGTGATGATTGGAACCTGAATTTTGGCATAAAGGAAACTGAATTCCTGCTTATAATTTGTTATTACTTGAGAGACCTAATGTCAACCTGGCAAAGCCTTCCTGTGAATTGCCAGCAGGAGAAAGCCCATGGTCTCTGTCCAGCACACCAAACCTTCTGTGAGCTGTCATTCATTTCCACAGTCATCTGCAGGTCTTTTATTTGGGAGGTGGTGATAGTTTGACAGGGCTGCTACAACAAAACACTGGTGTGGGAAACAGGAATATGTTAGTTTGTAGTTCTGGAGCCTAGAGACTGGCAGGGTCATATTCCCTCTGAAGGAGCTGGGGAAGAAGCTGTTAGGGACACTCACTTGTCTTAAAGTTTGTGGTGGCATGATTTTAGTCTTCACTTAGCATTCTCCTTATATACATATCTCTTTTGTCTTTTCAAAATTTTTCCTGTGTATAAGGATACTAGCAGTATTGGATTAGGGTCTACTCTACTTCATTTAACTCATTACATCTGTAGCATAATTATGACTTTATTAAATGTGCAACTACTCTATTTTACCAATATTCCGAGATGCTTTCTGAGGTAATGGGGATCAGGATATTGTTATATAAATTCAATGTATAATAGGCAGGCAGACCTTTGTTGCTGGGTGGACTGAGGTTTGAGTTACCCAGGGCCAAGTGACTGCATTATCTCTTATTTATGTTCCCTTAGAAATTGCATTTATTTTTCAGTACATCATAGTGTGCCAGTTTTTAATTTCTGTTGATATTTTATGTTCTTTCTGAACTCAGGGAAAATTCCCTTTTAATGTATATTAGGAATCACTTTAACACTGAGCTACAACCCCAGCTTTTTAAAATTTTTTATTTTGAGACAGGGTCTCACTAAGTTGCTGAGGCTGGTCTGAACTTGCGATCTTCCTCCTCACTGGGATTACTGGCATGTGTCATTCTGCATAGCCAAAAACTTTTTTAAAGGGAAAAAGAAAATGTGATTTCCTGGCCTGAGAGTTTGATGTGAAATGTATAATGCATTACAGTTCAACAGGAGGAGCAGAGGAATTAAATTTCAACTTAGTTAATTGGAAATGATTTGGATCTTCTACTAAAGTGACAGGTGTGTGGTGGCACATACCTATAATCCCAGTGACTTGGAGAAGCTGAGGCAGGAGGATTGCAAGTTAAAGGCCATCCTCAGAAATAGTGAGATCCTGTCTTAAAATGAATTTTAAAAAATGGTAGAGTATTTGTCCCCTGGGTTCAGTCCCTAGCACTGCAAATTAATTAATTGATTGATTGATTGATTGATTAATTAAGTGTTGTGTTTGTTTGCAAAGAGAACTGTGAGCTTATTGGGTCTAAGTAGAAAGTCATGAGGGAGTATCAACCATGGATGGTACTCATCACCATTTTTTCTAGTGCTGGCCTTGCTTTTCACATATTGTTTCTAGTTCTTAAAATATCCCTGTAAGACATAGGCTTTCTTTCCCTAATATATAGATGAAACAAAGGCTCAGAGGCCAGGGTTATATGGCTAGTGTGTAAAATGGCACAGACCTGTGAGAACTGGTTAAAACCAAGAGTGACTGTACATATGCATAAATACAAAATACACATATGAAAAAGGGGGATAGTGCTGGGCATGGTGGTACCTGCCTGTAATCCCATCCGTTTGGCAGGAAGATCACAAGTTCAAGGTCAGCCTGAGCAATTTAGTGAGGCCATAAGCAATTTAGCGAGACCCTTTCTCAAAAATAAAAAGTGCTGTGGTTAGTGGGAACTACTGACCACTGTACCTGGATGCTCCCGTGGAATAGGTGCCCTTCAGTTTTTCCCTGCCCTTGCTGTCAGTCAACTGGATTGAACCCAGGACTCACATGTAGTAGGTGAACACAGTCCCAGAAGAGTAATTTCAGTTGGTTCAGCTTGAATTCCATGTCTGTATCACCCCAGTTTGTTTCCTATAAACCTGTACATGATGGAGCTCAGGTAGTTCCCCACAACAAAATTAGGGAACAGTTCAGTTTGCAAATGGACACATGGTCCCCGTTGCATTCGCTTGATCAGAACACTGCACTAAAGCCCAGTGTGAGAACTTGTTATCACATACAGATGTTTAGAAATAGTTTGTTTTGCTATGTGTGTGAGATTGGTAAATCGAGGACTGACATCGAGACATGCAGTGCAGTTTGTGCTGGTTCATATGTAGCTTTCTTGGTCAAGAGGAGTGTGGGTAGAGGAGGTAAAATTATGATATATAATAACATGGCATAATGTGGGATTGTGTTTTATCAGGAAAGGAAGAAAGAATTTAAAATTTCAGTCTGACCATGGCACAGGCAAGGACCCTTTCATTTCTATTTAAAATTACATGAAAAATGAGCACCTACTCCTTAGTTCCCTCCCTAGAGAGGTGCACTCCAAACTGCTGTGTTTACCTCCACAAAACCCCACTTTTTTTAATATTTATTTTTTAGTTGTAGTTGGACACAATATCATCTTTATTTTATTTATTTATTTATTTATTTATTTATTTATTTATTTATTTATTTATATGTGGTGCTGAACATTGAACCCAGGACCTCTCATGTGGTAGGTGAACACTCTACCGCTGAGCCACAACCCCAGCCCCCAAACCCCACTTTTTATCTGCATTGTTTTGGTGCCTTCAAGCCAGCATCTCAATCATTCTTGGGTACCTGCCCTGAAGGTAAGTGTATTTACTGATTTAAAACAAACAACCAACAACAACAATAATGGCCATTTGATTTCAGAGTTGCATAGCTTTTCAGTAGTCTGCCCTTCACCCTGTAGTTTATATAAACCTATTTATTTGCAGTACTGGGGGTTGAACCCAGGAGTGCACTACCATTCAGCTACATCCCCAGCTGGGATTACAGGCATGCACCATTGTGCTTGATGACATTTTGTGGTCCTTGACCAGCATCTCTGGTCAGGGACTACTCACCCATAACTACCTCTGTCCCTGGTCACTACTACTAGGTCTTTCTACTTACATTAGATCGGTATTTTTAGATTTCACATACAAGTGAGGTCATCATGCAGTATATGTCTTTCTGTGCCCAGTTTAGTTCACCAAGAAATATTCTCCAGGTTCATCATGGTATTGCGATGACAGGATTTTCTTCTGTTTAATAGATGAATAGTATTCTATTATTTATACACACACACACACACACACACACACACCACATTCATCTGTTGATGAACACTTAGGTTGATTCTATATCTTGGCTCTCATGAATAATGGTGTAATAACATGGGACTTCGGATGGTCTCTTCAACATACTGATTTTATTGCCTTTGGATGTGTAGCCAGTAGTGGTGTTTACTAGATCATATGGTTCTGTATTTATCTTTATAAACATAATATTTGTTTTTTATAAGATTTGTTTTTTAATTTAATTTTCACTTATTTTAAAATATATATTCTAAATTTTCCTGTTTATTGTTTCCTTTTAATAATTTGGTTTTTTTTAATTTTTAAAAGTCTATTAATACAAACCTTCCCCAAAACTTAACTCTTGTTATAAATTAATTGAACCTGTAAATGAGTGAACCTAAAACATTCTCTTAAGATATTTTAGTGCTGTGCCTAAACTAACCTAAGTTCCAACCTTGACCACAAATTTGAGTCAGTTACATACAGAGAGGCAGTACAGTATAATCTGCTGTGCATTTGTCTTTCATCAGTTAAACGGGTGAAAGAACCTTCAAGGGCTGTAATGGAGGTTTTCTACAAGCCAAATTATTTTAATTTATAAACAACAGAAACATCATATATATCCTGATTTCTTTTTTGTTTATTTTTGAATGGGCATCTTGCTTTGTTACCCAGACCCCCATTCAAAAATAATGGACTTGGTCTCCAAGTCCTGGGCTCAAGTTATCACAGAGGCCAGGTGTCCTGAAGAAGGGTCCAAAGAGTTCCCAAAGAGAAGGAGAACTTGACTTAGGACCAGTGGGTGCTTAGAATATGTGAAGGAAAAAAAAAATCAGCACCAGCCAGAAACATAGACAGAGGTTTATTTAGGAAAGTAGATGTACATTCAAGGGAAAATGTGGCCATCTGGTGAGTAAGAGATGCTGTTTTGGGGGTTTAGTATGGACAGCTATGTAGGAATGATATTAGTTTGGTGATCTCTCTTTTTTTTTTTTTTTTAAGAGAGAGGGGAGAGAGAGAATTTTTTTTAATATTTATTTTTCAGTTTTCGGCGGACACAACATCTTTGTTTGTATGTGGTGCAGAGGATCGAACCCGGGCCTCACGCATGCCAGGCGAGCGCACTACCACTTGAGCCACATCCCCAGCCCTCAGTTTGGTGATCTCAAAATGGTTTCTATTGGGCTGGTCAGGTTCAGGATCCGTAGACTGACATGGTCTTTGTTATATGATCAGTGGATAGTGCTGGAAAGTCTCCTGATTTATAGGTTCTTCAAAATAAACGAACAATCTAATTATTGAGGGGTTTAGTGCACAGATAGATCTACAGATTTCTCAAGGATTTAGGCCTGGAAGGAAGAGATTAGGGAGTGATAGGCCTGGAAATATATGTGGAACTTCTGAATAAAAATCCTGTTATTTTGATTCTTTCCTCCAGTCTCCTTTCTGTTTTTTGTTTCTTCTATCCTACCTTGAATTGATCCTCCTGCCTTAGCCTCCCAAATTGCTGAGACTAGAATTACACCACTACTCCAAGCCGGATTCCTCCCTTCCTCCCTCCCCTCCCCCTCCCTCTTCTTCCTCCCCCTCCCTCCCCTCCCCCTCGCTCTCCTCCTTCCCCCTCCCCTCCCCTCCCCTCCTCTCCTCTCTCTTCCTCTCTTTGTACAGGTCATCTCCTCCCCATTATCTATCTCTCCCTCCCTCTCTTTCTCCCTCTTCTTCTCCCCAGGGGCATTTAACCTCTGGGCCACATCCCTTGCTCTTAGAGACAGGGACTCACTAAGTTGCCTAGGGCCTTGCTATGTTGCTGAGGCTGGCTTTGAAATTGTCAGCCTCCTGAGCTGCTGGGATTACAGGCGTGTGCTACAGTGCCCAGCCCGATTTCTTTATAACCTGGAAATGTTTCTAAGATACTTTCAATTCTGTTAAATCTTTTTTTTTAAATATATATATTTTTAGTTGTGGATGAACCTTATTTATTTTTATGTGGTGCTGAAAATCGAACCCAGTACCTCACACATACTAGGCAAGTGCTGTACCACTAAACCACAACCCCAGCCCCACTATTAATCATGTGAAACTTAAAAAAAAAAAAAAAATACCCCCTGTGCTAGGGATTGAATTTAGTGCCTTATTAGGCAAGTACTATAACACTGAGCTATATTCGCAGCCCCCTTGTTTTTCCTATAAGACACAAGATCTTGCTGTGTTGTCCAGGCTGAGGATGAATGGTGATCTTCCTGCCTTAGCCTCCCCAGCAGCTGGGACTACAGGTATGTACCACTGTACCTGACTTCTTTTCTAAATCTTCACAGGGATAGAAAATGCATATCAATTTAAGGTAGCTAGTTCCATCCCAGTTGATTAGAATTACTTGATTTTTAATTTTATTTAATTTTTTGGTATTGGCCATTGAATTCTGGGGCACTCGACCACTGAACCTCATCCTCAGCCCTATTTTGTATTTATTTATTTATTTTTTAAGAAACCCAGGTCTCATTGAGTTGCTTAGCGCCTTGATTTTGCTGAGGGTGGCTTTGAACTCACCATCCTCCTGCCTCAGCCTCACCCAATGAGTATTACTTAATTTTTAATTCTTTTAGATTTAAAAGATATGTACCTCCTAAAGAAAGATGTTCACAGTTCCAGGGTCTTCATTATCAAAACTCCACATGACCTCTCACCTCACATTATCTGATTCTTTGACTCCAAAAGCCTGAAACTCTCTTAGGGGTTAATGCCCTGGTTTAAATTATTTATTTATTTTGTGATACTCATGGTTGATTCTAAAGACTTTTGAGCATGATGGAATCATAAGATATTTGTTTCCTCTTAAAAAAAAAGAGATCTTTGAACCTGTCAGAATGGCTGGCATTCTTCCATTTTCTTAGAACTGTCTAATCCTTGTGGATATTTGTAATGATCTTCAGTGGATTGCTTGCTAGTTCTCAGTCTTGTCTTACTGGTGATGTCATCTCATAGGGTTCTTCTGGAAGAATATGGCATTTCCTGGGTGAATATAGTTCCATTTGGAAAAAGTACTTTTATTGACAGTATTTTTTTTTTTTAATGTGCAGTTCTGGAAATATTTGTCATCACTGATCTCATAAAATGTATTGAGTTTTCAGCCCAAATGACGAATGTGACAAGAACCTTGGAGACATGATATTGCAGGTACTCTGTAATCCTTGTGAAGGCATTAGCTAAAAGGTCTATTTTGTATGCTTCAGGCCAGTGTGCCTAATTTTAACATGAAAAGAAATTCTTTTTTCTTTTGGTAGATGGACACAGGCCTTTTATTTTATTTATTTATTTTTATGTGGTGCTGAGGATCCAACCCAGGGCCTCACATGTGCTAGGCTCTTCCATTGAGCTACAATCCCAGCCTCTCCATGTAGAGACGTTTTTAAGCAATCTATTAACAGACGGTTTCTGAGAATGTATCTTTTACATCATTAGTCTTCTATGGTGTAGATTTTTACATTATCAATTGAGCTTGTTGTTTAGTCAGCATTGCCAGAATAGCACACGTTTCTGTTGGGGGCAGGTAGTCTCTTGTGCAGCTACTCAGCTCTTCCCTTATGGCAAGAAAACAAGAATGGATAATATATAATGAATGGACATTACTTTGTGCCAATAAAATTTTATTTATAGACACCGAATTTTAATTGTATGTAATTTTCATTTGTCAGTAAATATTATTGTGTTGATTTCCTTCCTTCCTTCCTTCCTTCCTTCCTTCCTTCCTTCCTTCCGTCTTTTCTTTCTCTTTCTTTCCAAGAAATACAGAACCCTGTCTTCTATATAGTAAATTGTTTAAAAATAATTTTTACATGTTTGTGTTGATAAGCCCATTTAGGTATTAAGTTACAACCTGTTCTGTTTCCTCTCAAGCTCTACGAGGCATAGAATGGGTGCCTTATTCTTATGGCAGTTGGGATTTTCCCTGATTGATTTAGCATAAATTCTTCATAAGAAGCTGGCTAGAGAAGAAACCCAGGGAAACACTTGCCATTCCAAAAAATGCCTCTTGGAAATCCTGTATGTTTATTTTTGTATTTCTTACAGTAGAGTATAAATATATATCCTCTACCTAGACTCTGAACAGAAACTAATGAAAGAAAGTGAATTATGTTGTAAGTATTACAACTGTGGCAAATCATGAGTGTATCTTTGGAGAAGGTACTGCCTCACAGTGATTCTTCTGTGGGTCTTCTGGCAGTTGTAAAAGCCATCTGACAACCTTTGGGAGCCTTCTCTGTTCAGCTTGGAACTTGTGATTAATACACAGGAATGGGGGAGAGACCACAGAGGGAGTAGGCAGTTCTTTTGTTTGATTTTAGTATCCAGCTTAGAGATTCAGTCTAGTGGACTGTGACGAATAGAGTCCCAATCACAGTGGAACAAGATTTATGTTTACCTAGAGTCTAATTGGACTGAGATTTCCTACAGTTATGTTCAGATCCTCTGCCCTTTTGCTTAGTGAGCAATCGTTGAGCTCCTAAGCTCTGGGGGTTTAGCTTTTGCTGGCTCAATTAATTGTTAAATGTTCCCTTTATTATAATTATACATTGATGCCTTGTTTTGTAATAGCTGAGGAAATTGCTTAAAAAAGTTGTTTAATCTGTTATACACTATTAGTTTTGTTTAAAAAAAAAAGCTCGTTTTAGAAGAAAACAATTTTGATTTTGGTTTGAAGTGACATGGTGGTATTTGTTGAGTTGGATAACATAATTTAAATTGAAATGCAAGAATTTGACTATTCTTGACAGAGGTTGGCTTGTGTTTGATATTGACCCATGTGTTTGATGTGTTTCCAGATATTGTCTTCTGTGTATTCTAGACAGCTCCACCAGCTTAGAAAATTAGACTTTCTGGGCTGGGGCTGTGGCTCAGTGGTTGAGCACTTGCCTCACGTGTGTGAGGCACTGAGTTCGATCATAGGCACCACACACAAAAAATAAGTACATAAAATAAAGATACTATATTCATCTACAACTAAGAAAATATTAAAAGAAAATTAGACTTTCCAAAATTTGTCTCTGAATTTAAAAATGGAGCAGTATATTAGTTTGTTCAATTATGTAACAGATGTGTGGCTAAGAGTGATATCTCTTTTTTTTTTTTAAAGAGAGAGAGAGAGAGAGAGAGAGAGAGAGAGAATTTTTTAATCTTTATTTATTTTTTAGTTCTCGAGGGACACAACATCTTTGTTGGTATGTGGTGCTGAGGATCGAACCCGGCCGCACGCATGCCAGGCCAGCGCACTACCGCTTGAGCCACATCCCCAGCCCAGAGTGATATCTCTTAAAGAAATATTTCAGCCTAGCACCTTAGATGCTTATGCACGTGAATTTTGCTTTGGAGATATTAAAAAACCCTAAATACTAGACAAAATAAATACATGTGTTTTTTTTTTGTTTTTGTTTTTTTTAGAGAGAGAGAGAATTTAATATTTATTTTTTAGTTATTGGCGGACACAACATCTTTGTTTGTATATGGTGCTGAGGATCGAACCCGGGCCGCATGCATGCCAGGCAAGCGCGCTACCGCTGAGCCACATCCCCAGCCCCAATACATGTGTTTTTATTTCTTTGGTTACCTATGTTTGTGTTAGTATGGATTTTGTAATGGGTATGTTAAATGTCAAAAAATAGATGGAAGAAGATATATTAACTTTTTGATTCTTCTAAGTGAATGTTTAAATGCCTAGAAATGAATAGAGTTCTAAAATTTACTAAGTCTTTAAATTCATATATAATAACTATTTATCAGTCTGTATGTATTGACTACCCAGCCTGTATTAATCTTTTTTCATTATTTCACTGTTAAAAATGTGCTCAAGAGACTGCCATAGTGCATTTTACATGTAAAGGATATTCCACAATGCACTCATCCAGCCCCTACATTAATTTTTCCCCATATATCTGTAAGTTTCCCCAGTCAGCTGCCTTACCAAGGCCTTTTTCAGTAATGTCCAGTGTAATAGTGTACTGTATGTAATGTGTAAAGTGTACTGTAAAAGGCTAAGAAATAGTGTTTTTTTTAATGCCTTAGAAGTCTGCACGCACTGTTCAGGCTTTCTTTGTGTGCTAGGCCCATGTCCTTGCTTGACAGATGGAGTGTTAGTATCTCACTTCAGACTGATCAATAGGCATTGATAGTAATTTAAAAAAAAGGGAAAGTATTGATTATGGCTATTATGGGTAAATGGAGTGAGTTTATAATATAGATTTTAAATATTTAAGTATGCATTTCATTCTCAATTTTCAGATTAACATTTTAATCCCCCCCGCCGCGGACACAGCATCTTTGTTTGTGGTGCTGAGGATTAAACCCAGGCCGCACGCATGCCAGGCAAGCGTACTACCACTTGAGCCACATCCCCAGCTCTTAACATTTTAATTTGTGCTCTGTTTGTAAAAGCTGTGCATAGCTCTTGGCTCTCAGGCAGGCTATCGTTGTTATTAGATGATATTTAGTTTTCAGACTTTACTTGACCTGGCATCCCATTGTGTTGGTATTATAAAACAGGCATTGTACAGTTGCCAGATTAGTTGTGAGAATGTTAATACTGTGTATAATTGTAATTTTTCTTCTTTGGTACAGGGAAGGGAATTGTCACAAAAAGGTCTTACTTGGTGTGTTGTATTTGTATATCATCTGTAATAGTTTAACTGAAAAATAGTGGTTTAATAATCAACTATTCCATAGAGTAAAAATGCACTTAAGGTTTTGAAGTTTGCATTTGAGAATTATTCTAGCAACACTTGAACTTGGATTATGATTTTTTCCTTAGGAGGTATTTTATGTCTCACCTTTCAAGAGAGACTATAGAGGGCTGGGAATGTGGCTCAGGTGGTAGCGAGCTTGTCTGGAATGCGTGCGGCCCGGGTTGGATCCTCAGCACCACATACCAACAAAGATGTTGTGTCCGCTGAGAACTAAGAAATAAATATTAAAAATTCTCTCTCTCTCTCTCTCTGTCTCTCTCTCTCTCTCTCTCCCCCCCCTCCTCTCTCTTAAAAAAAAAAAAAAAAAAAGAGACTATAGAGACCTGATTTCCTGTTTGTTCTTTTTATTAGCTGGAAATCATTTTAAGGAAGAAAAATTTTGGTTTTTTCAGGACTACGAATTAGAATGATTTCTTTGAAGTCTGTAGCAACTATCCAGAAAACAGATACTGGTGATATGGAGTACAGTCTTTTTAAAAAATTGCTCTTGATGTTCAAGTCAGGTTTAGTACCAGGCTAGTTATTTGTAGAAATCATCAGTTTTGTCACAGGTTTAGTACCAGGCTAGTTATTTGTAGAGATCATCAGTTTTGTCACATATTTAACTCCCAGCAGTTGGGACTGTGAATGTTAAGGTGTCTGATACATGGACATATGGATTTCCATTTCCTCTTTCAGTATTGTTTTGTAATTTGGTAATGATGAGAGGGTCTTCATTTTTATGTTCTCTCCCTTGAATTCATGTACTGCTCCCCCTGCCACCCTTAGAAGTACATTTATAATATTTGGGAATAGACCTTTTTTTTAAAAAATATGCCTCCTCCATTTCCTTCTTGTAGTTTTCCTTTTTAGTGAACAAATAATGCATTTTTTTTAAGAAAGAAAACTGAAAAATTTAGATAAGCAAAAGTAAAAGTTAAAATTCAGAGAAGCAAATCCCATTGTTCACATTCTGTTGTATGGCTGCTTAGTGAACATATGTGGAGTTATGCTGTTTGCAGCTTTATAATGTGCTTCTTAGTGTGTCCTGACTTTATTGCCATGCCAATAATTATAAATTTGAATCATTATTGCAGCTTTACATACCATTAATGCTGGGAGTTCATAATCTGGAATATGTGACCAACCAAACAAACTATGAAAGAATGTAGGGAACTGTTTACTTGAGTGGGGAAAAAATGTATTTTCATTAATTGATTAATTTTCAAGCGACATTCAGCATTTCATGTAATTATGAAGGCAGGCAGTAACAGTGATATTGGTGGTATCTGTGACACCAATATCAGTTGCACATCTGTCACATCATATAGAGGAAAAACACTTCAAAATAATGTTCATATGCTTCATTGTTTTGAAACTAGGGAGGTTATTAGGGAATAGTCTCTTATAAATTTTGTTATTTAATTAATTAAGTACATATATTGCATATTTGTATTTCTTATTGTGATAAGTATCTCAACATATTATTTCTGTGCATTTACAAACTTTTTTTTTTTTTTTAATGTCTTACTCTGTTGCCCATGATGGGCTAGAACTTCTATGCCCAGGCAATCCTTCTGTGAACTCCTGAGCAGCTGTGACTATAGTCACCTTTAACTTAGAAGTGTTGTAACGTCCAGAAAAGGTGGTTATCAGTAGTCTCTGTGTTTTTCTGGAAGGAGTATCCATGAATTTCCTGTCAAGTAGTAAAATCAAATCCATACAGAAGTGGAAAAATAGAGGGAGACAAGTGCCAATTAACCTGTGCCAGCCACTCTGCCAGCCAATTTGCAGGAAGAGAAACTATGGTCCCCTATTGCTACTTGAAAAATCTTGGTATGGAATTGGGCTAGAACTTGGCTTAGCTGTAAAGTCTCTTTAGGGAGGAAGCTGTGAACTCGCTTTCATCTGCCTCTAGGGGTTGATTTTTAATCTATGCTGAAAGTAATAGATAAGGCTATTCATCAAGCTATTCCAGTCATTTTAAGTGAGAAGCTGTTGGTACTAAGGATTGAACCCAGGGCACTTTACCAGTGAGCCACATCCCCAGTACTTTTTGAGGCAGAATCTTGTTAAATTGCCCAGGCCAGCCTAGAATTTGCCATTGTCCTATCTCAGCTTCCCAAGTCATTGGGATTACAGATGTTGTACCATGTGTTGTTTTTTAAGAATACTTTCTAGGGCCACCTGTCCCTAGCTTTTTCTTTTTTGTGGTGGTGTGGGCTAGGTGGGTAGGTACTGGGCCTTGAACCCAGGAGTCCTTTACTGCTGAGCTAGACTCCCCAGCTCTTTTAATTTTTTACTTTGAGATAGGGCTTTACTAAGTTCCTGAGGCAGGCCTCAAACTTGCTATCCTCCTCTTTCAACCTCTGGAGTCACTGGGATGACAGACATGTGCCACTATGCTTGGCATGTTAGCTCTCCCTGTTTAAAAAAACCCAACCGGGGCTCAGTGACATACACTTGTATTTCCAGCTACTTGGGATTCTAAATCAGGAGGATGGAAAGTTTAAGGTCAGCCTGTAAAACTTAGTGAGGCCCCTGTCTTAAATTAAAATTTAAAATTAGCTCAGTGTTGCTGAGCACCCCAAGTACTATGGAGGCACGGAGTATTTTCTCCAAATTAGTGTTCTGGATGTTATTCATGAATGTAGTTTAAATATTTTGCCCTATTTTTTTTTTTTTTTTTAAAGTAAGGATATCTGAGTACAGCATCCAAAAATGTAGAATTGTGGATCAAGAGATGTGGATTCTTGGCTTGTTTCTTTAGCTACAGTGAACCTTTTTGTTATCCCATTGCGTGGCTTCCTTCCTTGTCATCTCAGGCTCCATTAGGATCTTGCTCCACCTCCAGCTTGTATGTTTCCTTTCAGGCTTCCAGGAAGGGTAGGAAGAGCAGAGTTTCCTGAGATTCTGTTTCTAGAAGTTAAAGTAGTACAGATCTGCTTGCATTCCATGGGCAGCTGATGGATACTTAGGTGAAAGAGTAAATCACCTAAGAAGAAAAGTCACTCACAGCATTGTGTTGGCTGCTAAATAAAACACAGAAGAAAATTTCTTGTACAAGCAGATTCTTAGTCTCAGAAGCAATTCAGTTCTGTATATTAATATGTGCCATGTGCTTCATATGTCCAGATCCAATTTGTTATTTTTAGTCTACTTCATAATAAATTTCATTTTGTTTCAAGTTGACATTGTGACTAATTTGGAATGTGTAAGAAAAACATCCAATAGTAAAGCACAAAAGAAGAAAAAAAATGTAAGCTTCAATTTTGATAACTTTAAGAAATCCATAGTATTAGAGCTACTAAGAAATCCATAGTATTGGAGCTACTGTCTGGGAATCTGACAATGAAACTTTTATTTATCTACACTTTGGTTATATTCAAGTTGTTCTACCTCTTATGCAAAGTTGAAAGTAAATGTTTGAATGGAAGGAACTATTAACTGAACATTAGTGTTATAAGAAAGGCATCCAAAATATGTGGATGCTTATAAAGCACAGAGAAATAATTGGTATGGGAAATTTTGATGCTTGAACTTGGAACAGTTGTTTTTACAAAATTGAAAACTGAAGACTGCAATTAACTGTCATTAATTTTGTTGAATAAAACTGTTTCATTTACTGTACAATCAGGTCTAGGCTTGAATGAGTTTAAATAGATGAAATCTAAATTATACTGACAGCCCATTAAACAGTAGCAGAAAATCTGTATAGAAAATGGATTCAGTATGATACCAGTTTATAACAGAATCATTTGCCAAATAAGAATTATAGCCCAGGCATTGTGAATTCTCCTGTGTATTTCCAGTGAGCACTGCAAATTGGTTCGAAGCATTTATTGCAAAGCCCAGGCTCCCAGTGTGTTGTTTTCTAAAACAGAGCAGGCCATGTTGCTTGAAATCTGCCCTGCAGGATGTGACACCAGATCAGATAAGCAATTTGTTTGTTGTCAGCCATATGGGGAGAGAAGAATCTTCCCACCAGCCTACCTGTCACTGATGATTTTTTTCCTATGAACACTGGACATAGTGTTCTGCATTGTTTTCCTAAATGTACATTATGTCAGCCATGTTCCACTTTTAATCTTAGAGTGAAAGATGTGTTAACATTTTCATTAGTGATCACCCTTTATTTAATAAGGCTTTTATAGCAGAATTTAAAAAATATATATATATAAATGCTTTGCTTCCATAGATAGGTGGCCATCATCACCTTTTAAAAATTTTTAATATTTATTTATTTGGTGCCAGGGATTGAACCCATGGGTCCTTAACCACTGAGCCATATCCCCAGCCCTTTTTTATACTTAAGAGACAGGGTCTCACAGAATTGCTTAGTTCCTTGCTAAGTTGCTGAGGCTGGCTTTGAACTTGTGTTCCTCCTGCCTCAGCCTCCCTAGCCTCTGGGATTACAGGCATGTGCCACTGAGCCCATCTTATTCGTATTTTTTACTCGGTGCTGGTGCTCAAATTCAGAGTTCTTATGCCAGGTAAGCTTTTTACCATTGAGCTTTGAGACCCCAGACCCATCACCAATTTTTAAAACACACTTTCCCCCTTAGACTGTCTGCATCTATTTTTGTTTGACATAAACACTATATAAACACAAGTTAAAATAGAGGTCCACATCACTCTACTGGGATTTAGCTGTTAAATTGGGTTAGAATCATTTTCATAATAGGGCTTTTATTTTTTAAATTTTTGCTGTGCTAGGTATAATGTAGAGCTTTAAATGTGCATTACATTAAAAAACCATTAAATATGTTATTTTTTTTAAATGGGGGGTCTTACTATGCCCAGGCTAGCCTTACATTGAGACTTTTCCTGCCTTAACCTCCTGAGTAACTGGGATTACAGACACATACCACCTCATCCAGCTATAACAGGGGCTTTTAAAGTAACATTTCCCTAATTAATTATGGAAAAGAGGGTGCTTACAGTGTTCTTTGCTTGGGAAGTGCAGATGTAAAATTATGGCTGATAATTGAGTGCACCAGTATAACAAGTTTTCTGATGCTGGAAGGGTGATCTTGCTGTGTCTTGTTTTATTGATCATGATTGACTTGGGAAGGGTCATATTGTAGCAGTTATACCAAAACATCCACTTCTTAATGCCAGAGAGATAATGAGCTAGGGTCAGTTTTTTTTTTTTTTTTTTTTTTTTTTTTTAAGAGAGAGTGAGAGAGGAGAGAGAGTGAGAGAGGAGAGAGAGAGAGAATTTTTAATATTTATTTTTTAGTTCTCGGCGGACACAACATCTTTGTTGGTATGTGGTGCTGAGGATCGAACCCCGGCCGCACGCATGCCAGGCGAGCGCGCTACCGCCTGAGCCACATCCCCAGCCCCTAGGGTCAGTTTTTAAGCTTTTGATGCATTGAAAGTTTTCCATGCTTCTAGAAGAGAAATGTGGAATTTGAACAAAATTCCATTTAGTTAGTTTATTATAACCCTATTTCCCACCCTTCCTCTCCAGCATTGTTGTTCTCATGGTTTAATTTTCCCTGTGAGCAGTAAAGACAGATAAATGTTGCCTAGAAGCACATGATATTCTGTTTAGACAAAAGCCCAAGTAAGCTTTGTAGCCCTAATTAAGTAAGAATCATCAATGTTTCAGTGCATGTGACTGAATTTTCGTGATATTGAAGAAGGAAGGGGCTGGTGACATATGTTTCCTGAAAACTTTTTTTCCCCAGTGAGTTTATCATCTTCAAGATGATACAGCCAGTTTTGGTGACAGCTGATAAGAGTCAAAACAAGATAAGGGGCAGTGCTGGGAAGGTGTTCCCTGCTGAGGTCCTGTTTTCATGCCTGTTTCCTTTTCCCTTTGAGCTCTCCACTGTTACCAGATACTTGGCTTCTTCTTATTTGCAGAAAACTATAAGTGAGCCTGCCTCTAGTCAAGTTATTGCTTAAATAAATATTAGAAAACAGCATTCTTTTCGTTCATAGTGCTGTTAATATAGCAGCGTTTTGGGATCCCAGTCAGCATCTGTCTTCATTCATTCGTTCATTCATTCCTCATATGATTTTTGTGTTTACTATGTAGAAAAATGAAAAGTTAAAAAAAAAAAAATATATATATATATATATATATATATTGGGGGGGGAGGGGGAATAGGGGTGGTGAGATTTGAATTCCGAATTGTTTCTTAGAAAGTATTCTCTTTAGGGCTGGGGATATAGCTCAGTTGGTGGAGTGCTTGTCTTACATTAACAACACCCTGGGTTCAATCCCCAGCACCACCACCAAAAAAAGTATTCTCTTTAAAACTGGGCATGGTGTGGTACAGTCTTGTAATCCCCAGCTATTTAGTAGGCTGATATAGGAGGATTGTAAATTCAAGGCCAGGCTCTGCAATTTAGTTAGGCCCTAAGCAGCTTAGCAAGACCCTGTGTTTCTGGGGATATAGCTCATTGATAAACGTGTCCCTGGGTTCAATCCCCAGTACCAAATTAAAAAAGAGAGGGAGGGAGGGAGGGAGGGAGGGAAGGAGGGAAAAGAAAATAGTCTACTTTAGATGAATCACTTCCCTAGCTCTCTTGCAGTATTGTACTAGGGATTGAACCTAGGGCACTATACCACTTAGCCACATCCCTAGCCCTTTTTAATTTTAATTTTTAAAAAATATTTTTTAGTTGCCAATGGATTTTTTTTTAACTTTATTTATATGTGGTGCTAAGGATTGAACCCAGGGCCTCATACATGTTAGGTAAACACTCTACCACTGAGCCACAACCCCAGCCCCTTTAATTTTAATTTTTATAAATTGCTGAGGTTATCCTTGAACTTGGTACCCTCCAACCTTGGCCTACAGAATCACTAGGATTATAGGTGAGCCCCACCATACCCTAATTTTTGTAGGAAGGTTGTGGGAAGAAAAATATGTCTCTACAGTAATTTCGTATTTTTATTTAAAAAGTAAATGAGAGAAATCAGGTCAAAACAGTGCAGCCTCCTTTCCCAGCCTTGTATGGTATGTTGGCATGGCTTCAAAGATTTTAGCTCATACCGTCTCTCATCTGTGATTTAGTACTATTTATGTCAAATAAACTCTTTAAGTTTTGTCACTTAATTTTGTAGTGAGGTTATCTGACTTTTTTTAATATTTCAAAGCACTGGTAGATATGATTTGACACAGATACTGTTTTTGCATATTGTATATTGAGATCTCACGAGATCATCCTTTTGGATCACTTTGGGTTGCCATGGTAGTTTTTAAACAAAAAAAGATAGTTTTTAAATCTAGGTGCAAGGAAGGCATTGATAAGTCATTGTGATTATTCAAAATGCCAGGTTTGAGGATCGGCTCTTGTTCTTCCTGTTCTCCAGGCAGCAGTCCTCCATGTGTAAGGTTCTTCCTGTTCTCCAGGCAGCAGTCCTCCATGTGTAAGAGTGCAGAGAAGAGTTTAGCAAGCAGAGATCAGGGGCTGCCTTTGATAGGCCAGCAGGTTACTTTCCTTCCTTCTCTTAACAGAATTTACCCCCTGGTATAATTTACAGGTAATCATTCCCTTGAATGTCACTTTGCAGTAAGAAATTAAAGAATATAGCTTCTCTGGAAGATTTTTTATGTACCAGCTAATAGCTGCTTTATGTCTCACAATAGAGGGGAAATAAGATAAAAAAAGGTTCTTGATTATGAAAAAACATATAAAGCTTTTTCCTGTGTAAAATAATGACAAATTTGTACCTAGTCCTCACTATTTAAGCATCTGTTGTTTAATTCAGTTCTGTCTTACTTTACTCACGCTAATGCTAGAAATGGCTTCTTGGTGGGTATAGGGAATGGAAACATGAGTTTTCAGATTCTGTAAGATTGAGATCAGAGTTGTATGCCCTTCACTGTCCACATTATGGTGAACAAATAACTGAACAAACAGGGAATGTGAATTGCTAATGTTATATAAAAAAGGGAGGTGTTATTTGTGAGGTTGGTATGACCAGAAGGTGGTGGAATGAAGGATGAAAGACAGTTTGGCACAGATGGGACATGGGAGTTGATGGTTCTTTTGGAGAATGTAGCCCAGGGGAAGAGGGTGGCATTTATTTGCATGGGACTGAGTCATTGAAATCAGCAAATTACCTTTTTTTTTTTTGTGGTGCTGGGGATTGAATCCAGGACCTTGTGCGTGTAAGGCAAGCACTCTTCCAACTGAGCTGTATCCCAAATCCCTGCAAATTACTTTTGTCACTTGAACTTTAAAAGGTGGAAATCATTAATTTGAAAGTGATCTATTCATTATTCATGTTGAAACCAGTGAATAGTAGCTAGGCTAGGATGACTTTCTGTCATGAAATTGAAAAAGATAGCTTTCCATAGGAAGTGCTTGGAAGAAGAGGACATTGTAGATTGTGGTTTGTGTTTAGGTTGAGTAAGAATTATATAACTGATACCAAGAGATTTGAAATGCTGGGAGTGGGTACAAGAGGGGCCAGAGGGGCACAGATATGAAGAACTTGGGTCATCCCGATGTCATGTAAGTTGGAGCTACAGTTTTTATCTAGGGAATTCTGTTTTTACTTGAATATTATATTTGGGGTGTGAAGACAAAGTTTACCCTGGTGGGAAGAGGCCTCTGGCTTGCTAAGAAGATGTTGACTGAATGTTGAAGCAGAGTTTCTTTTTCTTTTTCTTGAACTTCTGGGACCCAGATTAAGATAGAAAGTTCAGTAACTCATTTCTGAGCTGATGGTGTGCATGGATTCAGGGATTAAGTCTGTTGAGTTTGCTTCTGAGGAGAGAAATCAGTTGGGGAATTCGGGCCGGACACAGTGATGCATGCGCATCCCAGTGGCTCAGGAGTCTGAGGCAGGAGGATCAAGCCAGCCTCAGCAAAGGTGAGGCACTAAGCAACTCACTGAGACCCTGTCTCTAAATAAAATACAAAATAGGGCTGGGGATGTGGCTCAGTGGTCCAGTGCCTCTGAGTTCAATCCCTGGTACCAAAAAACAAAACAAAACAAAAAAAACACAATAGTTGACGTTCAGTTTTTATTTCTTCTCCTTCCTTCTCCTCTTCTTCCTCCTCCTCCCTTCTTCCTTCTTCTTTCTCCTTCTTCCTTTGTCTTCCTTCTTACCCCCTCCTTCCTCCTCCTCCGCCTCCTCCTCCTTTCTTCTTCTTCTTCTCTCTCCTCCTCCACCACCACCACATCAACATCCTTCTCCATGTTGTCATCGCAAATCACCTTTGGATACAAAATCCTGAAGTCCTGCACATAGTTTCCTGGAAAGGTGTGTTCTACAGAGAGGGTTTTCTCGTGATCTGACTCTCTGTGGATTTTCTGGTGGACTGAACTCTCCACTGGACGAGGGTTGGCTCCTAACATGTGTGAACAGTGAGGCAGTAGAGGAATCTGCCAATTGTCAAGAACATTCTGAAGGGTCAGGAGAAAGGATAAAACAAATGGTATTTTCATCATGGCATTATGAGCAGTCTCCCTAGGAGGTTTGATTGACTCTCATACCTTTCCTTCTCAGTAAATACTCTGTAAATTTTCTTGTCCTAAGCTTTATGATGATTGTCAGTTGTAATGTGGAAGGATTTTACCTTTCTATAGGTATTGCTTTCCTTTTTTAAATCTTAAGATGCCATAAAAAAAAAAGAAGAAAAGAAAAAACCTTTTCTACTCTAGCTGTTGATTTTTGCTTCCCTTCTTATCTAAAGGTGGGGTTGTCTGTTGTTTGCTGGTTATCTCCACCCTCAGGATGGTGAAGGTTATTAGGGTGGGAGGGTTGGTCTTGGGGGCGGAGCTCCTGGGTGGGATATAGCACTTGCTGGTCCCTGTTGGGAGGCTACACCCCAAGGATCTCCTTTGGGGCTGCTCATGTGATATGGGTTCCTGGTCTTACCTCGTTATATTGCCTGTAGACCTCACAATTCCTGGTCTCTCATTTATTCTTTAAACTGTATCTCACTTATACCACCTTCCTTTCTGCTTCCCTATCATGAATCTCTCTCTCTGGAGGTTTTATGGGCTGCGCTCTGGGGGCTGCACACCTGCAGCGGAGAGCTGTTTTGTATTGGGCAGTTCACAGCTGGGCTTTTCGAGCTATGGACTAGCCTGGTGGCCCGCAAACACTGTTCCAGGTTAGCGGTTACAAGGGAGAGGGAGGAATTGGGGACTAGAGGTGTAAGGGTCCGGCGAAGCGTCGGAGAAAGAGACCACACAAGAGACTGACTTCATGCAATTGGCATAGGGGATTTATTAATTCAGCATGCTGAGAGGTTCCAGGCTCACTCAGGAAGATAGAGCAGCCCAGAGCCCAGAGCAGAGGTCAAGCAGAGCTTAAGTACACTTTTTGGAGAGGGCGGGGGGCTTTGCATACATCAGAACAAATCATCATGAGGCGCGGGAAAATTGAACAACTACTCTGAGACATGATTAGTACATTCATTGGCGGGAACAGTCTAGGCAGGGGTGATTGGTCATTCCTAAGCGGGGTACACATTTAAACTGATTGGTTTTGGGGCCTGGATGCCTACGTGCCGAGCTACTTGGAGCCCTTAGCTATTAAACAACCAGGGAATCAATGGAAATATTTACTGGGCAGTTCCAGTATTGTCCTAACAGCTACAGAGATTACAGGTTCCAGGGGTAGCAGAGGAATTTTAACAATACCTAGTCTTTTACACTTTAACTCAAGCTTTGCAGCTTAGAATCAGCTTAGAAATTTTACCTTTACAGAGGTACCTTGATATTGCTTCTAGGCCCCAGCAGGTATCCCAGGCTGGGAGTTGCCCCAACTAAAGATGGTGTCAAAGGTGTCCCAAGATGGAGGTGGCTGTTTTCAGAGATGGGTTGTTGGGTGGGGTTCAGCCGGGTTGTGGCGTTGGGTGGCATTTTCAGAGATGTAGCTCTGTGGCATGAAGTATTGTCACTGGCAGCTCTCTCCAGACCCTGTCCTGTGTCCCTAGGTGCAGGCTACCCCGAGTTGGGCAGTATGGCAGTTATTGCAGGGTTCCAAGATGGAGGCGACTGGGGGAGCCCCATGTTGGTAGATGGGGGTTCATACAGGAGTGGTGGCCTTGCGTGTGTGCAGTGGCCATGTATCCTGCATCGGTGGGCAGCCAAGTCCCACACAGGTGTTGATGCCAGCGGTCCTGGGTGGGTGGGCGGCCGGGAGTCCTGTGCTGACTCTGAGCTGAGGTCTGGAGACCTGTGATGGAGCAGCTTTCGGGATGGGGGGATCCTCTAATAATTCGCAGAGAAAGAGTATCCCCTCTACCAGAATCCTAGGTCACAGAGAGACACAGAATGCAACCTCATTCTAGCCTACCATCTTGGATCCGGGTCTACTCTAGCTGTTGAGAGTAAATAATTACCCAACCATTGCCATATCAAATGCAGTTTAAGAAAGTGCTCTTTTTTCCCTGAAGAAAATGTAATTTGGTTTACTGTATTCCATCTCTGATTGGTGGCCATGGTTTTCTTTACAATTAGAAAATAAATTATGTTTAGGTTAATATATAATAGTTATCCACAAGAGATTAAATTAGTTTTCTTTTTTGTGGTTTAAATGAAAAGATCATTGTAATAGCATATTCAAGTGGTTTTCTTTGAAATTTTTTTTCTTTCCTCAAAATGTTTATTGAGAAAAAAGTAGCTCTTGGCAAAGTCATTTTTGTGAATGTGAGAACATCCATCTGAATAAGTTATTTGCAATTTTGACTTGCTGTGTAATCTTTTTAAAAAATTTTTTTGTTATACATGGACACAATATCTTTTATTTTTTTTATTTTTATGTGGTGTTGAGGATCGAACCCAGTGCCTCACATGTGTGAGGCAAGCGCCTCTTCCACTGAGCCACAACCCCAGCCCCTTTGCTGTGTAATCTTGAGCAAGTAATTCCTTTTTTACTAAACTTCTTCATGTGGATATGGATAGTCCTATGGATCCCCCTTTCCCTGAAAAAAATCAGGTTCTTTAAATTATCAAGAAGGTTGTCAAAAAGAACCAAAGGGCAGTTTTCCTTTAGCTTGAAGTTATTTATAATTTAATATTGCCTTTGAAAAGAAATTTTTACTATGAAAGGTATGCGCTTTGTCATTTATTTATGCAGTGCCTTTTATGGGCCCTGTCTTTTATTCCCTTAAAGGTAAATGCCATTGTTTTAAATTTTCTTTTTCTTTTAAAGACTGTGTGTATATCGAGAGTCGGAGGCCAAACACACCGTATTTCATCTGTAGCATTCAAGACTTCAAACTGGTAAGCATGCTTTACTGTGCCTCCTCTGCTCTGAGCCTCTTGTGGCCAGCCCCACTGCTCTCTCACTTTGCCCTCACCCTTGACAGGAAGCAGTCAACAAGGCAGTTGCTAGTTTCATCTTTTCAGTTTTGAGACATGGTGTGATCATGTTTTTATATTGTAAACAATATGTCTGAAGTATTTATTCTTTTAGTAGCTGTTTTGACAATTTCAGAGATACTCTTTGAGTTTCTGGAATAGTTTGCTTTTGCCATTATTAAGAGTCTGAGGTAAATTTAGGAATTAACAACTAGGAAAAAGAATACAAATGAGCCAGAGACAAGTTTCTTGTGAAGAACTATATATTTCTGTGACATTTTGGTGGGTCTGGAGTGTACCTGGAATCTGGTTTTGGGCTTTCCCAAAGGTTGTTTTTTTTTTTTTTTTTTTTTTTTTTTTAAGGGGGGGGAGGGAGAGGGAGAGAATTTTTTAATATTTATTTTTTAGTGGTTTCGGTGGACACAACATCTTTGTTTGTATGTGGTACTGAGGATCGAACCGGGCTGCACGCATGCCAGGCGAGCGTGCTACCGCTTGAGCCACATCCCCAGCCCTCCCAAAGGTTGTTAGAAGGAAGTCTGCATCATGCCTGGTCCAGCTATTGTCCTTTCTCAATGGGGACTTTCCCACTAAGAAAGTTACCTGGGCGCCTCTTCCCTATTATGAAGTCTCTTGGGTTTAGCCTGGTGGTTTCCACAATTTTGTTTTTGGATCCTTGCACATGTCTGCAAATTAAGTATCCTCAATCTTGTGTATATAAATGCACTTCACATGTCTATATATCTTATTTTTCACGTATATTAATATGCTATTTTGATATTTCAAAATTTATGAGCAATATGCAGTTAAAAATCACCGTTATGTATTTTCTTCAAAAGCCTGATAAATGAAAATGCTATGGAAGTAGTATCATTTGGGAATCTTTTGAAATGTTTTGATCTTAGAATGGGATCCTTTTGCGCAAAGGTTGTAGACCACTGTCTGCACTGTTAGGTAGAGAAATATCCTGATTCTTTAGCTTTGTAGAGGATGTATATCAATTGGTACCTGTGACTACCACATTTCCAAAACCCATTGAAATTTAACAGTATTTGTGTTCTGACACACATTTCATGTGATATTTCAGTCTAAAGAAAAGTAATATAGTCTGAAAAGTTCTTTAACCCCTCATCTCCCTTGTTTCTTTTTATCATCTTCAGCGACCCAAACATCTAGTTTACTAACAAATATGTGTTATATTTTTCCTTATTAAAAAGTTATTACATAAGTAACACATGCAGACTGATTTTGAAGAGAGTCAACTGTGCCATTTACTTCTAAGATTTATTGACTCTTTGCAGGCTGCTTACAACTTCCCTTGCTGTTTTGCAGAGGAGCATTGCAATTTAATCTTGGAAATTAAATGTTTTATATTCAGTTTCATGCCAGGATGACTTTTTACCATTTTCGGAGGTCTTTGCTCTTTATTGTATATTTCCTTACAAAGTTTTTTTTTCACAGATACTGCACTGACACCGAAATTTTGGGAGGTGGACTTGTTTCCAGAAGAGTTTTATTTTGGTGTAGTAGCTGCTGCTACTGTTCTCTTCTTGCTTATTATCTCTGTGTGTGATTTTTACTAAACCAAATGCTTGTGTACCATGGAAAGTACATGGCTGTGAAATAAAATTGTAAAGATTTTTTCTCTTACCTGTTAAGATTCTGAGCTCCTTTGTACAGTTTTTTGCACATTAGCAGGTGCCTTCATGTTTGAGCAGTGCCCGTTACAAAGGGCTGATTATTGTGTGATAGTTGCTGTTCTGGGCAGAGACTTCTGCTGAGATACAGTAATTGCTCAGGGTATTAACAGCAATAAAAGCTGAAGCTTCTGTTGTCGCTGTTGGTATAATACAGCACATGTAAAGCTGTCTGCAAAAACAAGTGGAAAGTATGGTGTAGTGTGTTTAGACACCTTTTTTGGATGCACACACTGCTATTTTTTGTGTTTTTGTTTGAGGTTCTGTATTAGTACATACTTGTGATTGTTGCATGAGAATAATGGAGATGGTGCAGTATTGCTCCTGGAAAAAATGTAGTTATGTTCACTTTATTATTTTTGTAGTTCTGCATACTTCTTATGAAAAGATAAATAAATAGATGAGAATTTCCCTCCCCTCACTTCACCCAAGCAATAAGGGGAAAAGATGAACAGAAGGAAATATGCTTTTGTTTTTTGCAAGATTTTAAAGATTGGAGTTGGTTTTGCCCATAGCAAATAACATGGCAAATGAAGCAATGAAAATGAAAGAAAAATCCAATAGCTTTGAAATGTTGTAATTAGATATTTTATCTTTTTAGCTATTATAAAGCAAAAATTTGGTTTGTAGGTTGTAACTGAGAGATGTGAGATGTGTTTGTTTATACCAGAAATGAGACTTAATCATTTTACAATTGTGGGTTTTTGAGATTAAGATTTCGAGTATAAGGGGATTGTAAAAAGAATTTGCTGATTGTTCTTTATGGTAGTATTCCAATGGTAAGATTAGTCTAAGATAAACTTACAGTGTTTAATAGAATAAAAGCTAATGAGTTGAAGTGGGGATGAGGGGATACCTTCTACCAGTCATAACAGTAGGGTATTACTAAGTTATTGAACTCTGAGGGTCTTGGGTAACATTTCATCAACTAGTTACATGTGAGGTAAGAAGAACCTTTGGATTTTATGTGGGGATCTGGGTTGTCTTCTACACTCTGCTATTACATTCTCTTAGAATCTGGGTCTATAGTACAGAACAAAACTACTTTTCTGTCCTGGCTTATGACTTAGTGGCCCAGCCAGACTGTTTAAACAGTTTCCCCTTTCACTCTCCATAGTGTCTCAGTTTGGATGATAAGATGTGGGCCTTTTGTTTGGGGTAGGGCCCATGGCCCCTGCCTTATTCATATTTAAGCATCAGAATACAGGCACCAGGCACTGCCAGGCATATTTATAGCACTCATTTTCAGAGAGGGTGGAGGCTATGGTGGTACAGAGTAATTAAATTTCTAACTGTGCAGAGGTTTCTAAAGGTAGCATTTTCAAGGGAAGTGAATCATGTGTTCTATTAGGAAGCTTTCTTACTCTTAGAAATTATTCATTTGATTTGGCTTATTTCCAAACCAGGAGATCTGGTTCTGTTTGAGTACATTGACCAAACTTATCTATGGAACAAGTCTTTAAAAGCAGGGGCTCAAGAGAGCAGATGGCAGTATGTGCTTAATTGGGAAGTAGGAAGAAAAAAGGATCAACAAGAAAGTAGGTTTCTGCACCTGTCTCATAAATAATAAAACAGTTGGCAAAATTTTTAGTTCTTTAGAACAATAATCTGGAGTGGCAATCTGTGATCTTTGTGGCTTGACGTGAAAAGATGAATTGAACTTTTTTTGTTATTGTTGTTTTTTAAAGAGTTTAGATTTGGAAAACCAAGGCATTTAGCAGGGTTGCAGGCTAAAAGGATGAATCAAGAATTGCTTGAGTGTTAGATGGCAAACTGGTAAGCTAGAGGACATCTGTGAAAGCAGAGGACCACCCAAGGAGGCTGACACTTCTGTCTTGGGTTCTTAGATCATCCTTTTGCTCCCTGTCTGTAAAGGACTCTTTACTTGGACTAGATTGAGTGGATCTCCATTAACTGCAACTGAAGGCTTGGTGTGACATCTTCAACCCTTTCTTCTGCTGCCCTCCCCTATGTTTCTGGGTTGCCATGCGACTTAGATTGATTGATTGGAGGGTTTTGTTCCTGAAAGAGTCAGGATCATCAAGGAGTATTCTATCCCAGAATGCAATTAGGAGTGTTTTGGGTCATCATCAGTGCCTCGGACTGGCATTTATTGAAAACCTGCTTTGTGTTTTTTGTTGAGTGACCATAAAGGGCAGTGAAGAAGTATAAAATATTGTTCTTTTTAAGAGACTACTCAACAGGATTGGTGGAGAAAAAATCATTTATTCACTTTTTGTTCTAAAAGAAAGATTTCTTTCTTTTACTAAAAACTACAATTCTATTTTTATAAAAATTCAAGTCTTAAGTATAATAGAGATCTAGTTTGCTATCTAGGAATGAGCATGGAGTCTGAGAATGATTCCGTATAATATCAAGGAGTTCCTTGTAATAGTTCCTGCCTAATTCTTTATTCATAGATCAATAATCAAAGCTCTTTCTTTAATATTCTGCATGGGGTTTTATGTGGATTCTTGAGTTGCCATCACTCTTACACTAGAAGGAAGTATGATTTTGGTTTCCTAGTGGGTTTTTCAGCTGTTACTTAGGCCAAATGAGTTTTCAGGAAAAATATGTAATTATTTGAATACCATTTAAGATTCAATTGATTCATTTTATTAAAACTGGAGAAATCATCCCTCGGATTGAACTTGGTTTAAACAGTACTTAGAGTGAAGAAAGGTCATTGAGGATGTTATAAAGTGGACTGTGAGTTGCCTGGGTACATTGTTAACAGTGATGCATGGAGGAGTGTGCTGTTACACTGTCCATCCTAAAAGAGAGTACATTTTCATTGCTGGTTGTGAGTATGGAATAGCTAAGAATATATACCACTCACTAGTCACCTTGGAGGAGACACATCTCCATTTCTGCCATGAACGTGGAAGCCAGGTTATTCATGGTTTAATACCATATCCCTGTCTATGTTTCATTGCCATATATGAGCAGCCGGAGTGGGGAACATGAACATTTCTCCATGATCTCTGGTCTTTACTCACAACCCTACTCCAAAGTTGATCGTTACCTGTCGGTTCTTTTTTTTTTTTTTAAGAGAGTGAGAGAGGAGAGAGAGAGAGAATTTTTAATATTTATTTTTAGTTCTCGGCGGACACAACATCTTTGTTGGTATGTGGTGCTGAGGATCGAACCTGGGCCGCATGCTTGCCAGGCGAGCGCGCTACCGCTTGAGCCACATCCCCAGCCCCAACCTGTCAGTTCTTATTCATGTGTTTCCTGATAGTACAGCTGAAGAGAGGCTGCAGAAAAATTATCTTCAGCCTAGGTACTGCTTATGGAAACTGCCCTCCCTTCACCAAATTTAGCTGCTCAGAAGTGGATTAAAAGCAACAAGAAGCTGTTTTACTTCTTTTAAAATGAAAACTTAGTAATTAAGGAACATAGGAGATGTCATTTAGAGGCTTCATTAACAAGCACTCTTTGGGTACACATTCACATGTATACATAATGATTTATTAGACACATGTATTACCTATTACAGTTGTTTAATTGCAGTTTTGTTATTGTGACTGTGGAGCACAGATTGTACGGTTTATATGCATATTATGAAATGGGCATTCATTTTAATAATAGGTAAATCTTGCATCGGAGTGTTTTTTCAATGGTGGGGGAGAAGATCTGCATTAGTACGAATATAACTAATTCAGAATTAATCAGGGATACGTAACTCTGGGACTGATGGACTCAACATTGGGCTGTCTGGGTTCTTATGCTCCGTCCTGTGAGTTGCTATCTTTCATGATTTTTGGGCAAGACACTTAACCAACTTTACTTTACTTTATTTACATATGAAGTTGGGGTAAAAAGACATACCTCACCAGGTAGGTAGGCTGTTTACAAATCATATAGCACAGGGCCTTCCCTGAAGGATAACAGTAATCATGATGTTGATATTTAGTTGGTGCTCTTTGTCTGTTCTGTTCAGTGATCAATATTGTGTGCTTAGCACTTTAACTTGACTATAACATCCATCCTAAATACTAAACATTGACTGAGTAACATTTCAGTGGAAAAAAAATTCCCTGGGTAAGTTTTGAAAAACTTCAGTAGTAGTAGTTTGAAAAAATTCAGGCATTAGTGCTGTGTCTGTTGAATATCTCGTCTGTGGCCAACAAGAGTTTCTGGTAAAACGTAAATGCTCAGTAAATATTAGTTGAATGAAAGAGTTTTGGGGGGAAAGACTAATCCCAAGAAATTTGATCATTTACCTTTACTTAGCCTGTAGTAGTATTTAATGTATTTAAATGATGAACCTATTCCTTTAAAAATATTTCTCTAATTTTTAAAAAGTAGTTTCTTATTTTCCTCAGGGAGTTTAAATGACTGCCATAACATATTTTAGGTGTCATTATATTCTGTTTTAAGTTTTCAATGTGACTGGCTTTTAGCAAAATTAAATGAGGCTTAGTCTTTGTGTGAACATTCCAGAAAAGGCCACCTGGTGTGAGAAGTGCCTCAGGGTGGAGAAACAGCTTCTGAGGGTCAGTGGTGGTTTGGATTGTGTTTCTGACATCCCTGGGACAGGCCTGAAGTCCATGTTTCTTTCTGTAGTTCCTTCCCTTTACCCTCTTGCTTTATGCCTTATAAAAAGTTCAGTACCACTCAGTTACAGCTTTGTGGTATGTGTGTTGTGTTGGATGATGAAGCAACAGTTTCCACATTTGTTACTGTTTCTATTTTGTGGGGTGTGGACCTGCCTGTCATTTAAAAACAAATAATGAATGGACAGTAGGATGCTTCTTTCAAAGAAGTTGGTCCTTTCAGTTTGGTTGCTCTCATCTGTCAGAAGTGAGTGCATTCATGTGGTTATACTCTAGACTGTGATTTCTTTTTTTCCTTCATTTGTTTTTTTAAGTTGTTGCATACTAATTGTACATACTTATAGGGTACAGTATGCCATGGTTTCTAAGGTAAGAAATGGTGTCCATTACTGAACTGGTGCCAGAATTTTAGAGGCCATACTTTTATTTTTCTTTGTTTGAAATAAAGGTCATTCTTGCTTATATTAGCCTTGTTTTAAAAAAAAAAAATAGAAGGGGATACTAGGTTTACACCAGACTATTAAGTGCAAGGACTAAACATTCTTTGTATTTGTAAATTTGAAGTTTATAGTTTCATTTAATCTTTTAAGAGGCACAAGTTGGAATGAAAGTTCTTAGCTCTGATTTGGATGGATGTATAGTTAAGGTAAGGTTGTTGGATATCTGAACCTCATACCCTCTCAATTACTGGAGCAGTGCTGATAGAGTCTTTGACTAAAACATCCTTTCTGCATTTCATAGATATCAATTTAGAAATAGATAGCGAGATGTTCACTTAACTGGAAGTTAAAATGAGGTTTTGGGAGTAAATAATCTCAGACCATTCTATTTTTTTTTTTAAAGCTCCGTTTTTCTCTGTTTCTCAGCAGTTGGTTTTACTCTTGGCTGCAGGGCAGGATGGGCCCCTGGAATCTAAATTTTAATGGTACACAAAAACTGTGAATTTGGGTGATTAATTTTCTCCTGATTCATTTAGATTTTAGGGTTCCAAGAAGTCGTTTAGTTTTTTTTAATTATATATATTTCTATAAAATGTTTATCTGAAAGTGTTATTTACTTATTATATGTATGTGAAACTTTATGCAGAAAACTATAGATATTCTAATTTTTGTTTTTCAATGCACTTAAGAAAGTTGGGACAGTCTGGTATTTTGAAGATATCTGCTATGCAAGAATATTGATGAAGTCTTGTTCAAACTTGACTCCTTAGAACTGGAAATTGGTAATTCGTGTATGTATATATGGGTGTTTGTGTTAAGAACCAACTCAGAATAGTTCCAGAAAAAACCAGGAAGAGTGCTTGAGAGAAAATTAGGAAACTGAGATACTGTCAATGTTTTCTGATTCATAAGAATAATGATTTGCTTTGAAAAGGCTCTGATTTTAAGGCCTAAAATGTTTTAATCATTTCTTGAACTTTTGCATATTTAAAATAATGCCAAAGTGTTTAGAAATGCTTCACTGTGTGTTAAAATTTTGAAACTTTTAATTTGAATGTTTTATTTGAATTTAAATTCTGGCTCATTGAATTCCTAGTCAGGACATTAAAGAGGAATTCATCTTTGTTTTGATGCTTATGGTGAAAAATATTAAATATATTGTACATTTAAATGCACACTTGAGTTTTTACTTGAATTTGAATTATAGCAGGGGGAGGAGGGAGGTGTATGATGGAGGAGGCTATTTCTGATGACACAAGACAATCATTGATATTGTCATAGAGGCTCTGGTGATCAGAGACCAACTGCAGAGGTTTACTATGAGGAACTGAAGATACACTGTACATGGTGATCTGTAAAGAAAGAAAGGAAAAGAGCATGATCATGATAAAGACATTCCTAATAGCTTATTTTCTTGATTTGTCTTGGTGGTGTTAAGAGTCATAAAAATAGTAGTTAGTGGATTTTATGAAAATCTTGGTTCGCAGAAGTATTTTAGACAATGATGGTTTCTCAAAAAGGATCACATGTAACAGGGAACCTTATTGATGATTTAATATTTTAAAAAGTTGACTTTCTGTTACTTAACCATCTTTAAGAACAGAGATTCTTATATGTATAAGGATTTGGCTTACAGATTTCTAAAGTTTATAAACCACCACATGAAACTGGATTAGTTGGTTAAAAAAAATTTATATGCTTTCTAGAATATTTGAAAGGGAACATATTCAAACTATTATTGTGACATCTTTCCTGATACTCAGAAGGACTATACTAGCTTTCAGAAGTGCTTTCTAATCTTTTTTTTTTCTTCCTAGTTTTAACCGTTTTCAATGTTGAGAGAGAGAGAGAGAGAGAGAGAGAGAGAGAGAGAGAGAGAGGTGGTACCTGTTTAACTGGCTTTGCCCCCAGAAGAAATAACTGTCTTGAGCTTTGTGCTCTGTGCCTGTTCATTAGCCTCACCTTGTGGGCATTTTGAGAAAATTAAATCTCACTTTGAATGTCCTCCTCTTTTCTCTGTTTTTAAGCCAATGTCTATTTATCTTACCTTCATCTTTACAAAATTAAAGTAGTACTTCAAGAAAATGACAGGATCTCTCTTTGGCTGCTGTAATGCCTAGACTGTTTATTAAATATATGGGCTTCAGCATGTTGCATTAGAAATTCTTCTGAAAGCTGGGTTGGTCTACATGTGGTTTAGTTTCACTGTTGTATTTACATAATAGCACTGAATATTTTGTTTTTATTATAAGCAAAGCATGCCATTATTACTGTGCTATTGCACTGTGTCACATCTTTACTTGGTTATTTTGAGGGGCACACACCATACTTTTTATGAAAGGACCTAGTTGAAATCTGGAGCCAGAAGTTTGTTCACACAGAAATAAGGAAACAGCTTTGATTAATGCAGAATGTGACAGAACAAAGTCTCTGAGATTTCAGAGGCCATCTGCTAAAGGATTTTTGCAGATACCTGCTTGTGTGCTGAGTGCCCCCAATAACCAGGGCATGAGGGGGCATTGGGCACGTTAACTTAAAACTCTTTTCTTTTTTAGGTCCACAACTCCCAGGCCTGTTGCAGATCTCCAACTCCTGCTTTGTGTGACCCCCCAGCATGCTCTCTGCCGGTGGCATCACAGCCACCACAGCATCTTTCTGAAGCCGGGAGAGGGCCTGTAGGGGTAAGGAGAATCCCGTTTTTAAAAGCTATCAGTATTTTATATCCCATAGGGTATAAAATAGGAATATTACCTCCCTCCCCAGAGCCCCTTTAAAAATGTGCTGTATCATATGTGTTTTTAAAGGAGTAACAAGTACATGCACAGCGGAAGCAAAATACGGGACTTGCCTTACCCCTCTAGGACAGTTCCAGAAGTTAGTGGGGTTTGGTGGAAGGGTATTTTGGCACCAGCAGAGAGCATGCTGGGCTGCTGCAAGGAGCAGGAGCTGGCAATCAGCAGCGAGTATGGATGTTGGCAACTGAAATGGGGGAAAAGGGGGTAAGTTTGAGTGCAAGTGTGGAATGTGCATTTTTTCGGACTCATGGCTCACGGATATAAATTGATTGTTCTTCTCTCAGAGGATGTTTTGTAAAAGGCTGTTCAGAAGCAGTAAAGCTTTATGGTAATGCTAGATATAGGATAAAGCTCTACCTCTCCCAGCTGCTTATTCTGATAATTGCTGTCTTGATGATTACACAGGAGGTGTAAGATGCAGCAAGATGCAGTGACTCACGTGATCCACCCCTAGAGCACAGGGATCTCCTGATGGAGATCATAAAGGCTCTTCCTGTGTGTTCAGCAATCCCTCCTTTTTTTGTCTTCTTTTCCCTTCTTACTTTTCTGAACAAGAGGTGTTTATTGTTAAACTGGGTACCTAAGACTGCTGTTAATCATTAAAGAAGTATAATCCAAGTGTAGAACTTAAATTTGTACTGAATTAGAAAATTATAGCCTTCGGTGCTCTTCTCCTCACCTCAGCATACTCAGAGTACAAGGTGCTATCGATACATGATGAGTTGTTCAGCTGCAGTGTACAATATTAGCATCTTGGCACTAAGAAAGGAGAGTTTTCCAGATGGGCTATAGCACTTGTGGAGGAGTTCTGTGAAGGTAGGTTGGATTGAGAAGCTGGGTATGTTTTTTGACACTTCAGTAAGGTGTAGATAGGCAGAGTGGAAGGCTTCCAGGTGCACCTGCCTTCCTATGTGTATAAACAACGCATGCTGTGTGCCTGGTGAGTCTGAGCAAGAAGATGATCTACAGAATGTCACTGAAGAGCGCAGGTTAGTAGGTCTTGGGAGGTAGAGGTGGGAATATAAAGTGGGGCTGGTTCACAGAGGATCTTATAGATTAAACAAATTGAAATTTTTATGCTTGGGCAATAGAGAACTTTTGTAGTTATTTTGTTTAATTGCATGCAAGCTATTTTGCAGACCACTGCCTCAGAATATTCCCTGGACACTAGTATGCAGACATTAGGATAGACGTCCCTGTGTTAAGATGGAGACAACCAAGACAGTAGAGATGGGGAGTAATACCTGTATCACTATGGCAGCAAACATAGTTACCATAATTCCTCAAGCACTGGACCCAGAAGAGGGTTCACATTATGGAACACTTGACTTGTTGAAATAATAATCATTTATAGTGGTAGATAGAACCCAACATAGGGGTAAACATCTGATTATGATCCCTGGAGCCGTATATTGACATTCTAAGGGGCAAATTAGTCCAGTCTTGACTGCTTACTTTTAAAACTTTAGCCTTTACTAATTTTGGAATATGTGTATCTAAAGAATGGGTTTATTTTTCAGGTTGATGCTTTAGAGACAGACTCTTGCTAATTTGCTTTGGGCCTCACTAAGTGCTAAGGCTGTTTTGAACTTGTGATCCTCCAGCCTCAGCCTCCTGAGCTGCTGGGATTAGAGGTGTGCTCCACTGACCTCAGCACTGAAAGGCTTTTAAATTTTGCCCATAACATTTAATGAGTTTTCTATATTAGCATTAGCGATGACCAGTATTTAGTTTTGTAGTACTGGCAATTGAACCCAGGGCCTCCCATGTGCTAGGCAAATGCTTTACCACGGAGTTACACCCCCATTTGTTTTATTAGCATTTTTATTTTAAGACAGTGTCTTGCTAAGGCTGCCCTTTGACTTGTGATCCTCCTGCTTCAGCCTCCTGAGTAGCTGGGATTATGGTTGTGCACCACTATGCCTGCCGGTATTTATTTTTAGTATTCATGTCCACGGAGGATTTAAATAAATTCGCGCTTGGTGGAACTCTCGGATACCATCCTATGTGGGTTAGTCAAGATGATGTTGCATAAAGCAACTGTATTGATTATTTCTTAATGATGCTTTGTGCTGCCAAAGTCATTTGTGCTGGATCTGAATTGGATCCAGTTGGCAGAGCTCCCTCACCCTTATGTGTGGAACTCTCATAAATTCTGCAGGCACACAGATCTAACATGGTGTAATGAGAGAGCTGCTGGGGAAAAAAAATTGATTACAGGGTTGCAGATAATATCGTTGTTAATTTAGTTTTTATAGGATACCATTGATTGTTTCATAATTTAACTTTCTTTGCATATTCAGTTATATGTGATCTATACCTGAATTTCTATACTAATGGTAGCATAAACTCATCAGATTTAATTTTATAAGTGTGGGGAAAGGTGGGGACCAGTACTGGGGATTGAACCCAGGGCCACTCTGCCACTGATCTATATCCCCAGCCCTTTATATTTTTAAACAGGGCCTAAGTTGTTAAGGCTGGCCTTGAGCTTGTGATTCTCCTGCCTGAGCCTCCCGAGAAGCTGGGATTACAGACAAGTGCCACAGTATGTGGCTTTGATTTATTTTCGTATCAGTTCTGGAGAGGCAACCTTTTTACTTGTTACTGAGAATTTGCTAACTTGGATGTTTATCTAACAAAAAGTACTGTGCTCACTGGTTGGAGGTGGCAGTGGGGGAGGGAGGGAGGAAGACAAAGACAACATGGCCGGATCCTCCCTGGATTGGTTAGAGGTGGCCACCCCCCACCTGCTAATTTGAATAGAAACTATTTGGCAGTATGGCAGAGGGTTGAGCTAAAGAAGGAAAGATGCTGCCATTTCAAGGGGACTTAAAATGTTCTTTTCTTTCTGTTGTCATGGATGTGTTTTTGCAGGCCATGTGGGTGGTGCCTTTCCGCTTCCTCACTAGGGGATGAAGGGCTAGTGCATAAGACCTCTCCAGTATGGCTAATTAAAGGCAGTACTCTAATAGTGGGTTGAACTGCTTTGTTTTTAGTAACTTAAAAAAACAAAAACAAAACCAAACTCCTATAGTTTTGTTTTGGGTGCATTTTCCTCTGGGGAATGTTTTTTCCTTTTCTTGACAGATTCCTGTGTAACACATACATAAACAGGATTTCTAACCCTGAATTTTCTCATTTGTAAAATGGATATAATATTATGTACCTCAGAGGGTTGTTGCAAAAATTAAATGAAATAATTTATTTTTTAATACGTTTTCTTTTTATGTGGTGTGAGGATGGAACTCAGTGCCTCTTTATGCATGCTAGCTAGGCAAGTGCTCTGCCACAAAGCTACAGCCCCAGCCCATGAAATAATTTATAAAATTTTTGAGCACATTGCAGTCTATATGTCCCCTTAATGTTGGGGATGTGTTCTGAGAAATGCATCATTAGGCAATTTTGTCATTGTGAAAATATCATAGAATATAAATACCCAGCTCTAGGTTATATGGACTTCAGACCTGTACAGTATATTACTGTATTGAATGCTGTAGGCAACTGTACCATTATAGTAAATGTTTGTGTATCTAAACATAGAAAAGGTATAGTAGAAATACTCGATGAAGATTCTATATAAGAATTATCCTGTTGTATTGTAATCTTACAGGACTGTCAGCATATATGTAGTCCAATGTTTGGTACATGGCTGTACTTAGCATACAACAAACATGTATTAATCATTATCTGTTTTTACATTACATAATATTTGTGATTTATACAAATTCTGGTTTTAAATTAAATTAATAGTTTTCTAGACATCCTTAATTGATGTCCATATAGACTTCTGATTTCTGAGTTTGAAAGCATCTGTGAACTTATTGAAATTGTTTGCAAAGTCTTACGTGTATATGCATTTTTCTGGAAAGAGGATCTAGAATTTGAGAGGTAAAATATATGTATATGCATATATGTATTTTAAAATACTTTTAGCTGTACATGGATACAATACCTTTATTTTTTTATATGTTTTATGTGGTGCCAAGGATCAAACCCAGTGTCTCATACATGCTTAGGCAAGCACTCTACCACTGAGCTACAGCCCTATCCTTATATTTATTTTCTCATGAGTACTCATCATTATATTCCTAAGATAGGGTAGAGCTAGGGTTGTGGCTCAGGGGTACAGCACTTGCCTCACATGTGTAAAGCACTGGGTTCTATTCTCAGCACTGCATATAAATAAATGAATAAAATAAGTGCATCAACAACTAAAAATGTTTTTTTAAAAGAAACAAAACAACAAACTAATAGAACCGCTGTGGAAAGACTCTGTAATGGGTCATTTAGAACTTCAGATCAGTTAGCTGTTTTCTCAGGAATTAAACAGACTGAGAGTTTGTTTACTTTGTGCCCAGGCATTCTGTTGTTTTTTTGATATTACTGCTTTTCATATTGGGAGTTGGTACCACGTAATAATTAAAAATGAATGAAAACTTATTATAAAACACTGTCTTAAAAATGAAGCTGACTGGACTGGAGATGTGGCTCAAGCCGTAATGCGCTTGCCCTGGCATGCGCGGGGAGCTGGGTTCGATCCTCAGCACCACATAAAATAAAGATGTTGTGTCCACCGAAAACTGAAAAATAAATATTAAAAAAATTCTCCCTCTCCCTCTCCCTCTCCCTCCCTCCCTCCCTCCCCTCTCTCTTAAAAAAAAAAAAAAATTGAAGCTGACTATGTTTGTTACTTACTCATTGCTTAGAAAAAACTCTAATCTGCCTGTTCAGCTGTGCAGGAGTTTCAGAGGCTATATGACTCTCTCATTATTTACTGTGGCTGCCCCAGTTGACAGCAAGTATGGCAAAATAACCTTGGGAAAAATCATAAGTCACGCTGTATTTTATATCTCGGTATAGTGAAAAGTGTTGATATGACTGAATTTTCGGAAGAATTGCTAATATCAAAGCTGCAATTAATCCAACAAACCCAAATGAAAGATTATTACTAGCTATTGAATTTTAATGTAGCAAATTGTAAAAAAAATTCTCAGATACCTAGATGACGTATACGGCAAAAGCCCACTGATGGTGGCATTAGAGAGCACACATTAGTTGTTTTCACCAGAACAGTTGGTTGTCATAACCTGCTCTCTCATAAAAGCTAATTGTCAGCTAATTTCTCTGAAGGCTGCCATTGGTATTGATATCCTTTTTACCCAAAAGGGGGCATTAAGTCACATTTTCAGAAAATGGATTTCAACAATCCTACTCTTTTATTAACTGCCGTAAGTACAGTGTTTTTTTTGTTTGTTTGTTTGTTTGTTTTTTTTTACTGTGGGTCAGTGTTGAATTTAATGTTGCCATCCAAGTTTCATTGAGCCGTCTTTTCTTTAAGGGCAGTGCATTGCCTTTTATCATTTCTGGGCATTCTCAGGCCTTTCAACCCTGCCTTTTGGGGGTTTTTCCTACTGCTGGACTGGAAAAGTATCTGAACAGTTATCTGTTTATTCCAGGCTTTGCAGGTTCTTCAAAATTGCTTTTCCTGACATAATTGCCAAAGACATTTATCCCCACAGAAGTCAGACTGCTTTTGTTGTTGTTGTTGTTTTTGGTACCAGCGATTTAACCCAGAGACACTTAACCACTGAGCCACTTCCCCAGCCTTTTTATTGTTTATTTTGAGACAGGGTCTTGCTAAGTTGCTCAGGGCCTCGCTCAATTTGTTGAGGCTGACTTTGAACTCATGATCCTCCTGCCTCAGCCTCCCAAGTTGCTGGGGTTACAGGGATGTGCCACCATGTCTGGCTAATTTTTTATTTTGAGAGTCAGTCTTAAAAGTTGCTGTGAGTCTTGCTGAGTTACTGAGACTAACCTCCTGCCTCAGCCTCCAGAATTGCTGGGATTGAAGATATGGCCACTGTGCCTGGCTTATCTTGAAATTATTAACGTGACACATAATATAGATTTGAAAGCAGGTAGAATTCTTGAATCTTGAAAATAGAAATTTATGTCAAAATGTATCTGGATTAATTAGGGTTAGTAAAAGCCCTTTGTAAAGACGTTTCATAATATCCATGTTTCCTGTACTGAAAGCACAGGAAGGTCTTTCAGTGCTGTGATTATATCAGGTTTTTTTTTTTTTAAGAGTTATTTTTTAACATTTATTTTTTTAGTTTTCAGCGGACACAACATCTTTGTCTGTATGTGGTGCTGAGGATCGAACCCAGGCCGCACGCATGCCAGGCGAGTGCGCTACCGTTTGAGCCACATTCCCAGCCCTATATCAGGTTTTGTAGGCCAAAGAATATTGGCCTCACTTTTCCATGAGTAAGAAAGATGTTTTGGCATAGCCTACCTCTTCTTTTGCCAGCAGACATTGCTGAATTATTTTAAATTTCTGATTCCAACCATATTATGTTATAATTGGTTTGGAAATAGTTGACAATCAGTTTAATCTGTATAATGTGAAAGTTACTTCTTGCTGCTAGTGATATAGATCAGTTTACTTGATCATTTTATTTTAGTGTTTCATTTAAAATAAGTTGAATGGATTGATTTACCCTGTTTTTAAAAGGAGTATGAGTAGATTTTACTCATTGAAATTTTTTAGAGACAGTGTTAAAAGGAAGTCTGAAAAATGGTAGAAGTGGTTTCCTGAGACAATTTCACATTGATTCATTAACATGACAGAAAGTGTCAGGTGTCTGGATGGCATGTACTGTTCTTGAGATTTTTTTTTTTTAATTAAAAAACAAAAAACCAAAAAAACAAAAAACCCCCCTCAAGTTCTGAGTTTCACAGAATTTCTTTACTGAGGCTTGAATCCAGGGGCACATAACCATTGACCCACATCTTCAGCCCTTTTAAATATGTTATTTAGAGACAGGGTCTTGTTGAGTTGCTTAGGGCCTCACTAAATTGCTGAGACTGGTTTTGAACTTACAGTCCTCCTGCCTCAGCCTCTCGAGCCTCTGGGAGTACAGCTATGCACCACTGCACTTGTCTTGAGTTTCACAGAATTTCTGGAGACATTATTAGAACTCTGCCATAACAGTTTAACATAGAAATATGTGTTTTATATGGTAAAAGAAAAGTTAAAAAATGTGTGATCAGTTGTTCATACTTCAGTATGCTTTCTCCACATAAGTAGGTTTTCTGGCAAATTCATAAATGATAATTTGAGTTTTTAATGAATCAAAATACTGAAAGACTGCTTTCTGTATCCTCCATTGTAAACACTTCTAGACTTTTCTTTCCCTCTCTCCCCCTCCCCCCTCCCACCTCCCTTTCCTTTTCCTTTGCTTTCCCACTTGCCATCCTGTGGCCTGGGACCTCCTCTGTAGCAACCTCCCCACCCTCCTCCTAGAGGCCTGCCTGCATTCCTTGTGCTGCTTAGTGCTTTACATTTCCTGTCCTACTTTCACTTCTTCTCAGCCTGTTATCTGTTCTTATTTTTGATTTCTAATTTTTAAAATTTAAAATAGTTTTGATCTTACTGAGTAATTGAAGGAACCGTATGAAGGCCTGTCTGTGTACCCTCCCTAAGGTCAGGGAGGTGGCTGGAAGCCATATATTTTACTGTTGAAATAATGGTGTTGGTTTGAATTGTGTTGGCAATATTCATTGGCTGTGTGATCAGAGGCTTAATTCTCTGAGTTTCAGTTCACCTGTAAAACCAGGATAGGGATTCAGTTGTTCTGGAGTCAGGCCCAGGGATCCACCCATGTTCTTGCCTAACCTTTCCCAAGAGACTCTGATGGGCAGTGACTTTACGAAATGGAGGGAACCCTTGTGAAAACACTTCTAGTCTTGTCCTTTTTTGTGGGATGTGGAACTACTGATACAGTTCTAGGATTTCTTATGCTTCTCAAATCTGAGAATATCATGGACTCAAGAAAGAAATTATTTTGTGGCATTCCTGTATTACTTCATTTCCTTCCTTCCCCAGTTAGGTATAATGGGTGTACTTATAGCCCTAGAATAGCTGTAAAAGACAGTTTACTAATTAATTTAAAAACCAAATTGCAAAATCATTAAAATCCTTCCGGACACGGGGGTACATGCTTGTGATTCCCAGCAACTTGGGAGGCTAGGGCAGGAGGATTTCAAGTTTAAAGACAGCCTTAGCAGTTTAGTGAGGCCCTAAGCAACTTAATGTTTCAAAATAAATAAGTATGGCTAGTGATTTGGCTCAGTATTTAAGTGACCCTGAGTTCAAACCTTGGTACCAAAAAAAAGCAAAGCCCCCCAAAATGATAAAAAGCATTAACATCCTAAGTACCAACAGTTATTCAGTAGGATGGATGGTGATGTTTTTCTGAAATAAAATAGCCACACATGGCAAAAATTTGACTGCTTCCAGCCCAAGTTCTTGGGAGTTGGTGCAGGCTGTGGCATGTGTAGATCACTTGTTTTCTTATGATAACTCAGTTTTTCTTTGACTTCTCTTATTTGTTATTGTTGCTGAGAAACCTGTCAGTGTAGGAAGTGGCTTTGCCTTTATCTGACAACGCCATGTAGGGTTCATCTTATTTACCTACTAGCCTTTGATAGTTACAATAGTATTTATTTAACTGTATATAAGCTTATTGAAAATCAAAATCTTGAACTGTGTTAATGAAGTTATAAAATATCTAATCAAACAAATGAATGTTAAGATACACACTTAAATTAAGAGAAGAGACTGTGCTTTATGTTTTTGTTTGCAGTTCCTAAAATGGTTTCTGGCTCTGATAGGTTGGATTAATAGTTTGTTTCATTTATAAGACACCCGCCCCCCGCCACCAAAAACAAAACCTCATTAATAAAAACATGATTTTAAAAAGACAAGTGAATTTTAAAAAAATTAAATACCATTGTCAGAGACTATCAACACAAAGTGTAACATTTAACAGGAGAAATCTTGGCCAGTACTAGCTAGAGTTAGATGCTGTTTTTAGTTTATTTTTTAAAAGATAGTGACTGTTGAGTATCTCTCCACTGCCTTCCACCTCCATAAAAAGGAAGTGAGTGTGGAACCAACAGTGTTCCTGGCTGTAGTGTCAGTACATTGCTTCAGTTTAATGTTTTTCCTGAATTGTTAAGAGTTCCTGTGGATTTGTGTAGCTCATAAAGCATAAGCCATGTTTACTTTCTGTTTAATATATGAAACTTCTGTTATTTTGCTTTCTATTTTTTATGTTTTTATGTTTGCCTATGGTGCTGGTTTTGGGGCTTTTAAATTTTCATTAGAGACAAGTTTACTGAGTTCTTTCATAGGAGAAAGGCATGTGCCACACAGACAGCTGCCCTTGGTTGCACCCTCTAGAATGTGATGCTTTTCTTTGATGCCCGATCAGAATGGAGTGTAGAATGGACTGTGCTGTGTGCCCTGTAGCAGGATAGAGTTTGGGTGGAAATGTGAAGGACCTAAAGAGGCAACCGGAAATGCCTCTGGTGCCCCATTGTAGAAGATGTTTGTGTAGGGACCTTGAAGACACTGGGGCTTAGGATCTAAAGGATCCTAGGAGGATGTTTGGGAATAGCCTCTCAAGGCAGAATGGGACCAGTTACAACAAGGTGAAAGTACTAGAGTTTTAGGGTAATGTGACTGGAGTGCAGAACATTCTGGGAGGGATGACAATAGTTTGACTTTTGAGTTGAATCAGAAAGCACACCAAGTTTGTTTCCAGTCTTAAGTCCTTCTCACTGTCATTGTCGTCATCATCTCCTCCTCCTCCTCCTCCTTCTACTCCCCCCTTTAAATATTTTTAGTTGTATATGGACACAATACCTTTGTCTTATTTATTTATTCATTCTTATGTGGTGCTGAGGATTGAGTCTAGTGTCTCACACATGCTAGGCAAGTGTTCTACTGAGCTACAAACCCAGCCCCCTAAATTCTTTTTTTAAAAATATTTATTTTTTTTCGTTGTAGTTGGATGCAATGCCTTTATTTTATTTATTTTTATGTGGTGCTAAGAATCGAACCCAGGGCCTTGCACATGCTAGGCGAGTGCTCTCCTGCTGAGCCACAACCCCCCCCACACACACACACATACCAGTTCTTCTTTAAAAATATTTTTCTTGTACTTAAAAAGGTGGGATACTCATCATATTATAGCTAAATTTAACATTTGCTTAATTTTTCCTGAAGTTTGAGGGATTTTGTGGGGGGCTGGGTTTGTGTACTGAGGATTGAACTCAGGGGTACTCGACCACTGACACAGGGGTACTCGACTCCAGCCGTATTTTGTACTTTATTTAGAGACAGGGGTCTCACTCAGTTGCTTAGCATCTCGATTTTGCTGAGGCTGGCTTTGAACTCTATTCTCCTGCCTCAGTCTCTGGAGTTGCTGGGATTACAGGTGTGTGCCACCACACCTGGCTGAGGGAATTTTTAACCTTCTATGTTGGAATTGAGAAATACTGATTGATACTTACTTCTTGCCCATGGTTTTTCCTTTTGTTAGTAGTATTGTCTTGGATAGTTTTAAAATATCCACAGGTGTTCAGGTTTGGCCTAATCACTGTGCTCTTGAGATATCAAGCAGATTTGTTAACAAGATGGAAATCACAAAATAGCTGTTGCATTGTGAAAATTACTTGTAAGAAAAACAGTTGGCTATTTGCTGGGCATGGTGGCACATGGCCTGTAATCCCAGTAGCTCCATAGGCCCAGGCAGGAGGATCTTAAGTTCAAGGCCAGCCTCAGCAATTTAGCAAGATCCTAAGCAACTTAGAAACACCTGCCCCTCTCAAAAAAAGAGGGTGCGGGCTGGGGAATGTAGCTCAGTGGTAAAATGCCCCTGGGTTAAATTTCTAGTATCCAACCCCCCAAGAAAAAGAAAAAGATCTGGCAAGTTATTATTGACAGATGTGTTTAATCTGTAGAACTTGAAATGCTGCTATGAATACTGTGGGTTGAGTAGGGAAGAACATCCATGAGACCAGGGATTTTCTAGAAATGGATGAAGAGTGACAGAGAATCCCAGGGTACAGTTGAGAGTTGTGTGGCAAGAAAGGCACTGGGATTAAATTCCCTGATGTTGTCACTGAGCTGTAAGGCTGAAGACAGCACTCTCCTGCTGCCGAGAACAAGGATCAATGCCTCTCCTTGATGGGCTAAATTATTAGAAAAGAAGAAAGGGAAAAAAAGCCCTTCTTTACAGCGTTTTATTATCTGGGATTTGCCTCAGCTGGTGATTGTCTGAGGCATAGGGAGATTTGTGAGGCATTTTGTATTAAAATTAGTAGCTGGCGAATCCCTTTGGATAATTCCTTTCCATTTCATAGTGCTCTTCAATAGATTTGTGGTTTACTTTTGCATAAGTGATTTTGGGGAGGGTTGTTTTGTTTTGAATTATTGGTTGAGCACATATACATATTTTTTTTCCTTTATCTTGTTTTTTCTTTGTTTTCTGTGTCTTACTCACTGTGGATGCCTGATTTGCAGATTGTTCTAATGTTAGCCTTAGCAAACATTGAGTGCATTTGGTGTATTATGTTAACCTAGCACATTGATTAACCTATACTGAGCCTTACGTTCTTTTCTTATGAAGGGAGTTCTGTGAGAAGTTGGGTTGACTTTTGTTTTTTTGGTGGGCAGGTGTGGGGGTATTAATTTGTTAGATAGCAGTATGTCAGCCAAACATTGAAAAAGAAAAGCAGGGCTGGGGATGTAGCTCAGTGGGAGAGTGCTTGTCCAGCATGCAAGAGGCCCTGAGTTCCATCCACCACCCTGCTTCGGCACCAAAGAGAGACACTAGGGGCAGGGGTTAAGGGGAGGACTAACACTGAATTGTTTGATACTGGCATTGTCACTCCCCATCAGGCTGGGGAAGTTAATTGGAGGTCTTTTCTTGTGGAGACATAGATGAACTTCACACCAGGCACTGGGGCACATACCTGTAATCCCTGTGACTCCTGTGGCAGTTGGAAAGAGTTGTGCTGCTTTGAATAATGCAACCTCCATGCTCGCTCCCTGATGTTGCATGTGCTGGAGGGCTGGGAATGTCCCTCCTGTCTTACCTGTCACTTGCTTCATGCAGCCCTGTCTTCCTGCAGATAATCTTTTTTGTGTGTGTGTGTGTGTTGCCTTTCTGCCTGACTGTTCATTTGTTGTGCTGCTTTTTGAAGGATATTGTGAGTGGATTCTTCCTGTTTGCATTACCAGGTTTGTTTTGGAATTTGAATGCATTTTGGTTGAATGAATAAGAGAAGGACACAGGCTGTGTAGTCTGTCTGAAGTGAAAGAGAGGTGGTCTCATAGCAGGCTGCCTAGCTGTACACTTCATAGCCCCAGTGAGGAAGTCTAAGATACATACTTGTGTTCTGTCACAGTAATTTGGGGTACATACCCAAAAGTTTAAGCTTGTTTTATTTAGCTGCTCTGAATGCATTTGAAATTCTTCTGAGCATCTTTATCTGAAAAATAAAAAAATAAAAGGGACAAATTACATTTTTATGTTTTGGGGAAGAAGACAGAAGGACTGAAACCAAGACAACCATTGGTCTGATTTCCTGCTTGAATCAAGTGTCACTTTCCTTCTGTTTCTTAAGGAAATATAGTTCCCCTCCATTGACTGTGGAATACACAAGGCAGTTAGTTGAGCAGAGGAATAATATTTTTTCTACAAGACAGCCCAGAAAGTGGCCAATATAATCGATCTTTTTTTTTTTTTGAATTTTTTTTTAATATTTATTTTTTTTAGTATTTGGCGGACACAACATCTTTGTTGGTATGTGGTGCTGAGGATCGAACCCGGGCCGCACGCATGCCAGATGAGCGCGCTACCGCTTGGGCCACATCCCCAGCCCCAAGAATCGATCTTTATGAACAAAAAGCTGGCTCAGTAGTGTATGCCTGTAATCCCAGTGACTGGGGAGGCCGAGGCAGGAGGATTGTAAGTTGGAGGCCTGCCTCAGTAAATTATTGAGAACCTATCTCAAAATAAAAAGCACTGGGGATACAGCTCATTGGCTCTATTACCTCGCCAATGGTAAAATTTTTGTTTAAAATGTTAATTGAAATTCCCTTGCTTTATAGACCTGATTATTGTCCACATCAAATTTGGTCTTCCTGTGTGCATCCTTTCCTCTCTATCATGGCTCTGACTCTCTCTCTCTCTCTCTTTTTTTTTTTTTTTAGTTAAGTCATATGTTTCTTTTTTTTTCTTTTTTTATTGGTTGTTCAATACATTACATAGTTCTTGATATATCATATTTCACACTTTGATTCAAGTGGGTTATGAACTCCGATTTTTACCCCGTATACAGATTGCAGAATCACATCAGTTACACTTCTATTGATTTACATATTGACATACTCATGTCTGTTGTATTCTGCTGCCTTTCCTATCCTCTACTATCCCCCCTCCCCTCCCCTCTTCTCTCTCTACCCCCTCTACTGTAATTCATTTCTCCCCCTTGTATTATTTTTCCTTTTCCCCTCACTTCCTCTTGTATGTAATTTTGTATAACCCTGAGGGTCTCCTTCCATTTCCATGCAATTTCCCTTCTCTCTCCCTTTCCCTCCCACCTCTCATCCCTGTTTAATGTTAGTCTTCTTCTCATGCTCTTCTTCCTTACTCTGTTCTTAGTTACTCTCCTTATATCAAAGAAGACATTTGGCATTTGTTTTTTAGGGATTGGCTAGCTTCACTTAGCATAATCTGCTCTAATGCCATCCATTTCCCTCCAAATTCTATGATTTTTGTCATTTTTTTTAAAGAGAGAGCGAGAGAGATAGAGAGAATTTTAATATTTTTATTTTTTAGTTATTGGCGGACACAACATCTTTGTATGTGGTGCTGAGGATCGAACCCGGGCCGAACGAATGCCAGGCGAGCGCACTACCGCTTGAGCCACATCCCTAGCCCTGATTTTGTCATTTTTTAATGCAGAGTAATACTCCATTGTGTATAAATGCCACATTTTTTTTTATCCATTCGTCTATTGAAGGGCATCTAGGTTGCTTCCACAGTCTTGCTATTGTGAATTGTGCTGCTATGAACATCGATGTAGCAGTGTCCCTGTAGCATGCTCATGGCTCTGACTCTTAAGGGAAAAGGCCTGTGCTGCAGACCTCCTTCCTTCCTTGTGACTCTAACCACAGGGGAGGGTCTTGTCTTTGTTACATTGCAGGGTAAATTCCTTCCTATTTAGATCTTCTGCTCATGGAATTTTAACACACTGATTGTTATTCTCACTCTTTCAATCCTCTGTCTTTTCCTCTTATTCGCTCTTATTTGGCTTGTCATTATAGAGACTTGGTTTAGCAAGAGGCAACATGAATTTGTTTGAAAATTCAAATGTCTGGTTAGAGGTTAGGGTCAATATAAGTTAAATGGTAAAGCACTTGCTGTTTTAACTACTAAGAGAAGCATTGAACTTTTCCTTTTATCGCCTTATGCCTTAGGCATCTGTCATGTTTAATAATGCTTTTGATCTTAGGGATTGCTGAAGCTGAAATTTCTCTCAGGTCATAGAGGGCTTGCTTGAGCACTGTCAGGTGTTCAGTGTCGTCATTGTTTCCACCATGACATGAATCTGTTAATCTGGAAAATGTATTTCCTTACTCAAACTGCATTTTTCTCTAAGGAAAAATACAAGTGCAGTTCACTAGATTTTCATCATATGACTTGTGTCTGAAAAACTGGTTATGCTTAGGTTTAGTTTTTTTTCTAGGCAAATCTTATCTCTTTTGAGCCCAGACTACATACACAAACCCACCAAGGTGTTTATGAGACAAAAGGCTTTCCCTGCCGGTTGCTGTGGCACATGCCTATAATTCCAGTGTTCCAGGAGGCTGAGGCAGGAGGTTTGCAACTTCCAAGCCAGCCTCAGCATTTTAGTGAGGCCCCAAGCATCTTAGTGAGACCTTGCCTCCCTGCCCTTCCAAATGTTTGTATGCGCGCGTGCAACACACACACACACACACACACACACACACACACACACAAATAAAAGGGCTGAGGATGTGGCTATGTGGCTCAGTGGTTGAGTGCCCCTGGCGACCCCTTAACCCACTCTGCTGCTGCTGCTGCCAAAAAGAGGCTCTTGTTGGTTTCTAGAGGAGTTCAGCTAGCTCATCAGTAATTTATTATTGACAGATGCTTTTTTGCATCTGGTACAGAAACATTTTCTGTAAGGGGCTGGGTAGTACATGTTTGCACCTTTATCTTTTCTGTGGTAATGATTCCACTTGGCCACAGTTGATCCTCAAACACATGTGCATGACTGTGTGCCTGTCTTTCATCAAGATTTTATTTACAGAAATAGATGGTAGCCCAGGTGTGACCTCTGACCCTGGTTTGCTGGCCCTGAGCTAATATAAACTGTCGAGGATTAGTTCCCTGCCAGAGTCCCTCCACAGCTTGCTTTCCCCCACTCTAGCTCACATCCCTGTGGTGAGGGAGTGTGGTTTGCAGAGTTAGTAGGGAATTAGGTATTTTTTCCACCTGTATTATTTTAAGCTGGTGAATTCTTCTATGTCTGTATCTACACCTGTGCCTGCCTCTATCTCTCCCCACCCCATCACACTTAATTGTTTTTGTATAGTGAGCTAGCAGATGCAAGCACTGATTCTTATTAATGATCTTTGAAGATTTTTAAATACCACCTATAGATAGTGGGAGCAATTAAATATGTCTTTTCAGCTCATTTTTTCTTTTGCAGTTAATTTACATCTTCAGGGAAAATATGAAAGGTTAAATGTGCAAAATAAAATTATGAAATTCATTTCCTGATTTTTCTTGTTTTTAAAAAATGTAAGAAAATAAATGTTGGTGACAGCAGAAAAAGTTAATGATAAGTATGACTTTTCTAATTTAGTATTTAATAGATAAGTCTTAATACGGGTAAATCATTAGCATTTTTTCAGGTGAAATAAAATGTTTGATGCCCACAGAGGCAAAGGAAGTTTCCCAAAGAAGTTAGTCCAGAGGCACAAATGACATGGCTGATGTGAACCAGCAGCTTTTAAATAGCACATTTTTGATCATAAGGACATGGTGGGGAGTGTATGGTTCAGAACTCATCTGACAGTGGTTCTCAGAAATCTTATTTATGACAAGGGACAATACATATTTATTAACATGCCATTATTCTCCAGACTGGTTTTTAGAAACAACATTATTACTAACAGACTGTATCTGGATCCAATATTAGTGTTTCATATTTTATTCCAGTAAGAATTTGCGGATTTGTGTCCCAGGCTAAGTTAATGTGCTGTGTTTTTTACTCTTAGTTCAGTTGCTGTGTTGCTTAGTGAGTTATTAACAAACATGGCTCTAGGGAGGGCCCCTTAAAAACAACAACAAAAAAAGCTTGCAGTTCCTGGCTCTCCTTCTCCTTTTCCAAAGTGCTTTGTTAGTATTGTAAAATGTGGGATAATCTCACTATAGCTGTTAAATCTGATTTTTGTCTTCACTAGTTGACTGTGGCCTTCACGCCAATTGTTGTGAGTACAAATCTCTAATCATTTATCTTTGTATTGTACATATGATCCTGATAGGGTAATTTCACCTCACTGAAGTGTAGATTGTTCCTGTGGAACGTGTACCCAGCTGGCTTCTGTTTTCCATTTCATACTGGCTGGCTGACACTGAGACAAGCTATTTAATCTTCTAGGACATTATTTCCATAGTTGTCAAATCAAGATAATACTCATCCTGCTTACTTCATGGGTTATTCTCATTTAAGAGCAAAAAGCTGTGATACACTGTTTTGAAAAGTTTGCAGTGGTTTTCAAACGTAACTTTATCAGTTGTTAGGGTTGGCTGTATGTAATAAAATCCTAAGTCACAGTGGTTTAAGATAAATATCTGTTCTCATAATAAAAGAAGGTGTCTTCCAGGTTCCATATGGTGGGAGAGTGAACATGACCCTCAGGTGCATGTTTTCCTCTGAGTGGAGTGCTGTAACTTCGCATGCAGTGTGCTCAGTGCTGAGGTCAGTGTGACTCAGATCATGGTTCACAAACTCAGCTGTCACTAGTCCACTGTAAGAGAAGTACAGAAATGGAAAGAGATTGTTCTGAAACTTCTTTTTTTTTTAAATATTTATTTATTCTTTTTAGTTTTGGGCAGACACAACATCTTTGTATGTGGTGCTGAGGATCGAACTCGGGCCGCACGCATGCCAGGCGAGCGTGCTACCGCTTGAGCCACATCCCAGCCCCTGTTCTGAAACTTCTAGCTGTTTGATATTTCCACAACATTTTAATTGTATTTTATAAAAATACTGCTCTAAGGTAGATTAGGGGATACTGATCCTTCACCATAGCCAGGCCGCTGAAGGTACCAGCCCTCAGGCAAGAGCTAGGTAGGTCTGTTGCTGTGCTTTCCGGTGGCTGTATTTAACAGCTCTGATTTCCATAGCTTCTCCATCTTCAGGGGAGATAATACTCCAGCAATATAAGGGCTCTGTTGTTGGGGAAAATGGAGTTGAGTAGGTAGTGAATAGTCTGGGCCACAGTAGGACATGTCTGAAACCAGTCAGCATTATTCCATCACAGAGCCAGATCCAAAAATACAGCCCATCTCCTGAGTAGTAATGACCTCAGGGCCCATTGCTTGGGATTGGGAGAACTATTGCTTATCTCACATGGAAAAATAGGCCAAGAGTATCCAAATCCAGTAAAAGTAGATAGGAGATGACGTGATTATTGCTCGTACAGTTGAACATTTTCAACAGATGTGGTATGTGTGTTTTAATGACTTAGAATTAAACTTGTGAATTGAATTATCATTCATCCTCTTGAACTAACATGGGTTATCTTCACGCAAATATGATTAAATCTGATTGTCCTATATAAGATGTAGGAAGATTAACTGGGTGTGGTGGTTCACGCCTATAATCCCAGCAGCTCAGGAGGCTGAGGCAGGAGGAACGTGAGTTCAAAGCCAGCCTCAGCAAAAGCGAGGAGCTAGCAACTGATTGAGACCCTGTCTCTAAATAAATTACAAAATAGGGCTGGGGTGTGGCTCAGAGGTAGAGTGCTCAAAAAGATGTTGGAAGATGATTTTTAAAAGGTACCTTTTCATTAGTTTGAAACTGGCGTGAGCCTTTTGTGTGTGTGTGTGTGTGTGTTTTAACACCAGGGATTAAACTCAAGGGTACTTTACCACTGAGCTACTCCTCAGCCCTTTTTATATTTTATTTTATTTTTTGGTACTGGGGATTGAACTCAGGGGCACTCAACCACTCAGCCACATCCCCAGCCCTATTTTGTATTTTATTTAGAGACAGGGTTGCACTGAGTTGCTTAGTGACTCACTTTTGCTGAAGCTGGCTTTGAACTCTCGATCCTCCTGCTTCAGCCTCTTGGATTATAGGCGTGTGCCACCGCACCCACTGCACATGTAGTGTATCACTTGGTAATATTACGCAGGAGGGGGCTGGGGATGTGGCTCAAGTGGTATTCGTGTGGCCCGGGTTTGATCCTCAGCACCACATACAAACAAAGATGTTGTGTCCGCCGAAAACTAGAAAATAAATATTTAAAAAAAAGTTTCTCTCTCTCTCTCTCTCTCTCTCTCTCTCTCTCTCTCTCTCTCTCAAAAAAGATATATTACGCAGGAGGATTTGGGGGTGAGTTTGGAGTTGGCTTAGACAGATCAGAGCAGTGCAAGGGAAAAGAAGAAAGTGGGTTCTAGGTAGAGAATCTGTTACCTATGAACTTGTTGGTTTACAGTGGTTCTTGTCCTCTGGAGTTATCATCATTTGGACAATTTTTAGTCATAGTGACTGAATTTAGAGTATGGGAAGATGGTGTGGGAGATGCTCATTGATAGACTTATGTAGACAGTTTTGCATTGAAAATAGGTGGTGCTTGGATTTTCTTCTGAAGGCCTAAACTGACATTTTTATTTTTACTGCCACTCAGCAAAGTCAGTGCTGGCTGTTTTACAATCATGGTCAGAAAGAAAACCAATGTAATTGGTCCCAATGGTCATTGGCCTCTAAGAGGGTTAAGGCTTTTCTTGCTTTCAGAACATCTTTTTCTTGACCATTTGGTTTGTTGAATATGTATTTTTTTTCCACTTATTTTATCCTAAATAAAAGTCCTCTTTACCACTAGGTTATTCAGAGAGAAAAACATACCTTGTCTGCCAACACAGGTGACTTGATGTTTATCTTGTTTCCTTTTGGAGGTTGGAACAAGACATAGTGGATCTGATGACTGGCCACAGAAAACTTGTAGCTCTCCCTTCAGAGTCTCAGCGGGAAGAGGTTTACTGGCTTTCTTCCTTACAGTGAACATTTGTGAAGCTCAGGCTCAGTTCCTAACATCTGAAACAGCTGAATCACCTTCAGTTACTCTGTGCACTGACTGAAGCATACAGTTGAGTCAGGACAGTTTGTAGATTAATTGGCTGACAGCTCTTTCCACTCAGCAGTTCTTCAGCTCTTTCTAGAAAAAGAAACTGCTAGAGGATTTTGGATGAGCCCAGGTATGTGGTCTCTCTGAGGAAAGTAACATCTGTGAATCAGCATGGCTGAGGAGGTTGCAAAAGTAGGAGGGACGGCTGGGGTATTATAGCTCATTTGATAGAGTTGCCTCACCTGCACAAGGTCCTGGGTGCCATCCCCAGAACCACCACTCACCTCTGAAAAAAAAAAAAAAGGTGGGGGCTGGGGATGTGGCTCAAGCGGTATCGCGCTCGCCTGGCATGCGTGCGGCCCGGGTTCGATCCTCAGCACCACATACCAACAAAGATGTTGTGTCCGCCGAGAACTAAAAAATAAATATTAAAAAAAAAAATTCTCTCTCTCTCTCTCCCCCCTCTCTTACTCTATCTTTAAAAAAAATAAAAATAAAGGACCTCCTTCTACACCTCATTCCTACTAGAACCAGTTTAAAAAAAAAAAAAAAAGGTGGGATGGAAGTTAAGTAACCGTGAAGATTAAGTGGAGGAAATGCAATTCAAGGACCAGATTTTCCAAAATGGAATATTGAGACTATATTTACCCTGGTGCTGAGAAGGATTCCTTTCATATTTCCTTAGATTTAAAAAATTCCAGGTTCCATTTTGGAAAGCTTAAAGGCATAGTTTGTGTACTTTTCCCAGCAGCTTATATACCAAAATAATACTAAATCAACTAGTTCAGCCTTTGATGAACTTTACCTGTAGGCTGCAAAGAGGGACATTTCCCTGTCAGTCCTCAGTCATCTCTGGTCTTCTGCTTGATTCTGAAGTTTTATAAAATTGTTCCATGAGTTAATTTACTCCTCACTCCAATGGAATTTGAAATTTTTTTTGGAGGGGGTATTGGGGATTGAACTCAGGGACACTCAACCACTGAGCCACATCCCCAGCCCTATTTTGTAGTTTATTTAGAGAAGGACCTCACTTAGTTGGTTAGTGCCTCACTTTTGCTGAGGCTGGCTTTGGACTTGTAATTCTCCTACCTCCGCCTCCAGAGCCGCTGGGATTACAGGTGTGCCCCACTGTGCCCTGCGGAATTTGAACCCCTTGAGGAAGAAAACTGCGTTTTAAAGGTTTCTGACATTGTTTGTGGGTCCGAAGTACCTTCTCCGTCATCTTAGATTTTGTCCAGGTTGTTACAGGTTGGTTGGTTTGTTTTGTTTTAGTTTTAGTTCTTTTTGTTTTGGGGTGGTGGTGGTGGTGGTGGTGGTTTTTTCCTTTTCTTTTTGGTCCTGGGCTTTGAGCACTCTACAGGCACTCTACCATTGAGCTATATCCTCATCCTTTCTTTGTTGTTTTTATGGCACTGACCACTATTGAAAATCATCTTATTGGCAGATTTGCTCATTTGCTCTATCTTGCCAAACTTGCAGCTGGATTCGGCCCACAACTGGCAGCAGTAACAAAGTTCAAACTTTGACTCAAACCGTTTTAATTGGGGTTAGATTTCAAAGAAAGAGTCAGTAAATCCCAAGGGTGGTCAGGCCAAAGCATTTCTTTGGGGGATTTACAGAGGAGCTTTGTGTGGTATTGTCTTCACAGTAGGAACGCAGGGGAGGTGGCCTACACAGGTGTGTCCATAAGGAGGGGTAGATCATAGAGTCTATCTGAGGTTTTAGGGAATTTGCTTTAGAGTTGGGGCTAGCTAGTTTCTTTGAATTAGTCACATGTTTGGTCTTCAGTGTTTGAGGTAACAACCTAAACAAACTTGAAATGTTAAAGGTACCAGTTTGGGCTTCAACCTGAAGGGAGAATATGCAGCTGGGAGGATCAAAGAGCTGGCGGGCACCCTGGATTCCTAGTCAGTTCAAAGAGAGGAGATGGGATCTGAGAGACTGTGCTCCTATTTACCTTCCCCAAATAGAATAAAAGCTCTTATTCTGTGACTGTCACGTGACCTCAGGGTCACTCCAGGGGAACTGGGCTGCCCGAAATAACCACACAAGAGACAGAGATACCTTTTTTTCTGGGGGTCCTGTGACAGCTCCTCTGACCTTAACGGTCCAAAAAAAGAGAGCCAGCACCTGCATACCCTTTTAATTGAGGAGAAGCCGCCTTTCCAATGAAGCAAGGGGTCAGGTTTCAGGGAGTTGAGTCTAGCTTCCTGATGTCTGCTGTTAGCAGGTTGATTGACATCTAGAAAGGCCACACCCAAAGGCAAAGCAAGAGAAGGGGATACACAAAGGGCGTTTCCCTGGAACATTCTGTTCCAAACAGGGCAAAGGTGTAATATCATAAAGGAACAGGTGAGAGCAATTCGGCCCATTGGGCTGCAGGAAGGCACACATACATGTCTGAAGACATATTCTGCTACTTCTAGGATCCCAGGCCACTAGGAAAATAACCAGGTTACTATGAAAGTGACGGACAGAGCCTCTTCCAATCATGGGAAGGAAAATTCAGTGCGACAGCCTCCCATAGGACCTAGCATTCGGATAGTCGATAAATAGGCATTGAATTCATAAGTGAAAATGTGAATAAAGATTTGCAGTGTAGCAGACCCTATTTAGTTTTTTGGCTGGGTCCATGTTTTCCCAAGCTAAGCTACATTGAGGTGATGCCTGTGGAAGGTGGTCAGAGGGTGGTTCCATGAGGGCAGCTGTGGCCCATGTTCCTATCTCAAGGAAGGTTAACTGATGAGTACACTGTTAGAACTAACGATAAATAAGGGATTTGGAAAGAAAGATAAAAAGCTGGTCTCTAACCCTTATGGCATCTCTGCTTCTTGAGCTCTGCTTTAACTGATGTTACTTAGTTGCCATTGTTTCATGTTGCTGAAGGAATTTAGTATGATTGTCTTATCATCTTGGGTCTGGGATGTTTTTTATTGCCCAGGATTTGGCTGCCTCCTTGGGTTAGGTGGCCATTCCTCATACAATTAGTGTATTTTCTAGGTCAGAGCCATATAAAAGAAAGGGTAGCCACCAAAAGAGAGTGCATTGAGCAACTTAACCTTGACAGGGAGTCCTGGTGAGGGTGGACCTAAGGACTTCTTAACCCAGGTGCCTTTTAGGGATTTCTGATGAATTTAAAAGAGGCAAACATGTTTTTGAGAAAGAAGCAGTTCTAAAATATGCCACACTTGCTGATTAGATCTTAGATGAGAGTATTCACCGATTTAAAATTTCCCAGTGTATTCATTGGTCTTTTAAAATGTCTCCTTTAAGTTCTGCTGACATTTATTAAATGACTATTATGTGCAGAACAGTCCATTGTGCAGGAGCAAAGAGAAGTGAATTAGTCTTCCCCGCCTCAAGAATGGCCAGCTTTAGGGCTGGGGATGTGGCTCAAGCCTTAGCGCGCTTGCCCGGGTTCGATCCTCAGCACCACATACAAAGATGTTGTGTTCGCCGAAAACTAAAAAATAAATATTAAAATTCTTTCTCTCCTCTCTCTCTCTCTCTTAAAAAAAAAAAAAAAAAAAAAAAAAGAATGGCCAGCTTTAGGAGGAGAGATGTTTGCATACTTTGTTCATTCCTGCAGCTCCAGGGCTTTACAGTGCCTGGCAAATATTAGGAGCTTAATAAATATTTGTTAAATGTAAGAATATGAATAAAATATGATGTTGTACTTGGAGAGGTTCCAGGTGAGCTGGAGAAAAGAAGTGTGCTTGTCATGTGTTTCTCCAAATCCTCAGAGAATGGAGCTTGAAGAAGCTGAGGGTGAGTTCCACCGGGAGGACTGCAACTGAGGATGGTACTTCTCAGGTGTTGCTTAGAGGGCTGGAAGGATTTTGACTGGAGAGCAGAAAAAAGCCTTTTAGGCAAAGGATGGAGGTAGACTGTATCTGTTGAATATGGAAATTAAGTTGATTTAATGAAGTGATGGTTCCAGATGGGATTGAAATGCAGCACTGAGCTCTGAAAGCAGAAAACCTGGATTTTATTTGTTAGTCATTGGAGACTCGTGGATGACTTTTTGGCAGATGAGTATATGATCAGAACTATGGTCGAGGAGAGGTTAAAGATAGGATTGGTTAGAATGCTGTTCCTGCCTACTGTATTCATTATGAGTGAGAGAACCAACCAGTACAAGTCTTCCCATAAGTTTTCTTGTTTATATTTCAGAGTAGCCTTATATTTTGGTTTCCAGGCTGTGTTTTTTTTTTTTTTTTTTTAATTGTTGTGGTTCTGGGGATGAAATCCAGGGGTGCTTTGTCACTGAGCTACATTCCAGTCAGGTCCTCAACCTTTTTAAAATTTTAAATTTTGAGACAGTTTTACTGAGTTGCTTTGGGTCTTGCTAAATTGGTGAGGCTTGCCTTGAATTTGTGGTCATCCTGCCTCAGCCCCCTAATTCACTGGGATTACAGGCATGTGCCACTATGCCCAGCCTTCTGGACTGCATTCCTGGGGGGCTTGGGAGTTAACCAGGGATTGAACCCAGGGGCTCTTAACCACGAGCTACACCCCCAGCCCTTTTTATATATTTATTTATTTTTATTTTTGAGACAGGGTTCCTCTAAATTGTTTAGGGCCATGCTAAGTTGCTGAGGCTGGCTTTGAACTTTGGATCTTCTTGCCTCAGCCTTCAGAGCTGCTCAGATTTTAGGGCTGTACCACAGCACCTGGCCTGAGCTGCATTCTTAACCTAAGGATTGTGTATTGATTATGAAGCAGCTATTCATTCCTTTTGTAGAATCCTATTGACATTTCCAGCTGCTTTTTAATATATTATGTCACTATCTTCATGCATATATTTTCTATTGTAGTTCTTTTGGTTTGGCTGCTATTTTTTTTCTTTTAACTGGAAACTTCGTGTATAAATTTGTGAGCATTGGTAAAACATCTTTATCTGCTGCATACAGTGCATTTGTGAAATCTGAGGAATGAAGTTCATTTTTGTCCTGGTGGGTCTTGTCTTTTAGGTGCACTCCCCCTTTCCCGGGTTCCTTCTGTGGTTATCAGAGCTTTAGCTGATGCCTTTTAGAAGCAGAATACAAGTAAGGCAGGTTATTAATGCTTTCTGTTTTTTAAAACAAAGATATGCATGATTATCCAAAGCATATATATACACCTTCATGAATTATTATAATGTGTAATTACCACCCAGGTCAAGAAAGAGGACTTTGCAAACTAATCCTAGAATTTCTTTGTAAGAACAGCCCCCCCCCAAAAAAAAAAAAAATAACCACTATTGTAACTTTTATAGAAATCTTTTTTTTTTTTTTTTTTTTTTTTGTTCCATTATAGTTTTCTCACCGAGATGTGGATCCCAGGACACTATAGTTTTGTCTAGGATATGTCTTCTAAATATTATATTATATTATATTATATTATATTACATTACATTATTATTATATAATAATCTAGAGGTTTTTTTCCCTTCATTTTTTCATTTATTTACTTAAATTTTGTTAGTTGATGTACCCAAACTGTTTGACTTGTAATGTCTTCAGATATAATTGGTTGCAAAGTTCCGTTAAAAGATATGCCTTTGTCCTCTGCATTTCTAGTGTATTAGTAGCTGGATCCAGATGTTAGATGAAACTTAAATCTAATTTATGTGGACAAGAACATAATGTGATAACTACAATTTTAAAGGAGGTGCATCATGTCTCATTTTATTTTTGAAATGTTTTTAGTTTATATATATTAATTCCTTGGAGTTGCAGAACTTTTTTTTTAATTGTTGATAGACCTTTATTTTATTTATTTATTTATAAGTGGTACTGAGAATTGAACCCAGTGCCCCACACATACCAGCTAAGTGCGTTAACACTGAGCCCCAGCCCTGAGTTGCAGAATTTATAAGAATCAAATTCTGTCATTTCATTTTCATTTGTTAACTGGAATAATTTTTATATGACTGTATTTTCTGTCACCTACTCTGGCTATCCAGTTGCATATATAGGAAAAGCTTGAAGAAGGCATAATTCTTTCCTGCTATGCAGTTTTCAAATAATAATGAGTACTTCTAAACATATTGGATGGATTTCAATTAAATTTTTAAATTCCTCTTTGTATGTGCATGCGTGCATGTGCTGTGTACATGCCCATGTTTCTGATTCTGGGCATCAACTCCTTGGGCACTAAGTTGTATCCCCAGTCCTTTTTGAAAATTGTTATTTTAATTTTGAGACAGGGTCTAGCTGAATTTCCCAGACTGGCCTCAAATTTGTCATCCTCTGGGCTCCAGCTAACTTTTGTAATTCTTAACCATCATAGATGCTACATTGTCCAACCATTGGTTAGTGGAGACACCTCTGTAGGTTGATTCTTTTTTTTTTTTGTTTGTTTTTTTTTTGTTTGAGAGAGAGAGAGAGAGAGAGAGAATTTATTTATTTATTTATTTTAGTTCTTGGCGGACACAACATCTTTGTTTGTATGTGGTGCTGAGGATCGAACCCGGGCCGCACGCATGCCAGGCGAGTGCGCTACCGCTTGAGTCACATCCCCAGCCCTGTAGGTTGATTCTTGCGTCCTTTTGATATGATTTTGGAATCTCTGGTGTTTCCTTGTGATGTCCAGATTTTGCATCCTTGTGTACATTTCCTGCATCAGACTGAAAATCTGCATTTTCTGCAGAACCTCTGGTTTTAATGGGAAATGATATTTACGGAGCATAATTTAGGACATTTGGATCTTATTGTTGCTGGGTTGTTTATTCTAAACTTTTTGATTTATTTATTAATGATGTGAAAATGTTTCTACAATTTCAGTGGACAAAGCTGGGAAATATATACTATACCTTACCTAGTTATATTTTGTATTGAAATCTAGGATCACTGAATTTTTATTTAACTTCAACGGAATTCTACCTGTATCTCCTTTCACTCAGAGACTCATGGTTCCCAAGGACACTGGGGGATGGTAAAATTAGAATATTTTGTATTTCTATTGTCTTATCTCATCTACCCATATAATAGTTTCTGAGTAATAATACTACTGCCACCATCATTTATAATTTCTGAAACCAGTAAAGGAAGAAAAAAATTCTTCTTGCACTCTCCATATTTTCTCCCTGTTTTAAATGACAGCAGTATATCTATATATTCAGAGTGTATACAATGCTCTCTCCTTTTTATTTCATTTTAGGTACTGGGGATTGGATGCAGGGACACTTAACCAGTGAGCCACATCTCCAGCCCTTTTTAATTTATTTTTTATTTTTTTAAAGCTTTTTAGTTTGAGTTCATCCCATTTATTTTTATTTTTTTTAAAGAGAGAGAGAGATAATTTTTTAATATTTATTTTTTAGTTTTTGGCGGACACAACATCTTTGTTTGTATGTGGTGCTGAGGATCGAACCCGGGCCGCATGCCTGCCGGGCAAGCGCGCTACCGCTTGAGCCACATCCCCAGCCCCTTAATTTATTTTTTAAAAACTGAGAATCACACCCATTGCCTCACACGTGCTAGGCAAGCGCTCCCGACACTGAGCTACAATCCCAGACCCCTTTTTAGTTTTTACTTTGAGACAGGGTCTCACTGAATTGCTTAGGGCCTCGATAAATGACTGTGGCTGGCTTTGAACTCAGAATTCTTGTGCTTCATCACCCCAAGCTGCTGGGATTACAGATGTGTGCCACAGTGTCAGGCTTTCCTTTTTAATATATATATGTACACAAAAACACTCATGTGGGGGCTACTTAGGATTGAACCAGAGTTGCTATACCACTGAGCTTTATCCTCAGCCCTTTTTATTTTATTTTTTTGAGACAAGAGGGTCTTGCTGAGTTGCTAAGGCTGGTATCCAACTTGGAATCCTTCTGTCTTGCCACCATGCTGTCACTTTCTTTTTGGCCACTTTTTGAATCCTTTTAATACTTTATATTTCTTTTGGCTGTTTAAATTTTTCTTCTGTTGGCTTTGTTTTTCTTAGGCTTTGTTAGCTATGTTTATTCACTGCCCTGCCCCTGTTTAGCTTTCATTTCTAGAGTGATTTTTGTCTGTTGCTTCATTTCTGAATTTTCCTGTTTGATTTATTTTTGGTATCATTTATTTAATAACATCTTTGGTTTGTTTTGAAATAGTATATTATAGTTCTGTTTCAGAGGGGTGTGTGTGTGTGTGTGTGTGTGTGTGTGTGTGCTATGCTTTTTTTGGTCTCCAGGGTGTTATTCTGCTCTTTATTGTTTTTTTTCCTAATAGTAACACTATTTGAAGTTTAACCTCAGTATTTTTCTTTTGCTTGTTTTTTTTTAAAATATTTATTTATTTTTTAGGTGGACACAATATCTTTATTTTTTTTATTTATTTTTATGTGGTGCTGAGGATCGAACCTCCTCTGCAGCTAGTAACTTGTGCTGGCAGGGAGGTCTGGTGGTCCAGTTTTTCAGAGTTCACAAGTGACTAGGCTATCCAGCCTCTCTAACCTTACCTGGTCTCTGTGTGCTAACCTCTTGGTGCCTATAGCCCTCAGCACATTAGCCCATGTCCTTGCCTAGTACCTGTTTTGGGATTCTCTTTCTCCACAGTGCTGTATTCTGTTCCCTTGTAAATGCTTGGACCTTTAGGCTGTAGTTATTGGTAGTTTATGCCTTCCCATCTGTTTGTAGTTTGAGATTGTGAAGGTACCGTGTTATTAATTTTGTTGCATTGTCTTTGACCGTCTAGTAGCTCTTTTGCTGTGTGAGGATTTAGGAACATCCATCAGCTATGCTGCCAAGTGCCATCTTCCCAGATGCCTTTATACTAAGCTCTGGACCACAAATGCTAATTATTAAATCCTGACTTGCTGTCATGGCTGCCATTATTCTAGCATAAACTATGGTGTGATTGGTGGGAGGTGTTGGTATAAAAGGCATGTCCAGACAAAGGAATATTTTATCTCTATCACTGGCTTTTATCCCCTAATCCCATTACAAATTTCTCCACATACTGGTCAAGCCTGTGTCAGAGGCACAATTATTTAATAGTTTCTAGGCCACATTTAGATTCTTACAAGAGACTCCCTGGTCCCATTTTCTATAGATGCCCTGACAGACCTGCGAAATGTTACCATTGGTGAGAGGGCATTTTCTACACCACCACCCAGCCCATTGCTTGTGTCAGGTTTGAGTTTTCCTTTTCTGTTAAAAGTATGTCTAGTTTTTTACAGGTAGCTTGAAATAGGTTAGCTTTTCAGGAAAAATAAACAACTAAATTAGTGGGTAGGCTTGGATATTTGAGGAAATGTGTTACTCTGTACTATTTCTGTTGCATATGTTTGTCTGATGTAATATACCCTTAGACAATTACATCTGAATTTTTACATATTACAAACATAAACTTTACCTCTTTTAGGTGTTATGACAGTTTCAGCATATGTGCATACATTCTAAATATAAGTGTTTATGAGATGTAATTGCATACTTCAGTTGGGGAAAAATCTCAATGTGTAACCATTGGGTCACTATTACTGCTTATTTTATTTAAATATAAAGCATTGCAGTAGGAAAAAATACTTTCCAATATTGGTAATACCAACAGAAGTAAGAATAAAATGCCAAAGAACCTATGGACTAAGATGTACCCTTTATTTCATGAATGCAAAATATATTATCGTTATTTTCAATGGGAAAAGGAAAATATTTTCAACAAATGTGCTCTAACAACTGGATATCCTTATGGAAAAAACAAACAAAAAACCCCTACCATGTGCCATACATAAAAATTAATTTAAGATGGATCATTGATCTAAACATAAACTAAAAACTATAAAGCTCCTAGAAGAAAACGGGAATATTTTACAGTCTTGATTTAGGCAGTTATGAAAATTAATTAATCTAGAATACATAAAATAAACCTGAATCAACAACTCATATTGTAAGGGTCCGGCGAAACGTCGGAGAAGGAAAGACCACACGAGACTAGCTTCATGCAATGGCAAGGGGGATTTTTATTAGGGATCCGTTCAACGCATTGGGACTCTGTGCTCACTCAAGAAGGGAGAGCAGCCCAGAGCCCAGAGCAGAGGTCAAGCAGAGCTTAAGTACACTTTTTGGAGGGGGGGGGGGGCTTTGCATACATCAGAACAAATCATCATGAGGCGTGGGGAAATTGAACAACAATTCTGATACATGGTTAGTCCATTCATTGGCGGGAACAGTTTGGGCAGGGGTGATTGGTCACTTCTAAGTGGGGTACACATTCAAACTGATTGGTTCTGGGGCCTGGATGCCTACGTGCCATGCTACCTGGAACCCTTAGCTATTAAACAACCAGGGAATCAATGGAGATATTTACTGAGCAGCTCCTGCATTGTCCTAACAACTTTACAGACATTACAGGTTCCGGGGATAGCAGGGGAATTGTTTACTTTTTAGCCCAGGCCTTGCAATCTAGAAGCTTTACAATGTCCTAGTCTTTTACACTTTAACTCAGACTTTTGCAGCTTAGAATCAGCTTAGAAATTTTACCTTTACAATATAAGTCAATAATAAAGCCGTATCAGTTTTTTAAAATTTTAGTTTTTAGTTATAGTTGGACACAATGCCTTCATTTTATTTATTTTTATGGTGCTGAGGATCGAACCCAGGGCTGCTGCACATGTGCGAGGCGAGCGCTCTACTGCTGACCCACAACCCCAGCCCCAAAGCCACATCAGTTTTAAGAAGTGGACAGAGTTAAGCAGAGATGTGAATGGCAGATTAACACATGAAAAAGTGCTTAGTATGGTTAGTCCTCAGGAAAATGCAAATTAAAGTAAGCTACCTCCTAGCCACTAAAAGTGGCTAAAGAGAAAAGGCTGATAACTCAGAGTGCTATCAAGAATGTCAGCACATATAAGAGAATCTTTTAAGTTCTTGTGGGAATGAAAATAGTACAGACATTTATAGACAGTTTGACAGTTTCTTTTTTTTTTTTTTTTTTTTTTAGAGAGAGAGAATTTCAATATTTATTGTTTAGTTTTCGGTGGACATAACATCTTTGTTTGTATGTGGTGCTAAGGATCGAACCCCGGGCCATAAGCATGCCAGGCGAGCGCGCTACTGTTTGAGCCACATCCCCACCCCAGTTTGACAGTTTCTTAAAAGTTAAATATGTATCTCCCTGTTACTAATCTATTAGAGAAATGAAAATTGTCGCTTCATGTAGGTGGGTTGGGAGTTAGCTGGGAAAGTGGTTGAGAACTTTCTGGTGTGGTAGAAATGTTTTGGATTGGATTTAAAGAAGGTATATAACTTTATAAAAACTGAACATATAATTGAGTATATTAAAATTTCCACATTTCATGTGTAAATCAGTATAAATTTGAAAATACAATGCAGATTAGAAAACATTTAATGTATTTTTGCAAGTATAAACTTTTCTTTAGAGTTGAACTATAATCAAAGGTTTTACATTTGCTTTTGCTCACTGTCTGACAGGCATTACTGTAGCATGTGTGATGAGTTCCCCTGAACATGCACTGGTTATGAGATAAATATAACTAAAGGGTGTATGGTTGTGCTATGAACTGTTCAAAATCCTCCACTCAGTGATGGCTTTTTCTAGATGTTCAAGATATCTTCATAATAGCTTGTAGTAATGAAACTCTTTTTTTCATGAACGTTTCCCCCCTCCCCCCACCAAGGGGTCATCCTTCCATTTTACCATTTATATTTGATTAGGTTTTTATGGCACTGGGGATCAAACTTGGGGCCTTGTGCTCACTAGACGGAGCACTCAACCACTGGACTATGTTCCCAGCCCAATATTTGGTTAGTTTTCAAATATCCTTTGTCCTATTTTATGGTGGAAGAGCTGTTTTTATGTCTTAGCTATTTTGTTAATGTTTATATAAAAAATTCATTTGAATATGAAATGCAGCTTATTCTTTCTTGGGGATTGATTTCAGGGGTGCTCTATCACTAAGCTCTATGTCAGCTCTTTTTATTTATTTTGAGACAGGATCTCACTAAGTTTCGGAGACTGGCCTTGGACTGTGATCCTCCTGCCTTGGCCTCCCAAGTTGTTGGGATTACAGGTGCATTGGTCATCATAACCAAACTGGGGCCAGCTTTTTAAAGACAAAAGAAGTTTTCCTATGTAAAGTTTTCAGTTTTATGAGATTTTAAGATAAAATTATAACTTTTACGGATGCTTATGAAAAGTATGATCTTTTATACATCTGTTTTCTTGAAATTTGTCTCACATTTTTTACTGAATTTGTTGTGATATATAAATATGGATAAAAATATATCTAGATAGACTATTCTTTGGAATATTGTCAGTGGACTAAATAAAAATATTGTAGGCTCTGTTTTCAATACTTTTGGGAAAGGGGACCAAGAAGACATTAATTTTTGGTTTATAATGAGAGATGCTTGTTCTTGTTTTTTTACCTTGAACAAATGGTTCTTGTTTTTTACCTCGAACACAGAGCCACAATACTGAATTAAAAATAAAAAAAAAAAACAGTCCAGTCTGACTTTGTGATATGGTAAACAGATTTATAAATAATGCATACAAATAGAACTTGTATAATTGAATCCTTTTCTTTTAAAGTTACTGGTTATTAAAAACTTTGTTGGAGCCAGGCGCTGTAGCACATGCCTGTAATCCCAGCTGCTCAGGAGGCTGAGGCAGGAGGATGGAAAATTTAAAGCCAGCCTCAGCACAGGTAAGGTGCTAAGCAACTCAGTGAGACCCTGTCTCTAAATAAAATGCAAAATAGGGCTGGGGTGTGGCTCAGTGGTTCAGTGCCCTAAATTCAATCCCTGGTAACTCTCTTTCTCCCTCCCAGGGAAAACAACAACAAAACTTTGTTGGAGCTCACATGTGTTAACAATTGCCTAGTGGGTAATCTACTTTTTTTTTTTATGAATTGTTGAAAGTGTAACATTCGAGAAATCCTCCTTGCTTGTGTGCTATTAAAAAGTGGGGGAATAGGTGGATGGGCATCTGATGCAGAGGCAGCAGACTTCACTAGGGTAGAGCCAGGTAAAGGGTTTTAAATTTAATATTATGTTATCTCTTTAGACTATGGCAACTTAGTGTTTGTTGTTTTGGGAGGTTAGAGTACCTCTTTTTTTTTTTTTTGTACGGGGGTTTGAACCCAGGGATGTTTTACCACTGAGCCATACCCCCAGCAATTTTTTGTTTTGTTTTGTTTTGAGATGGGTCTCCATAAGTTACTGAGGCTGGCCTTGAATTTGCCAACCTCCTGCCTTAGCCTCCCCAGTTGCTGGAATTACATGTGTGCTACCATGTCCAACTGGTTATATCACATTTTTATTTTTTATTGCTAATCACTCATTCATTGCTTTTAGTTAAGTGTCTACTATGAGCAAGGTTCTCTTAGGGTGCTGGGTAAACATACAGACAGTAAAAAGCAAATGACCCATTGTGAAAGGCTGCATCAAATATGGTGGTTCTTAAACTGGGAGCCTAGGAATGCTAAAGACAGTTGGGCCATGGTTTAAATGGCTTGCATACTTGAGAGAGATTCAGATCTTGGGAGAGGTTAGGAACCTTTGTTCTGGAGCCTGACTTGAAATGGGTATTGATTTCTATGTAAATGCAAAGAGGCATTAGACTCTATGAATTCCCTAGGTAGTTGATTCCATTGTAACCTCTGATGGGTGATCAGATTAAATGGGGGAGGGGCAATTGTTTCATTTCATATCCCAATAATTATAGCTTATTAGAACTCTGACAAGTTTCTCTTGTTAGTCTCTTTGACATAACATTGATGGTAGAGCTAGAAAATTATTTCTTACAATTTCCTCTATGGTTATTTTCACCACCAAGTTACAGAATATGGTAATATTATACACAGGTAAATGGGGGCACTATTACATGTTAATTGTCAGCAATCTGCTATTAAAGTTTTCTTTTGACAGTAAAAGCTTTTCTGAACACAAAGGATTAGGAAAATTACCTTGATCCTTGTTTTGAAGATTTTCAGTTGATGAAGTAGGCAGAATCTAAATGTGTTTCTACAAACTTGTGAAATTTCGTTTGTACTAACCCTTGTGACTGAATGAATCACTAAGATGGGCACAGAGGAGCAGAGTTTTGTGCTGGATCACCGCTTTGACTTTAGGGCTCCAAGCAAGAATTTAAGAAAGGTTTCTTTGTTGGTAAGAATTGAAATATTAATAGATCTTCAACATGAGGGCTCCCTAATTTCTGAGGAGGTACTTGCGGGGGTGTAAGGGGGAAACCAGGGAGTCTTTAGGGACAGGAATATAATATTTGTTAGTAACCTTGACAAAACTCCCTTTTTAATATATATTTATTTTTCCTATAAAGGATCTTCTTCTGTTTTGTATGTTAACACAAGGGGCATATATCTCTGGCACTGAGCTGGGCTTTGCAGCATGTATGTCTTTTGAATATTTCTTCCAACTTGGGCAGCTTTCTGTATTAAAAGGCTAACACCCTTAGTAAGATATTCTGGGAAAGAGGACCCCTTGATATTTGAAAGGTAAGAAATCCATTTAAATTACATGATGACTTCTAACACAGTCCCACTGCTGGGTTTGCTTGTTTTAATGTAAGTGATAGATACAGTGGTTATTCCAGTTCAGTAATTGGATGTGAGTTCTATAATATAAATGACATTTCATGGCAAATGTGAGGACCCTGTCGATGGCACTTATTTTTGGTGTTGCCTGCCTTTAGGTTTAAAGGCAGAAACCTGTAATGGAATTAATTATCAGAACATTTATTCAAAGATTAGTGGGATGCATTTGTAGTGCCTTTAGTTGTTAGGTGACTATTTGGTTATTGTGTATGACACAGAATATGTGTGATTTCCACTGCTAGTGTGTGCAGTGCAGCAATAGAAATGCTAATAAGGCTGCCTGTAAAGAGGGCCACCATCAATACCTTGTCAGCAGTTTGCTGCTAGGTAGTCTTCTTGGAAAGACATAGTCTGTAATCAAAGAGGAGTTTCTGAAAATAGCAAACAGATAGAAAAAATGTTATAGTAAAAAGTAGTGCTTATTGCTTGCTTTCTCCTGGCTTCAGTTACACTGTATTAATGAATTTCTTCCTTCCTTTTTAAGTGTACACAGCCTCAGTGGTATGTTACAGTATGGGTGGGATTTGGTTAATACTCTGCATTTCAGGACTTGTTTATAAGGTAGCATTGAGTGGAACATCTTAGGATCAGTTCGAGACTCTTCAGCTTCCATATTTCAGTACTCTGTCCCTCTTTACATTTAGGAACACTCAGCATTTTTGAGGCAAGGTTTGTGTAGGGATAATATGATGTGAATGGAAGGTAAAAAGAGTATGTGACTTTCTCTTGCAAGCAGTTAAGGACATGTGTGACTGCTCTATATGTTTAGAAGTTTTTAAGTGTAAATAATTGCTCACCAGACTGTTGGCACAGATAACTATAATTATTTTGGCTTGTTCCTTGTTAGTTTTATGTATGATGGGTGCAGGTTTTGACTCTCTTAGACATTTGTCATCCACTGGAAAGCTACGTATATGGAAAAGAAACAGTGGAAACATACCAGGGTGGAAAGAAAGGGTGAGAGAACAATACCCATTGTGCCAAGGCTTGTGACACAAAGCAGCCTGGGTTTGTTTTTTTGTGTAATTGTTATGGAATAGATAATATGTTTACATGATTCAGTAACCAAAATATATTAGAAGGTACACAGACAAGTTAGCCTCCAATTCTTGGATTTTTATTTGCCCAAATTCTTTTTCAAACCTCACCCAAGATAGGTAATCATTGTTAATACATTCATATGTTTCATTCCGAGTGACTCTATGCTTGTAGAAGTAAATACAAAGGTATCAAAATAGGCATATTGGTCTGCAGCTGGTGCCAAAGAAATTCATGTTGTAGATTGCCCCGAATGTATAGAACATTTCCTTCTCCTCTTTAAAAATATACAGATGGATAGTATCCTGTTATATAGATGTTTTGTAGTTTAAATAAAATAATTAAATAATTAGTGCTCTATTAATCCATATTGGATTTGCTGCAGTGAATAAACTTGTTCATTGTTTTGTGTATGGGTAAATACTGATATTGTAATAACTTCATTTTATTTATTTATTTTTTATGTGGTGTTGAGGATTGAACTTAGTGCCTCACCTGTGCTAGGCAAGTGCTATACCACTGGGCTACAGCCCCAACCCCATGATTTTACTTTTCATGTTTTAATCTTTGACTGATTTATTTAGAATCATTTTTGCATAAAGTATAATAAAATAGGAATAAAACTTTTTTTTCCCCCTCAGCTGATTTCCCAGTAATCTCAGTGGAATTTATTTAATACTTAAGCTTTTCTTACTGTTTTGAATGCCATTTTTCCTCATATATTAAATTTCTGAAGATGATTTGTAAACTGACAGTAGCATGAATTATCCTTAAAATTACATGTTGCACATCTTCCCAGCTTTAAGTCTGAATAGTGTCACAGTGGTTTTTAGTGCGATGTATAAATATACTTGACATTAGAATTTATTACCCCAGTCTTTTTTCTGACCAACCCCAATGTTATAGAAAATTAGAAGTCTGGTAAAAACAAAACAAAACAAAACAAAACAAAACAAAAAAAAACAACAACAACCTTTTTTCTCTATCACTTGAGAAAATGTGGAACAAACAAGGACATTTTCTGTGTAACATGAAGTCAATAATCACACCTCAAAATTAACATTGATGCATTATTTCTGTCTAGTCTTGGGTCCCACACTTTCGTTAAGTTTTTCCATTATCTTCAGTTATGAAGACGATCTTGTTCAGAAGTGGATGTTATATCTAATTATCATCGTTCTTTTTTTTAATGATTACTTAGTTGTAGATGAACACATAGTATCTTTATTTATATTTATGTGGTGCTGAGGATTGAACCCAGTGTCTCACCCATACGAGGCAAGTACTTAACCACTGAGCTACAGCCTCAGCCCGTCATGGTTCTTTATACATCTGTAGTTTGAAGTTTTTTTGGGGGGTGCGTGGGGGGGTATTACCAGGATTGATCCCAGGGGCTTTTAACCATTGAGCCACACCTCCAGTCCTTTTTATATTTTATTTTCTGACAGGGTCTTGCTAAGTTTCTTAGGGCCTTGGTAAGTAGCTGAGGCTGGCTTTGAACTTGTGATCTCCTACCTCAGCCTCCCAAGCTGATACAGGCATGCGCTACCAGTAATGTTTTATTATTACTTAAGAAATGTTTGGGCCAGGCACGGTGGTATACACTTATAATCCCAACGGCTGGGGAATCTGAGGCAAGAGGATCATGAATTTAAGGCCAGCCTTAGCAAAAGTGAAGGTGCTAACTCAGTGAGACCCTGTCTCTAAGTAAAATACAAAATAGGGCTGGAAATGTGGCTCAGTTGTCAATGCCCCTGAGTTCAATCCCCGACTCCCCGCCACACACACACAAAAAAAGGTCTGACTGGGCACTGTGATGCTTGCCTGCAATCGTAACTCCTCGAGAAGTTGAGACAAGAGGATCACAAGTTTGAGGCCAGCCTCAGCAACTTAGGGATAACATGTCTCTCAAGAAAAAAGGGTGGGGCTGGGGATGTGGCTCAAGCGGTAGCGCGCTCGCCTGGCATGCGTGCGGCCCGGGTTCGATCCTCAGCACCACATACCAACAAAGATGTTGTGTCTGCGGAGAACTAAAAAATAATTTTTTTTTTTTTTAAGAGAGAGGGAGAGAGAGAATTTTAATATTTATTTATTTATTTTAGTTCTTGGCGGACACAACATCTTTGTTTGTATGTGGTGCTGAGGATCGAACCCGGGCCGCACGCATGCCAGGCGAGCGCGCTACCGCTTGAGCCACATCCCCAGCCCTAAAAAATAAATATTAAAAATTCTCTCTCTCTCTCTCTCTCTCTCTCTCTCTCTCTCTCTCTCTCTCTCTCTCTCTCTCTCCTCTCTCACTCTCTCTCTCCTCTCTCACTCTCTCTTTAAAAAAAAAGAAAAAGAAAAAAGGGTGAAGTATAGCTCATTGGTAGAGCACCCCTAAGTTGAATTCTTTGTAAAGTTTGGTACATGGTTATATCATTTTTTTTTTTTAAAGAGAGAGTGAGAGAGGAGAGAGAATTTTTTTTTTTTTTAATATTTATTTTTTAGTTCTCGGCGGACACAACATCTTTGTTGGTATGTGGTGCTGAGGATCGAACCCGGGCCGCACGCATGCCAGGCGAGCGCGCTACCGCTTGAGCCACATCTCCAGCCCCTGGTTATATAATTTTTATGTTTGTAAATGTCAAATGTTTTATAATAAAGATTTTATGTATATATGCGAATACACACACACACACATATTTAGTTGTTGATAGACCTTTATTTTATTTATTTGTATGTGGTGGTGAGAATCGAACCCAGTGCCTCACACATGCCAGGCAAGTGCTCTACTACTGAGCCCCAGCACCAGCCCATGATAACGATTTTTAAAGAAAAATAATGAAAATCAAGAAAGAAGATTGTACTAGTAGTGTGCTCTGTGGTATAGCACTTGCCTGGCACATGAGGCCCTGGGTTGGATCCCCAGCGATACCAAAGAAAGAAAGAAATGGAGAAAGGGAGGGAAGAAAATAAGAAATAAAAAGTAGAAGGTAGAAGAACTGGGAATTGCAAGAAGCACACTTGGGTTTCTTCATTGTTCCTGTAGGAGGGAAATAGGTGTACAAATTTGCCAGTTACTTATACCCTTCTGTATATGAAGCACCCAAGTCATAATACGTGTTTTCCCACTGTCTTCAGTGCTTCTTAGACAACCACTAATTTTGAGGAAAATAATACCAAAGGGATTAAATACCAGTGTAAACAGATGTTACTTGCCTAGGGTATGTGGTTAAGTAATGGGTGATTTCAGTGTTTGGAACATTTTTTTTTTTTTGAAGCACTTAACATTTATGACTTATTTGGGGGGCGGGGGCGGGGCTTTTGAGGGATTGGGAAAGGTCCTATTCCTCTCAGAATGCAGTCTTAGGGCTTCTCTGTCATTCTTGGTGACCATCTCCAGCATAATACGTGGTAGATGTTTGGTAAATATTGAGTACATGATTTGAGACAAGTGTATCTTAAAACTAATTTGAAATTATTATTCATTTATTTTTCATTACTGTCATTATTATAACATTTATGCATATTCTGGGAATTTCAAGAGACCATATTGTATCTTGACCTAGAAATTTTACCCAGTAAAAAATTTGATTTTTTTTCTCTGTGATAGTCTCTAGCAGTAGGCAGAAGTGTCACAGCTTGCTTAGACATTTTTTGTGGGAGTGTGTAGGGTGTCCAAATTTTCAGTGTGTTAAAAATGGAGGAAGGAGTTAAGATTAGAATGTTGTTTTTCTAATAGTCCCTGCAGCCGGCACCTTTTCATCGTAGCAGATCTTGATTTTAAAAGCTGTCTCTTTGTGGTAATTGAAATGTTCCCTACCTTGATTGTAGTGGTGGTTATACAACTTGTATACATTTGTCAATACTAATTGAAATAATGAGTGAATTAATTATATTCTGGGTAAATTATGCCTCAGTATTAAAAAAAAGAACTCAAACAAGAAGTAAAATCCAAAAGGTAATACTTGATTTTTTGGTGGGGTGGGGTGGGGAATATATGACCAAAAAAATTTTAAAGGAAAAGTACTTACTTCAAAAGACATTTACATATATGTTGATTTGGGTGCTTGAACATAGTGGAGAATCTTTTTAACCTAAATTAACTTAATTTAAAATGGATTTTGAGCCTGGTGTGGCATGACTGTAACCCAGAGACTCAGGAGGCTGAGGCAGAAGCATAGCAAGTTTGAGACCCAACCTCAGCAATTTTCTCAAAAGAAAAATATAAAAAAGGGCTGGGGATGTTGCTCAGTAGTAAGTGTCCTTGGGTTCAATCCCTAGGATTGAATGAAGGAATGAACAAATAAATAAATAGGCGTTGGCTGTGATCAATACACTCCTTGATTTCCTGTTTTGTACAGCAGCACTTTCCCAGCTCAGCTCACATTTGGCTTTCCATTTCTCTCCAGCATGTCATTGGCCTTTTGTTGGTCTGGCATGTGGACTGAAATAAGCTATCAGGGCATGTTTATGTGGGAATGAACAATTATAACAGATGGATATTAAAGGTTACAAAACATGTTTTGGCTTAAAGCAAAACAAAAACAAACAAAGACAGCAAATTTACATAAAATAGAAAAGTGTGAAAGTGATTTTTTTTCTTTCCAGTGTTTCTACTGATTTTCCTCTTTCTTACCTATTTGAATTTGTTTATTGGCAAATTGGAAATATTTTCTCCCTGTAATTCTGATTTTTATGCAGTTTTTAAGTCAATAATAATTTCTAAACCTGTATCACTAGTGTTCCTTAATACTGCAAATACCCATGCTGCTAAAAGTTTTTATTTTATGTAGTTATCAGCTCAGCCTTCTTGCAGTTTCATGCAGAAAGCAGTGTGTGCCAGGAGCTCATCATGTGGAGGGGGAGGGAGTTTGTTAAATTCACACAAAATAGATAAGGTTTGTCATTATGATAAAACATGATCCAGACTAGTATTTTAACCAGTGTCTTTTTTTTTTTTTTCTTTTGAATTAAAAGAATTTGTTTGTGGCTGGGGCTGTAGCTCAGTGGTAGAGCACTTGCCTAGCATTTGTGAGGCACTTGCCTAGCACTTGTGAGGCACTAGGTTCGATCCTTAGCATCACATAAAAATAAATAAATAAAATAAAGGCATGCTGTTCATCTACAACTACAAAAAAGTTGATTTTGTTTAATGTTGTCAGTTTTCTCAGGAAGGAAGCAGTATCATTTTTTTGGAAATGGTCACAAAGTTGCCTGAAATTGTACATTACTGAACAAAGTTGTCCCGGATATTATTTTCTGCATGCTTTTAGCTTTAATAGGTTCACTGTTGTTTTAAAAGTCCAATCTTGTTTAAATCAAACTTAAAATATTTCTTGATATTATGAGCTCAATCTGCATGCTCAAATAGATGCACATGTCTGTCCTACTGGAGATTGAACCCACTGATGCTTTATTTACCGCTGAGATACATTCTGAGTTGTTCTTTTATTTTGAAACAGAGTCTTGCTAAGTTGCCATGCCCTTGAACTTGTGATCCTCCTGCCTCAACCTGTGATGTCCCTAGAATTATAGGCATGCACCATCACTCCTAGTTTATGAGCTCAATGTTTAGGGGAAAAAATGCCTTAAATTTGAAATGGAGTTTTTTATATAGATTTTCCACTTTTTCTTGTTTAACTTTCTGCTATTTACTAGAATGTTTGTATAAATAAAGGGAAAATCTTGGGGTTTTTTTTTGTTTGTTTGTTTTTTGTGGTGGTGGTGGTGGTTGTTTTGTTTTTATGGTGTCAAGACCCAGGAAAATCTTGTATTGTTAAATAGTGTCTCATATCTAATTGAATTTGTACTTTAAAATGTTCAGTCATGGTTCTACTTGGGGAATGTTCTTACATTATTTTATTTCAGCTGGAGATGTGGCTTGGTGGCAGAGCACTTGTCTAGCATGTGTGAGGAGGACCTGGGTTGGATCATCCCCAACACTGCAAAACAAAACTTTATTTTATTTCAGCTACTAGAGTCTGAAAGGGGGTCTATCTGTGCAGTTTGTTCATCTGATGGAGCAGCTATTCTTCTTCTTTTTTTGGGGGGGTGGGGGTGGGGGCGGTACCAGGGATTGACTCAGGAACACTTGACCACTAAGCTACATCCCCAGTTCTAGTTTGTGTTTTAGTTAGAGACAGAGTCTCACTGAATTGCTTAGTGCCTCATGGTTGCTGAGGCTGGCTTTGAACTCACAATCCTCCTGCCTCAGTCTCCCGAGCTACTGGGATTATAGGCGTGTGCCACTGCGCCTGGCTTAGAGCATCCATTCTTATGTATGGTTCAGCAGTCTGCAGGTTCATATTGTTTTTATAACAATAACAAGACATCATGTGCCTTTCTGCTCTCAAGAACATATAGTGCATTTTCGAAAGGTGAAATGATGTGTGATAACTCAAGAGATTAAATTTAGAAACAGATGTGAGAATCTGTTTAAGTCAGACATAGGAGACTTACAAAAATAAAAGAATTACTTATTTACAAAATTTTGTTTGTTTAAAATTTATAGTTATGATGTTATTTATGTTAATGTGAACATGTAGTAAGTTTGTTATTGTTGTTCTTAAATGAATTGATAACTCTTTACATTTTTGTTTTCCAAAATAGCAAATGTGAACAAGGTATAACCCACATAAAAAGTTCTTCTGATTCTTCAGTAGCTTTTAAGAACACAAGGAATCCTAGCCAGGTGCAGTGTGTCATGCCTGCAATCCTATATTGGCTTGGGAGGCTGAGACAGAGAATCACAAGTTTGAGGCCAGGCATGGCAATCCTGTCTCAAAATAAAAAAAGAGCTGGGGATGTGGTTCAGTAGTAGAGTGCTTCAGTAATCCCCCTGTGTCATTGTCATTGTCCGTCTGTTTCCCCCCTCACCCCCCACCCCCCCCAAAAAAAAAAGATAAGGAATCCTGAATCAAAGAAGTTTGGGAACCACTTCTGTAAAACATGAATTGACTCAGTGAAATCTTTTCAGGATTTTAATTACAAAATCTCAATGATAATCTTTAATCACAAATTAATGATTTTTTATTTTTAAAACAATAAATACAGTGTCAAATTTATTCGATGTTTAGTTTGTGAATCTCCTAGAGAATTTTGGTAGTCTGCTGTCCAGTCATCTTCCTATTCCCCAGTATCTTGCTCACTATTGTGACATCTCAACCTGTGATTGGTGTGTGGCAGCAGGGCTTTGTGCTTTCCTGGATTCGTCCTGAATGAGAAACACAACCAACACTATCACCATCACCACCAAACAGTAATCAAAATAATTTTAAAATGTCTAATTTTATGATATTTGAGCTTGATTTTTAAAACTATAAGAATGTTTAAAGCTTTAGTAAGAACTTAGGCCTGAGTGGAGAAGAACTATCTTCAATGCGGGCAAGCACCATCCAGTCTGCCTTGGTCCTTGGCAGAGTTAACAGTAACAATTTCTAACTATGCTATGAATAGCTATTTTCTCTTCCTTTAATGAGAGAAATCTTTTGGCCCAAATAAAAAATTTGTGGTTATATGCTTATCTGATATAACCATAGTTGCTGGATAGAAAGTAGGTTTTAGAAGAGAGTTCATTTAGTCTACAAATTTTGGAGATTCAAGTTTTTGATCTTACATGCTAAATTGACTCTTCACATCCTTACTTTGGATCTTTTAAAAGCTTGAATTTCGTGTTTAATGTTTTTGTGGGTTTATCAGATAGAACTAATTAGAAGGATGGGTGGGTAGATGTAGGAAGATAGATGGGTGGATGAAAAAAAAAGATGGGTGGGTGGGTGGATGCGAAGGCATTTATTAAGGAATTGGCTCACACAGTTATGGAGATGATGAAGTCTATGACAGGCCATCTGGAAACTGGAGACCCAGAGAGGCTGATCATTTGGCTCAGTCCAAGAATCAGAGAAGCTTACAGTGTAATTCCCAGTCTGAGGCCAAAGGCCTGAGAACCCTGAGGGATCCCTGTTTTGAGTCACAGAGTCCAAGCTTTGCTGTAAAACAGGTAGTTCTGATATCCAGGGGCAGGAGAAGAAGGGTGTCAGGATTTGAAAAGAGAACAAATTTTCCTTTTCTCTGCATATTTATTCTGTCCTGGCCCAAGGCTGATTGAAGAAAGTTCTTCCCAAACTAATACACCAGTCTTCTCTCCAGAGGCACTCTCAGAGACACACCCAGAAATACTGCTTTGCTCCCTCTCTAGTATTTCTTAATCCAGCCAGAATACTGACACTGACCATCACAGACAGGATGATGGTGTACATTGTATGGTACACATGTGTATTTACAGGAATGCTCATTAGTTTAGTATGTCTGTCCCATGTTTGAAGCCTCCCTTTAAATAGAGTTTGTGTGTGTGCAACATTAAGGACAACTGGTTATCTAGACCCAGCCTCCTTGTTTCCAGTGGAGGCCAAGAAGGAGTGATTTTTCTATGGCTACCCATGTACTCACTCAATTTTGATCTCTCCACTGCAAAAGTATACAGGGATTTCCTGAAAATGCTAGTGTTTATACACAATATAATCCTAGATAGAACATGTTTTAATGAGTTTTGACTCATTAAGTTAGCAATTAAGATATGATTTAATTTTTCATGCATCTTTTTGGTCCTACCAAAATATTGATTGATTTTTGTCTAGGTCGAATTAAAAATAATTTTTATAGAAAGGCAAACAAACAAGACTTCTTCAAGAAACAGTGGTTTTGAAATTGTTTCTGACATACCTGAACTTATGTTTCAGTACATTTTGGGTTGCCTCATCTTTCTGGGGAACTGTGTGTAGTCAGTTATGTGTCCATCTTGGATGTAAGCATTTTAAGAAGCCATCTACCTTCCTAGAATTCCACCTTCATGCTTCACCATTGGAATTATGATGACTCACATCCTTCTGGATGGCTCAGATGCTGTCGTCTCTTGACAATAGTCTTTTGGATTGAGAACCACTCACAGAAGTTGTTTTTTTTTTTTTTCTCCCCATTTTGGTTTTAAATTTAGAGACAGGGTCTCACTGAGTTGCTTAGGGCTCACTAAGTTGCTGAGGCTGGCTTTGAACTTGCGATCTCTTGCCTCAGCCTCCTGAGCTGCTGGGATTACAGGTGTGTGCCACTGCACCGGCCACTCATAGGTTTTGAAAGAAATTAAATTTTTTTTAAAAATTGTAAATGGAGGTTATAATTGCCTGTATTTGTAGGGTACAAAGTGATGTCATACAATGTAGATACATGTCATACATGTACATACAATGCAGAATTTTTTTTAAGAGAGAGGAGAGGGGGAAAGAGAGAGAGAGAATTTATTTATTTATTTTAGTTTTTTTCGGCGGACACAACATCTCTGTACGTGGTGCTGAGGATCGAACCCGGGCCAGGTGAGCGCACTACCGCTTGAGCCACATCCCCAGCCCCAATGAAGAATTCTTAAGTGAATCTAATTAACATGGCCATCACCTCAAATACATATCTTTTTTTGTGTTGAGATTATTTAAAATTTCCTCTGAGCAGTTTTGAAGTGTACAGTACGCTATTTTTAACTCTGTTCACCAGCTGTGCAGTAGATCTAAACCCTGTTCATCCATTCTGAGACTTTGTGTCCTTTAACTGTTGTCTCTTCATTTCCCCATTTCTCTCTCTCTTTTTCTTTTAGTTGTAGATGGATATAATACCTTTATTTTATTTTATTTTTATGAGGATTGAACCCATTGCTTTACATGTGCTAGGTGAGTGCTCAGATCCCACAACTGAGCCACAATCCCAGTCCGTTTTTCTATCTCTTAGTCTCTGTAACCACCATTCTACTGTTTCTGTGGTTCATTATTTTAGATTCCACATGCTGTGAAATGTGAAAAGTTAGTATTTGAAAAAAGTAAGTTAAAAGATAGTATTTGACTATCTGTGCTTGACTGACTTCATTTAGTATAATTTACAGTTCCATCTACATTGTCACAATGACAGACTTTCCTTCCTTCCTTTCTGAAGATGAATGGTGTTCATCCTATGTAGATAGGACATTTTCTTTGTCTGTTTATCTGTTGGTAATCACTTAGGTTGATTCCATAATTTGGTGTTGCAGTCACTATGGGCATAGAGACATCTCTACCAAATTGATGTCACATCTGTTGGGGTAACAACCAGGAGAGGGATTGCTGGATCTGATTTCATTTTGGTTGGTCTCATTTTCCCCATAGTTAGATAGAACCTATGGGAAGTTTGTCTTTAGATTGATTGTTTTTTTTGTAGATGATGATATGCTTGGAGTTGTCTTTGACTTTGGAAGTATAGTGATTTTGACTCCACTGACTTGCTCTTCCCCAATGTTGGGGATTATTGAAGCCACTGACTGTCTCCCCAAGGTCTTAGTGAGGTTGATGGTTGCAACAGTCCTTGGCTGTAGCAATTGTTGCAGCACACTCAAAGGGACATCGTAATATTTTTGTAGAATTTCCCCTTCCTCTGTATGTGGAGTGTCCCTATCAGATGAGATTTTATGTGCACATTTCTAAATTTTGTAGTAAACCTCTAATAATCATCTAGCTCTTCATTTTCCTTTTGCTGTATTGTGGAAATACTTGAGAAGTTTCTCCAGAAGATGTCTTTATAAGCTTTTCATATTCAAATGTCAGCTGCTTATATTCCCCCATTTTTTTCTAATTTCTGGAAAATCTTGGTTATATTGGCTTATGAAACAATAATTTTGTTTTTATTTCACCCAACTCTGAAACCAGATCTTGCATTATTTGAAATATGACCTGTCCCCCATTCACTAAGCAAGAAAAATTTGAGGGAGATACTCCTATCATCTCTAGCAGATTACTCTTACTTGATAATTATTCATTTGATAACATCCAGATTTGTAGCCTGGCTAGCTTGTTCTTGGCACCTTGTTATGGGGCAGCACCAGCATCACTCAGGAGGAAGAGGCTAGGCTACAATGCTAGTTGCTCAAAAACGAGTTTTGCTCCTGAAATACGTTTTATTTGAAGCCAGCTTTGAAAGAAGATTGAAGAAATTTATTGTTTCCAAAGTTACATCTTCAAAATCTCTGAAGGCTAATAAGGAGAAGAGGCAGATAAGTGAGACAAAAGGCAGGAGATGTACAAGAGATTTTTATTTTGTGTTTGGCAGGAGGAGGGGGAATCTCACTGGGCTTCCCAGTTCCCCCTCCCCTGTGTGCAGTTGAGTTTGCTTCAGTGTTTGTCCATTAAGCAACACTGGAGGGACAGGAGTGGCCTCCTCTGGGGATGTGAGGGCTTGATGGTACCTTCCAGGAGCAGCACGGAGATTGAAAATGCCCTTTTCTTTAACCAGGTGAATTTAAGTTGCTGTTGGTTCTCATTTGTTTTTCAGGCTGCCTCTGAGTTGTGTTGGACACCAATGAATGCCTCCTCTTAGTTTCTTCTTCTTTTTTTTTTTTTTAATTTATTTTAATATTTATTTATGTATTTTTTAGTTTTTGGCGGACACAACATCTTTGTATGTGGTGCTGAGGATCGAACCCGGGCCGCACGCATGCCAGGCGAGCGCGCTACCACTTGAGCCACATCCCCAGCCCTCCTCTTAGTTTCTTGATGATGATGATTATTTTTTAAAATATTTTTTTAGTTGTAAATGGATGTTTCATTTCGTTTGTTTGCTTGTTTGTTTATTTATTTATTTATTTATTTATTTATATGCAGTGCTGAGGATTAAGCCAGGGCCTCACACATTCCAGGCAAGTGCCCTACCCCTGAGCCACAACTCTGGCCCCCTACTATTATTTTTTAATTTGCAGAAAGACATTCCTAAGGAAATTAAGACCTTTCCTGGAAAAGACTGACTGCTTAAGTCAATGAATGTACTGTATTAATAATCATAAAAGCTCTCTTGGAAAACACATTCGTTCAATGTCTGTGTCTGTGTAAGGGAAAAAGGAAGGATCCACTGAGTGAGCCGTGTGGCTGATAAAATGAGCACGGTTGCCCTTGAATAGTAGTCTCCTGTTGACCCTTAATGTCTCCTTTTTCTTTCTCCTGGTCTGCTCTTGTTAGTCATCTTTGTGAGTTAGTTACAGTTTTGAATGTTTAATTCAGTTCTGACTTTTGAATTGGATAATTTGAGCACTTTTGTCTGTCAATCAAAGCCCTATAGAAATCATCCCTCTTCTCCCAAATACTGTTCCCCAAGCTCTGGTGGGAAAGAAGCGTGGGTTTTGTCTTCTATTCATTTCCTTAAATTCCTGTGTAGTTTTCATTTCCAGTGAGACCCAGGCCTGGGATGTACAATCCTTAGTTAAAATTGGAGTGGTTTGACCCTCCTTTCGTACAGAACTGCCATCTTGAAACCTCACTGGGAGATGTTCTCCTGTGAGGTGCTGTCTCTGGCTCTGGGTGTCCCAGCACTTGTAATCTTTCTTTTATTGTGAAGGTGAAATGATGGGAGATTACTTCCTGGTGGGCTCTTCTCTTTCTCTGGAAATATTCCCCAAGATCCTTTCACCTAGGAAGCTTCTCCTGCCTTCCCTCTTGGTTCAGCACTGTTTAAAATATGTCATTTATTAACCCTTGACTTTTACGCCATCATTTAGTTACATCACTAGTCAATAATGAGTTACATTTATGCTTCACTTGATAGGCTTCTAGAATTTTTAAGACATGAAGTTGCTCCATCCCCACAGCCAACATGGCTTGTTTTTATATTGTTATTGTACTAGCATGATTTGAATCTGAGAGGAGCAAAGCCTGTAAGTGGCCTCTTGATGTTTCCTGACTGATTCTTCATTTGTGAAACAGTGTTAGTAATGCCCAGCCATTGAGAGCCAATCCATGCAGCTGATACTAATTTGTTTAATCCTTGTAATTTAATGAGGTAGGGACCATGAGTTTTCTCCCACTTTTTTTTTTTTTTGGGGGGGGGGTGGTGCTGAGGATCGAACTCAAGGCCTCATATGTCAGGCAAGTGCTTTTACCACTGAGCTACATCCCCAGCCCTCTCCCACACTGTATATTTGAGAGAATTGAGGTTTGAGAAAAATTCCGTACCCAAACTCGCATAGCTAGTAAGTTGCAAAGCCAGAATTCAAAAACCCAGGTGGTTTGGGTTAGATGAGATGATCCTAAGTTTATTTCTGGCTTTAGTTTTCTGTGATTTTGAACAAATATTTGACAAGTTAGGGGTAGGAATTATCATTAGTATTATTTTGGTACCAGGGATTGAACCCCGAGGTGGTGCTTAACCACTGAGCCACATTTCCAGCCCTTTTTAAAATTTTTTTATTTTGAAACAAAGTTTTGCTAAGTTGCTGAGGCTGGTTTTGAACTTGTGAGCCTCCTGTCTCAGCCTCCCAACCCCCTGGGATTACAGGTGTGTGCCACTGTGCCTGGCAGGAGTAAGATATGTGCGAATTTCCTGTGGATAACTTTTGTACCAGCCCAGTGTAGAGGTGATCTCACACTGGGAGAGGGGTACTCCCAGGACCCCTTAGCTGTGCTTAGTGCCTCAGAAGTTGGCTTCCTCTAAAGATTTCACTTTGTCAACCTTTAGGATGGTAATGTTAGCCTAATACATTGAAAAGATGAAGGGAAAGCATGAGGTATTTTCTCACATCATTTTATCTGTTTGGTTTTGTCTGAGCAAGAAATCTAGATCACATAAATCATCTGGTTCAGTCCTTTCACTTGACATGACTAAAGAAACTCACTGGAGGTGTGGCAGTATAGTACCTTCTGTAACAACACATTGCCTTCCTTTATAGATGTTTAATATTTAAGTTATTGGCCTGTTTAGAAATATTGTGCTTATTGCAGATTTAAATTTGTTTAAAATTTCTGTCTATCTTTTCTGTGTTGTATCTGTGGATAAAGATGATTCTGTTGTTTTTTTTTTTTTAACACAATGCTGCCCCTGTCTGGTTATGTGGTAGTACTACATTAGGAAATTCAACAATCCTTCAATTGCCTTGTAAAAAGTGTACTATTAGGAGTCATAAATCTAGATCCAAAAAACCCCAAAGCATTATATTTTTGAATTATTAATAAGCATTGGTGGGTCAGATGACAACTTAAAAACTATTTCACAAGGTTACCAGAGTTATTAACTTGGTTCAAAAAGAGAGGCAGTAGTACAATTGCACTAGATATATAGATTTTAGAACATTGTTGCTAGGACTGCTAGTAGATCCCAATTCCTCTATGCTCTGTGTAGTAGTTAGCATGAGCTGGGAAGTTCATTATGAGAGATCAGCACCATCCTCCATATAAAACAGTATTCTGGTGGAGAAATAACATTTCTCAGCAAAGTTCTTGAAATTATTCTGTGAAGCCATGGTTACAGTTACCTGCTTGTGGAGGATGCAGTATTTCTTTGAGCACTCACTCAGTTCCAGAAGGTATGTTTAAATTCTTCCAGTAGTTCTTTTGGGTTAGTGTCACTGTCCCCATTTTACAGCAGAGGGGAGGTTCAGAGAATCTCAGTGCCCACAGTTCCACAGTGGTGAGTTATGGCACTTGGGTTTGAACTACAATAAGATTTACTGTATTATTTCCATGAGTCCGTGTTCCCTAGCCTGTCGGACTGGAGCCAGGTTTCAGCCAGGTGTTATCCTTATCATCCTGGCCTTATTCTCCTTAAGAAACAAAACAAAATGAAAAATGGACCAGTGGTTTTCAACTGGAGATAGTTTTATTCCCACAGGGACATCTGTCGGTGTTCAGAGACAGTTTTGGTTGTTACAACTGGATGAGGGATGCCATTGCATTTAGTGGTTGGAAACCATGGATGTTGTTAAATATCTAGCAGTGCACTGGACAGACCCCCAACAAAGATCATCTGGCCCAAATGTCAGTGGGTGCAGAGGTGAGAACGCAGGTATTAGTATATTTTACGTTAATGGCTTTAGCTTTGAGTACTCAAGCACGCTTTGCTCTTTCCCTGGGTTTTTATTTTTCTTTCCACAGCGTGTAATCTCATCCTAATCCTGCTGCTTATCACTCAACCTAGGGAAGCTGCAGATTTTTGGGAGAAGGAAAAATAATTGTTCCTGTATCATAAAACAATCCTTATGCCTGCCAGGAATATTCCTGGGTGTCATACTCTGGTCTCCTAGACCTTCTATCTGCGTTCCTCAGGCCTTGGTGTTTGTGCCTCTCTCCCGGTGTGCTCAGCAGTTAGAGGCTAGACCACAGAGAGGATTAGGTTCTTCTCAGTGTTGTGCTGTCATCATGCAGGTGGACCATGTGAAGTGTGAATACATCTTCTACTTTGTCTGTTTTTATTTATTTCTCAGGTCTCCTCCTTTGTTTAAAAAATAATCTATTGGAATCTCTAAGTTCTGAGAGACTTATGGCAGGTCCCCCTTTCCCTACTGTTTCAGAGTTTTTCTGGGTCAGATGTTACCTCCTCCATACTCTTCTGCTGAAAATAATTACTCCTTTACCCACAACATTTATCCTACTTATTTCTCAAACTGGTTTGTCCTCTTTCCACCCCCTTTCCCCCACCCCTTGTAGAATAGGCAGAGCAGAATAATTGTTTTGTTTTGTTTCTGTGATGGTAGGGATCAAACCCAGGGTTGCATGCCAGGCAAGAGCTCTACTACTGAGCCACATCCCCAGCCCCAGAATAAGTTTCATCATTAAATTTTTCACTATAGAAGTACAAGAGGGATTAAAGACTAAAGACCGTGCATCATGTAGGATTATTCTCTGTATATATTGTCTATTTTATTAAAAAATTTAAAAGGCATGCTATTTGACGCAGTTAATTGCAAAGTAAGATAATTGCAAAGTAAGAAAATTGCAAAGTAAGATTCTTTTTGTATATGATATTTTGGAATAGACCTTCTTCACATTGGAATTCTGAGAGACTTATGGCAGGTCCCCCTCTCCCTACTCTTTCTGGTTCTTTTAATGGCTTAACTATTTTAGCAAAGGGTGTTTGGAAACTTCCTGGTCTTTAATTGTGGTCTATATTTATGATCTCCCATTAAAGCAGGAAGCATCTTCATTAATGAGGGCACTTAACATAGTTTAGGATTTAACCATCACTCATTCCTTTCTGACCAGTGGGCCCTGTAATGAGAAGGTAGAGGCTGCTAAGAGGCGCCATATTGCATTTACCTTGGGGAAGTAAGGTGCTGCACTTGGGTTGAAAAGTATTTTATGAAGCTTCAGGAAATCTTCATTCATTCCCTGTTGAACCGCTTCATGACCAGGAACATAGACTAACTGTAGCTTAAGGCTAACTTAAGCTATAGCCCTATAGCCTTCAAATGGAAGGACAATTTTATCCCCATCTTTTCTGTTTTTTTTTTTTTTTTTTTTCTGTGCTGGGGTGGAGCCCAGAACCTCATTGTAGGACAGGCAATTATTCTGCCACTGAGCTACACCCCAGCTTTGATTCCTTATTGTTTGAATGAACTGGAATAAAGTTGACTTTTAGAGATACCATGATTAATTGTCCTACAAACATTTATAGGAAGATGGTCAACACTGAAATTCTCATTATTAACCAGTAATTATGTACAAGTGGTTCTATAACAATTCAAAGACAAATAAGACATGTGCTCTGGGTTCACAGCACCTTCGTCACTACCTATCACCCCTACTTTGGCATAAAGCAATAACTGCAAAGTTCTGTGGCAAAACAAAGTAGAGGTTGACTCTGGTATAGTCTGCATGATAGACCTTGGAGATAGGGTGACTTAGTGTCATGTCTTGCTAGGTAAGTTCTTTCTAGTCACCTGTTTTTAAAGAGCCTTATCAGTATGCTCCAATGATAATTACTTACCAAGACGATTGAGAAGGATGTATTCCTATAATATTGTATACTGTTGAATGAAAACACGATATTGAATGAAATAGTTATTCAAACTGGGGAGATACAGCTTCAGAATTGATCTCTTTTGTTTTCTGAAATAAATCCCTTTGAGGAGTAGAGTCAGAGGGGATTTTGGAAAAAATACACTTGGGTGTTGTAACTGTTTGTCCCTGTCTGCTGCCCGCCTCCTTACAGGGTTTCAATCATGGGTGTGATCTGCATTTTTAGACACCTGAAATCCTGTTTCTAATGCTGTTAGATTTTCCTTTTCAGAGTAAGAGGGACCATCTACTCATGAACGTCAAATGGTACTACCGTCAGTCTGAAGTTCCAGATTCTGTGTATCAGCATTTGGTTCAGGATCGACATAATGAAAATGGTAAGTATGTCCTTCTGGTTTGCTTCTTATAAATCTTAGGTTTGAGTAAAGTTCTTTCTAAAAATCGTTAATAGTCACTATGTAAATTTTCTCTAAAAAAGAATTTTTTTTTTAATATTTATTTTTTAGTTCTCGGCGGACACAACATCTTTGTTTGTATGTGGTGCTGAGGATCGAACCCGGGCCACACGCATGCCAGGCAAGCGCGCTACCGCTTGAGCCACATCCCCAGCCCCAAGAACTTTTTTTTTTTTTAATAAATAAGAACATTGCTGGAATGCCCTCTTTCATTATTTTTTACTTTTCTTAAACTTCTGAACATGTGCCCATAGTATCTTCCTCTTAAACTTGGACTAAAGATAATTCTTCTTTGGAAATATCAGTAATTTCATTCTTTAAATTCCCCTTTTTCACCTCCTAGTCAACAAGTACTATTTTAAAATCCTATAGGATTGTCTTCCCCCACCTCCCACCCTCCCAATTTGTGTTATTGAGGTTCCCTGTATTTTCAGGGAAGTGAGTTTCAGTTTTCAAAGCAAAGTTTTCAGAATTATCTTTCAGAATTCAGTGTGATACTGACTTTGAGAACAATAGGAAGGAAGATAGTTCTGGGCAACTGATTTTTTTTTTTTTCTTTTCTCCCAAACATTGTAGTAACTTTATTGGCACAGAAGATACATACATAAAATGTATGTTACATTTGTATAGGTGTATAATAGTGCTTTTAAAAATTGATTCTCAAGAAACGCTAGGCGTCATGCTGTATGATTGACATTAGTTACCCATGAATCCTGTGAGGCAGGCTTGTCCCTGTAGTTCCACATGAGAAAGCTGAGTTCAGAGGTGCTATGGGAGTTGCCCAGGATATACATCTTCTCAGTGGTGGTGCTGGAGTGGAAGCAGGCTCTGTCTGACCATGATGTCTGGTCTCTTCTGCTCTTGCATTGATTGTCTTTGCTGATAGTCTTTGAGTCCACAAACCAGTGATCAAAATGATTTTGAAGAATAATGTTGTTTTTGGTACCCTACTCATTCCACTCCCCCCCCCATCTTTGAAATAATAAAAATTTTGTTAACGCAGTTAGATCATTACTCTTTATTAAAAGATAGTGACTTACTCATTCTTTTTTTTTTTTTTTTTTTTTTTTTTTTTTTTTTTTTTGCTGAGGGAGGGGGTACTAGAGATTGAGCCCAGGCTTGCTTTATTGTGAGCACCATCTCCAGGCCTTTTTATGTTTTGTTTTGAGACAGTCTCCCTAAGTTTGAGGCCCAGGCTGGCCTCAAACTTGAAATTCTCCTGCCTCAGCCTCCCGAGTCACTGGGATTATAGGTGTGCATCACTGTGCCCATCTTGGTCATTCTTGTCAACTGAATCATTGTATGGCTTTATTCCATTCAGGAATATTTGAGGGTGAGAGGGAAGGACAGGATCACTAAATATTTAAGTATTCACAAATTGCTAGGATGTGTTAGTTGTTTGTTTCTGTTTCCTTCTTTAGGTTTTTACTTATTAAATTAATTCAGTTAATTCATTTCGGCAAATCAGGGACTTAGTAAAGGGTATAACACACAGCCAACAAGATAATTTGTCAATTGTCTCAAATTGTATACTTTGTTCTTTTTGTGTATTATTCTCTGCACTGTTTTGCACACTTAAGACGTTGACCAGACCTGGCTATTTATTGGGCTTTCTTCAGTGGGAGGTGAACCTGAAAAAAATGTTGTACAAAAACTTTCTTTCTCTTTTGGGGAAAATTGGCTTTAATATGCTCTTAGGTAATTAATTATTATTACTATATATTTTTTTTGGACAGATTCTGGAAGAGAACTTGTCATTACAGACCCAGTTATCAAGAACCGAGAGCTCTTCATTTCTGATTATGTTGACACATACCATGCTGCTGCCCTTAGGTAAGTACTGGAGGTCTCTCATTATCTCTTTTGATGACCATTATTATTGGTCAGACAACTCTTAGTAAATGGTCTCAGTAAGCTAACACTTTAAGTAATTGAGATTTCAGAGGTTGCCAGTGACTTCATTAATCTGACTTACCTCCCTCTATATTTTTGTTCTAATTTATTTTTTTATACCCTTGCTCTTTTATTGTGTCTTTAGCTCCTTGAAATTGAATATTCTGATATTATTTGATATTGAAGGTAAAATGTTTTGATGGTCTGAAGTTTACTTTCTAATGATTGATTCCCTACCACTATAAAAAATGAAAAAATGAGTGAAGCAAATATGGCAGTATACTAATTAATTTTCTCAGCAGAATTTATAGATTTTCATTCAGCTATTATTTCCATTTTATGTATATTGGAAAAATTTCCTACCAAAAAGTTTGCTGTAGGGGGTAGGGAAAATATATTGAAGATTTTATTTTGAGACAAAATTTAACATTGCAGCTATTCTTAATATCTTAGGTAATTTAGCATAAAAGTGCCCATGATACTCTTCCTGTATATTTAATATCCTATTCAAGAATACACCCATATGTCTAGATACATTTTGCATATACATGGCAGACTTTGGACTTCTTCGGTAGCATAAGAAGTATAACTACTAATAATCTTAAAGTCCCTTCCTTGCTGAAAATAATAATAGTGCAGTAAAAGAACTATTTTCTTTGTTAAGGAATATGATTTTTAAAAAACTCACTGGGATTTGCCAGCTTTTAGCTTCACTACAGTGGGGTAATTTCTGTTTTACAGTGCTCTCAAGGTATTCAGTAAAACATCTAAAATCTCTTGTGCACAGCTACACAGTTAAGGCCAGTTACTTCAAGGCAAATTAGGGCAGATTCTGGCAAACTTGGGACCAGATATATTTCACATGGCCTCTGTCTCAGCTATTCAGCTCAGCTATTCTAGCACAAAAGCTATAAGCAATATCCGCATAAATGAGGTGGCTATATTCCAATAAAACTTTATTTATGGACACTAAAATTTGAGTTTCATTTAATTTTTCACATCAGGAAATACCATGTTTCTTTGATTTCTTTTTTCAGCCATTTAGAAATGTGAAAACTGTTCTTTCAGACCATATGAAAACAGGTGGTAGGCCAGACTTTGCTTGCTGGCCAGCAGTTTGCTGACCCTTGTGATAGAGGAAGGAGTAGTTGTAGTTAGATTTGACTTCTAACAGGACTTTAGATTAACATATTTAGAGAATTCCTGTGGTGGTTTATGAACTTTTTCTAAATCCGTACAAGCTTTTTTATTTCTTTGGGAGGTAGCTTTCCATTCTTAAGCCTGTTTGCTGAACAAAGCAAGTTAATAGAAGGTTGGCTTGATTGATGGAACAGTTAAGATTGTTAGCAAAGATAGGTAACAAAGCTCTTATCTGGCCCTCCCCTCCCCTCCCCTCCCTTCCCAATGTAAATGATGTTAAGAGATTTAGATATGTAACTCTTACTATTCAACCTATTTTGACATAATTGCATAAAATGGATACATATGAGTATTTATCAATGCTGGTCAGATTTGTAGAGTAATATTCATTTCATTGTAGCATTTTTAGAAGAGCCATTTATCTCATCTAATTCCAGCTGGATCCAGATAAATTTATTCTAAGTAGGTTTACACTCAGATACCTTCTGAATATCTGTAATGGAAGCACTGTCCTTACATTGGCCCACTGCAGTAGACAGTAGAGATTCTTTTTCCTGGGTTTGATTTTTTCCCCCCCTTCCTGTGGCACTTTCTTTAAAGTTGTCATGAAAAGTGGTAGCTCTGTTTTAAAATTTTCATCTTGTTTTGTTACCGTCAAAAGAAAGCCTCTCTTTGCCACTTTGTCAACTGGATTAAAAAAAAAATTAAGTTATTGATGGACATGATACCTTTATTTAATTTATTTATTTTTATGTGGTGCTGAGGATGGAACCCAGGCCTCACACATGTGTGGCGAGCACTCTACCACTGAGCCACAACTCCAGCTCCTGAACTGGATTTTTTTTTTCCAGATAAAAAAGTGATAAGGTACTGAACAATCTGGCTAGTAGATTCTTAGTAATACTTGTTGATGCGTGGGCTTGACTGGCATCTGTTCCTCACACATGGGTTCTTACTGCTGCATGGCAATCCCATCACTTTCTCAGCAGTAGTGTGCTCCCCATGAGAGGAGCTTTGGCAGGCCCTTCACCTCCCCTCCAAGAAAACAGAATGGAATGGCAACGCCCCCAGGAATGTCTGTCATCCCTTTTCTCCTCACCAAGGTTAGATTACTTTAACTTAAACCTGGGTTGGGGGTGATTTGAGTATTAAGATTTAACCTTTTTTTCCCAATTTTGCTTTTCACAGTTTACTCACCAAGATTAGTTCTTTCTTTCTTCATACACATATAAACCAATACTGCCCCAAATAAATAAGTAGTGGAAGGAATGTAATGGGAAAACTACAAGGACAAAGGAAAAGGTTGATAACACTGTGCTGATCACCCTTCTCTTCAAGTGTCAGAGGCTCAGTTCTATGGATTTATTTGGGCTCAGAGTAACTCTTGAGGGGCTCTGGCCATTCCATTCACTGGGAAGGTAACAGGTACACCTTTTTCTTTCAAGTTGTTACTAAAGCTGGGTTATAAAGGAGGAGTGAAAGCTTTTTCCTTTAGTCATCATCATGAATCAAAAGGAAAACAAAATTCCTTTGTATCCTCTATGTGAATTGTGAGGCTAAAGCTTTTCCTTACCAAAATTAAACTATCCGCTTCTTCCAGTGCATTCTTACGTATTCATTTCTAGAAGTGACTGTGGACCTCTGTGGTTGTAGCAATATGTGATGAGGCAGCCTGAGCTGGCCCTCATCTACCTTTCAGCAAAGTTCCTACAGCTGCTTACTTTCATAGTTCATTATACTACACTTATCAGTAGCTACCATTAGTAAAGCTAGCATTAAAAAAAAAAAAAATTTTTTTTTTTGGTAGTTGTAGATGGACAGAATGCTTTTATTTGTTTATTTTTATGTGGTGCTAAGGATCTAATTCAGTGCTTCACACATGCTAGCCAAGCACTTTGCCACTGAGCTACAACCTCAGCCACAAAGCTAGTATCTTGAGTAGAATATTTCGTATGTTCTACTTATTCCCAGGTAAGTATTTTTGGCCAATCTTGTGAGTAATGGGGGGAAAAATGCTTGATTGAAATTAGAAGACTTTAGTTTGAATTGTGACTCAGCCACATAGCTTTGTGACCAGTGTAAAGTTTGTTAACCTTTGAATTATCATTTTGATAGACCTGTTTAAGGTGGCATGTCTGAGTCACAGCATCCTGAACCAAACACATACCTTCTGATTCAATACTCACTGCATCAGGTGTGTGGAGGTCCCTCACAGAGCAGCTCATACTCAGAAACTTTCTTAGTATTCTCTTTCACAGTACTCTGCTCATTGAACCTGGATTTGTGAAAGTGTAAAAGGAAGAAAATTAAAATTCTCTCTCACTCACTCTCTCCTCTCTCACTCTCTCTTAAAAAAAATAAATAAATAAATAAAAGTGAAATTAATTTTGTGCTGAGTTAGTGAAGATGTGAGAACCCAGCATCCACTGATTTTGTTTTTTGGTGACCTGTTGGATGGGTTCATTGAGTTTTCAGATTACTTTAGATATGTCTCCAGATGATGCCATCTGGAGATTCTCCAAAAATGGACAGACACACCTCAAAACTTGCAGTTTGTTTGCTATGTCACTAATTTCCCCCCGAGGATAATGTTTTGTTGGTGATCCAGGGATCTGAGGCAGTTGCTTTGCAGCGGGACTAAAACTTTTTTTAGCCTCAGGTTTACTATCCGCTTCTTCCAGTGCATTCTTAAGTATTGGTTGTGCGGACAGACAGTACAGGAGCTCAGCAGTGGCTTGTGGGTGGCAGGCTGCTTTCCAGCTTTCTGATTATGTGCTTCCTAACTTCAAGTAGCCAGGAGGAAGAAGTCCTAGGGTAGGTCAGGCACAAGTAATCACCTTACCTGTGATTCATACAATAGGAAGATGTCTTAGGGTGAGTTTTCTAGAAGCACAGGGCCAAGACACCCTAAAAAACTATTTTGGGTTTCTAATCTCCTTATTAAATCCTGAATTAATTCATCTCCTATCTTGTTATGGGCAACTAGGAAAAATATATATGTGTGTGTCCCAAATACATATAAATATATATAAATACCTTATCTATATTAAACCTACGTTTATCATAATATTATAAATATCTTATCTATATTAAACCCACATTTGTCATAATATTACATATTATGCATTATGTATATTATATATGTATTACATATATATAATCCCTTAAAATGTGTGTATATTTAGGAATTTAAACAGATTAATTACATCTGTGGACTATTCTTCAACCATTCTTTGCCTGTTAAAAATGTACTTTAGTTCCCGTGAGTTCTTAGGAGTTTCATGGTGTCACCAAGCTCTTAGTTTTGTAGCTTAGGACTTATTTTCTGGCTTTACTCTACAGTTGTTTTATATGTGATTTTTTTTTTTTTTTTTTTTGCTAACAGGGATTGAACTCGGGAGCACTCAACCACTGGGCCACATTTTGTAGTTTTATTTAGAGACAGGGTACTGAGTTGTTTAGTGCCTTGCAGTTGCTGAGGCTGGCTTTGAACTCTCAATTGTCCTGTCTCAGCGTCCCAAGCCACTGGGATTACAGGCGTGTGCCACCATACCCTGTTTATGCAAAATAATTTTCACTACATTTTCATTGTGTTGTCTTCACAGGCTTAGTGCTTCACTGTTACCACATTCTGTCAGTTCATTATTTAACCACCTTATTGTCCTACTGGCCAATTGAGGGTTATCTGTCAGGTGCTGGGAACATGAAAAAGATACTCTGTATGTCCTTGGATACTTCAGAGTCATTTAAAAAATTATTTGGAGCTACTTTTTGACACAAAAAAAAGGTACAAGTAGTGACTTTTTCATGTATTCTCTCTTAACCTCTCACAATGGGAGCATCTTCTTTTAATTATGGTGCAATGATGAGAACCAGGGAACTGACCTTAATGCAACCCATTGAACTAAGGATTTTCTTTCAATTTCAACAGTATGCTTTTTGTTGTTGTTCCTGTCTTAGGGTCATACTTGGCATCCCGCATTGCTCTGCATTCTGTAATGATTCCCTAGTTCATTCTTGTCTGTCATGATATAATCTTGATTTTTTTTTTTTTTTTTTTTTTTTCTGTACTGGGGATGAACTCTGGAGTACTTAACCAATGAGCCACATCCCAAGCCCTTTTTTGTATTTTATTTAGTGACAGGGCATCACTGAGTTGCCTAGGGCCCCGCCAAATTGCTGAGGTTGGCTTTTAACTTTTGATACTCTTGCCTCCCAAGCCACTGGGATTACAGGTTTGTGCTGCCATACCTGGCCAACCTTGATACTTTTTAAGTAAAGAGTATGGATTAATTATTTTGCCACACATTCCTCAGTTTAAGACAAATTGGTGTTTTCACACAATTGCATTGAAGATAACACATGTTTGGCAAGAATACCACAGAAATAGTGTGTCTGAGCTGGGGATGTGGCTCAGTGGGTCAAATCCCTGGAACCAAAAAAGAAAAAGGGGCCTGGCTCCCAGTAGCGCTCCTTCTTTCAAAGATAGCATGCATCACTTCCCTGGTCCCTAGTGCTGTCTTAGGGACCAGGGCTTTCACACAAGGGCCTTTGGGGTTCAGACTATGTAGCAGGAGCTGAGTAATTTACTCCCTGGTTTATCTTTTCTGCATTTTCTTTTCACAGATGTGCAATACATTTTCTTAGGATCCCCTCTCTCATAAAGGCAAAATGCTGTTGAAATCCTTTGTCCTTTGCATTGTTCACTTTGACAGTATGTTTTGGGAATTGCTCATATCAGTTCATAGAGATCTCACTCATTCTAACATGTACAGTACTCCTTACATGAGATGGATTTCTGATGGTTTATTCCTTTGTTTTCCTGTGTATAGGTATTTAGGTGGTTTGTAAATTTTGCCGTCGTAAGTGATGCTTCAGTGAATATTCTGTGCAAACATATTTTCTTATTGACTGTGCATATCTTCAGGGTAAATTTTATAGTAGTGGGATTGCTGTGTGGAATGGTTTATGTATATGTGGTTTGTTAACTATTACCAAATTTCTCACCAGAAGATATGTACCAATTTGCATTTCCTCTGATGATGTACAAAACTGCTTGTTTTCTCAACATTCGTTTTATTTTAAAAAATTTTACACGAGATCTAGCGTCACATGATTGTAATCCTAATGACTTAGGAGGCTGAAGCAGGAGGATCACAAGTTCAAAGACCAGCCTCAGCATGGTAGTGAGGCCCTATGCAACTTAGGGTCTCAAATTTTAAAAAAAGCGGGGTGGGGGTGGGGGGCTGGCGGCTGGCGACGTGGCTTAATGGTTAAGCACCTCTTGGTTCAACCCCAAGACCAATGAATAAATAAAAATAATTAGTGTGTGTGTATATATTTGAATAAACACTTATATACACTACTGTCTGTCAGGTTAGAAGTGTAATGGTAGTTTTGTTTTACTTTATTTCACAGTGATTTTGAACATGATCAGAATATGATCAGTCTTTTCTGTTGGGTTTTTGTCTTTCATTTTTAAAAAGTTCTTTATATGTCTGGTGTATGTTATATATATGACACATTTTCTTCAACCAGCGCCAGTTTTCTTTTGATTTTGCTTAGGTTTTTTTTGTTTTTTTTTTTTAAATGAACAACACTTTTATTTAATCAGATGAATCAGTCTTTTCTTTTATGAATGCCTCTGGAATTTAAGCCATATTTAAAAAGTTTTTTCCTATAACATTTTTAAGGAAGAATTGTACTCAGTTGTCCCAGCACCATTAGTCAAGTTTATTTTTAATTTTTTTCCCATACTGGGAATTGAACCCAGACATACCCTACCACTGAGCAACATCCCCAGCCTTTTTAATTTTTAATTTTGCAACAGGGTTTCACTCAGTTGCTTAGAGCCTCTCTAAGTTTCTGAGGCTGGCCTCGCACCTGCAATAACTCCTGCCTCAGCCTCTGAAGTCATTGGATTATAGGCGTGTGCCACCACATCCACTTATTTGTCTTTAGCCTAATAGATTGAAATACCAGCTGTGTCTGAATTATTTTCCATATGTAATCTGGATTTTCTTTTCTTTGTTTTTTCTTTTTTGTTTTATTATTCCATTGTCTATTTATATGCTTGCACTATATTCCTTTAACTAAAGAAGCCTTATAGTATGATTTAATATCTGATATAGCTAGTTGCCCTGTTGTTTAGTTATTTGTTTTTCCATGTGATCCTTAGTGTTACTGCAGTCCATAATAGTGTGTTAGCATTAGTGGTGGGATTGTATGCAGTTTATTAATGAGGTTATGGAGAGGTGCAGTGTTTGGTTTTCCTATTTAAGAGCAAATTGTGTTTTTCCGTAAGTCCTGCTGACTTTTGTGCCTTCTAGGAATGTTTGAAAATTTTCTTCATATAGATATTACACATTTTGATTACTTTCTTCCTAAGCACTTAATCTCAGACATACATTAATATATTAATCCTTAATAATAGACAGTGTACATTCTTTTTTCTGCAGTACAATAGAGAAAATATCTGGTAATGATGCAATAAGCCTATAGTTTATTTACTATGAGCAAGACTGTTTCACCTGGAAATTTTTCAGTAGCTCCTAGGTGTAAGAGGAAATACAAGCTGAAATTAAGGAAGTTAAAAAACTTAATGTTGTATTTCAGATTCTCAGTATTCATTTACAGTGGTGATCAGAGGGAAATTATTTGCATCAAACACATCAAAAAAATTGAAAATAATGTTAAATGAATGAAATTCCAAGATTAAATTATAAAAACAACAATGGAGTCAAAACAATGCAGTGTTTTTTGCTGAATGTGTGTAGAGCAGATGCATAAGTCAATTATATTTGAAAAGTGAGAAGGCAGAAGGGACCTAAGTGAAAGATTTCTACACTTTACTAGAACTGATAAGAATGGATACTAGTGGATGTTACAAGTTATGTGTATGTATTGTTATACTTAGAGCACACTTTAGGAAAACTATGCCAAGTATGTGATCAAAAACAGTAAATATAAATCAAGATGGGATTCTGAAAAAAGTACCCCACAGGAGGACTACAAGGAAGAATGCAAAACTGAGGAAGTAAATTTTTAAAAAATTTCTGTACCTGTTTCTAATCCCAGTGGCTCAGGATATCTAGACAAGATAGTGATTTCCTCAGTATTTTTCCTTATTTGTTTTCATGGTCAGGTAAGAGTACAGAAATACCTCTACCATGAGCATTCCGTGTATGCTGGCATGTTCTTCACAAGTTTTTTGGTGGTTTGCCTGTGAAAACTCTTAGTTATTGGTGGCTTGTGGGAATGAACATCTAGTTCATTGTTCCCATTTGCACTGCCTCCTTGCATGGTGAAATTATCTTCGTGTCCTTCATTGTCACGTGGCCCGCTCTGCCTGCCAGAGGACTCCTCCAATAACACAGTACCTAGGGCACCTTCTGTACTGGTGAATGTCAGGATACTGGGATGAAGGGCTTCCCTGTCTTTAGTTATGTTGCTGTTGACAGTGAAGCATTGCTTTAGGTGGGGAGAAGGCAGAACCTTATAAGCTCTGGGACAGATGTTTCAGCAAGGTGGTGGGGGGGGCAGTTTTCTTTTAACAGTCCCACCTTATCCATTTCATGAAACAACATTTAAGTTATATCCTGCTTTTGATAGAGAAGAGGACTCAGGAGTGAAAAACAAAATGCAAAGTTTAAAATGGCACCTATACTACATGCACACCTATGCACATATTTCTAAATGTTTGCATTGCTCTCCAGAAAAGGTGATATGAAGCAGGCACTTTACCACTGAGTTACATCCCAACCCACCATTTATTTTTATTTTCATGTGGATGGACATTTGAGTTCTTTTTCAGGTACTGTGAATAAAGCTGTTCTAAATAACAGCAGTAAGAGAAAAGTACAATAAGGGGAATAAAGATAAAAGGAGAAATTAAAGGGGAAATGACATTAGAGGTAATTAATCAAATCCTGTTTTTAAAAATTCTAATGTCTCATTTAAAAATACATATATGAACAACTGGAATTTTTTCAAAGAAAGCGTATTGGTTCAGTGTCACAGACTCTGAATATCCTATGCCATAAGAATATATCTTAGGGAAGAAATCATATGATTTTCTCCAAAGCTAGGATTTTGATTTGATTAGAGCTAGTATCATAATTAATGGGAACACGTAAGAGATTTCCAGTGAGATCAGAAACTAAATAACAGTGTTTACTCTTTTTATTACTTTCTGTATTGTACCAGAGGTATAGTGCAGTTAGAAGCATAAGAAAGGTAAAGAAGAAGTAAAACTGTGTTTCTTTGCAAATAGCATACTTGGAAAGACTTAAAGAATGAATGGTGAAACTGTGAACCTGGTGTGGCAGCTGAGAAGGAAGAATCACTTAAGCCGGCAAATCTACACCTGCTTGAGCAATATAGCAAGACCCTGTCTCAGAAACGAAACAAACAAACCAAAAACCAAAACCAAAATCAAAATAAACCTATGTAATATAATAATGAAAGAATTCAGTTGAGTTGCAGGATATAAAATAAACATACAAAGAGCAGAAACTTTTAAGACACAAACAGTAAGCAAATAGAGGGCATAATGGTAGAGAAGAACCCCATTGGTTGCAGTTTCATAGCCATTTATCAGATGACATGCTTCAATTCCTAATGTTTGACTTTTCCTAGCTAGTTATTTTGCCCTCCCCAGGAAACATCTGACAATGTCTTGAGACATTTTTGATTGTTAAAATATGTATATGAGGGGCTAGGGTTGTGGTTCAGTGGTGGAGCACTTGCCTGCCATGTGTGATTCGATCCTCAGCACCACATAAAAATAAAGGTATTGTGCCCACCTACAACTTAAAAAAAAATGTATGTGATTATGCTGCTAGGTGGGGGACCCAGGGATGTAGCTAAATGTCCTAATATTAATGGGAGTGCCCCTGACAGTATTAGTCAGCAACACTGAAATTGATAAACTCTGCCCTAAACATGTTTGATTTGTAGTACCTATGTTTAGAATTGTATGTTGCTGGGATTCTTATTTGTTTAATTAATTACTCCAGGTGAAAAATCAAAAGAATAATAAAATAAGAATTGTTTTCTTTGATATTGAACAGTGATGGTAATAATAACTTATTCTTCCTAGCATCGTAGTATGTAGAGTTTCATAGACTTTCTTTTTTTGTGGGGGAGTACTGGGGACTGAACTTGGGGCACTCGACCACTGAACCACATCCCCAGCCCTATTTTGTATTTAATTTAGAGACAGGGTTTCACTGAATTGCTTAGTGCCTTGCCATTGGTGAGGCTGGCCTTGAACTCACCCTCCTCCTGCCTCAGCCTCCAGAGCTGGGGTTACAGGCATGTACCACTGGGCTCATAGACTCTCTCTCTGTGATTGTCTTCAAGGTAGGTATAATAGGTGTCAGTATCCTGTTTAACTGAGAAAGGACCTTATTTGCCTCCTCTAAGCTCCAGTGTCTAAATCACTTTTGATGGATGGGTAGCTGGTCTCAGGGTGAGCTCACTATTCCAGCTCAGTGACCTTACTTGCTGCTGCTTTTCCAGAAGCTTATGTTAGCTTTATTTAAAAATCAGAGGATAGGTTCTGGGCCTGGAAAGCTGACATCTGCTTTGTGTATTCTTTGAATTGACTCTTGATATCTACTTACAGTAGGAATGTTATAGTGCTTCCAGTAAAAATTCCTGGGTGACGGAAATGTTCTATGAATCTGTGCTGTTCAGTAGGAGCACCAGCTATGTGTGGCTATTTAAATTTATATTGATTAAGATTAAGTAAAATTTAAAATTAATTTCCTCTAAATTTTATCAAATTCTAAGTGCCTAGTCACCCTGAATTGTTTTCTCCTCTGTAGTTAAAGGAACTTTAATAAGCCAACAATGTGGGGCTGGTGATGTGGCTCAAGTGGTAGCGCGCTCCCCTAGCGTGTGTGCGGCCCGGGTTCGATCCTCAGCACCACATACAAATGAAGATGTTGTGTCCGCCAAGAACTAAGAAAAAATAAATAAATGTTAAAATTCTCTCTGTCTCTCTATCTGCCCCCCTCTCTCTCACTCTCTCTTAAAAAAAAAAAAAGCCAACAATGTCATTATTTAATTTAAAAAATGGAGGTGGTTTGAGCCATTCTTAGCCTCTGTTCATTACTGAGGCTTTGGTCATAATTAAGTCCTTGGGGAAAGGAAGAGTTTTAAAATTTCTTTGTAGGAAATGAAGGTACCCCCTCTGGTATCCCTCTGCCACTTTTCTCCCTAGCTGTTGAGTCCTTTGTTAAGGTGCATATGGAGTGGATTCTAGACTCTGTAGACAGCCTGCTGGGGTTGGGGGTTGGGGTGAGCATGGGGGGTGGGGACAGGATGGGAAATCCTGGAGGCTTGCTTTAGATGTCCTTGATGTGAAACAGGGTTTTTTTTTTTTTTTAAAGGGGGGGGGGAGAGAGAGAGAGAGAGAGAGAGAGAGAGAGAGAGAGAGAGAGAGAGAGAGAGAGAGAGAACTTTATTTGATATTTATTTTTTGGAGGACACAACATCTTTGTATGTGGTGCTGAGGATCAAACCCGGGCCGCACGCATGCCAGGCGAGCGCGCTACCGATTGAGCCACATCTCCAGCCCGAAACAGGGTTTTTTGATCCTCTGATTTCCATCTAATTGCATCACAGGCTTTGGCTTCCACTTGACATTAAAGTTACCTTCTGTGACCACCAAGTGAGTTCAAGTTATTTCAATCATCTGCCTCCTTGGAAACCTTTATATTACGCGTGTGTGTGTGTGTGTGTGTGTGTGTGTGTGTGTGTGTGTGTGATGTGTGTCTGTCTGTTAGTGAAAGGCTGGGCCCTGCTGCATGGTTTAATGTTTCTAGTATCTTTGTGTTGGGTTCTTGGTACCTAAAACATACTTAAACGATTCTGTCGTATTATAGTTTTTAGCTACAAGGTGGTTTGACTTTTGTTGTCAGTTGAAACTAGAAAGCTTACTGCTGTTTATTGCAATATTTCTGTGGGATAGTGATTTCCAACCTAGAGTCAGTTAACTTTACCTGAACACTTGAGGGGAACTGTTTACACATTGGAGCCCATCTTTATGTAAAAAAGTTCAAATTTATGTTTTAATTTCTAAGTTTATTTCTTGCATGTTAAAGAAGAAGAAAAATACTGGCCTGAAGCTATATTGCAAAGGAATGTCTGATATGCATTTTAGCTTTAACAGTTTAATATGCAGCATTAAGAAAAGGCCCATTTTGCTTTGATGATTTAGAAAGGTTTTTAGACTGAACTTTCCGTCCATATTTTCCCTATGGTCTTAATCCTCCCCCATTCGTTTCTAATTTGCTTAATATTCTTTTATCACAGTCCTGTCTTCAGTTTATTAATTTTGACTTTATTGCCCAAATGATGAAACAAAAACACCTGAGTTAAAAAGTTGTATATTGAAGAAGTCTTGAAATAAGAAAAATATGGAATTTGTAACCTTATTCAACAGGTACCATGAATTTAGTCATTTGCTTTCTTCTCTATTTCTCCAGTAGCATTTTGATTTGCAAGGCAATTGAGGAGCTGGGCGCGGTGGCTTCTCAATCCCAGCCACTTGGGAGGCTGAGGCAGGAGGATTTCGAGTTCAAAGCCAGCCTCAGCTATTTAATGAGGCACCAAGCAACTCAGTGAGACCCTGTCTCTAAATAAAATACAAAATAGGGCTGGGGATGTGGCGCAGGTTGAGTGTCCCTGAGTTCAATCCCCGGTACCAAAAAAAAAAAAAGAGGGTATTACTAATGTATTTTTTGTCTTTTTCCCCCCAGAGGGAAGTGTAACATCTCCCATTTTTCTGACATATTTGCTGCTAGAGAGTTTAAAGCCCGAGTGGACTCATTTTTCTACATATTAGGCTACAACCCTGAGACAAGGTAAGTGAGTCACTTGTGTCCACTCAGTGAGAACTTTTTTCCTTTTCTCACTTGTGTGTGTGTGTATGTGTGTGTGTGTGTGTGTGTGTGAGAGAGAAAGAGAGAGAGAACATGCATGTGTGTGTTTATACACCTGAATGTAAACTATGTATTTAATATTTAATGTCTTTGGCACCTAAATCAGCTTGTTGCTTTTTCTTTAGTTTTGTTAGGGAAAGGGAAGATGGGAAAATTTGGGTGTTACCTGGGTGGGATTAAAAAATGTAGTTGAGGGCTGGGGCTATGGCTCAGCGGTAACACACTTGCCTGGCATGTGTGTTAACTCATTTGTTTTGTTTGTTGGTAACTCATTTGTTTTGTTCATTCTTGGTAATAAAAATCCCAGGAACACTCACTGAAGTAAGTATCCTTGGTGAGACTACTCTTACAAAACAGAAACTTCCTGTTCTCAACTATTTTGTTAAGCTCTATGTAAAAGAATTATGACTTGTTAAATAAAAAGCAATAGGGTCAAAATAATTTCACAAAAAGAATTTTTGGTTTATGTCTGTAATACTCTTCACATAGCATAAGAGTGTGTTTATACATGTGCCCTGGAAAAATCATGTGACTATATGATTTATTAATTTTTTTTTTAGGGGCTGGGATTGAGGCTCAGAGGTAAAGCGCTCGCCTAGCATGCATGAGGCACTGGGTTCAATCCTCAGCACCACATAAATATAAAATAAAGACACTGTGTTCACCTATAATTAAAAAAAATTTTTTTTTAAAGAGCTGGGCATGATTATGCACCCCGTGAGGCAAGAAGATGGCAAATAAGAGTCTAGCCTGAGCAATTCAGCAAGATCGTATCTCAAAATAAATAACAAAGGGTCTGAATGTGTAGCTTAATGTTAGAGCACTTGCCTAGCAAGTAGGAGGCTATGGGTTCAATTCCAGTACTGGGAATTGGGTTGGGAAAAAGGTGGAGGGTATTAGCAGGTGGTCAAATAATTCATGCTCCGGATACCCAAGACCTGTTTACAAATGTGAAGATTTAGAAAGAAATAAAAGATTTAGCTTGGCTCAAGGAATTTTACTTTATTATCCATTGGATATAATTGCAAAACAAATATTATTTTAGTGAAAACTTTTTCTAGAAGATGTTGAGAAATGATATACAAAATTTAGAGTATTCTTAGGACAGTCACTGAAAAGTTGATTAAAGGGAGCATGTTTCATTGTGATTGCACAAGGTTGCACAGAGCATCATTGGGGATAGTATACACTGGTTTTCTGTCTCTTCCTCTTTGTCTTAGACAGCAGCTGTGAGAGTAGGAGGATTATGCTCATCTATTTTTGCTTACCTCTTAAGAATACTTATTTTTTCTTTATAATACAGTGAAGCTTGAGCTTTTTGTTTTCAAAAGAAGGCCACATTCTAATGATTTAAAGAAAAATGGTTGATGGAAATATTTCAGAAGTTTCTTTTTAAATTTTGAAATGTTTTTTTAATTATTATTATTATTTTGTATGTGTGTGTGTGATGCTGAGGATTGAACCCAGGGCCTTGTGCATGCAAGGTGAGCACTCTACCAACTGAGCTATAGCCCCAGCCCCGAAATGTTTATTTTATATGTGAATTGTCATGTCATTCTGTTGCCCAGGCGAGTTTCTGTATAGAGACAAATGAGTTGGTGGTTGTCATGTTGTTGTCAGTGCAGTTTGTTATTGTTGTTATTTTGGTGCTCGAGCCTTTTACTAGGGTTCAATTGAGCTACCTCCCTAGTCCTTTTATTTTTGTTTTGAGACGGGATCTTGCTGAGTTGCTCAGGCAGGCCTCCAACTTGTGATCCACTTGCTTTAGTTGGTAGGATAAGGGATATGCCACTGTGCCTGACTTGGTCATTATTTTAGTGATTCCATACTTATTTAACTGTGATAAATATGTTGTACAAGTTAAGAGTGCATCAGCAATTAACTAAAATAGTTTTTTTCTTTTAAATATTCAGCTCTAAAATTCATAACAATCAAATTTATTTTTTTTTACTAGTTTAAGTTGTACATCTGTTTTGTTTTGTTTTATACTGGGAATTGAGATACTTGACCACTGAGTACATCCCTAGCCCTTTTCCTTGAATGCTTACTAAAAGCACTATGTAATTTTTCTCTGTAAGCTAGAGAGGTACACAGATGTCTCTCTATTTTTTTTTTCATTGTGTGTTGCTTGCAGTCTTTCAGGGTGATATTTCTCATCAAGTAGTGTTTATATGGGGTGACACTGAAGAGTGCTGGGGGTCAAACCCAGGGCCTTCTGCATGCTAACCAGGTGTTCTATTACTGGGCTATATTTCTGTCCCTCAATTTTGAAAATGTGGATTAAATATGCAGTAGAAGCATATTGTTTGTCTCTGTATACAAAAAAAGAACATAATGATGCAGTTTTATAAGGTCTGCATCCTGAATCATAATATTTTGAAATTTGTAGTTGCTGTTTGTTCAGTTCTACACTTGTATTCTCTACATTGCGCTTGTGCTATGTATATTTTAAGTGCTTGAGAGATGTTGGTTGAATTACATTCAGCAAATACTTGAATGTTTACTTACAAATAAAGTTTGAGGAACATCAAACTTCTCACAGTTCAAGAGTCAAGGCCCTTATAGAAATTTGGTACAGTGCTGGCATGGTTGGTGCATGTCTTTAATCTGGGGAGTTGGGACTCTGTGGTTGGAAGATTGCAAGTTCAATGCCACTCTCAGGAACCTAGCAAGAATACACACCCTGGGCATTCTAAGAATCGGCCTGTACATAAATCAGATGGAAGAAATGCAGAAAGTCTTTTCATACTTTGTTAAATCACACACATTCTTGTGATCTTTTGAACAGTTGTTGATAAATGGGTGTGTATTCTTGTAGGAGTTGCCTGCTTCTGACTTGGTTTCAAGTTTGTGAGGGATGAAGCTGTGTGATGAACTGGTTTCTGATGCAGTTTCCTCCTCACTTTAATGAGTGGGACTAGGGTTGCAGTCCTGGCTACATAGTGCTATGTGCCAGTCCTTGACACCCTGTGCCATTTAGGTAAGTGGAAGTTCATGTGGAAAGGAAATGTCAAGGTGTGTGTGTGTGTGTGTGTGTGTGTGTGTGTGTGTGTGTGTATGTATGTATGTATTTTACTGTGGAATGCTCCTCTGAGATGGCACATGTATTAATAAGACCACTGGAAGTTGAGGGCTAAGAATTCTGTGACTGTGAAGTGATGACTGCTACCTTCCCTTTTAATAATGCAGGAGTTTAACACTAAGTGAGCAGTTGAAACTGAACTTTAAGATGGAATTATTTCTCAGAACAAACTTTCAGATACTAGTTAAAAGTTAATGTATGTATTTTTCTGTAATTTAGTATATCAGCACTAAAATTTTGAAGTTTTTTCACATTCATTTTCATAGATCCTTTTAAAATCTCAAGAGTTCAGTTCCCCTTTTATTTCTCCCCTAATCTGGTTTTATATTCCTGAATGATGTGTCTTGTCAGGGACCTGGTCTTTCTGAACTTTTGATCCTGATTGTATTACTACTTAGTTGAACTAATGTACTATAGTGTGATTCAAACCAACTGTTCTTTGCTCTGTGATTGTGGTTTATGCCTTTAAAATTTGGGGATAGTGGATTTCTTGATAAGTGGCATAAAATTACTTTAGTATTATTAAGTATGAATTTATATTTCATTTTTACTTTAGAATGCTAATCATTAATATAATAGAGGACCTATGAAAATACTTATCCATGATTTCTTCATTCTGAAATCTGAAAGCTCTGAAAATCTAAAACTTTGTATACTAAATATAGCACCCAACTCGTTTGGTGACCAAACCTGGCCTGAAATCATTTGAAGCTATTTCTCTTTTTAATTTAGCATACTTCATGTGAATGTGCACCAATTTTGTGGTAAAAATATAAATATGATAGTATATTGGTTATAGCTTAGACATTCCTGTCATATATTCACATAAAAGTAAAAGTCTAAAAAATTTTGAATTCTGAAAAACCTTTGGTAGACCATTGACCCTCTGGTTGATAATGCTCACAAGGAAGTCTGAGTACCATGGATTCTCAAGTCTGTCTGGAATATTGATTCTAGAATCCCTTGCAAAGTATGCAACATTTGCTAAGTTTCTTCATTGACCATAGTGAAACCTACCTAACAATATTTACTGAGTATATAAACAAGATAATGTGAAATAATATAATTTTTATATTTGGAGTTTTTAATGAAAAATCGGAACCAAAATTGAAAGAAAAATTATTGAAAAATAGATTTGAAGTTTTTATAGCAAATGATCTTACCTTTGCTAGCACTTTGATTTTGCTGAACTCATCTGTCCTTTTTCCTACCTTCTCATCTCCTCAGGTCTAGTACTCCACTATAGGCCAGTGCCTTTTTCCTATACTCCTGACCCCCCGCCCCGGGTGTGTGTCTTCTATTCCTGGGAAAAGGTCCCTTCATGGTGGACAAGTGATGTTTCCATCAGTTTTTATAGTGTAAATGTTTTTAGTTGTAGAAAGAACCCATCTGTGCAGTGTATTCGTCTTAGTTGTTCCCATCCCTTCTGTTCAGAAGCATGCATCCTTCACCTGTTGTTCAGTGGGGTGAATGGGAAGAAGGAGGGATGTGTGGGATTCAGAAGTGGTATAGATGCATCTGGGGTTCACATAACTTCTGGGAAGACTCCAGAAATAGGCCACAGACAGAAACACTTGGGAGCAGCCTGGATGCATATATGCATGTCCCTGTGGGCAGGCGGATGATGATTAGGAACAACAGTACAGGAATGAGGTCCAGAGTGTGGTCAGCATCAGGAAACAGACATCTAATGTTCCAGAGTATCAGTAGGGGCCTAGGGATGCAGCTCAATGATAGAGCACTTGCTTGGCATTCCTGAGGCCCTGGGTTTGAGATACATTCTGTGTAAAGTAAGGCTTGGTTAGAGGAAGCATAGCCCCATTTCTAGAATTGGAACTTAAGAATAAAAGGGACACAGTGGTGTATTTGATTCCTGGTCACTAACTTTAGGGCTCCTTGAGATTCTCTGAGGAGGAGAGCTGTCGCCATATTCTGAGTTTGGACTGGGTGTTAGGTGGCTTCAACTTGGGAACCAGAGCACCATGGGCAAAAAGTAGCTAGGCAAGTCACTCATTGCCCAGTGTTTCTGTGCAGCAGAGGCCATGAGATACGGATGTGTAGGGCCTGTAAAGGTATTTTTTAGTTTGCTTTAGATATACTTAAATTTTGAATTTGGAATCTTATATACATAAAGAAGAGTTATGAATAGAATATATCTTTTACCCACTCACCACTTGTTAACATTTTGTCCTATTTCCTTTTTTCTTATATATTTTTTGTTACTACCTTTTCAACTTCATTACACATTTACTTTATGATATCTTTTCTTGCCATATTCATCTTTGTGTTTGCCATCTTTGCTTCATCACTTTCTATAGTACTTTCCGTTGGTTGTTGTTTGGAGATGGGGTCTTGCTGCATTGCCCAGGCTGGCACTGTCTTCTGGTATGAGTGATCCTCCCGTGTCTCAGCCTCTCAAAAGTAGCTGGGACTACAACATGCACCACTGTGCCCTGCTGACACACTATTATTCTTTCCTGAATGATCTGTGAGTGAGCTTCAGACAGCAGCCTTCTCTTCTCCAAATGCTTCAGTATATATTTCCAAGAAGAAGAATGTTCTTAAAATCAGGAAAGTTAACATTGCTGGAGTACCACATGGTCCATATTCAGACTTTGCAAGTTTTTCCAGTAGTGGTCTTCTTAGTAATTTTCCCCCCGTGATCCTTCCTGCATCACCTTTTCATTGCTGTGTCTCTTTACTGGCCTTTGCCTGTCTTTATTCTCCTGATGTTTCCTTACCTTTCTATATTTTTCATGACATTGGTTTTTCTGAAGAGTAGGAGCCAGTTTTACCAAATGATCTTTAATTTGAGTTTGTTTGATGTTTTCCTCATGATTAGTTATGAGTTATGAAGTTTTTGCCAAAAAATGGTGGTTTTGATTTTGTGTTTCAAGTGTATTTGTTGAGATATAAAATGAAATTGTTGGGTGGCTCTAAACAGATGAGATATACATTGTTTTTGCCTGAGAAGAGCTCCCCGTCTGGGAGACGGGGGACTGCCAGAGGGTTAGGGGAGGTAGAGAGTGGTTGGAATTGTGGGAGACAGGATGTGAAGGAGAGGAGGTCTGGAGAGCCACTGGTGACAGGAAAAAGGGGCCTCTGTCTTGGTGGCCTGTAAAGAATACCTGTGAGATGCCCGTGTAAGGAAAGACAGTGAAGAGGATGTTGATGTTAAGTGGCTGTTACTCCTGGGACCCAGTGTAACAGAGGTTCTGATGAAGTGCCTGTGGTGTTTCCTAGGTATCTATTGAGATGGAATATACAATTTTGAAAATGTAATTTGCTTGACTTGCTGTAAAGTAACTTTCTACTGTGCTTCACGTAATCGTTCCCATGGTTTCTCGGAGTAGTGATGAATATATTAAATTATTAGTTTCTAGTGATTTTTCCCAATGAACATTTTTCTGTGTGAAAAGGTTTGATAGGGGTTTTTTGTTTTGTTTTATTTTAATGGATCCTTCTGAGAGGAATTCTTTTCTGGTCATATTCATATTACTTGGCCGCCAGATTCTAATTCCTTTACTTTTGTTTTCAGAAAGTAATTTTCTTTAGATTATTCCTTATTAAACCCGTTCTGTAGACATGTTTCACAAACCAACGAGGAGAACCTATTTCATGCATTGGGTCAAAAGGAAAACTTATTTAAGTGTATTTGGCAGGACTTGTACTTTACAAGTCATGTTTGCAGCAGGGTAAGATTTATTGACTCATGGTCTTGGTTCCGAGCATGGATAGGAGACAGTGGGCATGGACTTGATTCTGTGGTGCTGACTTTTCTTCACATTTCTGGGAAACAGAATTCACACTGCCTTGCCATCCTGTCTTGTTCTTTATGGTTTCTGGGGAGATTGATGGTCTTCCTTTTTTTTCTCTTTCTTAATTTTAACTAAGTAATACATGCAATTATTTCTGAGGTTGCAAGTGGAAACTAAGTCTATCTATAGAGTTTCTTTATAAGGTGGACATTGGGAGGTGGAGACTGGGAGAGAGGGCATACACTGTGTTTTTAATTAAACTGAGTATTAATAGAAAAATGTCTCCACTGTTGGTGTAGACAGTGAGAGTGCTTTCCTAATGCTCACTACATTAAGAGGGGATGACCTTATGGATTTGGAAATCTTTCTGAAGAGACCTTAATGAATTTTTTATTTTGTGGTGTAGGGAATTGAACACAGACCTCATGTGTGCTGGGCAGGTGCTCTACCACTGAGCTACATCCCCAGCCCAATCCTCAAATATGGTTCGGGGGTGCTCAGGTGTTTGTGGCATGGTGTTCTTTGAACTCTTAACTTGAATTTTCCATGCTCTTCTTACTGTGAGAAAGCCAGTCTTCAAACCATATTGGATTGGGCTAGTGTTACTTTAGGGAACCTTTTAATTTAGTATTGAGAGAGTTTTTAGCTTCTTTAAGGAAGATCTAAATCTTTGCATACAGTACAGTTTTGGGTTGATGTTTTTTTTTTTTTTTTTTTTTGCTTCAGTAAGTTGTTGAGGCTGATTTCAAATTTGTAATCCTGTCTTGGCCTCCAGAGTCACTGGGAGTTACCCTTCTTGTCATGCCCTCCAGACACTGTGTCTGTTTCTATGTGACAGTACCATGCACTCCATAGGTTTACCGTGGTGTATTTGTTTGTTTTCCAAATGTTGAAGATTTTCAAAGAGAGATGTATGGAGTTGGTTTTCTTAAGTAGCTACTACTATGATTTTAAATGTGTTGGAATATTTCTGCTAATTAATCTTACACATAGTTGTTTATGTCCTTTGTTTCTATTCTTTCTTGGAAATCTTGCTATTTAAGACCACCATTTCCTTTATAAAAAAAAAATAGACAAAACAGAACTTGCTGTTGTCTGGAGGCGCAGGCATGGACTGAAGGCAGGGCTTGCAGAGCTTGTGGCGTTGGCTGTCTCAGATCCCCTTCCTGAGGCCCCACTTCCCTGCACACTAGCTTGGTGTGCAGGGAGAAGCTGCAGCGTCTGTTGGCTGGGCTTTATTTACGGAAACAGCAGGGTTGAGATTGATTGCGTCGTGCAGAGACAGTGTGTGGATGAGGGAGGGTCACAGCACATGCTCAGTCCTGTCAGTGTGAGGGGAAGTTTCTGCGTTCTGCGTGGAGGCTTAGGTCATAGCACAAGCTCAGTGAAAGCTCTGTGAGGTCTCTCAGACTGCATGTGCCTCCATTTTGAGCAGTTAGAGTAGAAAAGGGCAGAGTTTTAGCGGTAAGAGAGGTGCAGGGATCAGCTAGACTCACTCGGGGCTCTGTTAGTCATGGAGGATCCCTTCGGCCCCTGCAGGTAGGCTCCCTTCCTCTGGCCTCCCTGGCCGGGTGATGGTTGGCTGCTCCTTCTCACTTCTGGAGATGTCTCTGAGTCATTCATCCTTCAGAGTCCTGTTCCCGGAGCCTTTGGTTCAGCCCAGCTGGCCGTGGAGGTGGTGCTGCGACATGGAACAGCGGGAAAGGGCTCTACCCAGGGCTGCGTTAAGCAGATGAGGAATGTGAAGCTTCTCGGGTCCCTCTGTCCCTGTCCTCCCCCCTTTCTCCTCACCTCTTCCTCCCTTGGCATGGTTGTAACCCGAGGCGCGCTGGGTGCTTGTTGCCAAGCTGTCTCTCTTCAAGCCCTGCAGAGGAAGCCTGCAGCCCCCCCCCCCCCCTTGCTGCGCCTGTGGCTGGCCAGGATCGCCTGGGCCAGAGAGCAGTTCTGTTTGGATGTTTTAGGAATGGTGGTAGGTGGGTAGCTATTGGTTGCTTTGAAGGTGGGTGGAACCTGTTTTGATTGAGAGCCTGTTTGCCAGAGCAAATTACAGTTCTTGTCATCTTTTTCTGAAATCTGACATAGTCAGAAGATAGTTGTGGATTATGGTGGCAACAGTTTCACCTTAAAATGGCTTTTTAAAAAGTGAAAGGTTGTCACATCAGTTTGTACTGTGTTGTTCAGAAGGAAGCAAATCCTTATTCCTTTTGGAGTTTAGGAAGATTTCTTCACAATTATCAGAAAACTGTATGCATTGACATTTGTGTTAGAAGTTGAGGTTCCATGTATTCTGTGTGCTTATTTTTGTATGTTCATTTTAAATAGGATAATGTTTGTTGTGTGCATATGTATTTTGCTGTGTGACTGGTGAATTCTATAGAAGAGAAGTGAAAGGAGTAGTGGGTGCTGGAGAAGGCAGAGGTGTTAACAAGGCCACATTGGGTGCCCATGGCTTGACGTCCAACACTAGTCTTTCCTACCCAGGGAAAGCTATACTTTTTGTGCCTCCTGCTCACAGAGAAGGCTCAGGCAGATGGTTCTCTCCATGGTAAACTTAGGGAGCCAGTCAGAATAGGCAGATTTAGGACTAGTTGAATTCTTACTCAAGCAGATTTTCAGTGATCTTGAATTATGTTAGTTGCTTCTTATTGCTTCCTCTCCTTTTTTTCTGCTGATAGGTTTTGGAAAAGAAATTGAAGTGACATTAAGTTTTGTGTATTTGTGGGGATGGGTGAAAATATACAATAAAGAAAAATGTGAAAAATCCTCATAGGTAAGGGAAGAAATTTACTATATATTGATACAAAGGAGAAATGATTTGTAAGCTCTTAGTTGTATAATATGACCTTTGCATGATCAGCTTTAGTCAGAGAAAGCCCCTGAGTCTAGCAGAAGGTTTTAAACTAAGGCTTAACGTGGTGAATTCTAGACACTTAAAATATTCCTGAGGTATATAATCTGTATTCTTATAGGTTAAATTTGGGGATTGTAAACTAAGGAGATGAATTAAAGAGGAATAATTTAGGTTGACATTTATTGCTGTCTTCAGATCTATTTTTCCAATCATGTGAGGGTTCTCCTCCTATTACGAACCTTTTTATTTGAACATTGCATTTGGAGGTTTGAGGCAGCTTCCCACTTTTTCCCATACCGTGAAATGTTGATTCTGGAACTTATCTTATTTACTCTATTTAGAAGCATCTTTCCCCAGCTACTCAGGAAGCTGAGGCATGTGGATTGCAAGTTCAAGTCCAGACTCCCCAACTTAGCAAGAAGACACTGTTTCAAAATAAAAATGGGCTGGGGATGTAGCTCAGAACAAAAATTCCCCTGGGTTCAATCCTGAGTACTGCTAAAAGGTAAAAAAGATATCTTTTGCACCGTTTGCTCTTCCTTTGCATTCTTTCTCTAAAAAATTTATCCTTTCTCTAGCCTACAGAAACCAGACACAAGCACTTTCTGGTCATGTACATGTGGGGTCCATGAAAGCCTACTGTTTCAGACTTGAAGAGAAGATTCAGCGTTGGAGTTGAGAGTGCTGATTTTCTATTGCTGTATCTTTAACTTAAACTTTCTTTACAATTTAGCTAATAAAATGTGAGCAGGAAGCTATACTCATAGCTGACCAGCTCTGGCTCAGGTTCCTCCTGCTTGACGGATGGCTGACTGGGCCTGGCACATACCTGTGTTCATGGATCTTGTGTGCAGCTGCCCCTTTTGCTGGTAAAGACACAAAGTCACTGGCTCTGATCTGTGGATACCCTCTGTGGCTAAGAGTCAATTTTTTTTTCTGTTTCACCTTGTAAGTGAAGTAAGTCACCACAGTATTTCTTGTATTTCTGGCATGTTTTTTGCCGACCACTCATCTCTTGCTTCAGGGGTTCATTGCTTGTGTGGATGTGGCAGAGGTGAAGGAACCAGCACATGGAAGTTACTGTCTTGGTCAGGGGTCTGTGTAAGCTGAACATTGAAAAGATGCTAGTCATTCCATTTTGGCTTATTGTTCCCTTCCTGAGATAATTCAGAGTTGTCAGGAAATGTCGGAGAGTACAGAAGGTTGTTTCAGAAGGAATGTAGAAGTGCACTAAATTATTATCTTGTTAGCTTTTCATGTCATTTTGGTAGAATCTTGAATCAGAACCACAGTAGAGTTTTCTGCTTAAAATGTTCCTCCATCAGCACACATGGTGTGGTCACTGCTGGAAAGCTGGGACACACTTCGCTGTGTTTCTTTCTTTTTTTTTTTTTTTTTCTTAGAGAGAGTGAGGGGGGGGGAGAGAGAGAGAGAGAATTTTTAATATTTATTTTTCAGTTTTTGGTGGACACAACATCTTTGTTGGTATGTGGTGCTGAGGATCGAACCCGGGTCGCACGCACGCCAGGCGATCGCGCTACCACTTGAGCCACATCCCCAGCCCCCTTCGCTGTGTTTCCATGCCACTTCATTCCTAATCTCATAGCTCTCATAATTCCTCCACTCTCATCTCGTGGGCTAACTGATGAGTTAGAGGACTCTGAGGCACCCAAGACCTCACTTAGTTAGTACGTCTGTGGTTCTCCAGTTGTTTTTTGTTCCTGATCCTTTTTCTTCTGAATTCATTTTTCCTTTTCATTTTAATTTTTGGTCATTAGTGAACCAAGCTATCTTTCCATCAAAAGATATTTTTCCGAACACTATGAAACAAATGTCCTGACGGTTTGTAAGCGAGAAATACTATCTAAATACTAAAGGAATATTTGAAATGATGTGTATATTCATGAGTCTTCTCTTGGATGAGTACAGTCAATTGCTAATCATCTGAATTGAGCAGTTTCTGATGTGGGCAATACAGGCACATGGAGATACGTTTAAGATAAATCTGAAAACTCTTCTCATTTTGTATGCTCTGTGATACCTGGAGTCCAAAGTATAACAGTTCATTTTAATTCAGCTAGGATAATTAGAGATCATATCTATCAGAGGTCTTTGAACTATTTACATTTATTTGTAATGGTTTGATTCTCTTTCCCATTGGATTTGAAGTTTCTGAGGATTGTGTTTGTTCTTGCAGTCTTGGTTCCCAGTAGAGTGCCTGGCAAATAAGTCTCTGACATGTAAATAAGTTCATGAGTAAATGAGAAAAGGCTGGATTGGGAGTCAGGTAGTACTGTTCTTTCTACTTCACACACAACACTGGACAAACTTTCTGATGCCTGTCAACCTGTGTTTTTTCATGGATCATATGGAAATAAATATTTCTCAGTTGTAAAGATGAAATGAAAAACGAGAAGTGTTTGGCACATAGTTGCTTAGTATGTTATTGTTATTCATTCAAAAGCCAAGTCTCTCTTGTATATGTGATCACCTCCATAGTATTTTTATTGTTCATGGTCAACTGAGACAGTATTAGAAATTGTTTTAGGAATTAAGTAGTTAGTTACCAATATTTTTTAACCACAATTTACTGGTCTACTTTCTTTTTATTCTTGATTATATGTCTTTATATTTATTGAAATTTTGTTCTTAAAAGAAACTGTACTTTCATAGTTTTGTTACATTTGGTGTATCAGCGTGATACGATTTTTTTCTTATGCTTTCTCCAGTATAAGTGTGTGTGTGTGTGTGTGTGTGTGTGTGTGTGTGTGTGAGAGAGAGAGAGAGAGAGAGAGAGAGAGAGAGAGAGAGAGAGGGAGGGAGGGAGGGAGGGAGGGAGGGAGAGAGAGAGGTGTGTGTGTGTTATACTTTTTATAGCATTTCAGAGTCTTCCCAGTGCGAACAAAAAGACCTTTAGACTTGTGTTGTAGACATGCTTACTTGGTCCAAAGTCTTTTTTCTGGGACACTCTATTCAGGTTTATAATGGAGTTTGATTTCAATGCACAGAAAGCCAGCAACATCTTTGGTTAGAAGATCAGCTTAATCTTCAAAGACTGCTGCTTTATAAATTGTTTTCAGTTGTGATGAGGTTTTTCCCTCCCTCCCTCCCTCCCTCCCTCCCTCCCTCCCTTCCTTCCTTTTTTTGTAAGTTCATATACTAAAACTTGATACTTGTATGCATGCAGCTCTGCAGTCCTTAAGCCATTTTCATCTTTGTAGCAGGTGATTAAAAGAAAACCCTGAGGAGCCTGAGATAACTTGAGTTATATGTCATTGCCAAGTACTTGGAATATTTCTACAGAATGGCAGTGGTGGAGAAATAAGATAGATAAGAAAAGCAGACAATGGAGTAAGATTCTTAGAGCACTTTGTAAGATCTTTCTCACCTGTTAAAATTTTTAAAACCATTTTTCCCTGAAATTATTCAACACATTATTGTGTATGGAGGCTATTATCAGCTTTTTATCAACATGGAAATTCTCATTATTCCTCAGCCAATGCCTAGTTTCTTAGGAGTAGCCTCTGAATTATATTTAGGAGGAGCCTGTGGGAGAGCTGCTTCTGTGTTCTGGAGTCCTCGTTTGAACTCAGTGTGACCTCTCAGAAAAGCACTCTCATTTCCTCAGGCCTTGGTTTCTTCTATAAAGATATTAGATTGAATTAGCTAGCCTCTCAGGAAACTTATATATAAAGAGAAAATTAATTAATTAATTCATTCATTCATTCATTTATTTTTATGTGGTGCTGAGGATTGAACCCAGTGCCTCACAAGTGCAAGGCAAGGGCTCTATCATTGAGCTAATACAACCCCAGCTCTATGAGAGAAACTTCAGAATTTTGTGATTTCCAGGTTTGGGTAAATTGACCTGTGTTGACCTTTGTAGTTGTGTATGAGTTAGAAACATTTATACTTCTCAGTTGTTGACTAATTATCTTTGATTTTTTTTTTTTTGGTTGTTGTTTTTGTTTTTGCTTTTGAATGAAGGCTGTTGTTCCTGCCAGTTAGTTTTTTTGTTTTTTATTTTTTATTTATTTATTTTTTTTAGTTTTCAATGGACCTTTATTTTATTTATTTATTTGCAGTGCTGAGAATTGAACCCAGTGCCTCACACATACTCTACCACTGAGCTACTACTCCAGCCCCCTGTCTGCCAGTTAGTCTATCAGTGCTATTTTCAGTTTAATTTTACTTGGAGGGCTAGCTTTGTGTCACAACAATTTGTCTTAATTTTTACAACAAATACCTTAGTTGCTATCTATGACTGAGCAGTAGTAAATTTAGATTTTTGGAGTCTTTTGTTTATTCAAAATATCTTTAGAGAGAAGCGTGGGCTCTTAAATATAGTAGTGAGCCAAAGCCAAGCTTGCTTTGTACCTTCATGATGCTTTTTGTCTGGAGGGCAACATAGCCATTGAAAGAAATAATTACACAAAATAGAGAATCAATGACTGTGGTATTTGTGGGAGGAGAGAGAGGCGGTGCTCTGAGAACAGAATGGAGAGTTTAGCTCCCATTTTCGCTTATTACCAATGCCCAAAGCTACTCATAGCCATGACCTCTACACAGCAAGCACTGTGCCTAGTTCTTTCTGTAGGTTGTCTTTTATTTTATTTTATTTATTTATTTTTTTTAGAGAGAGTGAGAGAGGAGAGAGAGAGAGAGAGAGAGAGAGAGAGAGAATTTTTTTTTCAATATTTATTTTTTAGTTCTCGGCGGACACAACATCTTTGTTGGTATGTGGTGCTGAGGATCGAACCCGGGCCGCACGCATGCCAGGCGAGCACATTACCGCTTGAGCCACATCCCCAGCCCTGTCTTTTATTTTTATTGCAACCTCACATAGTCATTATGAAATTCATTTTATAGATGAGGGAACTCAAGGCTCAGAGAAATTGAATCATGTCCTCAAGATCATACTTAAACTATTTAGGAGGCTGAGGTAGGAAGACTGCAAGTTCAAGGCCAGTCTGGAGAATTTGAAGAGACCCTGTCTCAAGATAAAAATGAAAAGTTCTGGGGATGCAGCTCAGTGGTAGAGCACCTCTGGGCTCAATCCCCAGTACCACAACATTACTCATGGAGCCAACAGAATCTTGGTACTGACAATTTAATCTAGTCAATTCATTTGACTCTGAAGTCTGTGCTCTTTTCTTGCACCTTAGTTTCTAGGCTCATATATAAACAGTTTTCAGCAGTGAGGTGCCAGTGTCATGGACTTTTTCTTTATCTTTTAATGAATGGTAATGTGTTGTAGAATAGAATACAAAATTTGGGTGGGTTTTAAAGATTTACATCAGACTTTAAAAGAAATTTCCTATAATCCTCATTTTCACCCCTGAAATAATTTTTTTTTCTCCTAAAAATAAGTGATTCTAATAAATAGCTTTTTTGTTTTAAAATCTATTGTATTTTGCTTTGGACCCACAGACTGTTTCTGTGGTCACTTTCTAAATGGGCTATTAAGTTGAGTTTCTAGTCTTCTTTCTTTGGATGTCATGTCAGTCTTCCTGCTCAATGTAACATCCTATGGAAAAGATAAGAATTATTTACTATCTAATACTGAAGACCTGAAGGATGGGAACAGGGAAAATTGCCCAGTGGCCTCATTCACTCTGTGACACCATTTACAGAACAGGAGTCTCTGACCTGTGACTTGTCAGTCCCAGTCCTTTGGGAATGGGCCACAGGGCACACTGCTGTCCTGTCCCTAGGATTGGGGGTGGGGTCAGTTCTGGGTTACAGTGGGATGTCATGCCAACTGCCTGTGAAAAGGCCTCAGTTCTTTTAGCTCTTGCTCTTGATCATTCATGCCAGTGCTTTGCTTCTGTCTTGTCTTTGGAACCATTTGTCCCTCCTCTTCCCAGGAGATTCAAGACATTTTAGCATCTTAAGTGAGCGCTCAGACTGTTGCCTCTGTGCACCTTTCCTCTCTTTGGTGATGAAGTGATGGCGTCAGGTTCCTTGGGCAAGCCTGGGTTAGGGCAGGCCCCTGTGTCTGGCTGTTAGCCTTCTCATCCCTTTGCAGAGAGCTGCTCCCTTTTTGATATTCAGTTGCAGGCTTTCCGTTCCTTTCTGTCCATTCCCTGTTTACTTCTTAGACTAAAACGTTTCCATGGTAACAGGTTACTTTTCAAAGGGAACATCTTGTCATTTTATTTAATCCACTGCAGCTGAAGAGGACTGAAATATTAAGTTGTAGTTGCTATGGATACTGCTTTGTTACATCAGTTTCTTTTGTATCAGATTTCATATACAATGAATTTCTATTTTTTTGTGCTCAAGAAATAAACACAATGACTTACCATTATTGTTGTAATTGGCTTCTGGGACTATTTTTTTTTAACGTATTCCAAAGTGAAGATTTGTAGACTAATGGAGGCTGAATCTCAGCTGTTTTGAAAAACATATATTATTCATATTAGCTACACAGAAGAAAGCCGCCTATTGCTGGCAAGGATGGCGATAGTTCTTAATTCACTGTGTGTAGTATGAGCCACAGTATAAGGATGTCTTCAAAATGATATCCCTGTGTCCAGGACCTTAGGAAACAGGGAAGGAGGGAGTGCGGACTTTGAGTCGCTCCTTGAATGTCATCACCCCAGAGCCATGGCACTCTTTCCCCCCCCCCCCCCCCACCTCTCAGATGTCTCCAGGAGATTGGGGACAGAGTCTTTGTGTTACCCAGCTTTCTCATATCTACTTCTTTCTGTGACTTTAAAAACCTAAAATTAAAACCTAAAATTTTTTGGATTCATAAGAACTTGCAATTTACTCAAGTAGAATACCGTATCATAGTGGGAAATTGACATTAGTACACAGTGAGTGTATATTTCTGTGCCAGCTTGTCACCCATGTGGCTTTGTGCAACAGCCACCATAGCCCTGGCACTGCACACTTCCTAGCACACCTCCTCTCTAACCACTGGCTCTTCTTTTTTTTTTTTTTTTTTTTAATTAATTAATTTATTTAGTTTTCGGTGGACACAACATCTTTATTTGTATGTGGTGCTGAGGATGGAACCCGGGCTGCATGCATGCATGCTACCGCTTGAGCCACATCCCCAGCCCTGGCTCTTCTTTATTAGCTCTATGATTTTTGTCATTTCAAGAATGTTGCACAAATCTGAGCCCTTAACTTTGATCTGTTTCTGTTTCAACATGATTTTCAATGTTTTTAAAGAAACTTTTTGATTATTTTGTAATAACATAGAATCAAAAATTGGGAAGTCTTTGGATTCTCATACTTTCATTTGTAATCATGTGGTTTGGTTTGATAACTTAATCAGTCTCCATGGGAGTATTATTGGGAGCTCTGATATAAGAGTCAATTAAAGTTAAGTTCAACTTGTTAGCCATGTGCTCTTGGACAGCTGTATAAGGCTTCAGTTTCTTCATCTGATTACAGTAGCCTCTCTATTACAGGATCATCTGTGAGTAGATAGAAACTATTTACATATGTGCTTTTTTTTTTTTTTTTTTTTTTTTTTTTTTTTTTTAATTTAGTTCTGAGAACCAAGCCTGATGGTGCAGGCCTGTAATTCCAACAGTTTGGAAGGCTGAGACAGGAGGGACACAAGTTCTTGGCCAGCCTCCGCAACTTGGCAAGGCCTTAAGAACTTAGCAAGATCCTGTCTCAAAATGAAACCTCAGAAAGGATGGCGATGTGGCTGAGTGCTTACATGCCCCTGAGTTCATTCCCCAGTACAGCCCCCACCCCACCCCCAAAAAAGAAAAAGAAACTTTAGTTCTGGGGATTGAACTAAGGGCCTTGCGCTTGGTAGGCAAGCAGTGTATTGCTGAGCTTCATTACCTGTCCCATATAAGGAAATTAGCTTGTGACACTTAGTACATAGTATAAGTGTTCAGTGTTTAAGTCTGTTGATTTGTTAGTGTGACAGTTAGTATTGTTATTATCTATGAAGTGGGGATATTGTCTTATAGGATTGTCATTGGAATAAGGAAATAAAGTGTGTCTGGCATACAAAAGTATTTCATGAGTGATAGCTCCCTGTTTTAATTAGCTTTTTCACTACTATGACTAAAGGATCTGACCAGAACAACTACAGAGGAGGAAAAGTTTATTTGAGATCTCATGGTTTTCAGAGGTCTTAGTCCATGAAAGGCCTGCTCCATTCCTCAAGGCTCAAGGTGAGGCTGAACATCATGGTGGGAGAGGGTAGCGGAGGAAAGCAGCTCTCATCACCATGATCTAGAAGCTGAGAGAGACTCCACTCTCCAGATACAAATATATACACCAAAGCTGCTCCCTAATTCCCACCTCCTCTAGCCACAACCTACCACTCAGTTAATCCCTTTTGGGGGATTAATTCACTGATTGGGTTAAGACTCTCAACCCAATCATTTTGTGAGCTTTTGGGGGACATCTCACATCCAAACCATAACACTTATCTTTTTTTTTTTTAATGCTTGTGTTTATCATATAAATATAATACACCTGGATTTGGGATGGTTATACGTAAAGACCTTGAGGCAGGGGGAAAGGTGTGTGTGCCGTGGGTGTCCTGCATCATCCTGGAGTCTGACTCACCTCTTTGTTCAGTAGTACCGTTTCTCTGTCGTGACTGGAATGGATTTTCTGGATTTTCCTCCTTATGTTGATGGCCAGTCAGGCATAGCCCTGCCCCCCTGTGCTGGTCGTGCAGCTTTGTACATCCATGCAGAATTGCTTCCGCAGTTTTGTTGCTTTGAATACAGAATAGAATGAGATCTGGATTTCTAGAATAACAATACTCATGCTTTTTGTAACATCAAAACGTAAATAATGCCTAGAAATGGGAGAATGCCATAGAGCACATTCAGCAGGTAGTAACTGCCTAGATGTTAGCTACTCTTCTTTATGATGGAGGAATAAACCTGGCACTTTGTAGATTAGTGGGCCTTTTGAATTTTAGCCTCAATCATAATTAGTGCTTCCCAAAGTATGGTTTTTGGACCTCCTTATTCATTCATTCATTTATTTTTAGCCCTTTTTATTTTTCATTTTGAGATAGGGTCTTGCTAAGTTTCTGAGGCTTGCTTTAAACTTGTGACCCACGCCTGATGATTATTAATTTTTATCAAAATTCCCATCCTTGACTTCCTGTCTCTTCAGTACCCTCCAGGGAAATGGGAGGGGGTGTAAATATGTTCTGCTACAGACTAAAGGCTGACAGTTGTTTTGAGGAAGCTCTTGTGTGATTTGAGTCAGAAGCTGAACATTGTTTTCATGGAACCCATTTCTGTTTGAAAGAACCACTGATAAACTGTGGTCATTTAGACTTGTGGATTTGGTGGAGATTTACTTTGTTGTTTGAAGGAAGACAACTGGCTGGGCACGGTGCTGCACGCCTGAAATCCCAGTGGCTCCAGAGGCTGAGGCAGGAAGATCCAGAGTTCAAAGCCAGCCTCAACAAAAGTGAGGCACTAAACAATTTAGTGAGACTCTGTCTGTAAATAAAATACAAATTAGGGCTGGGGGTGTTCCTCAGTGGTCCAGTGCCCAAGTTCAGGGTTGGGGGTCCCCAACTTCTGCTACCCCAAAAAAAGAAAGAAAAAGAAAACAACTGATAGTGTTTCCCAGTGCTAAGATTTGAACTTTGAAGTAAAAATTAGAAATTTTAAAAATCTGCTGTGATTACCATGAGCCTCATAATTTTCTTTGTGCTTTAAAGGCTTTTCTTAGGACATGGATGGTGATATTAATGAATGTAATTTAAAAAAAATATTATATAATGAACTGTCAATATATGGAAGGTCTATAAAACTCACTGAAGCAATATTTTCTATATAACAATTCATGACATTGAAAAATCATGTTTGAGTTAGAAGATCCATTTAGAGGGCAAAAGAGTCCTTGGATTTATAAGAAAATTATTAAGGTTTTATTGACTGATTGATTACAGCACTGGGGATTGAACCCAGGGGTGCTCTACCACTGAGCTGTAGCCACATCCTTTTTTATTTTTTGTGTTGAAACAGGGTCTTACTAAATTGCTGAGGCTAGCCTCTAATGTTGTAATCCTCCTGCCTTCCTGAGTAGCTGGGATTATAGACATGTGCCACCACATCTGGCTTCTGTTATTAAGTTTTTAGAATCACATTGTACATAGGCCTTTAAGAAAATCTCTTGTTGAATTTTGGTGTAATGTCAAAAATTTGTCAAGGTAGATTCTTCCCTTCTTCAGTTCAGTAGCTGTATGGGGTTGTCTTTTCTTTATATGCTTTAGATAAAACAATTTACTTGCTCAAATTGAAGGAAAAAAAGTGAATCCTGCTTTCCTGGGAAGTCAGTAACAGGATTTGCAACATTGTAAAACAATGCTTATGTTTTTTCTATTTTTTAAGTACAGTTACTTTTCATAAATATGTATTATCCTTGTTACTATTTAATTGGATTTTTTATTAACAAATATTTGTAGTTTCTCAAAAAACGTAAGTCCTTGGTATACTTGGTAATTTAATGAGTGTAAAATAGTCCTCAGATCAAAATGTTAAAGAATTGCTGTGTTGTTAGTATGTGAGAAAATGTAGTGAGTTCATCATAATGATGATTAAGAATATTTCCTGCAAGCCAGGCATAGTGACGTGCCTGTAATCCCAACGGCTAGAGAGGCTGAGGGAGGAGGATCACAAATTCAAAACTAGCCTCAACAACTTAGTGAGATCCTGTCTCAAAACATATAAAAGAAGGTGGGGGCCTGGGGGATGTGGCTCAGTGGTTAACTGCCACTGGGTTCAATCCCTGGTACCAAAAAGAAGACAATAAAAGAATATTTCCTACAGGCTGTTGCTATTATGTTTAAGTATTACTTTCTGATGTTGTTAAATTTTACAGTTTAGTGGTCTAGAAATGTTCATGAAGCCAAGGAACTTTTAATTTGTTCTAAGGGGATAAATAGTAGCAGGCAGGTAATTTACCACACTGTGAGGACACAAAGTATGAATTTAATCTCAGCACTTATCTCTAGAAGTTAATAGTCCCATAGTGGGTGGAATTAGGAATGCCCAAATTAAAGCATCCCTCCCTCCTCTTGGAGGCCTCCTGCAGTAAAGCAGGACCCTGCCACAGAGCCTTCCCCTGTCCCCAGAAATAGCAGTTTCTAACAGGCATGAACTGCAAGGGTTCTGTGCATTCAGCTTTCTCTAATGGGATGTGTTGCTTTCTGCCTTTTAATAACTTTGGCCTAAGAAATATTTCAACATTTATTCTGTATTCTGTAGTCCCTGGTTACAGTAGGGCATGCCAATGTCCACTCTTCAGATTCTAATCATGTTTGCAAATAAAATTGTTATATCCTCTGCTATAAAACTTTCTAATTTCCTGCACATACCTAGTAAACAATCTACCTTCCAGCTTCTTTTTTTTTTTTTTTTCTTCCAGCATGCCTATCTTCTAAAGAAAGGAAGGTGGCTGGTGTAACAAAGTCAGCCCTTGGTACAGGCTCTTCTCCCACTGTGGGGCCTTCCTCTTGGCCTGCCACTTGGCCAGGAGCTCTTAAGAACTTTGCCACTTTAGAGATTGTTTCTACTTAATGTCTAATTTTCATAACAATCTTTAGTGTTTTTATACTGTTGCTCCTGAAATGTCTTATGTTTGTAATTAGAGGGTTTGGGCCTGTTCTGGTCTTTGGGGGATGGGTACTACTTCCCTAGCTGACTGGACTATGTAATTCAGGACTGGTCCACATGTCTTCCTCTCTTTGTTTCTTTCTTCTCTTCTTTTGTCATGTCTGCTGCCAAAACAAAGATCTTCATGAAAAAAATTATTGTGTTAAAAGAAGAGAGTACTGGACCCAAGGACCCTAAAGGAAATAGTGGTTTTCCAAAATTCATTTTGACAAGTTAAAACAATGGGGATGAGTATCATATCCATGGGGGGAAAACAAGGGACTGGGCTCTTTCTTGGGTTCTTTGTAGAATTGTGTTTTTCAGCCCAGTTCAGGGCAGCAAGTGAGAACAAGCAGTTTTTACTCTTTAAAAAGCCTTTTCTTTCATTCTGCTGAAAATTCAGTGGCTCTTATAAAAACAGAGCCTTGTCACTGGCATGGAAAGGGATTTCCTGAGATAGGCCACAGATAGTCGTGATCGCAGGTTGCAGGTTCCAGAGAGCTCTGGGGAGGGCAGGGTTTCCTTATCTACCAGTATACACACAGTCAGTGCCCTGTGTAAAGCCTGGGACAAAAAAGATACCAGCAAATACTTTATGAAGAGCTGGGCACAGTGGCACACACTGGTAAGCCTGCTACTCGGGAGGCCAAGGCTGGAGGATCACAAGTTAGAGACCAGCTTCAGCAGTTTACCAAAACCCTGTCTCAAAATAAATAACATAAGGACTGGGGGGTGTAGCTTAGTGGTAGCACCCTGGGTTCAATCCTCAGCACCCTAAACAATAAAAACAAAAACCAAATACTGTGTGAAAGAATGGAAAGAAGAAGACATCTGCATGCTGTGTGAAGAGGTGACATGGGGCTAAATGGGCAGAAGATAAATAAATGCTTTACTGAAGTAGCAGCCTTTTTAAAGCCCAGGTGGTTTGGATTGGAGCAATGGGGGAGAGGTCACAAGGGTAGTGAGAGTGGCCAAGGTTAAAGGGAGCTGTGCTCTTACCATCTTCACCTGTTGGGCTCAGTCCCTCATTTCTTTTTCTTCTTTGCTCAAATCTCACTTTATGAATAATGCTTTTTCTGACTTTTCTTTGTACAGGAGTATAAAAATATTTTATCTTTTGCCATCTATTTAATTTGTTGGCACTATTGCCTGATCTATGCTTTCATTTTCTCTAATTACAATATAAGTTCCAAAAACATATTGATACTGTTTTATAATTTGCCTTATCCCCAACATCCAGGACAAATCCTGACTTATGGTAGGTATTAAACAAATAATTACTGAATAAGTGAATAACCGAATGATCCAGGGCATGTTGTAGGAACTATCAGTTATCTCATTTGTGTTCCTTGAAGTTTGTGGTAGGGCACCCAGAGTGTGTTGAAAAGAAGAAATGTTTGCCCGTAGGAATGTCTGTGTATGAGACATGAGATAATGACAGTTCAGAAAGATACTCAGGTCGGGAAGCTGCAGCAGTCAGGTCTTGGGAAGGAAAAGGAGTTAGAGATGTGGGGTGGGAGGTGCATGTAGGGGCAACATTAGAAATACTGGGAAAGTGAATTCCTCAAGTTATTCCTCATTTATTTGAAGTAAATTACTTTCCTTGAAAGATATGTGAATGTTTATGTCAAAATGTCATTGTGTATATCTAATCTAATCTATTATTTTCATGACAGGAGGCTGAACAGTACACAAGGGGAGATTCGTGTTGGACCCAGCCATCAGGTAAAATACATTTTAGTAGCTTCTTTTAGAGGGTTTTTAGTCCTTACATTTTTGCTAGAACTTTATTTTTTGAGCAGTGGTCAAACTGCTATGTGGGATTTTATTCAAATACAGAAATTTTCTTTTCAGATCCTCACCTACTTTTTAAAAAAATTGTGATAAAATATACATAATAGGAGATTTACGGGCTGGGGATGTGGCTCAAGCGGTAGCGCGCTCGCCTGGCATGCATGCGGCCCAGGTTCGATCCTCAGCACCACATACCAACAAAGATGTTGTGTCTGCCGAGAACTAAAAAATAAATATTAAAAATTCTCTCTCTCTCTCTCTCTCTCTCTCTCTCTCTCTCTCTCTCTCTCCTCTCTCACTCTCTCTTTAAAAAAAAATAGGAGATTTACCATCTTAACCATTTTTGTTAAAATTTTATTTTTTAGTTGTAAATGGACACAATATCTTTATTTTTATGTGGTGCTGAGGATCAAACCTAGTGCCTCCCATGTGTGAGACAAGTGCTCTACCACTGAGCTATAGACTCAGCCCTCTTAACCATTTTTTAAGTGTGCAGTTTAGCAACATTAAGTACATTATTGTTGGCAGCCACACCACTATCCATCTCCAGAACTCTTCACCTTGCAAAACTGAAACTCTAGGCCCATTTTGCAGTAAATCCCTGTTCCTCTCTCACCCATGTCCCTGGCAGCTGCTCCTCGACTTCCTGTCTCTGTGTTTGACCACTCTGCCTCGTAGAAGCAGAGTCGTAGAAGCAGAGTTGTAGAAGCAGAGTCATACAATGCTTGTCTTTATTTGACTGACTTATTTCACTTAGCACAATGTTCTGGAGGCTCATCCATGTTGTAACATGTAACCAAATTTCTTTCCTTTTAAGGCTGAATAATACATTGTATGTGCATATCACAATTTGTTTATACATTCTTCCATTGATGAACATTTGATTACCACATACATTTACATAAAAAGATTTTGTGTGTAGGAGGCCCTGGGTTTGATTTCCCTGGGGATTGACCATGAGCCTTGGGCATGCTAGGCCAATACCCTATTACTGAGCCACATTCCTCCCCATCCCCCTGAAAAGAGTTTTTTCAATACCTTTTTCTGCAGATAAGTCAGGATGGGTAGTTCTTTTCAGTTGGCAGCTTATTGTGTTGTGAACTCTGCCACTTATATAGTCTTATATAGTATGTCTTATATAGTTCACTGAGACTCCTCCGCTTTCAACCCTAATATCAAGTAGGGTGCTCTGACAGGCAGGATTCTGGCTCATGGATCAGCATGTCCTGGGCAATGCAGATGTGGGCTCTGTTGGGCTTCCCTGCAGTTCTCATGGTGTTTGTTGGGTCCTCAGGCTGGTAACTGTACTGATTCTGAGATGCATTCTTTTCCTTCACATTTTAGCTCTGCTTTTGGATGTCATTGTACACTGGATTGTGTGATTGTAGTTTCATGGCTGCATTTGTCCTTTCTCTAGCACGTAAAATAATAGTCATTCTTAGCATAAATGAAACACAGCAAATGTTAAGAGGAAGAAAGGGTCTTTCTTCTTTTCCCTTAGGAGCAAGAACAGTTTCCTCAGAGTGGCCTGCCTCTCATTGCTGTGGATTTGGTCATGTGCCTCTTTCTAAAGCAGGAGGAAATGGGAATGCCATGGTTATGGCTTAATTGAAGTAATGTTGGGGAGCCAGCCCATCATATTTAGGGAAGGGAGATACAGGCAGAGGGTATAGAGATTTCAAGTGTCTCCTGCTTTATTTATTTTTTGGTTTTGATTTTGAGCTTTTTTTTTTTTTTTTTTTTTGGTATGCCATTCACATTTTTTCAAAGAATCCAGTTCAAGGATATAATGAGAAATTTTAAAAACCCAGACACAGAAACTATTGGGGCATATAAGTTTTAGAAGACATTTCTCATCCTTGAACTGGGGTAATAACTGAGAGGGCAAAAAAGAAGCTGCAGGAGGACACTTTGGCAGTGACTGCCTGTTCGGGTGACTGGGGACCCAGTACTTGACTGGCTGTACTCAGTGACCTCCCTGTCTTTGCTTTCTCGTGCATTCTCTCCCACTATGTATTGCCAGCACTGAGACATCTCTGTAGTAAAATTATTTTATAGACTTCTTGCTATAACAGAAAAAGTGATTTCTAAGTGAAAGATGGTGAGCTCTTACAAAAGAAGCAAATTTAGTATAATGGAGTTTATTTTTTATACTTCATTTAAAATCAGATGTTTATTTTACATCAGATCTTTTTGTAAACATTTATTTTAGTTGTAGATGGACACAATACTTTTATTTTATTTGTTTATTTTTATGTGGTGCTGAGGATTAAACCCTGGACCTAGGTGAGCACTCTACTGCTGAGCCACAACCCCAGCCTTTATATCAGATCTTAAATATATTATATATGATTTTTAAAAATATCTTTATTTTATTTATTGTTATGTGGTGCTGAGGATCGAACCCAGTGCCTCGCATTGCTAGGTGAGTGCTCTACCGCTGAGCCACATCCTGGCCCCCCTTCTATATGCTTTATTTTCAGGAAACACCAATATAACAGGACACTTAGGAATTGGTGACCTTTACCTTCTTAAAATTTTTTACCTTTTAAAATATATTAACAGATATAAAAGCAGAGGAAAAATAGTACAATGAAGCCCTCCTGTCATTACTTGGGACTCGGACTACGTCCTAGTCAGACTTGTTTTGTTTATTCTCACACCTTTTTCCTACCAGTATTTTGAAATGGATCACAAATATAATACCTTAATTATTGATGTTCCAAAGAGAAGGGCTCTTTTAAAAGACAAATCAGAATATATTACACAAATAAAAATGATCAGTTTCTTAAAATGCAGGTGTCTACTGGATCCAGGTGTCCCTGTTTGTCTTTTTCTTTCTTTCTTTCTTTTTTTTTTTTTAGTTCAAATTAGAAACTAAGTAAGAGCCATTTGCTTTAATTGCAATTGATTGATATGTCTCTTGAATCTCTTTAATCCACAGGGTTCTCCCTCCCATCTCCTTTCTCAAGGTGTATGTTGGAAAAACTATAGGTTTTCTATATGATGTCTGACAGTCTAGATTTGAGTCATTGTTTTTGTACCATTTAACTTTTTCCTTTGTCTTTTGCAATTCTTGATAATTAGCAGTTGAATCTAGAGATTTAATCACATTCTAGTTTAGTACCTGCCTTCTGCACGAATACATAATGAATAGTGAAAAGTGTTTTTACCAGGAGGCTATTGATTATTTCTTAAATCCATTATTTTATTAGGGACTTTCAAAATGGTGATCATCTAATTCTGTCTATTCATTTATTTGCTAACTACACAAAACTTCCTCCTTATCAACTGCTTGATTCCTTCCCTTGTCCCAGTTTTCAAAATACAGAGTTGACTTCATATCATCTTCAGAGGTTACCAGTGGATTTAAAATTAGTTATCGGGCTGGGGATGTGGCTCAAGCGGTAACGCGCTCGCCTGGCATGCGAGCGGCTGGGTTCAATCCTCAGCACCACGTACAAACAGAGATGTTGTGTCCGCAGGGGGGGAAAAAAACCTAAAATAAATAAATTCTCTCTCTCTCTCTCTCTCTCTCTCTCTCTCTCTCTCTCAAAAAAAAAATTAAGTAAATAAATAAAATTAGTTATCTTTTTAAAAAATATTTTCCCTTAGTTGTTGATAGATCTTTATTGTATTTATTTAAACGTTGTGCTGAGAATCGAACCCAGTTCCTCACACATGCAAGGCAAGTGCGCTAGCGCTGAGCCACAGTCCCAGCCCAAAAATTAGTTATCTTTAATCAATTCTTTTTGATGATTAAATGATCCATTTTGAGCCTACTGGAGCTTCTTCCTGCCACTGGTGTTCTTTGGACTTGATCCTGGTGGTTTTGGGGTGGGTCCTTTTTATTTGGTTGTGAAATAATTTTAATGCCTCATCCGAACATTTCCTTTTCTGGTTTTGGAGTTATACTTTTTTGAATGGAGCCCTTGTTTGTTATAATGGAAAATGGTATTTTTAGGCTGGTTACTATTTCTAGGCCTGATTTCAGTAGACAGAGCTAGAAAATATGCTATTTGTTTGTTTTCCCTTTCTTTTTAGAAATAAAATATTGTGTATTCATATTGATGTTTCTAATTCAAATCCAGAATTTTATATATACATTAATTTAAATCCAGAATTTATATTATAAAGTATTGTATATGTTGCGCGCGTGTGTGTGTGTGTGTGTATTTCTGGATTTGAATTAGAAACATTAATATGAATACACAACGTGTTTTATATATATGTGTATATATATGTAAAATATATATATGTATATATGTATACATATATATGTGTATATATATATGTAAAATATATATATATGTATGTATACATATATATATATATATATATATATATATATATATATATATATATATATATAATTCTGTTGTTCTTTGATCTATATCTGTATCTTTCTCCTGTGCCTTAAATCCCATTTCTAATGCCAAAGACATAATTATTTGCTATTTTCCCAGCATGTATAATATATATGTAGTATGAATAGCTCAGAATAGCAATGTTCCCACTGCTACAACAATATTGAACAGTTTTGTTTGAGTTTTGTACTGGCAAGAGAACTGGAAAGAGGTTTGTTTGTTATTTGTTTGGTACTGGTGATTAAACCAAGGGCCTTTCATATGCAAAGCGCATGAGTTTTCACTGAGCTGAACCATTAGCCCCTTATAATCAGTGTACTGTTAAATTTTGTTTTGCCCTTATAGAATATATCCCACTAGTGCTGTATAGGCAAATCAACTTGAAGTAAATTTTAGAGTGGAAATAATTCAATACATAGTTATTGTTACTCCTTTCTTCTTCTTCTTCTTCTTCTTCTTCTTTTTTTTTGCAGTCCCGTGGTTTGTACCTTGCACGTGCTAGGCAAGTGCTATACCACTGAATTACAACCCAGTCCTTTTTAAATTTTATTTTGAGACAGGGTCTTGCTATGTTGCCTAGGCTGTTCCTGAACTTGCCATCCTCCTGCCACAGCCTCTGGGATTATAGGCATGACCACCACGCTGGGCTGAGATTGTTATTCTGGAAATTTCTTATTTTTATGTATTTATTTAGGTAAATGATAGCATAATATGCACACGTTTTTTTCCCCTTCTTTTTTTCTTTCAGCATTACATCCTGTTGTTTCCTCCATAGCAACATCTAGAGCTCCTTTTTCTTCCCTCTGCCATTTTGTAGAACTCTGAGTGGATAGAACAGTTCATTCTTCAGTCCCTGTTGATGGTTATTTGTGCTACTTAAGTCATCTGTTGTTATAACTGGTGCTGTAGTGAATAGCCTCTGCATATTGACTTTTGTATATTTGCCATTGTGTCTTTGCATCTGTTCTCAAAAGTTGGGTAGCTGGCCTGGAGGGCAAGCAAATGGGTAATATTGATTCTCCTCTGTCATTACTGAGATAGATGAGCAAGGGGGTATCCTTGTTACTAATTTGCATTTCTCTTCTCAGCAAGGCTGACCATTTCCTATTATGATTTCCATAATATGATTTAAACCATTGCTAGGGCTAGGGTTGTGGCTCAGTGGTAGAACACTTGCCTCATGTGTGAGGCACTGGGTCCCACCCTCAGCACCACATAAAAATAAGTAAATAAATAAAAGTATTGTCCATCTACAACTAAAAATATTTAATTTTTTTTCTATTTTTTTCCTGCTTACTGTCTAATTATATTTCTAATCCATTTCTCTTGGGGGAATTGGTCCTGCTCCCCAACAATAAGACTTTTAATTTAATAAATAGCCATTGGGGAGCTACATGCCAAGTTCTGTCCTTGGTGCTGGGGAAGCAGAGCTCAGTAGTCATGTTGAAGACCTTTTGATACCAGTATTTATTGTGTTTTAGTATTATTTTAATATTTTCGCTAAGTGTTAAAACAGAAATAGTATGGCACACAGTGGAATATTATAAATGTCAATACTGTGTCAAACAAGAGTATCCTTATTTAGAGAGAGTCAGCGCTTCACCCACATTTGTGGACATTGAAGAGTGCAAACAAGGCAGAGGTCACAGCCTCACCCGAGAGCCATGTGGCCTACTGGTGTTGTTTTTTGCCACACAGTTGTTTTAAAAACATTTGAAACCATGAGTTTCCACATACAAGTGAAGATTCTGGAGTTTGGAAGAAAGTGGAGGGTGTTCAAATATTGATTCCTGTCCCTGCATGGAGCAGTTTCTGGATAGGACAGCTCTGTTTCCTGCATTCATCTCATCATGGCACACTTTACTTCTCGGTGCAGAACACCTGTGTGACACTGTCCTACTTCACTGTGAAGCACTTGCAACATGGCTAGTGCAAACGGGTGTGCATTGTTTTGTTTAATGTGGCTAGTAGACAATTTAAAATTAAATATATTGTTCTCATTGCTGTTGGACAGTACTGTTGCCTCCTTCATTTGCTTAGATTTTTTTTGCGTGCAGTCTGTGTACACAAGAGCTTCTTAACTTTAACTCTTATTTAAAATATCAGACTCACATGCCCAAGTTCACCATTTGCTGAGTTAAGAACGTGTATGTCGGGCTGGGGATGTGGCTCAAGCGGTAGCGCGCTCGCCTGGCGTGCGTGCGGCCCGGGTTCGATCCTCAGCACCACATACCAACGAAGATGTTGTGTCCACCGAGAACTAGAAAATAAATACTAAAAAAATTCTCTAAAAAAACCCCCAAAAAACGTGTATGTCTTACAAACATTTAACTTCTCGCAGGTCTCTGATGGTCATGTACAGTCACAAAAACCTGCTTACTTTTGTTCTGCCCCAACGGGGAGAGGATGAGAAAGTGGCTGAGGTATTTTAATTTGACAACTTAGAATTTTGGTTGTTGAACACTGTTGTTAAATATTTCATATGTTTTTGAGGTTTACCTTCAGTACAGTGAAGTGTTCTTAAGTATACTGTTCCATTAATGCTGATGATTCGTATCAAGTACAGGACAATTCTGTTATGCCAGAAATTTCTTTTTTTCTTTTTCACAAGCACCCTAGCCCCCTCCCCACCCCACCCCCACTCTGTTTCTGTCATCGTAGGTCCATTTTACAATGCTAATTAATTAATTAATTAATTAATTAATTTTGGTGCCAGGGATTGAACTCGGGGGCACTTGACCACTGAGCCACATCCCCAGCTCTGTTTTGTATTTTATTTAGAGACAGGGTCTCACTCAGTTGCTTATTTAGCACCTCGTTAAATTGTTGAGGATCACAGGCATGCATCACCTTTCCCAGCCTACTATGTTGATTTTTAATGTTAGCCTTAATACTTCATGGTTTTCTCATGTTAACCATATATTGTTGACCAGTATTGCTACTAACTCTCTCATTAGTCACATTAATCTAATAGGATGGCTCACCTAATTTAATTTTTCAGCAAATATCCTCAAATGAGTTTTCACTATTTGCATATATCTTTGAAGACTTGTTATGTTGGAAATGAATGTGTGTTTCACTTCTTTATCACATAGCTGTTATCTCCTACAACATTTTATGTTTTGTTTTTTACTTATCTACACATGTCCATTTCTGTTTCTCTTTGGATTGTGTTGGTACAGGTTTACTTTGACAGTGTTTGCTGCTTCCTAAACAGAGATTAAGCAGTCTTTCATAATATGTTTTGTGGTGAAATGGTCCTGACGTGGTGTAGGCCACTTTAAATGAGTCGTGGTTTTGCTGTTACTTTTCTGTTGCCTGAAGAAAGAGGCTCAGTAAACCACTGCATCCGTCCCAGGGACTGCCTACTGAAACAGCTCTTTCTAGTACATGCCTCAGTTGTGACCTCTACATCCCTGTCTTGCAGGCCAAACTTCCAGAGCTGCAGCCATTTCCTTCTCCAGATGGTGATACTGTGACCCAACATGAGGAACTGGTCTGGATGCCTGGTGTTAATGACTGTGACCTCCTTATGTACTTGAGAGCAGCAAGGTAATAGGAATCTGCCCCCTCCTGCTTTCTGAATTAGGACATATGAATTGATTAGAAGGGAACAAACTCTCCTTTCCCTGAAATTTTATTTATATATAGGGCATTCTCTAACTTTAAGTTTTAAGCCCTCTATAATCAGGGCCCTGATCTTACCAGAGAAAAATAGTTTACCCTATTACTATTCTTCTTACTTGGTTTTGTTCCACATCAGGTTTTGAGTTCTTCAGAAGGAAAACATTTTTATTTTATTTTTTAATTTTTTAAAATATGTATTTATTTTTTAGGTGTAGCTGGACACAACACAATGCTTTTTATTTTTATGTGGTGCTGAGGATCGAACCCGGGTCCCGCCCATGCTAGGGGAGCGCTCTACCGCTGAGCCACAATCCCAGCCCCAGGAAAACATTTTTAAGCCCTACATGTAATCATCACCCACCACCCCTGGTTCCAGTTGAGTAATTTGACAATTCCATTTCAGATTTCATGTTCTCTCTACTTTGTAGTTGTTCATTAATGCCAGACCTGAACCTGAGGTTTTTGTGGCTTATCTACATGAAACATTTACCTGTGGTTCTGTAGAACTTGATAACATAAAAATTGGAGAAGGGCAGTTTAAATCCATTCTTAGTACATAACAGGCAGAGAGCCTTCCATTGTCTGCACTAAGTTCTGAGACGCTGCAGTGTTGCCAGTGAGTAGTACTGGAAAGCACAGCTCCAGGTTCCTGAATTCTGCTTCAGATACTTCTAGATACTTCAGATACTTCAACAGTGCTAGGCATGGTGTTCCAAGGTAGAGATAAAAATGTGTAAATGGAGTAAATGACTACTAAGGGTTCTTTAATCTCTCAACTTCTCACTTTTAATAGGAATCAATTTTGCATGCCTTCTCAAGTCTTTTTTTTTTAATTGTACATATGGATACTTTGCTTTCAAAAGATTTTAATCAAATCATGTTATATGCATATATAATTGCACCAAAGGAAGTCTCACCTTTATGTATATATAGCAAATACCAATTAAAAATAAATAAAGCGGGGCATGGTGGAGCATGCCTGTAATCCCAGACTTGGGAGGCAGAGGCAGGAGGATCACAAGTTCGAGACCAGCCTCAGCAACTTAGTAAGACTGTATCTCAAAATAAAATAAAAAGGACTAAGGATATGGCTCAGTGGTTAAGTACCCCTGGGTTCAACTCCGGGTACCAGAACAAACAAACAGGCAAGCAAGCAAGCAAATCAAGGAGTGAAAGGAAGATCCCTAGAGGAGGGGAGAGAAAGTGGCAGGGGGGAATGGTAATTGTAATCAAATTCCTTGCATGTATGATTTTGTCAAAATGATTCCAACTCCTGTGTTTAATCGTCTAGTAAAAAAAAAAAAAAGATTGTAATGTTGTGGGGTATTGTGACAAATAGATTATTCATGTGTTCAGATCTGAAATCTTAGTACTATTAAAGCTGGGGAAGAAACAACAAATGAATCCAACTCAAAGTAACATTTCTGTTGCTGGGTTGCTGGGGGGGTGAAGGGTTATAACAGGCATGTTAGGTAGGTTATCATGCATGTGATAGTGGAATTTGGAGGGGCTGAACATGAGCTCTGAAGATCTCTGTGGTGTTGCTATGTGCTGATGAAGCAAAGAATTTCCTTTCTTCCCAAGGAGCATGGCTGCATTTGCAGGGATGTGTGATGGAGGTTCCACTGAGGATGGCTGTGTTGCAGCATCTCGCGATGATACCACCCTGAATGCCCTGAACACTGTAAGTCTTTGAAGTCATCCTGGGCAGAAAGTTCTTTCCCCCTGTGCTAGCTGTAGGGAAGATGTGATGACCATGGAGTGTGAAGAAGCTAGTCATTCCAGAAGTAAGTGCAGTGTTGTGCTGTTGGGAAAGGGAGGTGAGATGTGGTCTTGGCCCTTGGGCTCAAGTTGTTCCAGTTGCCAGACTTTGTACTTCAGTGTATCCTCAGGCCAGTGACCTGGCTTCTCCAGGATTGTGATGAGCCTCAAAAGAGGCCTGGTAATAGTGGTTGATACTCACTGAAATCTCATGAACCTGATCCCTGTGTGTAGATAATCTTATTTAATCCTCACGCACCCACTTGTGGTAGGTTCTATTATTAGCACCTTTTTAGACACAAGAAAACAATTAAATCACAGTCCAAGGTCATATATTCATGCATTTAACCTCCTCCACTGTGTCTGAAACCGTGTTTGAAAGTACAGGGAGGAGTACAGAAGAAGCTGTGCTTCTTGGATAACAACATTTTTTTCTTTTTTTTTAAAGTTTACTTGGGGACCATTTAAAAATTTCACATGATAATAAAACAAGTTAAGTTTTAAAAATAACAACCCTTCTGGGAATAGTGGCTCAAGCCTCTAGTCCCAGATATTTGGGAAGCTGAGGTAGGAGGATAGCAAGTTCAAGGCCAGCTTGGGCAATTTAGGAAGACCCTTTTCCAAAACAAAGAATAAAAAGTGCTGGGGATTTAGCTCAGGGTTAAAACAACCCTGGGTTCAATCCCCAGTATACACTCCACCCCCCCCCAAAAAAAAAAAAAACTGAAAAAAACTGAAAAATGGAAAGTAAAATGAAATCAGTGAGCCTAACCTTTCTGAGTTTATTGAGTTTGTTGCATGATATGCCACCATAATTACTCATTTGCTTTAATGCCATAATACCTACACAGCAGCTCAGAATAGCAGTTTATACTGCTATAAACAATATGATTACTGAAAGCAATTTATTATTATTTTTGGACACTTCATTTTAATCTTAGAATATATTCTAAGGACTATTCTGCAAGCTATATAGGTAGATTAATACATCTTGAAGTTACCTGAAATAATCCCTGTCTATATGGTTGCAAATATGAAATCATCAAATCCAAATAAGTAATAATGAATATTTATGGAATCAAGTTTGATACGATAGTCTGCCTGGTTATGTATATTTACATAAGACATTAAACATGAGGCTTAGCAGTTCTTCCAATGGTTAACTAAATATAATTTAGTTAAGTACCCCTTACCCCCTTTTCCTTGAGCAGTCACTATAATTGGAAGGGACTTTAGAGCTCATATGTCCTGTCTCTAATTAAATATGAATCCAAGTTTTAGAAGGGTCAGATGACTTTTTAAATGTCCGAAGTCCAAAAAGATCATAGCATAGGAAAGAAAATATCCTCCTTCCCAATTCAGTTTATATGTTTGCTTGCTTTTTTTTTTTTTCTTGGTATCAGGGATTGAACCCAGGGGGCATTTAAGCACCGAGTCACATCCCTAGTCCTTTTTATATATTTAATTTTATTTTGAGACAGGGTTTCACTAAGTTGCTCAGGCTGGCTTTGAACTTGCAATCCTCCTTCCTCAGCCTCCTGAGCCCGTGTGATTCCAGGCATATACCAACAAGCCTGGCTGTAAATCTTTTTACTGCACAGTTATACCACACAGCTTGCTGTTGAGGAAATGTACAGAAATTTGATTGATTTTGATTTTTATTCCTGGTTTAATTAGGTGGTTGTTACATAAAGCTATAATAGCCTCTTGTATTTTGGAACTTTCTGAGAATGTGCTGTGTTCTAAATAACTGCATTTTCTTTCACATTCCATAAAATACAGTTGTGTACTTTAAAGTAGACTTTTGTATACTTTCTCACTGATTTTGTCTTTTTTTTTTTTTTTTTTGGTGCCAGGGATTGAATTTAGGGGCACTCCACCACTGGAGCCACACCCCAAGCCCTATTTTGTATTTTATCTAGAGACAGGGTCTCAGTGAATTCCTTAGCACCTCATTTTTTGCCAAGGCTGGCATCAAAATCGTGATCCTCCTGCCTCAGCCTCCTGAGCCACTGGGATTACAGGCGTGTCCCATTGCACCCAGCTTTTAAAGAATTTTTTTCCCTGAACATATATAATAACAGAGCCAGAAGAGACCTTTGCAGTTATCTTACAGATGAGGTTAACTGAAACTCAAAGATTGGTGATACTTCAAACAGTTCTTGTGGGTTAGGTAGAAGTGTTTATGAATTCACAAGGGCCATAAACTCTTAAAAGAAAGACTTTGATATGAACTTCTTTCTGTTTAGAATTTTGTATAAAAGCTTTATGAGTTGGGTGTCATGGCACCTGTCTATAATCCCAGCTGCTCAGGAGGCTGAGGTTTACAAGTTTAAGACCAGCCTCAGCACCTTAGAGAGAAGAGCGGGTGGGTGCCAGAGGTGCAACTCAGTAGTAGAGCATTTTCCTAGCTTGTGCAGGACCTGGGTTCTAATCCCAGTCCTACCAGGGGAAAAAAATAAAAAGGGTATGAAAAATTCTGCTTTCATAACTGCTGATCAGTTGAGAGTTTTGAGTGATGGAGATTTTTCTGTATTTAATTAAATGTCTATTTTTGGCACTGTATTCCTATTCTTATCCAAACCCTCTAAGGATTCTGTAGAGTATAATTTTATTCAGAAAGAATTCTAGCTATTTTTGTCCATGATCCTTTGTGACATGTTCTTTTTGAAGATTTCATTAGCATTGCTAGAGAGTTTTTGATTTGGTGAGTTTTTATTTCCTTGAAGCTGCCTTGCCATCACTTGACGTTCTTCCTGTCTTGACTGGCCCATGATGTCTCCCGTGTCTTGTGTTGTGCAGAACTGATGCATTTGGCCACTGAAAGGCTGTGCACTGTGTGCTTGTTTTGTTATTAGTTGAAAAGGTTAGTGTTATAGTTTTTGTGCTTCCTTATTTTACTGGCTGATGGTTTGGTTATAGATACTTCCTTAATGAAAAGTGAAGTTTAAAAAATTTAATGTTAATTGAAAAAAAAAGAAGTAATATGTCTTGCAACTAGTATCTGAAATGGGGACAGTCATGTAGACCTGACACTGACTCCAGGTAGATACCTTCAGAATTCAGTTGGATTGTTGGATCCCCAGCTGGTGTAGGAAAATTAGGTAAGTGGTATCAGAGAATCACAGAACTGGCCAGAGTAATGACTGGCAACTTAGGAAATCAAGGATCTACCAATTTTTTTGTGATAATTGCAATAAAGTTCAATATTTTTCTATCTTCATTAAATCTATTAATGGAAATAAAATAAAGTGAATGAAAAAATATTGTGAGACGTTAATGTTTATTTGCTTGTTTTGGTTCTGGGGATTGAACTCGGGATACTTTACCACTAAGCCATATTTCCCAGCCTTTTTCTTTTTTGAGAGAGCATCTTGCTAAGTTGATGAGTTGTCCTCAATCTTGTGATCCTCCTGAGTTGCTGGAATTATAGGCATGCACCACTGTGCCAGGCAACACGTTTTTATTTATTTATTTTAGAAAAATTTGGGATTGAATGAGGGCTTCATGCATGCTTGGCAAGCGCTTTACCACTGAGCCACATCACCAGCCTTAGTGTTTGTTTTGGTTACCTTAGAATAGTAGAAGGTTTGAGCTGTATTAATTTAAATTTGAAAGATATATACATTGTATGAGATTTATGTTTTCTTCAGTAGACCATAGATTTAAAACAAGGTAGCTGGTTATGGTGGTGCATGGCTGAAATCCCAGTGGCTAGAGAGGCTAAAGCAGAAGGATTGCAAGTTCAAAGCCAGCCTCAGCAACTTAGCGAGACTCCATCTCAAAAAGAAAGAAAGAAAAGGGTTAGGGACAGGCTCAGTGGTTCAGTGCCCCTGGGTTTAAATCTCTGGCACACGTATACATACCACGGAATTAACCTATGAGTGGTTAGGCAACGTATATGAAATCTGTGTGGCCACATTAGAGTTTGTTAAACATCTCAGTCAGACTATTTAAATATATATTTTAAAATAGTTAATGTGTGTGTTTATTTTATTTGGCACTGGGGATTGAACACAGATGTGCTCTACTACTGAGCCACATTCCTAGCCCCCTGCCTTTTTTTTTTTTTTAATGTTTATTTCTTAGGGGTTTTTTTTAATGTTTATATCTTCATTTTACATTTATGTGGTGCTGAGGATTGGACCCAGTGCCTTGTGCATGCTAGGTGAGCGCTCTACCATTGAGCCACAACCCCAGCCCATCCCTAGTCCTTTTTATTTTTTATTTTTATTGCCAAGTTGCTGAAGCTGGCCTCAAACTTGTAGTCCTCCTGCCTCAATCTCCTGAATCATTGAGAATACAGCCACTGCCTGGTTGAACTGTCAGTTTTTTTTCTTTTTTTTTTTAATATTTATTTTTCAGTTTTTCGGCGGACACAACATCTTTGTTTGTATGTGGTGCTGAGGATCGAACCCGGGCCGCACGCATGCCAGGCGAACGCGCTACCGCTTGAGCCACATCTCCAGCCCCTGAACTGTCAGTTTTTTATGACATTCATATGGACCTATTTTTAAGTGTAAAATCTTGGATTACTTATTTTGATTCCTTTTTTTGCATCCCTCACAAATGAGATTTTTAATGTGTAATTTTTAAAACAACTTAATGGGTTGTAATTTATGTATGTTTTTTTTTTTCCCTTTCTTCTGTTGTATGTATCTTGAAAGTACTGTGATAATCAAGAGATGAAAGTATTTGTAGCAGCCCTCAGGGCTGCCTCTTGCCCTTTATAACCTACTTCTGCTTCTTGCCCCAGGTTACCACTAGTGTTGTCTGTCACTGTGGAGCAGTTGGCAGTTCCTAGAATTGTGTGTCATGGAATCATACTGTGTGTCATATTTTGGGTATGACTTTTGGGGGCGGGGGGGTTGAGTGGGGTACCGTGATTGAACTCAGGGGCACATCCTCCTGCCTCAGCCTCCTGAGCTGCTGGAATTACAGGCATGCACCACCACGCCTGGCTGGGTGTGACTTCTTTCAGCAAAATAATTTTAATATCCATTTATGTTGTTTCATTTGTGAATTCCATTGAGTGGATATGTATGTGTTTAACCAATTTTTTTTCTTTTTTTTTTGGCCATTCACCTGCTGATGAACATTTCAGTTGTTTCCAAGCTTTTGGCAATTAGGGAAAAAGCTTTGATGAACATTGCTGTACAAGTCTTTGTATGGATTTGTATTTCATTTCTCTCAGATTGAGTGGGGCAGTGGTTTCCTGTGAGTAGACAGCTTTTCAAGAAACCATCCCACAGGTTTCCACAGTGATTGCAAGTTTCTACTTCCATACGCAGTGCGCTAGAAGTTCAGTTCTTTTTTTTTGAGAGAATTTTTAAAATATTTATTGTTTAGTTTTCGGTGGACACAACATCTTTGTTTGTATGTGGTGCTGAGGATCAAACCCGGGCTGCACGCATGCCAGGCGAGCGCGCTACCACTTGAGCCACATCCCCAGCCCCTAGAAGTTCAGTTCTTTATAATCTTAACCAAGACTCAGTTGTGTCTGTTTCTTTAATTTTAGCCACTTTAAGGGGTGTATAGTGATAGATCATAGAAGGTTTAATTTTAATTTCCTGATCACTAGATATGTTGAACATATTTTCAAGTCTTATCACCCACTTGTATATACTATTTTATAATGTATCCGTTTAAATTTTTTTGTCCAATTTTTAAAAAATTAGACTATTTGTCCTTTATAATTTGGTTGTAAGAGTTCTTTTTGTCTTTAAGATAGAAGTTCTGCTGGGTGCAGTGGCACACACATGTACTCCCAGTGGCTCGGGAGGCTGAGGCCGGAGGATCGCAAGTTTGAAGCCCACCTCAGCACAAGTGAGGCACTAAGCAACTCAGTGAGACCCTGTCTCTAAATTAAATAGAAAATAGGGCTGGGGATGTGGCTCAGTGTTCAAGTGCCCCTGAGTTCAATCCCCCAGTACCAAAAAAATAAAAAAAAAAGATAGAATTTCTTTGTGACCCTCTTTGCTATATTGTGAATATTTTTCCATACAGTGATCTTTTTTTTTCTTTTAATGCTATTTTTTATATTTAATTTTGCTCAAGTCCAATAAATCATTGTTTTCTTTTTGTATAAGTATCTCTGATTCAAAGACATCAAAGATTGTTTCTGTACTTCCTTCTAAAAATCTTGGATTTTATATTTGAAGTTAATTTTGTATATGATGCTTGTTGGGCTGAGAGTTTTTCTTTTTTTATTCAATCATTTATTTATTATTAATTTATTTGTTATACACAATGGCAGAATGCAATCATTTCATATTATACATGTAGAGCATAATTTTTCAAGTTACTGATTGTACACAAAGTATTTTCATATCATTCATGTCTTCATATATGTACTTAGGGTAATGATGTCTAAGTCATTCCACCATCATTTCTACCCCTTTGCCCCCTCCCTTCTCCTCCCTCCAAGAGTTTTTTCTTTTCTATCCAGATGCCAGTTATTGGAGTAACCTTTCTTAAAAGATGTCTTTTCTCATTAAATTGCCTTGACAACCTTATTTTGAAAATCAATTATTTGTAACTGGGTGCAGTGGTGCACACCTATAATCCCAGCTACTTGGGAGGCTGAGGCAGGAGGATCACAAGTTCGAGGCCCTCCTCAGCAATTTAGCAAGGCCCTAAGCAACTTAGTGAGACCCTGTCTGAAAAAAAATAAAAGGGCTGGGGATGTGGCTCAGTGGTAAAATATCCCTGGGTTCAATCTACAGTACCCCCACCCAAATACACACACAGACATATTCTCATTCTCTCCCTCCCTCTCTCTCTCTCTCTCTCTCACACACACACACACACACACACACGTATATATATGTATTTGCCTTGTTTTGATACCAAAGTAATAGTATCCTCAAACATTAATTGGCTAGTATTTCGTTCTCTATTTTCTTAAAGAGTTTCTAAAGTTTTAATGATTTTGTTTTGGTGCCATATGTTTGCTAGAATTCACAGTACATCCATGTCTAAGTACTTATTTATGAATAGTTACTTCAAGTTACAAATAGATATAGGCCTATGTTTATAGTTGCTAATGTTGACCCTTCTCGTTTCTAAAATTGCTAATTTATTTCTTCCTGACCAATTTTAATAGAAATTTATCAACATTATTGATCTGTTGAGGCAGCCAGAGTTAGGTTTCATTGGTTTTCTCTTTATTAATGTTGTTTCTAGCCAGGCTCCTTGGCACAAACCTGTAATCCCTGTGGCTTGGGAGGCTGAAGAAGGAGGATCACAAGTTCAAACCCGGCCTCAGCAACTTAGGAACACCCTGTCTCAAAAGATAAAATGAACAGGACTGGGGATGTGGCTCAGTGGTTAAAGTGCCTCTGGGTTCAATCCCTGGTACCCCCTCCCCCCGCCCCCCCCCCAAAAAAAAGTGTTTCTACCTATTTGAGGGTTTAATTTGATGTCCCCCCCTCCCCCAGCTTCCTAAAGTGGGATCTTAGTAATTCATCTTATGTCAAATTTTGAGTTGTTTTATCTTTCTGTTTAAAATGTTTTGCAGATTTTTTGAAATATTTTTCTTTGACCCATGAATTATTTAGAATTAAATTGTTTAATTTTCTGATACTTGTAGCATTTCTAAATTTTAATTTTTGATATATTGCCAATTTATTTTTTATCCCCCCCCCTTTTTTTTTGTACTCAAAATTGAACCCAGGGGTACTTAACTGCTAAACCACATTCCCAGCTCTTTTTTTTTTTGAGATAACATCTTGCTACGTTGCTTAAGGCCTCGCTAAGTTGCTGAGGCTTGCCTTTAACTTGGGATCCTCCTTCCTCAGCATCTGGGCTTGTGCCACCACACTGGGCTCCACTTCATCCTTGTAGTAGTCAGAGTGCACTCCATATGGTTTCAGTCTTTTCAAATATACTGAGAATTTTTTCTTGTTTGGCATGTGATTTATCTAGGTTTATGTTTCATGTGACTTGTAATGATTTTTACTCTGCAGTTATTGGGTGTGTGGCTATATTGTTAGTTTTTAAAAAGTGATTGATATTATTCAGCTCTTCTATATTGTATTAAAGTTGTTGTTATCTAGTTGTATTCTTAGTTATTGAAAGAGGTGTATTAAAGCCCTCATCCAAGAGTATGGACTTGGTTATTTCTCCTTTTGGTTCTGTTTATTTTTGCTACATACTGCACCGTCGTCCCCTCCACTGGGGGTGAGGATTGAATCCAGGGGTGCTTAACTACTGGACCACATCTCCAGCCCTTTATATTTTTAATTTTGAGACAGAGTCTTGCTAAGTTTTTCAGGCTGGCCTCTAACTTGCAATCCTCCTGCCTCAGCCACCTGAGTTGCTGGGATTACAGGTGTGTGTCACCATGCCCAGCGTGCTGCATGAATTTTTGAAGTTGTATCATTAGACACATGACACATGTACATTTATGTCTTTCTTCACATCTGGTGATAACATAGCCACTCTAGCTTGTTTTTGTGGTATATCTTTTCTCCAGCTTCTTATTTTAAATCTTATTTTTTTCTTTGTATTTAAAATGCATCTATTGGGCTGGGGATGTGGCTCAAGCGGTAGTGCGCTCACCTGGCATGTGTGCGGCCTGGGTTCGATCCTCAGCACCACATACAAACAAAGATGTTGTGTCTGCCGAAAAACTAAAATAAATAAAAAATATTTAAAAAAAAATAAAATAAAATGCATCTGTTGTGTACTGCATTTGTTCCCTACTTTTTAATCCAGTCTGAGATGTTTTTATTGGGAGTTGTTTATTTTAATTTAATGCTTGTGGTTCGTAGGTTATATAAAACTTGAGCCACATGTATACTTTTTAAAAAAATGTTCTTAAGTTTTAGGTGGCCACAGTCTCTTTATTTTACATTTATGTGGTGCTGAGGACCAAACCCAGTGCCTCTGCATGCTAGGTGAGCACTCTACCACTGAGCCACAACCCCAGCCCCACATTTTTAATATAAGTGCCTTCATTGGAAAAGGTGGAGACACTAATTTATACAGTAGTTTTTCCATTATCAGTGGTTTGTATCTTTGTGGTTTCCATATCCTATGTACTGTAGTCTGAGAATATTAAATGGACTATTACAGAAGTAAACAGTTCATAAGTCTTAAATTGTGTGCCATTCTGAGTAATGTTCTTTTGTTGTCCCACTCCACCCACCTGGATGGAGTGAATTTTAGGAATTTTCTCCTTGTCCAGTGCATCCATACTGTATATGCTACCTGCCAATTAGTCACTTTGTAGCCTTTCAGTTATTGGATCCACTGAAGCAGTCTTCCAGTGCTTGTATTCAAGTGCCCATTGAAATACTCAGCTAATGCTGAATCACAGTGTCTGTCATTCACCTTGCTTCATCTCATCTGTAGGCAGTTATATTATCTCACATTACTCTAAGAAGAAGGGCAAGTATGGTACAGGGAGAGAGACCACTTTCATATAGCTTTTATTGAAATTAGACATGATTTTTAAAATTTTGTTATTATTTATTATTGTTGATCTTATATGTACCTAATAGATTAAATGTTATTGAAGATGTGTATGTAGGTATCAGAGAAACATAAACAGTTTGATACCACCGTTGTGGTTTCAGATATTCCCTGGAAGTCTTAGAATGATCCCCTGAGGGCAAGAGAGGACTGTGGTAAATACCTTATTTTCATGGCCACATGACTTGTTGTTTTGGTCCAGTGGGCAACTTGCAGAGTAGTTCTGGACAGTTTTTCTTTGCTCATACATGTTAACATGTATTATCTTTTTATATAAGAGCAATTTTGTACTACTGTGGAGAAAGAAGAAATATCTTCTTGTCTTATTGGAAGGTGAAGGTACTCTTAATGATAATGGGCATATTCCTTTATGTATGTAATAATAATATGTTTTATAGTACTTTAATTTTTTTTTTTTTAACTAGACATCAAACCCAGGCTTGGGCTTGTGAGCCAAGTGCTTTGTCACTGACCTACATCCCAGCTCTACTTTAATAGTTTAAATTGTGGTAATTGTAAATGTTAAATTATTTACATTTTGATGTGTTATGTTAAAATACAATTATGTTCAAATATGAAGAGGCATAATGTTTCCCCGAAAGATCTTGTCTGAAATGTCTCTGTGTGTGCAGTTGGTAGAGGCTCCCCATTCACTTTTAGCTTGCATGAGTTGTAAACATGATGCTATGCAATGTACAGATGGCCTGTCTTCTCCTCACAGGGTTATTTACAATCTTTTTTTCTGTTTACAATAAGACCCTTATATTCATGCTTAGAAACTATAGCAGAAAGAAAAGCCCTGTTGCCTGAGACTGTGGTTTTCTAGAAAAACCATGCTCACTTACTTTTGCTACCCTGATACTGGATTTCCTTCTTGGCGCTCGGGCATCTATTCCATTTCCTAATAAGATTAAACAACTTTTTTGTAGTAATTTATTACCATTTTTATGTTTACCTTTTCTCACCAATACTCTCTTTTTCTGTGTGTGTGTGTGTGTGTGTTACACACTTATATACACACTTTATAAAAGTAAAATTTTAATCATGCAGCAAGGAGTTTATCTCAATGGAGACAGCTTTATTCCCTGAAATATGGATGGCTGTTAGATATTTGGATTAAGCTTTTTACATATTCAACAGTGTGTCTGTTTACTTATTTATTTATGCACACCCACATCTGCTTCAACAAAGAATTCAAGTCTTCCAGTAGCCTAATGGTTTTTCATCTGTGACCTGTAAATACCACTGTTTGTTAATCATTGATATTAGTCATCTTCATTTCCTGAGCCCTACCCTGACTTGATATCTGGTTTTTGGTGGAAAGGTCCTAAATGTTTATTGAAAGGTGGAATCCAAAAATAAGGCTCAAGTCCATTATATTTGATAATCCAGAACTTGGTTTTTTGAGGTTGCTATAGCAGAATATGCAGATTAGCCTACTGTAAGGATCAATTTCATCTTTGTTTTATTCTAAAAAATATTAAATTGATAGATTTTTGTTATAGATTTCTTTTTGTTCACCTTTTTTTCTTTCCTTTTTTTTTTTTTTTTTTTGAACCCAGGGGTGCTTAACCACTGAGCCACATTCCCAGCCCCTCCCCGTTTTTAATTTTTTTTATGGGGGGTACCAGGGATTGAATTCAGGGGCACTTGACCACTGAGACACATCCTCAGCTCTATTTTGTGCTATATTTAAAGACAGAGTCTCACTGAATTGTTTAGTACCTCATTAAATAGCTGAAGCTGGCTTGGAATTTGCATTCCTCCTGCCTCAGCCTCCCAAGCCTCTGGGATTATAGGTTATGCACCATGTGCCCAGATAGCTGTTTGTTGATCTTTTAGTAAAAGTCACCAAGGCCTCCAGACTGGATTAGCTCTTTAGCACTTGTGACAAGAATGGGATGTGTGGTGTATTTCTCAGCTCCTACATTAGGCATTGCTGGGTGCCCTTTTGTGGAGTCTACAAAAAGCCTGTGGTCAGAAATATTCTGATGTTCATTCTACACACACACTCTTTAGTCATATTCTTCTTTTTTAAGTATTTCTCCATTCAAATGAATTAACATTAAATGGTTAATCTTTGCTGATTTGGTTTAAGGAAGAGTGGTGGGGTCTTTTCAGGGTTCTTGATTTGTTGTTGAAAAGAAAAAGAATAATGGGATAAGTTGATATGCTTCATGATTTCTTATTATGGAAATCCAATAAATTTCAGAGCTGCACCTTATATAAATCAGTCTTGACAAGTACTGCTGTTAGTGTTCTATTTGTGTAATAACAGGCTATTGGAGTCTGCTGCATGCTGTGCTGTTAATTAGTCCTGTTAGTGGAGATGCAGACACCATGTAGTTGAGGTTTTCTGGTAAAATTTACCTTTTCAACTGATTATTAACATAATAATATATAAATTTCAACTTTTAGTTATTGTGTTTTGACCAATTGGAAACATTTTGAGCTTAGATTTTGAAAATTAAGTGTTACAAAATTTTACCAGTTTTACTTTCTTTGCGATAAGAACTTCATAAACTCCCTCTATTCTCAAGTTCCAGGTGGCAACTTGTAAGAAATCACCTGATTTATTTCTTTTTCTTGGTTTTTTTGGATGCATATGGCTTTTAAGTTTTACTGTCTTACTATTTTGTTCCTTTTCAGGTGGTCTGTAGCTTTGCTTAAAGCTTCATGCCCCACTCTCTTCTTCCCTGAGATGATGGAGAGCATTATCTGGTTTCTCTGGCGTGGATGGGAGATAAAGGCCACTTATATTACAACCTCTGATGATGAAACCTTCGTGACTTGTGTTTTATAGTTTTATCTTTTTTTTTTTTTTTTTTTTTTTTTTTTTTTTTTTTTAGAGAGAGAGGAGAGAGAGGAAAGAGAGAATTTTTTATATTTATTTTTTAGTTCTCGGTGGACACAACATCTTTGTTGGTATGTGGTGCTGAGGATCGAACCCGGGCCGCATGTATGCAAGGCGAGCGTGCTACCGCTTGAGCCACAATCCCAGCCCTGTTTTATAGTTTTAACAGAATAGTTTATCCTAGATTCTTTTAATTTGTCTTGCTCCTAACACAGCCTTTCACAGGCGGGGCTCTGCTTTTCCTTATGAGCCACCCCATCAAGATTCTTCAGCCATTTTTTTCCTTTCATATAAAAGCTTTATTGGGATATAATTCAAATTCTATCTAGTTCACCCATTTGAAGTGTTCAGTTTTATGGTTCTTAGTATGTTTGAGATTTGTGCAACCATTGCCACAATTAATTTTAGAACATTTCTGTTACACCACAAAGAAACCCTGTACTCACTAGCAGTCACTTCCCATTGTCCCCTCTCCTTCAGCCCCTGGCAGTCACTGAGCTACTTTCTGTGTTTTTGAACCTGACTGTTCTGGAGATTTCACATAAATGGTGTCGTATAATACCAGCCTTTCATGATTGGTTTCTTTTTCTAAGGGTGGAATTTTCAAGTTTCATCTGACATTGTGATATTAGCCATTTCTGTGTATGACCATTTTGTTTTTCCTCTGGTCAGCCTTGCTGCATGTCTTCTAAGCCGGGGCCCCTTCACCAGAACAGTGCTCTTCAGGTCTGAGCACTGTGAGGTGCTAGGAGGTGCTGGCAGGCACTCCCACAGTTCATCTCTGAGTACAGCTTCAGCTCATGCCACTTTGCATGCTGTATTCTTTTTGGTCTTGTTTTAGTCTCCTGTTACTTGTTGTGTTTTTCTTTGTATGTTTGCCTTGGCTAATCATCTTCTCCCCTGCCCTGAGCTTTTCCACTGAACTCTGATCCAGGCACAGGACCTTAAGTTTATCACTGTTGTTTTCAACTTATTAGGTTTCAACTATTAGCTACCTAATGCCATTAATAGCAATAATAAAAGTAAATTTTATTATTATTTTTATTTTTTTGTAACTTTTATTATTGATTGAGTTCTTATATACTAGACACAAGTTTAAGTGCTTTTTATGAACTAATTTAATCTTCACAATAATTTTATAAAGTAAGTGTGGTATCATCTACAAATTAATAAATGTACCTGTCTTATAATTAGAAACATAATAATTTAACCTTGGGGACAGAACAGAATTGAGGCCAGGCAGGGCTTTATAGCAGTCCTCTTGAAATGTCTTGGAGGATTTGCTCTTTAGCCACTTGGAAGTTTCTCATGCTTCATGCGTGTTCCTGTGTCTCCATCCTTTCTTCTTGGCTGTCAGCAGGGGCTGAGAAATGTGATTCTTTCATTTTTGTTTTGCAAAAATTAGAAAGTTCATTTGTTAACATAAGGACCTTTTTCTTGGTAATGATTGATATTGTGAGAAATGTGCATTTAAGCTGGACATGGTAGAGCATGCCTTTAATCCTGGTGGCTTGAGAGGCTGAGTTAGGAGGATCCAGAGTTCAAAGCCAGCCTCAGCAATGGTTAGTCACGAAGCAACTCAGTGAGACCCTGTCTCTAAACAAAATAGAAAATAGGGCTGGGGATGTGGCTCAGTGGTCTAGTGCCCCTGAGTTCAATCCCTAGTACAAAAAAGAAAAGAAATGTGCATTTAATATTTAATATCAATCTTAACATTTTAATATATTTGAGCCTGTATCAATCATTCATAACAGTATTTAGCAAATTGGGATGAATTATCCTTTCTACATTTACAAAGAGGCTCTAAGAGCTCGGCCTGCTGGCACACACACCTATAATTCCAGCAACTCAGGAGGGTGAGGCAGGAGGATCACAAGTTCAAAACCAGCTTTGGCAACTTAGACCCTGTCTCAAAATAAAGAACAAAAAAAGAGCTGGAGATGTGATGCAGTGTTTGAGGACCATGGTTTAATCCCCATACCAAAAACAAGAATGACAACAACAAATAAACACTTGTTGAAGTCTTTGGGAAAAACCATTCATTATTTATTTTTTTCAGTAATAAAAACATGTGAGTTCTTGCTGTTTGCATACCATGTGGGACAACGTCTGATGAAGATGCTGATGACCTAAGTGTCAGCCTCATTGTTAGAGCAAACCAAGCCATGAGTCTCAGAGGGGCTCATGCATTAATGTGCCTTCTCCCAAGTACTATAAAAGGCTGGCATTTATAATATTTGTCCTAGTATGTGTTTCTCATTCTCTCTTGAAGTATACTTCAGAATGCTTTTTTATAGTTCTCCTAAGTGATTTTTTTACCCCTAAATTTTGAGGGTTGGTGTATTAGTTTCTTGTGACTGCTGTTAACAATTATCACAAACCTGGTGCTGAAAACAACAGAAATATATTCTTTCATGGTTCTGGAGGCCAGGAATAGGAAACATCAGCAGGACCACACTCCAGTGGAGAACCCGTTCCTCATCTCTGCCAGCTGCTAGTGCTGCTGGTAGTCTTTGATTGCAGCCTCATTTCTCTCTCTGATCATCCTCACTTGAATGGTAGCATTGAATTTGAGGCCTGCCTGGATTATCTACAGTGATCTTATTTCATGATTTTTACATTTAAAAAAATTTTTGGTATTAGGAATTTAACCTAGGGGTGCTTTTTTTATTTTGAGACAGGGTCTCACTAAGTTACTTAGGGCCTTGATTAGTTGCTAAGACTGGCCTTGAATTGTGATCCTCCTGCCTCAGCCTCCCAAGCTGCTGGGATTACAGATGTACACTGCCCTGCCTGGCTCATGATTCCTTTTTTAATTTTATATTTTTAAATTTTGAGATAGTCTCACTAAGTTGCTGAGAATGGCCTCAAACTTGTGATCCTCCTGCTTCAGCTTTTCTTGGTTCTTAGTCACATTGACAAGGACTTTTTTTTTTTTTCCAAGTGAGACCACATTCGTAGGCTCTGAGAAATTTGATGTGGATATCTTGTGGTGTTCTTGGCCTATTACAGTTACAATTACTATTGTATAGAGAACTACTAAAAAATGATAGCCCAGGACAGACTTCCTTTATCCTCCTCCTCTTCCCTCCTCCCTCCTCCTTCCTCTTCCCTCCTCCCTCCTCCTTCCTCCTTCTTTCTTCTTCCTCCTCCTCCTTTCTTCTGCCTCCTTCCTCCTCCTTCCTCCTCCTCCTTTCTTCTTCCTCCTTCCTCCTTTCTTCCTCCTCTTCTTCTTCTTTCTTCTTTCTTCTTCTTCTTTCCCCCTTGTATTAAGGATTGAACCAAGGGGCACTGTACCAATAAGCTACATCCCCAGCCCTTTTATTTTTTATTTTGACACAGGGTCTCACTAAATTGCTTAGGGTCTCACTAAATTGCTAAGGCTAGTCTCCAACTTTTGATCCTCTTGCCTCAGCTTCCTTAGTCACTGGGATTACAGGTGTGTGCCGCCATATCCTGTAATTGTTTCTTCTCCTTCCTTCCTTCCTAGCATTTCCTTGACTTTTGTATTTAGCCTAAAAATTTGAAAAATTTCTATACAATGTCTTCAACCAGAATATAAAATCTTATGTGAATATTTGTCTGTGAATGTGGGTGAGAGGATATTTTATGACACAGATCCTTTAATTTTTTTTATTAGCAAATGAGAATTCAAATTTTACAGTCTTATATTCATATATTTAAGTTTTAAATTAAAATATAAAAATTTTCTTCTACAAAGAGATCAGCAAAGTTGATATTTCTGGGTGTATGTTTTTATAAAGTATCTTTATGAGTACTTATGAACCTTTTGTCTTTCACATCTACATAGAGTTCTGCACTTTGATTTTTTTCCTTTAATATTTCTTGAGCATTGTATGTACTAACACTGAAACATCTATAGTCATACCTTACTGCAGTAAAGGAATGCAATCTAATTACTAAACCATACCTTTACAGTGAACATTTTTAAATGATTAATATTATGAATATTTAATCACAAAAAAATTCCCTTTCTACACCCTTTTCCTTAGGGTATTGTTTCTTGGTGGCTTTATGGACAAGGTCTTATATGTTTGTCAACTTGATCTTTAAGCTGTCCCCGAATAAGCCCATGCTGCCCTTGACCCCATAGCTTTTTACTAATTCAGTTTCCTACCCTACAGCCTTGCTCTGTAGACCTCTCTTCCAGAAGACTCGATGTTCTTTGCCCCTTCCTGGCCATTTGTTTGGGTTCTTAGATGACAGCACTGTCAGCCCCCACTTCCCTATCTCTTAGTTGGCTTGTCCCCACCCTGCCCACAGTGTTGGGCTGCGTGTCCTAGCTTCCCAAGCATTTTAGGAAGATTGCTCTTTCTTTCCCTGTAGCCTTCCCTCCTTCTTTTCTCCTTCAGAAATGAGGTGTAGTTTTTTTCAATTAGTCTCAAACCAAATCTACCTTTCTTGATGCCTCTGAGTGACCATTGCTAGTGGCCATTACACAAAATGACATGTTACCATTAGAGTTTGAAATCTTTGGCTTGCATCACAGTTTTCCAAATTTTGAGTCCTCATCATTAAGCAGTCTTTTGCTGCTGCTCTTCTCTGAAATCATACAGTCTTTCTGATTTGTTATTTTGAGACCTCTTATTAAATTGGGAAAATCAGTATCATGAAGTGGCGAGGTTTCTGTGGTTCAGGGTGAGGGACTTCTTGGTCCTCCACAGGGCCATTGCTTGGGAACACTGTTTTTCTTGCCCAGAGGCTTTCTGCTTATTTCTTACCTCTGTTCTTAGCTAAAATCCCCAGGTAACAGATGAGTCACACAGAAATTTTCTTAACTCCAGTGCTTTACACGCTTTGGTATTTGCCACTTTGGTCATTGTTCATAACTTTGTCAAGGCAGTTACAAAGATTAAATGGAATATTGTTTTCACTACCTTAAAATCCCTTGTCAGAAACTACCAAGATTGAGGCTGCTAAGCCCCATGGATTGGGATCAGTTAATTCTGCATGTGAATTTCACAAGGTAGGATGTAAAGCCATTTCTATAAATGTTTCTCTCTCTCTTTTTTTTAAAGCTTTCTTTTTTTTAAGTTATAGATGGGCACAGTACCTTTATTTTATTTATTTATGTGGTGCTGAGGATCAAACCCATTGCCTTATGCATGCTAGACAAGTTCTCTACCACTGAGCCCCAGCCCCATATAAATGTTTCTTAATCCTGGTGAAGCTAGTCTTGACTTAGGTTTTCTATGTTTTTGTGCTTTTGTTTTTTTAAAATTTAACTTTGAAGGGGTCTAGTCAAAACCTTTTTTTATACTCTCTAGATCAATTCATCATTTATGAGTCGACTCCTAGTTCCTACAGGAGATGGATACAGCTGTGGTTTTGTTGTTACCCTCTAGGTTTGTGCCCATTTTCATGTTACATATTTGTTTCTGTTCTCAAAATGGTGAAGATGCTAAAGTCAATGAAAATATGTTTTAGTTTTTGCTTGTGGCCCTGAACAATTTCCTCTGGTGGTCTTTCTCAGCTGATAATATCTTTCAGAAAAGCATATGAACAATGGACTTATGAACCTGCTGGTAGCTTTTCTGTCTGTGGCCAGAGTTCCACTCCTGTGTTGTAGCTGCAGCTGTGTCAGCAGGTCCACTTGATCAGTTCTGAGCTGCCTCCTCCCCTTAGGAGCACTGCTGCAGCCTGTGTCCTCACTGCCCCTGCTTTCTTTTGTTCTGTGGTTGAATCACATTCAAAGGTAGAAGGAAGGATTGTGAACTTAAGAAGAGAGGTTATTCCCGTGCTAACTGGCTAACTGATTAATTATCCATAATTTCATTTAAAGACCTCTGGTATAAACCTGGTTTTCATAGAGACTTTAAAAATATGACAAGGTGAATCCCTGTTGTCTTAAGTCAAACCAGGTAAGTGGTGTAGCTGTTAAGTGTTTGGGGGAAGTGGCCTAGGCCAGAGGCTATTTTTTTCCTGAATTAATGAATCAATATCATTACCATTTCTTCATTCATTAAGATGTCTTATAATATCTTGCCTTTTAAAAATCTTTATAAAGTGAAGGAATGTTGTAAATTGGAAAGTTTGAAGAATTACCCGCTTCTGCCCTTTCTGTTAGGGCTGAAGAAATGCAGAGCCACAGTCTGCTTTGCCAAATGCAGCTCGTGAATTCTCTACCCGTCACTTGAGTTCCAGACTCAAGTTTCTCTGGGTTTCCAACAGTATGCCAAGTTCTCTGTGGTTTCCTACCTCACTCCCCGTTTCATCCTGTCTCAACAGAGGGGATCCATGCTGCCCCTGCTCTCCAGCTTGTTTTCTTTCCTGAACGCGTCTTCTGGTGTAGCAGACCAATGCTCTTCTATGTGGCTGTTGGAGTCTCTTAAGCAAAAATCTGTCCCAAGCTCTTGTATCTTTGCTTCTGTCTATGAGCTGCTTCCTGGTGATCTGTCTACTGCTTCCCTTTTTAGTCAGCTGTTCCTAATTGCAATTAACTAATAACAGCACTTATCACAGATCTTGGTTCATGCCAAGTAGTCCTCCAAAGTAGGTTCTCCTCCCTTTCTGAGGCTGAGAAAACTGAGACTTAGCAAGATAATTAGTGGTAGAGCACTCACCTAGCATCTGTGAGGCACTGGGTTCGAGCCTCAGCACCACATAAAGATAAACAAATAAAGGTACTGTCCATCTACAACTAAAAAATAAAGATATTTAAAAATCAATCAGTCAGTTAGTCAGTCAGTCAATCAGTCCAACCCAGAGCTAGTTCTAGTTAGGCTTCAATTTTTCTTTTTTCTTTCTTTTTTAAATATTTATTCAGTTGTAGATGAAAACACAGTATCTTATTTATTTTTATGTGGTGCTGAGGATTGAACCCAGTGCATCACACATGCGAGGAAAGCACTTTACCACTGAGCTACAGCCTCAGCCCCAAGGCTTCAACTTTTTTTTTTTTTTTTTTTTTTTTTTAAGATAGAGTGAGAGGAGAGAGAGAGAGAGAGAGAGAGAGAGAGAATTTTTAATATTTATTTTTTAGTTCTCGGCGGACACAACATCTTTGTTGGTATGTGGTGCTGAGGATCGAACCCGGGCCGCACGCATGCCAGGCGAGTGCGCTACCACTTGAGCCACATCCCCAGCCCCAAGGCTTCAACTTTTAAGACTCCTAACTTGTGTCTTTGGTACCAGGCTCTTCTTGGTGTTTGTGTTGGTGTGAAGACAGTGTCAGAGTGTGAAAAAGACAGCTGGTGGAAATTGGTAAAGAGAAACAAACAAAAAACAAATAAATGAATAAATGAAAAGAAAAGAAAAACCCTTTCGAGTTTGGTCTGGCCCCTGATTTCTAGGTGGCTTACCTGGCCTCTGTGGAAGTACCATCTATGGTGCTTCCTTTCTAATCTTGCTGACTGGAGCTCTCTTCCTGTGGGTCTAAAGCACCTTGAGGAAGCCCACTGCCAGGTTGAAGTGGCTTGGGGTTCTAATGCAATGTCACAGGGGTAGCCTGGGACTGAGGAGGATTCAGGGCAGTCTGAAGAGTTGAGTTGTATGTGAGGTGTGGCCTGGACATGTCACAACCTATTTTGGTTAGTTCCAAAAATATTGTGTTTTGGGGTTATTGCTGTTCATGAAGTGAAGGCAAAGCTGGTCATCGTGCCCTGATTGGTGGTCTTCAAGATTTAATTGATGATTTTCCAGACTAAATAAATATCATCCCCGTCAGGGTTCATTGTGTGTTTTTGTTGTTTGGTTTACATGTGTCTTTCCTTTTTGAGCTGCTAGTTTCCTCCTTTCTTTGCCCCGCCTCAGTTCCAAGATGCAAGAAAACTGAGTGTTTGCTGCGTCATCACAGGTGAGAGGCTTTGTGCCCATCTCTCCCACTTGAGTGCCTGTCTACAGCTGCAAGTTCAGATGTTGTGGAGCAGAGACTGTGTCTCAGACTTCTTCATGGAACATTGGGTTTATGTAGAATCTGTGCTCTGCTGCTTGCTAGGAAAGGGCCTGGAGCCAGACACTAAATCTCTGGGTTTTATTTCTTATTTTGGTACTCTAGCTACAGAGTGATGAAATCTGCATTGCCCAGCAGACCCTTCCCCACTCCTGCCTCTCTTCTGTGCAGCTTCAGGGGCCAACATGATTCTTGGAACATTGTTGGTACATAGAAAGTGATGGAGAGGGAAGATTAGTTCAGTGATTGTGTATTTTCTTCAGAAAATTAATCAGACCTTTCCCCCAGGTTTTACGCTTAGTAAATTCTGTGTTTTTGTCATTGTCTGTGAAATGTGCTTCCACTGAATATTCAATTTTAGCCTCAGTCTCCCAAGGGCACTCTCTGTTGCATAAATAGTGTTATTTGGTGTGGCAGTGGCCAAACAAAAATCAGCATTGTGTTTGTAGTTTTAATTGTCATTTCTTTAACATATACAAGTATCATATTTTGTACTTGGTGCTAGGTCATTGGTGATGTGGGTATGCATGAAAATGTATTTATATCTCTGAATTATGGTTTAGGAGAAATTTTTTTTAAACTATGTCTTTGACAGATTTTGACAAAAGTCTTTCTCATTTGTGTAAATAATTGAAATAATTAAAAGCACATGAAGAATTGTAAGAACTGGATTCCAAATCCCACCTTTTTTCCTTTCAAGATTATTTTAGCAATTTAAGCAACATTTTGTGTAGTAGGAGACTGAGATATCCTTTTGTTCTTAGTGGACTACAATTAATTATTTGATATTCAGCCTGAAAGCAGGCTGACTTGGGGCTTTCTGCCATTGTTACAATAGCTACGATTGCGAAGGATGCTTCTGTGAAACAGACTGCCAGGTGCAGTGCCATTTGATCTAAAAAGGTCACAGGAAAAGGGACATTTAAATTAAGTTATAAATTACAATTGAAGAACAATATTTTGATGTGTGAGACCAGAGATGTCAGAGCAGGGAGATGTAATCCATGGGTTCATTACAGAACAGAGGCGCCTGACAGCTGAGCCACGCCAAAAGGAAAATTTATGTGCAACATCATGCAGACAGAAAACAGCAGCTCAGACAAGAAGCAGGAGTAGAAACGTGAAACCTTGCGGTAACACAGAGTCTATGCTAATAAGACTGCCTGAGGTCCAGAGATGTTTAATGACTGCTGTAATATAAATGAGGTGTTCGGACATGTGCACATTTTCAATCTTATTTAAATTAAGACCTTGTCTTTGCTCTATAAAATAACATACTTTATAACCAGGCATTACGGTAAGTTATCTCACCCTTCTGTCCAACATACAGATTTGCTGAAATTTCAGAATTGTTTAGAGGGGAGTTAAAGCTTGAAACAAGATTTCTATCCATGGCAGCTTTGAGGAAGGATATAATTTAATGTTTATGGCAATTCAGGAGAAGTTCAATCATGAGTTAATTAAACTGTAGGCAGTCATTAAATATTATTTATTCTTTTGAGAAACTTGCCAGTAAAGCACTTATATATATTAAATTATGGAAAGTAATAAGCAGGGAATGATTTGTCAGGCAGGGTGAAAGTAGCAGATTTAACTTGGGCAATTATGCAGAAATGTGTTTTTCTACTCATGGCATGGTCCTCTCTTAATGCTAATCCTTCCTTCAGGTCAGGGGTTAGAACAAGACAGGGTGGATGTGTAGTGACAGTCAGCATTGTTGGCTCATTGATCCCCCTACTTGTTTGATCTGTCTTATGTAGGAGTTGTGCATCTATAGTACCAACGCCGCGATGCACCACTGCAGGGTTCAGAGCAGTTGTATGTTTGAGAGTGTTTGGCACGTGTGTCTCATGGAATGCAGCTGATCTGGGACAAAGCTGGCAATGAGTCTGCCTCCTGCCTCCAGTCCTTTGCCTTTTTTGTCAGGCTGCAGAAGGCTTGGAGTCCTTGAGAGCTTTTTGTGCAGCTAGAAAAATGTGTCCATTTCTGGATGCACAGTGAATCAGTGGAGTGGTTACTGTCCTCACAGTGGAACCAAACCAGGTGTTTTTCAGAGGCTGCTTTTGTGTTCAGCCCCCAAATCCCCTCCTGAGTCCACTGTGTGGAGTTCATGCATGCCTGTCCTTGCATGCCCTTGTAGCCCTTTGGCCAGCCCAGTTATTGGCATAAAGAGTTGCTCAGTAGCTGTTTGTGTAGTGAATGGAAAGCCACTGAAGCTGGATTGTCCTGTTTGATCTCATGGTCCCAGCACTTCTGAGCAGAAGATGTGGTAAAAGAAGGCTGGACCCTAACAGGGGAAGAGTTCACCTGTGCTCTTTCACAAGGAACCAAACAAAAATGTAGGAAACAAACATCTCATTGCAATATGTGGAGCAAGCCTGTGGGCCATAAAACACATTGCTAAAACAGCAAAACAGGGTAGTTCTATGATGCAACCACCTGAAATGATAGTGGATTGATGAAGAATCACCATTTTGTTATATTCCCCAGTCATAAATCCCAGGTCTTGACCCCTGCTTTAGGGAAGATGGGTTTCACAAGTATAGAAGTACAGTTATGAACTTTAAAAAGCTGCAGAGAGATTTACTCGTGTTTGTTCTTTGGATAAAAACAAAACACTGCACACCCAGGGGAATGAGGTTGCAAGCAGTTTCTGCTAAATGAGATCTTTCTTCAGTGGTTGGTGGAGTGATGGGGATGGTGTAAGATCTCAGTGATCTTTTCAGTAGCTCCTAAATATGTACAGTTCTCTACATTCTACAAACTGTGTTTCAGATTTTCCCAGCTTGACTTGGCTACAATATAGGCAGAAAGGTTTAATTGTATTGCTTTAATTGCTTTTCCATGGCTAGAAAGTGAAGCTATAAGAAGCACCCCTACCAGCCCCCCAGTATCTTCCTTGTAATTTCTTGCAATAGTCTTCCCTTGGGAAACGGTAGAAAGTCTTATTCATATTAAAGAACCTTTGACTTTAGCTGTACTGAGATGCCTTCATCAAATGTCCTGATGAAACAGATCATCTCTGTGATCTTGAGCAGATGTTTAAAATTGAAAACCAATCTAATATTTTTCACAAAGTGAAATTTAAATCCTTTAGAGCTTGATGCTATATTGGTAGAACAAATGTTTTTAATGCCAGTTCTTTGAAGATATAAGATAGCTAGTGTTTTGGTAGGTGTACCAACTTATGTGAGGAATAAAGTTGAAATGTCCAGTTTAGTTCTTCCTTGACCTTAATTTGGTCCCTCTCTGAAGACAGGAGATCTTCACAGTCATTCAGAAAAGAAAGCCTTTTTGAGAAGGGCCTACTGTGCACCCAGCAAAAATAGTAGAACCCAACCTTTTAGGACCCTCCAATTGGGTGTGGCATTTAGAACCATGTGTCATTGTAGCACAGTCCTTCCTGTTGATTCTCAGAGGGTACACTTTTCTTGGCCTCACATTTTTGTGTTCTTTATCTTTGGTGTTGCATCTGTGTTTGCCCCAGCCATTGAAAGAGTGCCTAGCACAGGCCAGCATGGCACAACCAGTGCTGCAGGGTGAAGGAAGCCCTGGCCTGCAGGCACTGTCCCAGTGCGTTCTGAAGACTGACTGCTGTTGGGAGCTGCATAGGCCCTGGCGCTTCCAGCATGTTTAATAAAATGTAGTTACACCCCTGCAGTTACGATCTCCACTGTTGAGTTCCTCACAGTTAATTGTAGTCCAAAAATATTAAGTGAAAAATTACAGAAATAAAAAATTCACAGGTTTTAAATAACATCACCATCACCACCACCACCACCACCATCACCATCAGCATCAGCATCATCATCATCATCATCATCATCATCAGTACTGGGCACTGAGCCACATCCCCAGCCCTTTTATTTACTTTGAGACAGGGTCTTGCTAAACTGCTTAGGGCCTCACTAAATTACTGAGGCTAGCTGATCCTCCTGAGTCTGGGATTACAAGGGTATGCCACCTTGCCCAGCTTGTTATGGTACACTGTTATAATTGTCCTATTTTGTTACTAGTTATTGCTAATCTCTTGGTGGTGTGCCTTATTTTAAAAATAAATTTTAACATAGGTGTGGATGTATGAGAAAACACATCGTGTATATAGGTTTCAGGCATCCCCTAGAGGTCTCGAAACACAATCTCCATGGATAAGGGGGAAATACTGTTACTCCTTTAAAGTTATAAAGCTCGGTGGCCAGAGTTTTCTCAGACAGGATTCCTGGCAGGTAGAAATTGGTGTATGTTAACAGTAAGAAGGTGTCCCTCTAGCAGGGTCCATGTCACTCCTGGGAAGGGGGCATGTGGCCATAGCACAGCTGCTTCTCTGAGCTTTTATACCAGCCCTCCTAAACACTGATGTAGCACAGTGCTGTGCCAGCCCTACTCATTCCAGAAACATCCTTCACTTTTGGTATGTAATCCCACCTTGTACTTTGCACATGCATCTTTGAGTTAGGGTAGGGGGGAAAGTGTTTATTAGGTTTATATCATGGGGAGGTCAGAAACAGGAATATTTTAAGAGTGCTATCAGACAGTGGACCAAAGGAAAGGAAGGAGGTTCAGGTTATCACGTCAATTTAGTGGCTTCTTCGGGGGAGAGTTTTGTAGACAAAATGTGAATACTGGGATATGTTTAAGGGAAATACCTTTTTCTCCACTGAGTACCTCACCAGAAATTCAGCTGGGGGGTTATGCAGGCAGTAGCCACCCTCCAGCTGATGGCCATTAGCAGCAGCACAGCAAAAAGTTCACAGCCGCTCCTCCTGATAATGATATGTGATTTCAACTCACTCACTCAGCACTTTGCTTTTAGAGTGGGACTTATATTAGAAATTTCCTGCTATCAAGCACCTAAAATTTAAAAATTTTCCTGTGAACTATACCATAGTTTTAATCAGATTTTACAAATTACAGTATTGATGTGGGTAATTATGTGAAACATAAATGGTTTTATTTAGAACTTAATCAATTATTTTGTATCTCTGGAAGGTTACTCTCTAATCTAGAAAATGATGAAAATTGAGATAAGACTGCCTCCTTTTTTTTTTTTTTTTCTGGCACTGAGGTTTGAACCCAGGGGCACAGCCCTTTTTTATTTTGAGACAAGGTCTCACTGAATTGCTGAAGCTGGCTTTGAACTTGTGATCCTCCTGCCTTAACCTTCTGGTTTGATGGGATTACAGGTGTGTGCCATCATGCCTGGCTCAAATACACACACACACACACACGTGCGTTTGTGGTGATGATGGTGGTGTCAGGGATTGAACCCAAGGATGCTTAACCACTGAGCCACATCCCCAGGCGCCAACCCCTTCCCCCAATTTATTTATTATTTATTTGATTGGGCATAGAGTTTGTTTTGGTTTTTTTCCAGTTTGCATACCTCTGAAAGTAGATTTTTCACTGCTATATCCTAGTTTCCACTACATTGCCTGAATCCTAGTGGGTGAATGAGTTCCAGTGAATTGAGAGTTTGCCTAGGTACAATAGTCAGAGGTGTTTACTTACTTATTCTTTCATTTCTTGGTTTGGCAATTGTTTCAGGAGGCTCACCTTATGTTGCAGACTGTATTAGGCACTGGATGTACGAGTCTATCCCCCACCAAAAAACAAAAACAAAAACAAAACCCACCTGCTTCTGGCGGCAGAGGGCTAGAGGCATGATGAAAAGGAGATTCCTAGTGAGGATTTTGGAGGCAGCTACAGTTTGGAGGTGTAGATTAAAAAAGAGAATCTTTCTACCTGCTGTTTCCCTTCATCATCTGCAAGTTGGGAGTCGGCAAGTAGGACAGAAGGGGGCTTACAGGCCATGGGAGGAGTGTCTTTGCAAAAGTCTAAAGGCCATGAGTAGATATACCAGCATCTTTATTCATCGGTGCTAAAAAATTAGCATACTGTTAACAAAATTGTTTTCTTCAAAAACTTTTATATTTTAGGCACCTTAAATGCTTTTTAATGAATTACTGCAGTTGAAAAACTTAATGCTAAAAGTAAAGAACATAATCTAGGGTGTCCTTAGGCTGCTTTAGGGAAAATGGGAGAAGAGTGGGAGTCCCAGCTGGTTGGATCTGAGTCTTGGGACTGTCACCTAATGGTGCAGAGTGAAGAGCCTCTTAACCTCTCTATGCCTCACTTTTCTCAGCTATCAAATGAAATGGTGAGAGTTCCTATTTCATAAACTTAAATAAGAAAATACTTTTCCTTTGGGTGTAAGGAAGACAGTGAGTGCAAGGAATGTGCCAAGCACTCTGCAAGGCCACATGTTTATCAGATGTTTGCTTTGTCCTTCTTAATGCTATTCATATTATTGCCTTATTTCTCTCCCTATTAGTCAACTTTTCATTACTGTAACAATTACTTGAAATAAATCAACTTAATACGAGGAAAGGTTTATTTTGGCTTATACTTTCAAGTATAAGTATATGGTTGCTTGGCCCCATTGCCTTTGGGCCTGTGCGGAGGCAGCACAGCATGGTGGAGGAAGCTTCTCACCCAGTGGCAGTCAGGAAGTGAAAGAGGGTGGGAGAGACCAATGTCTTACAGTCCCCTTCCATGGCATGCCCCAGTGACCTACGACCTCCCAGAAGTGCCACATTGGGGACCAAGTCTTCAACACTTGGGTCTTGGGGGAAGTTACTTTTTAGATCCAAACCAAAGTACCCTTGAAGAACAGCAGTGAGCAGTGGTTGGATGAGAACAGGTTACCTGCTGATGGACTGCTCAAGAGTCTCTGTGGGCGGCTGGGGCTGTGGCTCAGTGGCAGAGCGCGTGCCTCGCACATGTGAGGCACTGGGTTCGATCCTCAGCACCACATAAAAATAAATAAAATAAAGATATTGCATTCATCTGTAACTAAAAAATATTAAAAAAAAAAAAAAAGTCTCTGTGGCCCTTCCATGATTCTTCTTTTGGAGTAAACACAGGACTTGCCTTTTATTGATTTGCATTCAATTCTGCTATTTAGTTCCCTTAACTAATTAAGATTATTGTTTTCTTAGCTACATGAAAGTGGTTATGATGCTGGCAAAGCCCTGCAGCGCCTGGTAAAGAAGCCTGTGCCCAAGCTGATCGAGAAGTGCTGGACTGAGGATGAAGTGGTGAGCATGGACCTGCATTTCCCTTGGTTCTGGGCCATCAGGGTGTTCTCTCCTCCATGTGTGACCTGCCTGCTGCTCGGGGAACAGGGATTTATTTGGAAGACAGACTGCCCATGGCATTTATCAGTCAAAGGGAAGAGCCTTCAAGCCTTGCAATTACACAGGAAGACTTGACTTTACTAAGATTAGGTTCCACAGATGTTGGGAAAGATAGCCCCAAGCTTCTTGGAGGGGAGAAATGAATTGTTACTTTTATAAAAGTTAATATGGTTTGTTGTTGGTGTTGGTGCAAGCCAACTGGCAGTAACTCCGTATTCTAAGATCATACATGTCAAAACCAGGTGATACAGAATCTAATTTGAGTAGTGGCCCTGGTGACTTGGTTTTATTTTGAGGGCTTACAGAACCCCTAACCTACTGAAGGTCATTCATCAAAACAAGAAAGCATAGACCAGCCAGGCACAATGGTGCACACCTGTAATTCCAGCAGCTTGGGACGCTGAGGTAGGACCACGGGTTCGAAGCCAACCTCAGCAACAGCAAGGCACTAAGCAACTCAATGAGACCCTGACTCTAAATAAAATACAAAAAAGGGCTGGGATGTGGTTCAGGGGTTAAGTGCTTCTGGTTCAATCCCCAGTTCTACCCCACCACCTCCCAAAAAGAAGGAAGCATAGACTCAATGAAATAAATACACTTGGGCTGGGGATGTGGCTCAAGCGGTAGCGCGCTCGCCTGGTATGCGTGCGACCCGGGTTCGATCCTCAGCACCACATACCAACAAAGATGTTGTGTCCGCCGAGAACTAAAAAATAAATATTAAAAATTCTCTCTCTCTCTCCTCTCTCTTAAAAAAAAAAAATAAATCCTGGGCTTTACTCCCTCCCTCCCTTTGTTTCCTCCTCCTCCTCCTTTAAAAAAAAAAAAGAAAGAAAGAAAGAAATACACTAGATTTTATGTACCCATTTTGTTGCTGTGGCCTATTAAAGGAGTTGGAGAGAAAGAAATGTGTCCACAAACACAGACTTGCAAACCCTTAATTCCTGCCTGGCAGACAGTACTCATGAAACTACATCCCCATCTTGTGACTTTTCAAAGGTATTGCTGTGATAGGCTTAGAGATTTCCTGTGCTTTTGCAAACATGGTCTTCAGTGGGAGTGTTATTGCTTGATATTTGCCCTTCAGGTAAATGCAATCAAAATGAAGGCTGGCCATGATTGACATATTGACTACAAGTTCCTCACCTGTTTTATAAAACATGGTAAGGAAGAGTATTTAGAAGTTGTGTGTATGCTTTCTTGATCCTGCTCATTTCATTTATGCAGCAATATTTATAGAGTGCATATCATGTGCCAGGTGCTGTGCTGGGAGCTGTGTCAAGAAGAACACAAGGTCCCTCTTCAAGAGTCTTATGTTTTAAGAGGGGAGACCATCCTAACTCAGTATGTTTCAAGTGGTAGAAAAGGACAAAGGAAAAATAGAGTCGGGTAATGAGGATGGGGAACAACTGGGCAGAGGCACTGCCTCGTAAAAGAAGTTAAGGCAAGACCTTTGTAAAGTGAGGGGGGAAGCCTCTTGGATGTCAGAAAGAAGAGAGTTCTGGTTCACAAGAGGAAAGCATGCTTGGAGTATGTTTAAAATAAGCAGGAGGCTGGGTGTTGTGGTGCAGTGGGTGTCATGCGGCCACTGCAGTCCCTGCAGCTTGGGAGGCTGAGGCAGAAAGATCACGAATTCAACCCCAGCCTCAGCAACTTATTGAGGTCCTAAGCAACTTAGTGAGACCCTGTCTCAAAATAAAACATGAAAAGGACTGGGGATGGGGCTCAAGGGTGGTTAAGTGCCCTTGCATTCAGTCTCTGGTACTTAAAAAAACAAGGGCAGGAAGGTAGCTGGGGCACAGTGAAGAGTGGGTGGCTGTCCCAGGGGCAGATCACGTGTGGCCTGTAGGCCGTGGCAGGGTGTTGTCTTTTGCTGTGCATGTGCAGTTTCTGAGACTGTTGAGTTCCAGGGAGCAAGGAGGGCGAGCAGGATAGCAGGGGTGGGCCTGGGATGTATAGGGAAGGTAGAGCCAAGGGAATGTGTTCATCCAGTGACTTCAGTAAGTGGTGCTGGTGAAGGTTGAGAGGAGTGGGGACAGACTAGCAGAGATGGACTGAGGCTTTGGTGATAGAGCCCCTTTCCCTTGTGATTGAAATCTGATCATACTTTGGGTGAAACCCTTGTAACTGCTTTAAAATTACAAGCCTTACATGATTAGTAGAGAGATTATAACATCTTGAACATTTTTTAATGTTCAAAAATGACCAAAGTGAAAACATTAAATTCAGATGTTTTGAGAAGTTAATATTAACATCTTCTCTGGAAACCTATTTACATGGGTAGAAGTTTGATTGGTAAGATTTTAAACTCCACAAAAATTTTTTGTGAAGAAAGATACAAGGAAAAGGAGGGAATGAGTGTGTAAGTAATACTTCAAGGATGTCTGCCTCTCCTCTTGGCCTGCCTTGGTCATCCTGTTGGTGCTTGGATACCACAACAGCTGTTCCCCTGCCTGCTCACCTTTAGTTCTTGAGCGTCCTCTCACTTCGGTCAGTCTGTCTTTTTGGTATCTTCTCATGCACCTCCTCCCTGCCCCTTCTCTGTCCCTTCCTTCGTACTCTGGCCTCCTGTACTGACTCTGTCCTCTCCCTTCCGCCATTTTTCTCATGACCTTCCTTCCCTCTGGAATTTTTTAAATACACAGCACAAAGTCCTCTCTTCCTGCTTAGAGAAAGCTGATTTCCTTTTCTTCCAGCACTTGCTAATATCAGGCCAAGATGTTGACCGAGTCCCCAGTGCAGCTGTGCACAGACTTAGCAGTGGGGGGCTGGGAGGACCCTTCAGGCACCAGAAAGAACTCAGTGTTATTTTGAAAAACAAAACAGGACTCCAAAGTGGCAACCATTCCAAGCATGGGATAATGATCCCTAACTGCGTAAACTCAAGTTGGTTTGGGCTTATTTTTATCATGTTTGCTTCTTGTTTTGAGAAATGTTTTGGCAGTTACCCAGCCCTTGCAGAGCCTGGGGATCAAATGATTCTCTTATTTGAAGGAAGTTAAGCTTGCTTTTTAAAACCTCCACAGTGAATGAGAGGGAGTGATTAAATAATTGATAGGCTGAAGGAGGCTTCTGATGAATATATCCAAATCTTTGAATAGATTTATGTGGCAACAAGGCAGTCCCTCTTTACCTTGGTTGCGAAGAAACACCTGCTGTGTTCTTGCAGCCCCTTCTGATGACTTCACCACATTTTCTTACCCCAGGAATCACAGACATAAACAAGTGTGTCCACCCAAGTAAGTACAAGGGCCTACCTATCTTCTTTTATCCTCACAGTTTTCTATACACTTTGGATGTCCTAGTTATTTTTAGACTTTGTTGCCTCTGGTGTGTTAATTTGATCTAGCTAACCAGCACCAGCAAAGCCCTCCACAGGTTGTTTCCCATAGCCTGTGTGAGAACCTGTATGAGAACAGCCAGCCCTGTGAGAGGAGAGCCTGCCAGTTGTGCCTCCTGACAGGCAGGGCCCTGCCCCTGGAAGAAACTAGAGCTTGACCCTTCCTGCTAGCTGGATCGGCCCGCTGCGGCTGTCACTCTCTCTTCTGCTGTGTGCCTCTTGTTTTTAATGACCCTTTATCCCCGTTTCCTCATGACAACTTTTGTGCCACGGTCATGAGCTGGTTGTTAGTTTATAAAGTTATTAAGGGTAAGGACTTATTAAGGTGAGGTTAATGTCTCTCCCTCTGAGGGGCTTGAAGAATAGTGGTGGCACTTTGTTTAAGGTTATCATTCCTAAAATTTCTTCACTCAGGTCTTCCTCAGTTCAGCATTTTAAAACTTGTAATAGTTAATATTATTGAATTAACATCAAAAACTTTTACATGCAGCCGAAACTGACCTTAAAAATTAGACTTTTAGAAAATGCTTTTCAAATTACTCATCATCCCACCTTTACCAAGGTAAAGAGGGACCTTTAAATATTTATTTTTTAGTTGTAGTTGGACACAATACCTGTATTTTATTTATTTATATGTGGTGCTGAGGATTGAACCCAGGGCCTCGCAGTGCTAGGTGAGCACTTTACCGCTGAGCCACAACCCCAGCCCCATCATGATTGTTATTTTTGTGAGCATCATCATAACGTCACTCAAGTGTTTCTTCCTAAGTCTCTCAGATCACTACTATGTCGTCTGAGACTCAAAACTACACAAGGGGAAGCCTTTCATCTCACATCTTCTCTCAGTAACTGCTCTGACAGTTTGTGTGTGTGTGGATATGGTGTTTCTAATTGAAGTTGCTTTGGGGCGAAGATTCTTTAAATCTTGTTTTATTGAAGCCAAATTTGTGCTAATTTCTGTCAGATTCTATACCAGATACTGCAAAACAATTCTGCTTTTGTGGAGTGACTGCAAGAAATACCTTGGTAACTAGCCTGTAGTGTATATTTCAGGTTAAATACACTGGTCAGACCAGGGAAACATTCTGGAAGAAACCCTAGGGGAATTCATGAAGCTTTTCAAATGCTAGGGTATGGCAAGGATAGAGCCAGAAGATATGGCTAGATGCTGCCTTTAAGTGTTCTATTATTGGTAGTTAACCAATTTCACGTGCATTTATGCTAAAAATATGGTTCCAGCCAGGCATGGTGGCACATGCCTGTAATCCTAGCTACTCAGGAGGCTTGAGACAGGAGAATTGCAAGTTTGAGGCCTACCTGGGGGGAATGTAACTCAGTGATAGTGGCTTAGTGCTATCAAAAGAATAAGTAAATAAAATAAAGTATTGTTCCTTTTCAGAAAACCATCCAAATTGGTAGAACTTAAGAAAAAGGACGAAATGCAGATCAGAACTTAAAAAGCAAAAATCCAGAAATTAGATTATTAGGTTTTTAATTAAACATGATGCACACTTTTAAATATAACACAAAGGCCCTGGGCTGAACTGCACCTAATCGAAACAGATTAAGTCACCCTTCTATACTTGGATAGTTATTAATTCTGTTTATTTATGCATGCAGGCTGAAGGTAGTGTTGGCTGCTGTTGTGTTACTGCTTATTGCACTGGGATTCCACTGCTGCTTGATGCTGTGCTCTTAATTAGCATTCAGCTGTTGATTAGGGGAATACTAGGGATGCTAATTGAATTCTTTTTAAAATTCAAGACCTGCACTGTCCTTGTGGAGTTTGGCCTGACTTGCAAGGATGTAAGATTGGGTGCTCCATTGAGCTGTGCGGGTTTTTCACCCTTTGCTTCCTGTCCTGTTGCCTGTTACTTGGTTTTTGAAAATATTTTCATGTTGTTTTAGCTTTCAGAAAAAATTCAGATGCTGCAAAAAAGATTCAGAAGGTTTTGTTGCTTACAATAATAAAGCAAACTGTTTCCATTTCATCTTGGCTAACAGTAGCTTTTATCTTGAAATATGCCGTCCATTAAATATTTTAATACTACTTTTGATGTAATACATTGAGGTGAACAACCTAGGTAAAAATAAACTCTGAATTTTTTTTTTTTTTAAAGAGAGAGTGAGAGAGGAGAGAGAGTGAGAGAGAGAGAGAATTTTTAATATTTATTTTTTAGTTCTCGGCGGACACAACATCTTTGTTGGTATGTGGTGCTGAGGATCGAACCCGGGCCGCACGCATGCGAGGCGAGCGCTCTACTGCTTGAGCCACATCCCCAGCCCAACTCTGAAATTGTTATCCAAAATAGTAATCCACAGTGGTGATAAACCTTAATTGGCTATGTACATGGATTTATTTACAAGCTCATAAATTTTAAAACATCTAAACCTTCCTTCAGTTTAAAGCTCAGTTTATCATAAATATAAATGAAAATCCTTTCAAAATTGACATGACATGGTGAACTAATTTCCTGAGTATTTGTAATCCAGTGAACCAGTGTGGCTAGTAGGGGAATTACTCAGGCAGAGTGGCACAGCCATTTGAAAGGGGTCTCCCCAAAGGTCCTCAGTGCCTTTGTTGTACCCTTTTGGGAATGTTTGCTTGAGAAAACATTGTTTTCATTGTTCACTCTTTTAGGCCAGGCATCTGGACATGCTCAAAGACAGAGCTGCTTAGGAGTAAAAATACAGTGAATTTTACTTACTGTTTGTGTGGCAACCAAAGAAAATATAATTCACAGTAACATCAAAGTTAAGGTTGTAGAGCAGCAGGAGGGTGTAGAGGTGAATGTGGAGGAGGAGCTGGATGACAAAGGGGAAGAGAGGCTTTCACCACCTGCAGTCAGCCTTCCATGGGTTTCAGATCCCCACAGCCCTGATGTTTTGTTTTAAAATTTCACGTCCATCATATGGGAAAAGGCTTAGTTGTATGATATCTATTTGAGGAACTGTTTTTGGCCATTTTATATAGTCATACAAAAAACATTGATGATAAGGGGATCCTATCATATAGGTCATCTAAGAGATGAATCCATTTATTTTCTTCTTTTAACAAATTTTTTGTAAAATTCCCCTATTGTTAAGAGTGTCATTATAAAAACACTGAAGATGAAAACATCACCCTTAACACACTGTGTACGGTTTACTTACTACTTCTTGTGATCATCGGATCTTTGTTTATGGTTTTGTTATTGTAAATTTATTTTATATGTACAGGTTTGCATACATGAAAATTGAAGCATAACATTTCTTTTATTTTTATTTTTTGGAACGGGGGGTGGGGTGGGGAGATGTCAAACCCAGGACTTTTCAAGTGCAAGGCAGATGCTTTGTAACTGAGCTACATCCCAGCCCTAAATTAAAATCTTGCTAAAGAAATTTTAGCGTGAAAAATTTTGCAACTTTACTTGGAAACTTTGCTATTAATCTGAAAGACAGACATACATATTCCATGAATCAGGAAATAGATACTTAGTAAATTTTGGGGGAAGGGCAGACAAACTCATCTACTACTGACCTACACACTAACCCAGGACCTAGTAAATTTTATTTATTTATTTATTTATTTTTTAGAGAGAGAGAGAGAAAAATTTTTTTTAATATTTATTTTTTTTTAGTTTTCGGCAGGCACAACATCTTTGTTTGTATGTGGTGCTGAGGATGGAACCTGGGCCGGCATGCCAGGCGAGTGCGCTACCGCTTGAGCCACATCCCCAGCCCCTCGTAAATTTTAAAATGAATCAAAGTAGATTTTTCTCTTTACTCCTACCCTTCTTCGAAATGAAATTGATAACTGTTTTTAAAGAAGAACTAAATTCTTATATATGAGAGTTGGAAAAATTAAGAGAAGTATAAATGTTGATCTATTACTTAAAACATTTGTAATACATCTATTACTCCATGTTATATATTCTTATTGTGACTCATGGTAAAAATCAGTCCTTGGTGTTTTTTTTTTTTTTTTTTTTTAAATGTAGATCCAGGTAATATGGCCTGTTATTTCAAGTGTTAATGAAACGGGACCAAAAAAAAAAAAGAAAGAAACGGGACCATCTCTGCTGTGATTAACTCCCATCAGCCTTTGAACCAAACCCTTGCTTAAAGAAGTCGATGGTGTAGATAGAGTGGAGTTTATTGTCAAGTTCTTTAGGAAATGAGACAGCGAATTAAAAATCAATTATATGTGCAGAAAAGTTGGTGTAAGGCTATTAATTCTGTCCATTAATTTGCAGAAAGATTCTACTGTTTAACAAGCTGGAAAGAGAATGTATTTTTAAAATCCTTGTGTAAATGAGATAGGCCAAGCTTTAGAAGGAATGAGGTATTTTAAGAATTTGCTTGAGTATTTCATTCAACAGAAGTTGCCCCTAGGTTAAACCTACAGTTCAGCTGTGACCTTGCTGTTCGTATATGTGGCTTTGTGACATTCCAGGCAACCTCTCCATACTGTGGTCAAAGAAATATTTGTGACCGGGCTGGGGTTGTGGCTCAGTGGTAGAGTGCTTGCCTGGCATATGTGAGGCCCCAGGTTCGATCCTCAACACCACATATAAATAAATAAAATAAAGGTATTGTGTCTAACTATACCGAAAAAGTAAATATTAAAAAAAAAAAAAAAGAAATATTTGTGACCATTTCTCTCTCTCTTTTAAACAAGATCGTTTTTTTTTTTTTTTGCTTTCTTTTAACCAGTAATGTTTTTAAAAATTTATTATTACCATCCTTATGTTTTTCTTAAAGCCACAATGCTTTTTGCCACTTCCCAGGCTTCACACAGAATTACTAGGTACATGTTTGCGCATGTGTGTGTGCTTAGGCCTTGGGGCTGTGCAGAGCAGAACAGAGAGCTGGGAAGGAGCTCCATATTGAATAGAAGCTTGCCCTAAATTATTCCTTGCTGCTCAGGATAATCTTTTTAAATCAAAGATTACTTTTTATGGGATATTTTTTCATTTTGCTTGAGGGGGGTACATGGGGGAGGGAATCTTCAGCTTGAAAGATTCATAAATAGTCAGGCAGTGGGTTGTTGAAACCATGTTTTCCATCTCATTTTCAAGGCATGTAAAAAAATGGGGATGGCATATACTTTAAGTCACTTGGTCTTCTTTCTCTGTTCATTTAAAAAATGTGAACAAAACACAAGAGGACTTGAAAGATTGCATTTGTTCTCCCATAGACAAAGTGGTTATTTTATAAATGAAGAGGATGGAAAATCTTTTTCTTCTGCAGTTTCTTAGCAACAGAAAGTCAGTTTTAATGTGTGTGCTTGGAACTTTCTATGTATAGTGGCATTGGAGTCTTCCATCTTCACTGGTGAGACATATTAGACTGGCATATTCAACGGGTGGGGTGGGGATAGAAACAGGCCATAAAGAATGGGAGCCTGGAGCACACCTGTAATCCCAGAGGCTGGGGAGGCAAAGGCAGGAGGATCTTGAGTTCAAAGCCAGCCTCAGCAATTTAGCAATGTGCTAAACAACTCAGTGAGACCCTGTCTCTAATAAAATACAACATAGGGCTAGGGATGTGGCTCAGTGGTCGAGTGCCCCTGAGTTCAATCCCTGTTCCCACCCTCCCTGCCCCCCGCCCCCACCAAAAAAAAAGAGTGGGAGCCTAGCATGTGATGATGTTATTCATTTAACCTCCCTCCTCTCTTCTGGCATACTTAAGCCTTAAATCTGAAGCCTCTCTTAGGTAGAAATAGTAAAAGACTTGGTAGCCCCCTTCTTCACTGAAGTCCAGCCTTTTTTTCTGTTTTAATCCTCCCCAGTGACATTTTGTCATGCCTCCTGTCACAATACATTTTTTTTTTTAGTTGTAGTTGGACACAATACCTTTAATTTATTTATTTCTAGGTGGGTGCTGAACTGCTGAGTCACAACCCCAGTGCCCCCACAATACATTTTAATGTCGCCCTGGGACAGATACTTGGGACAGATGTTTCAGAACTGCTTTAAGACATTTTTTTTTTTTTTTAGAGAGAGAGAGAGAATTTTTAATATTTATTTTTTAGTTTTCGGTGGACACAATATCTTTGTATGTGGTGCTGAGGATCGAACCCGGGTTGCACGCATGCCAGGCGAGCGCGCTACCGCTTGAGCCACATCCCCAGCCCCTAAAAGTTTTTATTTTTTATTTTTTGGTAGTTGTAGATGAACAGCATGGCTTTATTTTATTGTTTATTTTTATGTGGTGCTAAGGATTGAACCCAGTGCCTCACATGTGCTAGGCAAGCGCTCTCTGCCAGCGCTCTGCCACAGAGCTACGCCCCAGACCTGTTTTCCGCATTTATAAAGCCAGGTACCAGGTATTAGGAAGCAGAGTATGCTTGATGTCCGTAGAAAGAGATCTTACCAACTGAGGGTGGAGACCCAGGGTCTGTCTCTCTGCTTTCCTTGTATTTGGTATTAGTTTGGCAAGATAGCCTCCAAATCTTGTCTCTTTTGAGTAAAGACCTAAAACGAAAGAGAGAGCTAGCTTTAAAAAGATACAGGGAAGAGCATTCTGGAGCAAGGGAACCTCGATGTAGAGGCCCTCAGGAGAAGCACATGGAGGCCCAATTGTGGATGAGCAGAGGAAGTTGTGAGGCCACAGAGTTACATTATTGTTATGGAATTAATGAGGTGGCCTTGAGGTCTGAGCTGAGTCCTCTGCCCAGAATACCTTCCAGTGGCATTTTTATGGTTTAGTTGTGTGGGATTCTGACTCCTTCCGTAGCTTGCGTAGTCAGTGTCTGCCTCATATGTTTGTTGTAAGTTTCACATTTGTGAGAGGAGCACATTTTTTCCTGCATAGGCAAAAGAAAAATACTTGGACAGATAAGGGCAGGTACCGTCCCTGTATTGTGGAATAGCGGTTGCTGTGTCATTAGACATTTCCTGACAAATTTTAATTCAGAAACTAAAGGGTGGACAATTGAGAACTTTAGCTGACATACTCTGAGAGAAGGTATTTTTAAAAGTCTTTCTTCTTTGGGTCAAAACCCTGGCTTTGAGGATCAACTTAAGAAAGGCCTTCTAATATTGTTGTTTGACCAAGTAGGCCAAATGTTCCTATCCATTGGCATTCACTTGGTTTAGGCCTTGGTGGTTATTTTTAACATCTGGAGGACCGTGCATGTGCTGAGCAAGATGCTGGCCAGGTTTCATGCTCCCCAGCAGTGTTGATTTGTTCTCTCCCCAACCCCCTTGTTCTGGTGTTCACAGGTGCCCTAGAATGAAGAGTGTCCCTTTCCTGGGGAAGGCCTGGGAGTTAGTCTGGTCAACAGGGTACTTCTTGTCCTGTGTGGGCATTTGCTCACTGGGTTTGCTTGGATGCTTCCCACTAGGAAGTCTTGAGTGTGGGATCTGTGGCTTAATTCTTTGTTTTTTCTCAGTAGCTTCCTTTGGAAGGGGCAACCAACCCCTCCCAGTTGTCTGGGTTTGTTTTCTAGATTCCAATTAAAGAAAACAAAACAAAATAACAACCAAAAAATCCCCACCTCATTTTTTGCTGGGAGAGACTGAGTGAGGGGAGAGAGGGTGTGAAGGTGCTTGGCAGGTGATCCAGGTGCTTTGCAGGTGATCTGGCTGCTAGCCTGACAGATGCACTCTTCCCAGAGCAGTCTGCTAACCTGTTTCTTAAGGCTCTGTGTCTTAGGCTGTGGCACACAGGCAGTACACCTCTGCTCTCAAGTTTCCTCAAAAAGCCAGTGTGCTCCCTGCGCCCGTTTTACTATGTTATACTATTTCTTAGGGTTTTCTTCCCTTGCAAAGGACTGATCTTTGTAGGCAATCTCAGCAACAGGAATGCAAGAACTAACTAGTAAATACACCAAACAACTAATATGGAAGGGACAGGCAAAAAATAATAAAAATTTAAAAGTTGCTGGGTATGGTGGCACATGCCTGTAATCCCTAGTCCATGGAAGTGAAATCCTTCAGTCTTTAGCAATAGCCGAACTTAAGGCGATGTTTTCAGATCATCCTTTGAGTCAGCCTGATTTCCATGTCAGCTTAGTTACTTTCCAAGTCTATGACCCAGAGCCGCCTGACCTTGGTAGCTGGACTCCCTTGTAGAACTCAGATTTCATAATCAGCCCACATTTTTCTCTCTCTCTCTCTCTCTCTCTCCCCATCCTCCTCCTCTTTCTTGCCCACCCCCTTTCCTTCTCTTTTTAAAATCCCTGTCACACATGTCCAGTGTCCTATCAGGTGTATATTGCTCTCAGGCCACATTGTGAGATGTGGGAGCCAGCTGCTCCCCCATTCGGGAAGTTGGCAATCGCTGTGCTGTGTCCCAGTGCTGCTCAGTGCTGCTCCAAGCTCAGGTTGGATACTCCAGCCTTCTGAGTGGAAGGGACCTGCTCCTTGCCCCTGAGTGTCTTTACAGCTTGACTTGAAAAACTAAACATTTTTGTTTTTTTCTAGGTGACCAACTTTAGATTATACACGGGAGTGGGGGGCATTTTTCAAATTACACTAAATGTATTAAATCTGTTGCATTTCTACACCTGTGGTGTGTAAAACTCTGCTGACTGATTGTGACTTTTGTTCCACTCTTCATATCAGAACTCTTCCTTTAGTTGACTTTTGGGCGGTGGTGGGGGAAACACAGTTGCCCTATTTTGTATTTTATTTAGAGACAGGGTCTCACTCAGTTGCTTAGTGCTTCGCTTTTACTGAGGCTGACTTTGAACTTGTGATCCTCCTGCCTCAGTCTCCCAAGCCACTAGGATTACAGGAATGTGCCACTGTGCCCAGTTTAAATGAATTTTCTGTTCCTGTTTTTGTTAGTTCTGTTATCCAGGTGAACTTTTTTTTTTAATTTGGCTTTGTGTATGTGTGTGTGTATGTGTGTGTGGGTGTTGCTGAGAACTGAACCCAGGGCCTTGTGCATATGAGGCAAGCATTCTACCAACTAAACTATTTCCCTAGCCCACCTGGCTGGAAATAAGATTTAAAAAACAACATTGAGGGTCTGGGGTTGTGACTCAGTGATCGAGCGCTTGCCTAGCACGCATGAGGCACTGGGTTATTCCTAGCACCACATAAAAATAAACAAATAAAAGTTTTGTGTCCATCTACAACTTAATTTTTTTTTTTTTAATCTTAAGGGCTGGGACTGTAGCTCAGTGCTTGCCTAGCATGTGTGAGGCCCTGGGTTTGATCCCCAGCAGCCCATTAAAAAGAAACAAATAGAATAAAGATACTGAAAAAAAAAATCTTGAAAACAACAACAACATTGAGCCGGGTGCGGTGGGTGGCACATGCCTGTAATCCCAGCAGCTCAGGAGACTGAGGCAGGAGGATCACAAGTTCACAGCCAGCCTCAGCACAAGTGAGGTGCTAAGCAACTGAGACAGACCCTGTCTTTTAAATAAAATACAAAATAGGACTGGGGATGTAGCTCAGTAGTTGAGTGACCCTGAGTTCAATCCCTGGTTAAAAAAAAAAAAAAAAGAAAAAAAACCAAAAAGAAAAAGAAACACTGATCCCTCATACAAAAGAAAGGGAATGTATTGGCTGGTTTGTTCTGCTTAGATCTCTGAAGGAATTGCCACTAGCTTGTCATTGCTTGTCAGTATGGCAGGAGGCTAGCTGCCCAACTGTGGTGTTCTTGGATGAGTGTTCACGTTGGTCATTGTCACCACAGATAACTCAGAAGGAAGATGGCAGCACATAATGGAAACTTCTGTGTGTTTGTTACTCCTTGAGGAATGCTGGAGTCCCCAGGGGTTAACCTTGCCCATGAAATAAGTTATTAGTTGAGAGGAACCTTGGAGGGTGGATAAGCTTTCACCAGACAGATGATACAGAGGCTAGTGGGAAAACAAAGGCATGAAAGAATGCAGGTAGTTGGCTGGAGTGGGTTGTCACTTCTAAATGGAGCTTGCAGGCAACAGGTGTAGAAGACGGCTAATTCCAGAACCTCCCACTCTTGACAGAGGGCATTTATTTCAGTCTGTGGGAAATGGCAAATTAAAGATCTGAGGACAAGGAGTGCCAGGACTGGGTCTGTCCTTGAAGATCAGTCTGGCAGCTAGGATGAGTTGAAGTGGATTGCCGCAGTCTTGGCTGGGCACAGAATCACGAGCCATCACACACCTTGTAGATTCAAACAGCAATTCTTTATTCCCGAACTCACTCTGGCCTCTACACACACGTTCTGGGGAAATCCAAGTTCTCCTGCCGCCCAATTCACCTACTCCAAGAGGCTTTTTTTTTCCAATACTTTTTGAATCTCTTGAGAACTCAACGGGAACTCAAGGATCGGGCGTGCCTGAGGCAGCAGGATATGCCCTATTCCCCCGCAGGGTACACCTTAAACCTGGAACTTCCCTAAACCCAAGATTGTCTTAAACCAGAACGCCTTAAACTTAACTTAAACCAGGAACGCCCTAAACCCAAGGAGTGGGATACTTCCTAAAACCTGCAGGATACACCCTAAACCTGGATCCACCCTGGTCCTTGAGCAGGGTCACCTTTCTCAAACACACATGCAACGTCACAGCGAATTTCCAAGGCAAGTCCATTTAACGTGGGGTACGCTGGCAAGGAAATTTCGATGCGTCATTCCCACTTGGCAATGGCCCTCAGCAGTGGATGGAGAAGGGAATTGGTGACTCTCAAACCTGATGCCATCTTAGAGGCACTCTCAGAACTTGAAGATGTTTCATTGCCTAGCTGCCCTCCAGACCAGTCAGATCACAGGCTCTGGTGGGGACCATTGGAGTGGATAAGGACTGTGGATCCTTGAGAGAGATGTAGAGAGCTCTTGCTTTACTACCATGTTGCTACCTCAGTTTTTCAACTGAGTTTGTGTCAAGGACAGCCACAGTCCTGCCATTCCCTATGTTTTCAAAACAATGTATATAATTATTCTTCATTTCCTGTTAAATGTTTAATGTAGATTCCAACCCCTTCCCTGCAGCTCACAACCTCCTAGGTTGTGCACTGGAATCACATGAGTAACTTTAAATGCACAAAGTGAACTTGGGTCACCCCAGAGGTTCCAATTTAATTTATCTGGGGTGTGGTTGAGATGCTGGGGTACTAATGTGCAGCCCAGGTGGAGGAGAACTAAGGTAGAGGAAATAAGAAGAGGGATGAAGATGAGAGGCTCTCCCAAGTAGCCATGAGGTATCTGTTATGTGCCAGGTACTGTTCTGAGCATGTGACTTGAATTGACTTACATGTTGCCATCTTAAAGATGGAGAAGCCAGTCACAGGCAGAAGAGAGATCTTTCCTGGCCACAGAGCAACTGGTTGGTAGAGCTTGTCTTCCCCCCACTGCAGACCTTCAGTATCATGTGGCTTCTGGAGGAGGCCATCCAATGGGGTAGCAGCACAGAAGCTGGAAAGAGAGGATATTCCAGTGCTGGATGGGGAGGAAGCTGGGCCTTCCTCACAAGAAGGGAAATAAAGAAGTGCTGACTTTAGGGGAGAACAACAGAGCTTGTGTTGGATTTGAACTTATTTAGAAGCTGTAGCAGTTAGAAATGAAGCTGTCAAAATAGAAGCTTTCTGGTTTATAAGGGAAGTTCACAGTTGAGAAAACTGGACTTGAAGAGGGTAATTAGCTTGCCCAAGGTCCTAGAGCTAGTTAATTGCAGAGCCGGGGGCTGATGAGGTGACCAGGGATGAGATGAGGTCCCTTGAGACTAGTCTCATAGGGAATGCTTATATCGAGGGGCAGAACATGGTCATTAGCCAGTGACAAAGACAAAAAGGAATGCCAGAAGGCAGGGGGGAAAGTTTGAGTCCAATATAGCTTAATTTTAGGAAGTGAAGAGTAAGTATACATACACACATGTGTATGTAGTAGTCATGTAGGGAATGAATGATAAGACTGGGCCATCCTTGATGTAGCCTGTGTGATTGTCCTGGATCAGGGTGGTGAAGCCTTCTCAGGATGCCACGAAGCTGAGTATTGATCACACCGTTGGCATAATTGATCCCGAGTCCCACACAGAGGCTGCTTAGAGCACTTGGGAAATCAGGACCCAGGTGGCAAAGGAGTTGAGGACAAGAGGTCCGAGGCAAGAAGGGATGTTGTGGGATTAGTGGTTGCTAGGCGGTAGGGGGAATCTTTAGTTTTATGTCTTAGGTGTGGTTCTAGTAGGTGGTTCTGCTGGAATAAAAAGCCCCAAGAATGGTGGCCACAGACAAAGCATCACAAGGGCTTCTGGCAAGATTTTTGTATTCCTGAGAGTTGATGTCAAAAGGTAGGGTGCAGAGGGAGATTTCTAGCTAGGATCCACCTGGTCTCCCTGGATTGCTGCTGTTGACAGAACTGAACTTCCGGCCCTGTGACTATAGTTGAGGAGGATACTGTGTGGAAGCCAAGGTGGGGGGGGGGGGGTTGTTGGGTTTTGGAGATCAGAGAGAGGACAGTATGTCCCTAGAGGCTGTGGAGTGAAGAGCCAGTAGGGGTTGCCACGTTGTCAGAAACAGTTCTGGTCTGAATTGGGCTGGGAGTGCAGGGAAAGGGTTGAGAAGGAAGGAAACCTGTGCTATGAGTAGAGACAGAGTGGTCCCTCCTTGCTGCTTTGTCAGGTGATGTGCTTCCTGAGGGCCTGTGTGTTTCCCACAGATCTTACTCTCAGCGGACTCATTAAGTGTGAAATTGAGATGCGCTGAATGAAGGGGCAGAGGCGGAAGGTAGAGGAATGTTGGAAGGAGACAGAGTTCTTTGAGTTGATGAACTGAGTGCAGAACTAAGACTGAAGGTGTGATGTTGGCTGTGCTGAGTGTGACCAGGCTTGCCCTGAATCCTGGGCACTGTCTAAATGCTGAGACTAGAGGCAGGTGTGGACATGCTGTTTTCAGGGAGTTTGCATTCTAGTGGGGAACACAGACACATACACAAAACAACCTCAGTAGGGTGCATTCAAGTAGATGCTGTGAGGAAGACAAGCTGCTTTCACTGGGGCTGCTCGGCCCTCCTCCAGGTAGCAGCAGCTTCTGTTCCATGACTTTTATTTCTGTGTCTGCACAAATGATATCACTGCTAAGTCAGTCAAATAGGTGTTTTTCTAGTAATTCAGTTTACTTGCCCCCCCATTGGGGTCATGTCTCAGTTGGCTATAAACTGCTCATTGTCAGGACCAGATAAATAAATGGCTTTAGTATTCAAGAACTTTCAAGAATTTAGAACAGGCTGAATTTGGCTGCAAGGAGAAATGGGGACTTTGTTATGGAAATAAAAATGATGTAGTTTTTTTTGACATAGGCATATATGTGTTTTCATGCTTAAATGAACCTTTTTCAGCATGAAGGGCATCACATTAGAATATTTTTAACAGCAAAATAAGGTGCTTTTTTTTCATGGATATAGATTTGGGAAAAAAGGTTAAAAGTGAAGAATCTGTTTCTTGGTAATACCTTTGCTGATAATCTAATGGTAGCTGTGAGTGAGTGAGTGTTCTTCTGGGAAGGAGAAAGAGAGGGAGAGGCTGTGACTAAACCCAAAATGGGGCTCTGCAGCCAGGGAACTCCCTTTGAATGTAACTGGTTTCACTTTCTTTTCTCAGGGTGATATGTTTATCAAGCAGGCTGAGGGTCTAAAACGCAGAAGACATGAAGTAGCTTAATGTGTGGGTAATTCATTTAGTCTTTGTAAGGAACATATCTTTGATTCTATAATAAGCCACAAGGTTTTGTTTTCCTGCCATTAGTCAGCCTAGCTTGTGTTGAGCAGGTCACACAGTCCCCAGCCTGCCTGCAGCTAGTACAGCTGGGGTCTGTCCCGGAGAAGGCTGACTCCTTTGGGCTGTCCCCAGGTTAGCCAAAAGAAAGAAATGCACTGCTGGAGTGAGGGTCCTTTAGAACATTTGTTGTCTGTTTTTCTTCAATAATCCTCATCTGTCTGTAGAATGTCTCCCATCACAGAAATGTAATTATTTTGTTTTAGAGTGTTCAGGCTGAAAAGACAGAAAGACAGAAGTGGTGGTAAACCTTGATAAATCTGGTGGACTGTGTGTCTCCGACCAGTTGCTGTACCTTGGGGAAGTATTGATCCTCTCTCTACGAAGTAACAGTGTTATTAAATAGGCAGGCTCTTCCAGCTCTCCAAGGCCTGGGTACTCATACTATAATAGGAAGTGTCATTGAAGAAACATGTATTAAATAACTGTCAGTGCAAAGGCCTCTCTCTGCCAGATGGCACTGGGCAAGACCTCTCTGCCACAAGAGGATGATACCTTAATGGCAGTGAGGGTGGAATGTGGGAAGTTCCAAGGCAGGTACAGAAGTGGATAGAGCCTGGTACGGTGGCACACTTTTGTAATCCCTGCAGCTCTAGAGGTTGAAACAGGAGGATTGAAAGTTCAAAACCAGCCTCAGCAAAAAGCAAGGTGCTAAGCAGCTCAGTGAGACCCTGTCTCTAAATAAAATACAAAATAGGGCTGGGGATGTGGCTCAGTGGTTGAGTGGCCTTGAGTTTAATCCCCAGTATGCCTCCTGCACCCCCCCCCAAAAAAAAAAAAAAAGTGGATGGAAACCCAGAGGAAAAAGAGAAAACTTGGGTAGGAGACAGTTAGTAAATTTGCTCAGGGTCACAGTGCTGGTAAGTGCAGCATGCAGGAATCCAAGTCAGATAGTCCCACCCAAGAAAGGTTCCCAGATATAGTAGAAGTCTTATATAAGGAAATACAGGTACAGAGCAGACAGGTCATGCCCAGGAACAGCAGGGGCCTAGCCTTGAGTACATGTGGAGCAGGGTTGGCAGATGTGTAGTAGAGCCACTCTCTCCTTCCTCTATGTCCATTGCAGACACGATTTGACAGTTGATTTCCTCTTTTTTTTTTTTTTAAAGAGAGAGGGAGAGCGAGAGAGAATTTTTAATATTTATTTTTTCAGTTATTGGCGGACACAACATCTTTGTTTGTATGTGGTGCTGAGGATCGAACCCGGGCCGCATGCATGCCAGGCGAGCGCGCTACCGCTTGAGCCACATCCCCAGCCCCAGTTGATTTCCTCTTGAGCTGAATTGTGACCTCTGAATCCACTTTAGCTTGGCCTTCTAATCCAAATGCCTGTGGTGGCAAGAGTAGAGGTTGGCGTGATAAAGCACTTTGATTAGCACACTGTGGAGTCTGAGCTCTTTATTTAAACAGAGAAGTACCAGAATCAGTTTTTTTTTTGAATTTTTAATATTTATTTTTTAGTTCTCGGCGGACACAACATCTTTGTATGTGGTGCTGAGGATCGAACCCGGGCCGCACGCATGCCAGGCGAGCGCGCTACCGCTTGAGCCACATCCCCAGCTTTTTTTTTTTTTTAATATTTATTTTTTAGTTCTCGGCGGACACAATATCTTTGTTGGTATGTGGTGCTGAGGATCGAACCCGGGCCACACGCATGCCAGGCGAGCGTGCTACCGCTTGAGCCACATCCCCAGCCCCAGAATCAGTTTTAGAATTCAGACTGAGAACAGCCATGCCTTGGTGGAGCAACAGCTGGGTGCAGGGCCTTCCCTGGGCAGTGTCTTGGTTCTAGAAAGTATGCCAGGTTTAACCCTTGTTTGGCTTAGGTAAAAACATTCTAATGGTGTAGCTGATGCATGGAAGCATATGTGGGGCTCCAGAAAATGTTCAGTAAATACAAAGTTTAAAAAAATTTTCCCATGAAGCTCCTGAAAGCATTTTCTCTAAAGTAACATACCCACTCCCAAGTTAAAATATTTTTCCTAAGGATGAAATGCCTAATATATGATCAGTGTTGACATTTAAAAATAAACTATCGAGGAGCTGAAGTTGTGGCTCAGTGGTAGAGCACTTGCCTAACATGTGTGAGGCACTGGGTTCGATTCTCAGCACTGCATATAAATAAATGAATAAAATAAAGGTCCATCAACATCTTAAAAAAAAAAAAAAAAAACTATCCAGGGGCTGGGGATGTGGCTCAAGCGGTAGCGCGCTCGCCTGGCATGGGTGCAGCCCGGATTCATTCCTCAGTACCACATACAAACAAAGATGTTGTGTCTGCTGAAAACTAAAATGTAAATAAAATATTAAAAAGTAAATAAAATAACTATCCAATCATTCTTTTTAAATATATCCATTGAATTTCAAATACTATAGGGATTTATACCCATTATCATCTGTTTTTAAAATACATGAATGAGGTTTTGTTTTGTTTTTTAGCAGTCAAATTATGCATCTTATCTTTTCCTTCCTTGAACTTCCATTTCCCTGCTAGTTCATCCAGAGGTCTATTTAGGGCAGTGCATTTTATGCTGGGAGTCTTGTGTCAGATCATCCTTTTATACTTCCCTGCAACAAATATGTGTGTGTCAAATACGTGCTTATACTTTCCTTTAGCAGGAGAGCTGTAAATGAACAATACAGTTGTAAATTCTAGAAAAAAAAATTTCATATTATATTGTTATAATACCTTCTAGTGCACAGTTGATCAAAATAACAAAATATTATAAATGTTGATATGATTTCACTTTTTGCTCAGTATCTATTGGAAATAAGATGGATGGGTTATTTAAAACACATTAGTTCTTGGGTGAATGTTATTTATATTTAGAATGAGGTCATGTTCTATGTCAAATTTATTTCTGTTGTTCATTTATCTTATTTATGTGAATAAGGAGATGGGAAACATGGTTTTGTTAGTGCCATTCAGTTATTTGAATTCCTTCCATAATAATGTCAAAATATAACTTGTCATCAAGTCATTATTTTCACTAATCTATCAGATATCATTTCACTGTGACCTTTTTCAGTTTTGTTGATAGCAAAGAAGTGGAAGATTTCTGACTTGCTAGGTTTTCTTATTTATTTCTTTGTTTGTTTATTTATTTGTTTGTTTGTTTGTTTGTTTGTTTTTGAGGTACTGGGGATTGAACCTAGGGCCTAGTGCATGCAAGGCAAGCACTCCATCAGCTGAGCTGTATCCCCAGCCCATAGGTTTTCTTATTTAGACCTTAGTTAGGCATTTTGGAACCAACACCAGTGCTTTAAATTGTGCCCTTTCATGAGGTGACCCAGGGACAGTGCTCCTTAGTAGCTTCCACTTGGGAGAGGGGAAAGGGGTTGCATTTGTTTCTGGAGAGATAGATGGGAGATGGAATAGTATCCTCTCACAAGAGTGTGTACTTTCTTGGTGATATTAGGAAAGTGAATGTACATATGAAAGTTGAGAGTTTAGAAATAAATTCTCTTAGAACGATTTGACTCCTTATACCCTTAAAATAAGTCTCTCATGTCTGCATTTCCTAGTTTTCAGACCATGTACTTACAAATCCTGCATGCCAAGTTTAATTGTGGATGCCCTAGGGGAACCCAAGGGAGCAGGCTTTGTCTGGGGTAGGCGGTGGTATGGCAAAGACCATCCTGGGAGCCAAGGCAGGGAACTGGGCTGTACATTTTTTAGTGATTAAATGATGACAGACTACTGCTTTTGCCCTCTAGGAGTTCATCATATGAGCTCACATTATTGAAAAAGAATAGACAAAAACAACTTCCCTCCCCCAAGAACACATAAAACATCGGGGGAGGGGGGGAACCCTTTGCTAGACCTTGTTTTTGTTTTGTTTATTTTTTACTGAATTATTTTTGTGGTGCTATTGATTGAACCCAGGGCCTCGTGCATGCTAGGCAAGCATTTTACCACTGAACTCTATCCCCAGCCCTAGGTCTTACCTTTAAATGTTAATATAGCACATATGTTACTCTAGAGCACTTTTTAAAAAAATATTTTAATATTTATTTTTTAGATTTTGGTGGACACAACATCTTTGTTTGTATGTGGTTCTGAGGATCGAACCCAGGCCACACGCATGCCAGGCGAGCTTGCTACTGCTTGAGCCACGTCCCCAGCCCCCTCTAGAGCACTTTTTAAAAAATGTTTTGATAACGATATGTCAATATAACTGACTTCCTTGGCAATTCCATGTGTTTTATTTTAGGCATCTACAAACTGTTTTTAGAATGGGTTAGGCTTTACCAGAATACCGAAGGGTCCGCAGTAGAAAACAGATTAAGAACTATGCCTCTTCCAGATGCCATAGATAGTTTCCAAAGCATCCAAGATGACAAGTTCAATACAGTGGTTTCATGAAAGGACACTGCACAGAAGAGACTATAACACTTTTCCTGGCTTAAGGTACATGCCACAGGTGATTCAGTTGTTACCTTAGACTCAGATCTCAGAGTGAGATTATTATCAGGAATTATTATAGGGATACCAATGTTGCCTGTAGTCCAGTGTACAGCTCAGCATTATGGAAGGCACCTGGAACTACCGGGGTGCATGTCTCCCAAAGGTCCCTGATCTTCTCTCTCCTTCTACCCCTGAAGTCCCTCTGAGAGAGAAAAATCTTCAATCTCCAGATTGCTTTTCACAGCAGTTCAGTATGTTATTGGTTTTATGGTTAAGTAATCTTGACCTGTGGCTACTTACTTAGAATTTGATTTGTGTCTTTAACATCTTAACATTCTTTCTTTTCTTTCTGGTGCTTTCTCAGGCAGCTCATTTCCTCCATGCACCAGGTTCCCTGACTTGAAACCACAGAGCTACATTTAGATCAGGTTTCTTACATGCTGCCGACTCTATCTCATTTACAGTATCATGTTTCTGTTGCCGTACACTGTCTGATCTGGACCTCTTCATAGCTTTTTAACAATTTGTAATTGAGCAGGAAGTGTGTTTTTATTACAGTGGTCTTTTGATTTTGATTTTACAATCATGTAGTGTTTAGCAGAGAGCAGAGGTGGGCAAGTGGCTCTCTGAAACACATTTTTGACAGAGAGAAGTCTGTTGTTTCAGCCACTTGGCTATCTGTCAGCGGTTCTCAGACTTCCCCCTTGTGTTGGTTGCCTGGCAACCCGGGGCTGGAGCAATCAAACCGAGGCCAGTGCTTTTCCAAGTCCAGATTGGGAGATGATTTATTGGTGGAACTGTAAGCACAGTAAACCCAAGCCTCAGAAATAACCTTTATTATTATTATCACTGTTACTATTTCTTTTTAAACTAGGAGTTTATAGAAACCACATCAAGAGAAAAATAAAGAGAGAAGGAATATCAACTGGAGGGTTTCCTTGCAAAAATTATTAAAAATAGAATTAGAGAACTGGGGATATAGCTCAGTTGGTAGAGTGCTTGCCTTGCATGCATAGGCCTTGGGTTCAATCCCTAGCAAAACACACACACACACACACACACACACACACACACACACACGAAAAGAATAGTCTTTAATGAGCTGCTTATGTTTCTGTCCACATATGTATAGGCTGATACTTTTACCTGGCTGAATGGTTACCATCCTCCCCCTTTAACTGTTGTACTGGCACACTCAATATTCTAAAAGTTAGTCCTTCTTGTGATAAATTGGGGTACTTGGGATACTGTGTTTCCAAAAGAAACTCGTGGCCCAAGGTCTGCCTGCAGCCCAACAGACAGGCAGGCTTTCCCGCTGTCTGCCTGTCTTCTTGATTTAATTCAACAAGTATAAAATGCTGATTTCTCTTCACCCTGTTTTTCAAAATTTGTTAAAAAATCCAAAGACCTCAGTATTTGGAAAATCTCTTCTGCTCAGTTTTTTTCTGTGAAGCTAAAACTACTCCAAAAAATAGTCTATTAAGACATTTTTTTTTTTTAATTCAAAGACTCTGCCTTTCACTGTCCTGTGTTAAACAGGTGTAGTGGGTCTTCCTTTTCACATGTGTGTATCTGTGCAAGGGGAAGAGAGGGCTGCCATTTGTTGATTCTTTCACATTCTTCTCACTTTCTGCTCTTGTCTAGACTACCTTCTCTTGCCCCTCTCCCAATTGTAATGATAACCTTTTCACAGTAAAAATTATCTTATTGGTTTATTTTTTATGTAAAAGTGAGATCTAGCAGTTCTTGTTGAGGTTTTTACTTCAGATGTCTAAAATAATTTTTTCAATACTGCAAATGAGGATGAAGAGGAATCTATTTCTGGGTGGGGGGGTGTCTTCTGCAGCAAGTGGGGTGGGAGCAGAAAAGTCTTAGCCTGACTTAGCTTGCCCCCAGCATTCCTTTTTTTTAAATTTTAAGAAAATACTTTGGAACTCAAACTCTGCTATGTGTGCAGCCCAGTGTATCCAACTGTATATGTAAATGCTCTATTAATATGTTTGTATTTTTACAAATATACAGATCTAATCTGTGTATAATTTACACACAGCTGTGTTCATGCTCCCTTAGTACCAATATTTTCAGCAAGAACAAGGTTATTATGGGAGCACTGTTGTTCCAAACAGAGGCCAAAAGAACAGCCTCAAGGTTCCCAGGGACTCTGTTGAATGTGATAGCCTTCCTGAATGGAGACAGTATGAGACCAAAGCAGGGTGCTGGTAATGGGCAAGGAACAGCCACCTCTGGCTGGACAGGGATCTTCCTCTTCAGCTTTACCTTTTGTAATTGAGCTACTGTTCCCTCTCCCACCCTGCACTGTTTCCTAAAGGGACAGTTGATTTTCCTCTCTTTTCGGAGATCGTTCTTTAACTGATTTGAGTTCAGCCAAGAACGCCGTCCAAGTCATATGGTTATGAAGGGGAAATGAAGTCCTTGAATCCCTTCTATGCCAGGAGCTCAAGTGAGCCTGTGGCATGTTTTAGCGTCCTAGTTTCCTCGCTTTGGGAAGTGGGTAGATCATGAGAACTTTTATATTTGGTCAAGTTCTTCTGGAAGGCAAGTTTTACTTAATTTGAAATAGCTGGCCTGATTGGTTTTATTTATCTTATTTATATCATTGCCCATAATTTTAACAGTTTAATTAATTTACCTCTTTAGAAAAGAAGACTTTTAGGGACATAGCTCAGTTGGTAGAATGCTTGCCTCATATGCACAAGGCCCTGGTTTCAATCCCCAGCACCACACAGGGGAGGTAGGGGGGAGGAAAAGAAGACTTTTGGTGCTTTGAGTCTTTAGGTGTCTACAAAAAGGAAGTAGGATTATTAAATAATTATTTATAATTTATTAAATTAATTTTTTTATTTAATAATTATTAAATAATTAGGATTATTCTGGACCTGCACTTTCCAGCATAGCAGCCACAAGCCACATATGCCTGTTGAACGCCTGGAATGTGGTAGTCCATGCAGAGATAATTAATTTTAGCTGTTTCTTTTGATCATCTGGCTACTAGAAAATTAAAACTTAAATATTTTGCCCACATTTTGGGGCTCACATTCTATTCTGCTTGGCAGCCATTGACATCTGTAGTCTTTTTTTTTTTTTTTTTTTTGTATTGTGGAATGAACTCACAGGTGTACAACCACTGAATTATATCCCCAGCCCTTGCTTTTTATTTTCAGATAGGGTCTGCTGAGGCTAGCTTTAAATTTATGATCCTCTCGAGCCACTACTAATACAGGTGTGCTCACCACGCCTGGCTATATTCTTTTAATTACAATTTTTACAAAAGGCGTCCTCACTAAAGATTTCTACATTTTTTGTTTCCTTGCAACTTACAGATAGGCCTTGTTTCCTTTTTTAGTTTATTCCTCTTTCCTGTGTGCTAAGATCATCTTTGTCAAAGAAAGGTGAACTTTCACTATTTGTAATACCCTTTACAGGGGCAATTATGTGGAGTCGCTAGGGCTTCTGCCTGTTTGAGTATTTAGCTAGTGGAATTTCTACATTTGCTAACATTGCTGCTTACCTAGCCTCAGAAGTCACCCTGAATCATTTCTGTTACATTCTGCTGGCCAAGGCAGTTACAAGACCCACCCAGACTCCAGAGGAGGAAACACCCTCCTGACAGTGGAAGAGCATTGGCATCAGCACATAAGAGCAGCATAGGGATGTAATTGGTGTTGTGGTGCCACCTCTGGAAAGTACGTTTTCACAGATATAATAAAGATTTTGTGGGTAAATGTGCTTTAATTTGTGGACTTGTTTTTGTTTCACAGTGCTGGGCCTTGCACCTGCCAGGCAAGCAACTCTACCACTGAGCTGCATCCCCAGCCATTTGTTTTGTTTTAAATAATATATGGTCCTCATCTGTAAGACCAGAGTTTTGACCAGTTCAGGTGCTGCAAGGCTCCCTTCCTGTTCTTTCTCTGAATCTACTAATATCACAGGTGCGGCAGGGAGGGAGTGTGGAGTTGAGCTGCTCAGTTTTGTAGAAATTTCTGGGCACATTACCACAGGGGTCAACTGGGGGCTAGGGAAGGGGCTACTGTTGTTCACCTTCATTTACCCCTTGTGTTCACCTTCATTTACCCCTTGTGTTCATGTTCTTGCTAATCCGATCTGGTGGGACCATAAAACAAGGGTCTCAGCCAGGAACCAGGCACTGTGGGTATGCTCCGGAGTCAAGGAGGGGAGGAGTCTTACCGAATCCTACTTGTTACTTTTGTACTCTTTGGCCTTTCGAAGATTAAGAAGGAAAGGAAGGAAGAGAACTCTTTGTTATTATTCCTCTCTGATGGTTAAGCATCTGCTCTCACCGACCCAGAAAGAACTCACCCAGGGGCTTGGATTTGGGCCACTGTCATTAAGTAGCACATAATCTTGTGGGTATTAAAATATGTAAGACAATTGATGAAACACACAGGACCTCTTTGGAAAGATCTCTTTGGATGTCCTCTTATCTCACATAGGAGTGAGGCTGCCCTGCCTCACTGCTGCTTTTCCCCTCTTTGGAGAACTGGAGGCACAAAGGTGGGCTTGAAAGATGGTGGAGGCCAGATGTCTGTCTCACATTTGAGGATGGGAAGCACTGTAGGAGGTGACCAAGGCCAGGGTGGCAGGATGATGCACTCTGAACCAAGTCATTTCTTGGGAAAATTTTGATACAGATACAGCACACAGTTTGATAGGTACTTCTGCTTGAATAGCTTGAGAGAGAGAGAGACTGATTGTGTGTGTGTGTAAAATTTCCCTTAAAGTTTTTTTTGTAAAGGAAAAGAACATCCTATAATTCCTCTCATATGTAGTAGGTACCAAAAGTGTTTTCTGCATCTAGATTCCAGGCAGTTAATCCTATTTTGAAACCTCATTTGAAGTTTCCATCATACCAAGTACATATTCATGTTTTGGGTAAAGATTCTAGGGCCAAAATCACTTCCAGTTTTCCAGCAGGTATCATATTGCTTGATTACTATTTGCTAGGCATGCTGAGATTCACAAGAGACATGGAAGGCTTTGCGCTTTCTGCAAAGGAATCTATAGTTTGGTGGGCAATGCAAAGGCATTTGAATAATAAGAGTATTTATTCATAACTAAGCACAGGTTTTTGTCCAGAGAAGGGAGAGAGTGGACCCCAGTGGAGCCCATGGAGGAAGGAGCATTTAAACTGGATTATCTCTTACAAAGTGCTTGTGTACCATTCTTTTAATACAATGTTTTCACTGCCATTAGTGCTTATTAAGCATTTGTTGAATTGACGTATTTGAGTAGACAAAAAGAAGAAGGGACTTTTAATTAATTTATCTATTTTGGCACCAGGAATTGAACCCAGGGGTGCCTGACTACTGAGCCACATCTGCAGTCCTTTTTAAAGTTTTCATTTTTTATTTATTTAGGTGCTGGGGATTGAACCCAGGGCCTTGTGCATGCAAGGCAAGCACTGTACCAACTGAGCTATCTCCCCAGCCCTTTGGTTTTTTTTTTTTTTTTTTGAGACAGGGTCTCACTAAGTTGCTTAGGGCCTCAGCCTCCTGAGTCACTGGAATTATAGGCATGTGCCACTGCACCTGGTGAAGAAGAGACATTCTAGTTTGGGTGAGTGAGAACAGCAATAATAAGAACCTAGAAACTGAAATTAGGATGGGGCACTGCAGCAGATTCACTACAAGGTTGAAGAGGTGGTGGGGAACCCAGTGATGGAAGCTGTTACCTACCAACCAATAATTTAGACCCACTAGAGTCCCTGCAGGTCTTTAAACAAAAGGACACATTAATATACTGGATGCCCCAAATTGGGATATTGGGGGAGGTGAATGGAGAGACATCGAGGCTGGAGAGGAGACGAGTGCAATTGTTGGCATGGAATGTTGTGGTCCTGCAGTTGGCAAAGTCACGTCCTGTCCCACCACCGTGTCAGAAAGGAACATGGTGAACAAGACCCAAAAAAACAATGAATCCAGAGGATGTGGTGACTTGTGAAAGTAATGGAAAGGGTGTGGGAACAGGGACAGAGTAAGGCAGGCATTCTTTCAGCAGAAGTCTGCTGCATCTCATAGTATTAGGGACACAGGAAGCTGAGAAAGGACACACTAAATTGGGTGTGAGGGTTGTGAGATATTATGGCAAGGTGCATGGGCCCCCATTCTATCATAGATTCTGACGGGGAGTGATGAGGTCAGGATCTATGGGATATCTCTATGGGCCTGAAAATGACCAAGGTGGCAGGCATGGGGCCCTTAAGGCTGTTAGGTGGGTAGAACATTTATGGAGATTCCAGGAGAGCGTCCTTTGTAAGAACTCAGCAATTGAGGGGAAACTTTTGAGAGAAAGGGTGTAGGAGGACCACACGGGTGATCTCTGGGTTTCTACAGCAAGTGAGCACTGGGCGACTATTCTGTTCATTGGTGAAGAAAGGGTAATAACCTGCAGCCCAGTGAGTATGGAAGATAAGGGAAGCCTTGAGGGCCCTGGGCACTGCTGCAGCGGCTCAGCCCAAGGGCATTTGTGAAGGTCTAGCAGTGAGAGGACATGAGAACACTGAATAGCTGCATGTGTTGTGCCGGGCACAGCCTTTTGATAATTGGCATGGCTTTTCTTATTAGACCTGGACTTGAATCCTGGCCCTAGCGATGACAAGCTGTGGGTTTGGACAGAATATTCAATTTAAGCTGCAGTTTCTTTATCAATAGAATGGGTCCAGTGACTTCTCTTTTGTACTGGGAAAGCACATCTGTTGCCACCAGGACTATCTATCATTCTGCACTGAGGCTTGAGCGTGGGGAACTTGAGAAACACTGAATATCTCCGTTTTCTGGGTTTATGACCAGGCTGCTTTGAAGAAGATGTGGTCTAGGACCCCTTGGTGTCCACGTTGAGATTGTTTTGTCCTTGGGATTAGGGAAGATATTACTCTGAATACAAAGTGTGGGTTCAAGTCTGAACTAAGGGAAGATGTCAGGTCAAAGGGAAATTTGAGAATCATCAATAGACTGTACTGAGTATTTAAAATGATCCTGTTTGCTATGTTTAAAATTCTAATGGGTTATATTAATTAGGTTTTTGTTGCTGTGACCAAAATACCTGACCAGGACAAATTGGAGGAAAAGTTTAATTTGACTTATGGTTTCAGTCTCTGGATGGTCAGCTCCATTGCTGTGGGCCCAAGGTGAGGCAGAGCATCATGGGGAAGAAGCATGACAGAGTGAAGCAGCTTAGGATGTGGTGGCTGGAAAGCAGAGAGAAGAGGGAAGGGGCTGCAGGGAAGATGCACCCTTCCATGGCATACTACCAGTGACTCACCGCCTGTAGCCATGCCCCACCTACCTACAAGTACCACCCAGTTAGTCCATTCAAAGTAGGAGGAACTGATTAGGTTACATATAACCATTTTACCTTGGAATACTCCTGTGTTAACAAGGAGATTTTGGGGACACCTCATGTCCAAACCATCATAATACTGGTTTATTTTTTATTTTATTTTATTTTTTTTTGTGATGCTGGTAATGAATTTAGGGCCTTGCATATATTAGGCAAGTGCTCTACCACTGAACTACAACCCCAGCCCTCTAATTCATTTGAATTATTAACTAGCTGCCCTGCAATTACACTAATAAGTAAAAAGTGTGTTTAAAGTGAAGAAAAAAGTCAGGAGCAACAGTCTCCTCCTGTACCAGTTCTGGTGCTGCTTATTGAAAAAGTAGGGCTTCATGCAGGTCCCCATAGTGTATAAATATTTAGAACCAAAATCAAACAATATATCTTAAAGCAGTATCAACAGTAACCTCCAGAGAGAAATGTGTTTTCGACAGGAGATGATGGGAGTCTGTCACAAACAGGATTATATGGGAGAGCTGTAGCAGGCTTTCATTCAGTGGGTTGCCACTCTGGTAAACAAGCAGGCATCGTGAACACACCCTTTGGAAGGGCTTGTATTTCTTCCACTTGACCTCAGGGCTCTCGTTCTCCACCCCATCCCTCTTTAACACAGGTCCTCACTTAGGACACATCTGTATTTTCTTCAGCTGCTCTATGCCTTCAGAGAGCCATGGATGTATTACTTTTCCTCAGCGCCTGGCTGCTGGGCTTACACTTGTGTGTGTCTGTTGGTGGGGGGACGGGAGATTGCTTGCTTGCAGATCTGCTTGTACTTTGGTCCCCTAAGAACCAATAAGTCATTAACATAAATTCTGTGCAGAAAACGGGCAGAGCAGAAGGAGCCATTTTCGCAGTGGGAATCATTTTAATACCTACAGTGTTTTCTAAACAGTTATGTAAGAGGACTGAGTGCACGTCGCTCTCCAGAAGTCCCGGTGAGTTTCTGACTGTGATACACTAGTTAAAATTCACCAGAGGGAGTTAATTTTGAAAGCTCTCAGCCAGGGGTTAATGCAGAGGCATCTCTTAGCTGTTTTTATAGTCTCGCCTGCTCTCTTCTGCTCTCTTCCCACTGCAGTCAGGGTTGGGATCCCACACCTCAAATGACACCAGAATGAGCCATGCTGGGAGTTTTAGGATGGACAAGGGGCATAGGCACATTTACCCATTGGAGGGATTACTCTTGGCCTCGCATTTCTTCCGTCTGCTGTCCAATTTGTAATTCAGAATAATTTTCCTGAGTTACACAGAGCACTTATTTTATGTCTAATTTAAAAGATAAATTGAAATGAGAATAAATTATTATGACAATCTAACCTTTATTTGTCCATTTATGAGAAACAATGTCTTGAAATACAAACACCAGTCACCCAATCACACCCCCAATCTGTACCTTTGAGTCCATTCCTAGGCACCACCCTAGTCCCTATTTGTTTACACATGTCACCTCTGATCCTTCCACCCTGGGCCAAGGATTTTGTGACCTGTGGCCAGTTTTCCCATATGTAAGATGGAGATATCAGTAGTTCCCAGCTCATAAAGTGGTGGTGATGGTAGACAGGGAGTTGCAGGTAAAGCCTGACACTGTTGTGTTGAGCCACTTTTACTGCTGTATGGGGCAGCTCTTCCTTAACTTTTTCATATCATGACACATTAAAAATGGACAGTAGTCTAGGCCCACCTGCTCCCCAAGGCAGAGAGAAGAATTAGCAGCTGCTGGGCCAGTGAGGCTCATGGCCACAGGCACAGCTCAGGGTGGGGTGGGGGAGTGGAGCAGCACCGGGAGCCTCTGAATTTAGCAGCTATAAGAGATAATATTCCTGCATTTTGACCAAATGACTTTTATTCCCGTTATGTATTTCTCATTTCAAAAGTGGTTGTGTCTAAACAGCCATGTCAGAATTTCCTTTATGAAACAGAGGACGGACTAGATTCCATAACTTTTTTTTTTTTTTTAAAGAGAGAGTGAGAGAGGAGAGAGAGTGAGAGAGAGAGAGAATTTTTAATATTTATTTTTTAGTTCTCGGCGGACACAACATCTTTGTTGGTATGTGGTGCTGAGGATCGAACCCGGGCCGCACGCATGCCAGGCGAGTGCGCTACCGCCTGAGCCACATCCCCAGCCCCAGATTCCATAACTTCTGAGTTTAAACCTCATGTACTTTCCACTCTACCAAAAAAATCAAGGATTAGAGCTTTCCAGATACATTATATTAAAATCCTAGAGTAACAGGATTCAGATACTTGCTGGTTTTTTTTCCCCCCCACAAGCCAGGAGTTAAATTTTCTCTACTGAAAACTGATGGGTAGATAACTTCAGATGGTGACAGTTTTCAGCTCAGTAGTGGAATACTGTATCAGTTTTTCTGAGACTTGGAGCACAGTCATAAACTAAGTTGTAACATAAAGAATGTCACCTTGCTATAAATAAATACATATATCTGTTTGAATCTTACCTGGCTATGGGGATAAGAAATAGAAAAGGACTTGCACTGTGTCCACATTTCAGATTGGTTGGACATGAAACATGTCACAAAAACAGGGGCCAGCTTTCCAGGCCCTCTGCTTGTGGTCTGAGAGCTGTAGACTGCAGAGCATGAAGCAGGGCTTCTTAGCCCGGCAGGTGACCAAGCTGGTTGGCTTGCCCCCTTTCCATGCTCACATTCTTTTTTCTTTTACTCATGGCATCCTGGCCTTCTAATATCTATACACAGTTAGGGCAAGGGAAGCTAATAGACATAGAAATAATGCATGAGGCCTTCAATTTCAGTGTTGGAAATACTGAGTGCCAGCCGACTACTTAAGAAAACTGTTAAGAAACACACTGGTCTTCCATTTAGAAGCATGTAGTACCTGCCTGTTCATAAGCTGATGGTATAAATTAAGAGTTTTGAAAACAGCAAGGTCTTCATTTGAAGTGAGGAATGCACAGAGGGAAGGAGACTGCTGTGATAGAAGCCTATTTCAGATGTTGGTCTGCTCCAATCACTGACGCTCTGAGGGCTTGTCTTTGTTTCAATTTTAAAGGCAACTACTGTGCATTTCTGGTAAACCACAAGGTAAAGGCTGGTCTCTGAGAAGCAGATGTTTTGCAGGTTTTGAGGCCTTGTGGCTTTCCATAGACAAGTAACAGTACCAGCCACATGAAGCTTTCACTCCCCCCCACCCCCCTCCCTGTGCTCTGGGGCCAAGGGGGTTGTGCATTTGGTAGCATAGTCCTTCATATGTATGGACAGCTGTGGCAGGACTGTGCTCACCACTAGATGTCAAATGTAAAATTTCTGAAAGTATCCGTTTAGACGCCTATGAGACAGTTGAGTGCTCCCAAGGGGCTTGGGTCACAGATTTGGCCATAGACATACTAGCTCATATCCTAGATGATGTTTAGAGCCTTGGGAACAGTGGAAATCATATTGAGGAAGTCTAACCCAAAGCTTTGGGGAGACTCAAACATTGAGAGGTTGAGTAGAGAACTAAGGCAGGTGGTATGAGGAAAATCAGGACTGTTTGATGCCAGGGAATCAAGAGATCACTCTGTTATCATGGTTCAGATTGGATCCTTCAGCTTTTACTAGTGCAGTTTTACTCTGACTACCCTAGACCAGGCCCTCTTCATCTCATTGTTGATTTCACTATGTTTCAGAAATTCACTGAACACCAGCTGCCTGGTGCCAAGGGAGGCAAAGTGGCATAAGATATAATTCCTGCCTTTGCAGATTTTATGGACTCTGAGTAAATGAAATCTTATGCAAATAAATAAAAGGGAGGGCTTACGGTGTTAATTTTAGAGTGTGAAGGATTTGAGCTTAGTTTGAGATGAACTTTGAAGGTACCTGCGTTGTAGTCAGTTGACATTATTGGGTGGACATCTGCCTGGAAAGGCAGGCAGGAACAGTGTCCTGGAGGGGCTGGAATTCAGGGCTTCAGGAATGTAAACACTATCCTACTGAGAGGTCAAAGTGCTATTCTTAGGTAGGAGCTGTGATAAGATAGTGTGGTACTGTTGTTTTGCAAAGTTCCTGGGCAGAGAATTGTAACTGAATAGGGGAGATGGGCTAGGCATGGCACTAGGAAATGGGGATCAAGGCCTGGCCAGGGAACAGCACTAGGATGGACAGAACAGTGGGGCTTTGTGCAGCCTTTCTTAGGAAGAATACCAAGCCGTTGGTTGAGTTGATGTTGGAACCCTGGAAAGTGTGTCATTTCAGATAATGGTGCCATGACAGGAAATTGTCACCACAATTGTCTGCATTTTACAGAGTGTGGCATGACACATATGGATTTAGGAAGGTGAGTTTGAATTCTGGCTTTAGCTCTGAGAAATTAGGTAACCTTGATCTGGTTACTTAACTATCTTATGTCTCACCTTCCTTGTCTATAAAATGAGGTTGATAATAGAACCCCCTTTTTATTTTATTTTTATTTTATTTTATTTTTTAAAGAGAGAGTGATAGAGGGAGAGGGAGAGAGAGAGAGAGAGAGAATTTTTTAATATTTATTTTTTAGTTATCGGCGGACACAACATCGTTGTTTGTATGTGGTGCTGAGGATCGAACCCGGGCTGCACGCATGCCAGACGAGCGCGCTACCGCTTGAGCCACATCCCCAGCCCCAGAACCCCCTTTTTAAATTGGGAGGATTTTGAATTAATACATGAGGCTTGGTGGTATAGAAGGTGCTGAATGACTAGTTGAGTGGAATGATGTTCAGAGAATTACATCATTAATAAATGGAAGAAACAAGATCTTAACTCTGATTTGTCCACTTCTCCAACATTACCTTGATGTTCCAGAATCAGTGTTTCTCACATTTTACTTTCCTTGTCTTGGCCTCTCCTGATGAACCTGTTATATGTCCCTTGGCATCAAGCCCACATTTGATTGCGTGGTTCTGGGATTCTATCACCTGATTCGTGCCAGATCATCCACCATGGCTGGGCTCAATGGCACATGCCTGTAATCCCAGCCACTGGGGAGACTGAAACAGAAGGATTGCAAGGCGCTAAGCAACTCAGTGAGACCCTGACTCTAAATAAAATACAAAATAGGGCTGTGGGTGTGGCTCAGTGGTCAAGTGCCTCTGAGTTCAATCCCGAGTACAAAAAAAAAAAAAAAAAAGCTTACCCACCTCAACTCCATGTAGACTCTGACTCCATAACTCACCTCGATTTGCCACTTCTGTCCTTCAAGGAGGGACCCTCTATATGCCTCTATATGCTGTCTCTCCTCAGGGATCTAGCCTATGTCTCCGTGTTTTGGTGAAGGCATTTGGGCCCCCACAGGCCACTTCAGGCCCCCTCCCCTTGCTACTCAGATCAGCTGCTCATTACTTTATGCTTGTTGGCCTGGATAAACTTCACATATTTCAGAAATTCCTAAAAAAGAATTTAATAAAGGTCCATGGTATTTTTATTATTTTTAAACCCACCCCCATGCTAGTTGCTCAACAAATTCTTTTTTTTTATTGTTTGTTTTTTATTTTTATTTTTTATCTTTAGGTGGACACAATATCTTTATTTTATTTTTATGTGTTGTTGAGGATTGAACCCAGTGCCTCACTCGTGCCAGGCGAGCGTGCTACCACTTGAGCCATATCCCCAGCCCTGTTGTTTGTTTGCTTGTTTGTTTGTTTTTAAAGAGAGTGAGAGAGAGAGAGAGATTTTTTTAATATTTATTTTTTTTTTTAGATTTCGGCGGATACAACATCTCTGTTTGTATGTGGTGCTGAGGATCGAACCCGGGCCGCACGCATGCCAGGCGAGCGCGCTACCGCTTGAGCCACATCCCCAGCCCTGTTTGTTTTTTAAAAAATATTTTTATTTTTAAATTGTAGTTGGACACAATATCTTTATTTATTAATTTTTATGTGTGCCTAGGATCGTACCCAGGGCCTCGCATGTGCTAAGTGAGTGCTCTACCACTGAGCCACAATCCCTGCCCTTTAAATTGTTTTTTTAACCTTTGTTTTGTTTTTATATGGTCCTAAGGATCAAACCAAGTACCTCACACTCTACACTGAGCTACAACCCCAGACCCAACAAATTCTTAAAGAATGGATGAAGAAGCAGGAATTGTGATGACAGTAGTTAAAGTCCTAATCTCACACCTGGATTTATATCACTAGTCTCTTAATCTAGACTGTTCCTAATCCAGATTTAGGACACTGCCACTGGAGCGCTTCTTATCCATTCTCTTCAGGGAAAGCTTGTGCTTCAACATTTCTGACAGGACCACAGCTCTAAATGGCTGCCTGCATCCCGATCCTCCCTGCCTTTCGGTCTTATCTGTTCTGCACTCCTCGTCCTTGCAGTTCCTGGAGTGTTCTGTGTGCCCTTCCTGGCTGATTAAGAGCCCTGCTGGAGCCCACCTGGCAAGCTCAAGCTCTTCCTTGTCACTTCCTCTAAAGCAGAATAAGGTGCTGCCTCCTTCTCGCAGCTCCACCCACCACCCTATTGTTCCTGAGTTGCTTTCCTTGTAGGCCCAAATCTGGAGGCTTCTTGAGGGCAGGGCCATCTTTTTCTTGCCTCATCTCCCTGGAGATGCTGTATGCACAAGGCCGGGAATGCCTGTTGATCATATGAATAATACTTCCATCTAGTCCTCTTAAGAGGACAGCGTGCGTCTTTCTGGTTCCTTGACAGATATTTCCTTCGAACTATATGAACTTTATTGAAAATTGACAATGATGAGTCATATCTTGGCAAAGAAAACGCAAAGCCTCGGGGACTGGAGTAGGGGGTTGCTAATGGGTCTTACAGGTGAAATCTAGCTCTTCCCTGAATCTGCCCGGCAGGTCTCAAACACCGGGAGTGGGAGGGCCTCTTTCCTCAGTGGACAGGTGATTTATTGGCTGGGAAGCTTCCGTGGTGATTTAGTTGTGGAAGGGCGCCTTTCGAAGTGTAGGCCAATGCCTGGCCCCGGCGGGGAGCGGCCGCCCACAACCGCCGGCCGGAAGGGGATGCGGGGGTCGTGGAGGCCGGCCCGCGCCTGGCAGCCAAGGCTCTGTGGGCGTGCGGCTCGGGCGCTGTCGACCCGGTGCTCCCCGAGCGTGGGCTGGAGACCCAGCGGCCTGGGAAGGGCCCCAGCCCCACGGGCGCCGGGTCCCTGTGCTCTCCGCGGTCGGAGGAAGTTTCTGTGCTTTGCTGCCTTGGCGTTCTGCTGCTCGGAAGGAGGACACTGAGATACCGCGCGCCGCCAGGAGGCTCTGGCTGCCCAGCGGGGGTCGGGCCGGGGGCGGGGTCGGGGCCAGAGCGCGGGGCCCGGCGGGCGGCTCGGCGATCCAGGCCGCCTTTTGCAGCCGCCCGCGGCCGCGCCGGGCTCTGCGCGCCGCGCTCCAGCCTCCTCCCCCGGTGGTGGTGGTGGCGGCGGCGGCGGCGGCCCCAGCCCCGCGCCCCCCGCGCCCCGCGCCGCGCGGCCCCGCCGCGGTCACACGCCGAGCAGCCCGCGGCCGCCTCCGCCCTGCGCTTTGTGGAGCCGCGCCGAGTGACAGGCAGCGGCCCCTCGCCGCCCCCGGCCCGTGCGCTTACCTGTGGCTGCCGGGGTCGGCCGCGCGGGACCGGCCCGGAGCCCTGAGGTGGGGGCCGGGGCGGGAGGGACTGCTCGGGAGGAATGGGACAAAGTGAAAGTCTCCCGGCTGGGCTCAGGGACGGGTCTGAGACTGCTGTGAAAATGGAGGGGGGCGGTGAGGGGCGTCTGGAGGAAGGAAGGGGTGCTGCGATTCTTTATTTGGAGTGGCTTTTAATGTCGGAGATGGCGGGGCAGGCCGCCTGGGCTTCGGGCTCCCAGCCGGCTTCCGCGATGTCGGTGCCTTCCTGGTGAATTCCTGGATTAAGGAACCGGGCCTTTCAACCACCTAGGGTGCCCTTCTGGAAGAGTCACCAGGTTTGGTTCCGTTTCCCTTCTGCCCAACACTTCTAGGAAGCTTCGTTCTCCAGCAGAAAGCAGTTGTGGTGTTTTATTGAAACGTGGGCATATTTGTTGTTTAGACCTTCGTGGGCCAGACTACGTCTGGTAGCATGGGGGACAATCTTAGCTATATAGAGAGTATGTCTTTCTCTTAAATGTGCTGCCCGGGTTGGGGTTTCGATGGTGGCTGCCCGAGGCCCGCGCTCGCGGGTGGGTCCCAGCTGTGTTGCCGAAATATTCTTCCAGCCTAGTCAATATTCCCTAGCTGAGACTTTTTTGTGGTGGTTATTCTGCTGATTGCAGATATCTTTGCTTTGCTGACATCCTGTTTTGGGTTTTTTTTTGTTTTTTTTTTTTTTTGATTTTACATCCCATTTATTTCTTTTTATCACAGAAGCGCTTCGTTAAGGGACTCAGGCAGTACGGCAAGAACTTCTTCAGAATTAGAAAGGAGCTGCTTCCCAATAAGGAAACAGTGAGTACAATCGGACTTTATGTAACTTGATTTTTTTCCCTCTTTGCTCCTGCTGCTTCTCTGCATTTGATCTTAGGAAATGGTTTCCTTTAACCCTGTGCGGTGCTCAGACTCGGGCTGGCATCTAGAATTGTATTGGTCCCACTTCCTTTTAATTTTAGCTTGTGAATTTAGATGGTAAGGTGACATATTTATGCTCATCACCCGCAAGAACTGTGTTGTAACTGCAGCAACAGAAAAGCCTTTGGGAGCAGAGGGTGAATTGGAGGAGGGATTGTGGCATGTTACCACGCCTAATGTTAACCACAGTGGCTGGGATAGGAAATGCCATTTATCACTAGTTTGGATTTGGTAATTGGCAAAGTTCATCAACCAAGCCAGACAAGAGAATTAAGGGGTTTGTGATTCCCTGTAATTTGAATTCTGTTAGGATTCCCCCCCTTCTTATAAAGTTGCTCTTTTGAAGAGTAGTTTTTAACTCTTAATATTCTTAGCCCTAAAAGTATGCACTTTTCATTGGACTAATGCAAAGGGTTTTTATAAGTTTTTAAGCGGAGCTTTTTAAAAAATTCCTTTGGTATTTCACAAAGCTGGGGATCATATCTGACAATACTCCTGATAAGCTCGGGGGAGGAGATTTTGCTAAGGAAACTTCAGAATGAAATTGTACGAAGGTAATGCTGGAAGGAATTCAGTTTCATTAGCCTGTAATTGCAACCCTCCTGAATATAAGTGGGGTTGAGAAGGGAGAGTGGACTTCTGGCTAGGTCAGAGAATAGGGTCCATTGAGGAAGGAACAGGACCAGCCACTTTCCCATTTCCTATTCCTTCCCAATTGGACCCAATAACTGGAAGTATTCTTCAGGACTTTTTTTGGGATTGGGGGTAGGGTTGGACAGAGGGGAGTTGATATTTAATCTGCATATACACTGGGCTGTTTTTTAATAAGTGGAAGATAGAGGAAGAATATCCATTTTAAAGTGGGTAGTAGAATTTTTGTTGGTCTGCTTTTGTTGTCTATTGGTATCCTTTAGCAATTTCTCTTACTCAATTTTGTTTCTTCTTTCTTTCTGTTTCCTTTTTTTTTTTTTTTTTTTTTAAGAACTCTTTCTGGATACTTCACTATACAGTACCTTGATGACCTCATGATGATGCATAATGGGAAAGAAAGGTTCTGAGATTTTAAGTACAGCCTACTACAATTGATGGCTACATCAATTAGATTAAACTTTTATTTTTATTTTTGTGCGTCTATATATGCTGGGATGGGTCATTGAGAGTGGTTGGGAGAGAGAACCATTTATAAGTATTAAAATAAAATGTATTATGGAACCAATCTCTGTAATCAACTTATTTTTTCTTTTTCCAAAACAGGTTGGAAAGAGTTAATTACTGTGAGACAGTGAAATAAAGTTTTCTGGGGATTTTAGTTGTTTGTGCTTCATACATACTTTTAAATTTTAAAATGGCTTGAGTTAAGTGTAGGAGTTTTGGTTTGGCTGAGTGAAAAGGAGTCCATTCGAGTAAATTTGTCCTGAAGTTGTGAACAGCCAGCTTGTCCCCTCTCAAGTCAAGTTTTATATATCCCTATGCTCTGCTTAAAGTTGTAAACCATGAAGAATTTTATACAAGAAATTTCTTGAAAATCGTTTTTATCTTTCTGGTTTTAAAAAGTACTTAGAGTGGCACAATTAAACATTAAATCAAAAGTCTACATCTATCATTAAGAAACACCAGACAGGCTGGGGTTGTGGCTCACCGGGTAGAGCACTTACCTAACACACGTGAGGCCCTGGATTCAATCCTCAGCACCACATAAAAAGAAATAAATAAGTAAAATAAAGGTACTGTGTCCAATTACAACTAAAAAATAAAATATTAAAAAAAAATAAAGCCAGACAGTTTTATCTAGCATTTTATCTCTGTGGTGGAAATAGACCTGACTAACCTTTAACCTAGATAAGGCTCTTCTGATCTGTTTTTCTAATTAGAAATTATAAAGTTAACTTTTTAATCTGTCTTCTCACTCTTGGGTGTCCCTTTTCATTGATGACACCCTACTCAGCAAACAGCCTTTTCTTGTTCTAGCTGCTCTTGGTACACCAGCCTTGTGAGCTGCCTCTCTGGTTGTCTTTCCTGAGACCTTTCCCCATTACTCACTGGTGGTGACCGATCCTTTCCCTTCTGGCCCCTTCGTCTTACTCAGGGGGCATCATCAGTGGAGTAAATGGGAGAGTGGTTTGCAGAAATGGAAGGTTTACTGTGGCTGATGTGCTAGGCATTCAGTGTCCTGCTCTCTTTGGACTACAAGGGAGGAGTTTGGTAGTAGGGGAAGTCTGTAAGTATAGTTAGTAATCAGCTGGGAGAGGCACTCATCTTCTATTTCCTTACTTATCAGTGTAGCCAGGCTAATCATTCACAGCCCTCAGGGAGGGGAGGTCAAAGGTGGTTTTCATTTTTGCTTTAGAAGATGAGAAAAACCAGAAGATACCAGTGTTCTTGGTTCAAAATTTCCTTTGTAGAATTTTTATGGTCTTGCTCTTTTTTATAGTAAATCCCTTTAATCTAGGTACTTCCCACATTCACCTCTGTCTACCAGAATTATTAACTCATTTCTTTGCTATTCTCAAGTGACTTGAAACTTCAGAAGGGCATCAACATCCAAAAGAACATGCCTGTTCTGGCATGGAGCAGGGCCAGCAGCCCTGTGTGCTATTCTTGGCCTTACCAGAAAATATAGTACTTGATGATCTCTTTGAACTGTGCAGTCTGCTTGGAGCAGGGCAGTGGGAAGTTCAGGTCACATCCCTACAAGGACTGGGAAATTATTTTATCTGAAATTGTAGTTCTGTACATGAGAATTTTATAGGTGCTACCATCTTTATCAAAATGTTTGCACACCTTTAGCGTTTGCTGTGCCTGAGAACAAAGTGATGGTTCTTGCCTCCTCTGCCAGTGACTTCTTGTGAGCCTCAGCAAGGTTATTCAACCTCTCTGTCCTTGAATTTTTGTATGTATAAAATGAAGTGATAATTCTTACTCCTTAGAATTGTTTGGAGAATGTAAGTGAGATAATGTCTGTAAAAAATGTATAAGAACAATTGAAAGCAATTGTTCTTCCATGTTGGGTCTGAATAAGAAAAGCAGCTACTTGTTTTCGTTAATCTGTTCTGCCAAACCCTTTCAATTGAAAAGCTGGGAGGAGTGGAGAGGGCCCTCCTTAGTTTAGGAACATTCCTCCTCACCCTTGAAGCTGGGTTGAAGGGACTGGGTTTCTGCCAGTTCATCTTATACAGTTAGGTTAGAGGAGGGATCCTGGTGGGCAAGGCCATAAACAGTTTCCTAGCTCTTTTGGTTTCTGGTGTTTATTATACAGATACTATATCTGACTTTTCTCCGAATGTTGCTATGCCCTGAAGTGGGAATAGTGGCCACGGTTGCGGAAAACCAACTGTTTATGGAGGTTTAGTTGGATGGGTATTGCAAGTTAACCTCATGGTACCCAAGGGAATGCTGCAGTTGAGGTCTTTTAGTATCATGGTTATACAGATACCCTGTAGTTTATTCTACCCACGCTGTTTCTTCCTCTCTATGGCCGTTTGTTTCCCTTTCATATGCTTATAAAATGTATAATTAGTAGCAGAATGTGGTAAGGAGCCAGCTGAACATCTCAGGTCCACCTTGGTAGCATAATTCTCCCTCAAGGCACCTTTTGCCCTAAACCACATCTCAGTTTTGGGTGTGAGTATATTTGTTTAAATCAGGGTGAGTATTCTCTCACTGGCCTTCTAAGATGACCCTGGGGAATCAGGCTCCTGGATTCTGCTTTGAGCACTGCTGCTTTTTTGTTGGGTAGATGAGTTACATGGCCTTTGATGTTAAGATAAAACCTGAAAACATAGGAGGTCTGATAGGGTCAGATCTTAAACCTAGAGGGTAATATTACGAATAATAAAAAATCATGGATGATCCAAAAATACACACACACACACACACATATGTACTATTTTTTTTTCTTTTAGCATTTATTGCCATTTTCTGCAAAACCATCAGTATTTCTCAGGCCTTCTCTTACTCTTGAGAACAGGTCTCTCTTTGTCTGTCACCTAGGTTGGATGATGACCTTTGTCTACAGCGCTGTGTGCCGTTTCCAGCGTTGGGGTGTAGTTGGGAGCACCTCTCTTCAGTGCTGTTATTCTTGTCTCAGATGCAGTGAACACCAGTGCAGTGAACAGTTTGATCTGCCCATTTGGCAGGGGAGAGGTGCCCTAAACTGCTAGCTTCCTGAGGGGAAGAAAGACTTGAAGTGTGCGCCTTGGCTCTCCTCTTTATTTCTGAGCACTTAACCCAGTAGCGATTAAGTTTAGGTTTTGTAAGCTCAGTTGATGACAGTTGATATTTACTAGAAATTCATTTTCATTCACTTTCCATTTTCAGAACTAAACATTTTATATCGTTTGTTTATTTCTAAAGTTTAGGATAAGTGCTTTAATGGGTGGAATGTCCCCCTGCCCTGCAGGGAGCTGGCATTGCAGGAGGAAGGTGGACCTCTTACATATCTTGCAGTGCTTGGAAGAATGTCAGGGCCTTGGTGGGTTCCTGAAGGGCTAGTTTCAGAACAAGATGTTGAAAGTGGACTTTGATGGTGGTGCTCATTTTTGATGGGCTTCTGTTTGGGAGGGTGAAGGAAAAGCAACTGTGCAGCCATAGGAAGTATCATGAGCAAAAGCACAGAGGCAGGAAATTGTAAAACATGCCCAGCAGGGACAGCACATGTGCAGAGGAGATTATATAAACAGATTCAGGAGAACCTGGGCCAAAATTTTGGCTTGGAGGTAGAGTTTGGGGGACCTTGAACAACCTCCAAAGAGTGGAAACAGGACCCATTTCTGAAGGCTTTTTGAGAAGAGAAGTGAGGGCAACACCACTGAGCTGTGGAGCCAGGGACAGGATGAGCAACATCTACGGATAAGGACAGAGGGGGGGTGCTCAGTAATGATTCAGATTTAGAAGAAGGCGTAAAAATGGTGACTTGAAAATTGACTTCTGGGAATGGAAGTCTACTTTTTATCTTGATTTTTCCCTAATGAAAGCCCAGTGAAGGGACAGTTGGTTTTGATGTTTTTATTAACTTTGGGTCATGGGATGAAAAGTTTTACAGATTTAGATTTTTAATTTGAGAAATAACATGAAAACCAACCATCTTTCTCAGCCATATTTCTGTGAGTCGAATTCTATTAAATATGTGCATAACTACTGGATATTAATTGTTCTTTTTTCCAGGCAAAAATGTCATTTACATAGAGCATATTTCCCCAACAAAGAATAAATACTGTTGAGAAAGGGCTTTAAGACCAAGTAATCAAGATTCTGTTAATCTTGAGAGGTTAAAAATGATTCTAGCATTCATTGTGAGTGTACAGCATAAAATTTATTTAATTTCAGATTATAACCTTAGATAAACAAGTTTCCAGCCTCATTAATGCTTAATCTAATGTTACATAACAAAGTATGGAAGAAGTTGACACTATTGAGAACTGACACAAGTGTTACAGCTGCTTAACAATGCTTTAGAAGATCTCTGGTTTTAAATCTCCTGCCTCTAGTACAACTGAAAATCCTAGCTGCCCCCAGTGAGGTACTCAGGGCTGTATTATCACCATCACCTGGGAGCTTGTGAAAATTGCAGACTCTCAGGCCCTTTGTCCATGACCATTGAGCCAGAATCTGCATTTTAATAAGCTCCCCAGGTGATTCAAATCTACTGTAAAAGTAAAGGGGCAGCTGCTGTTTACAGTAACGCAGACTTCCAGTATGTATCTGCTATGGCACATTCATTCTTTTAAGTTGTAAATTGTATCACTGTTAGGGGTTGGTTTTTTGATTTTTTTTTTTTGTTTTTCAAATTATTACAAAGTATCTCAAAAATATCTGGGCTTATTTCCATTCTCCATAATAGAATTTCTTTAAGGCTTTTTTTCTTTTTCTCTTTGTGCTGCTAAGAATGGGCCTTGCATATGCAGGTGCTCTACCACTGAGCTACATTCCCAGCCCTAGATTTAATGGAGTTATTTTCCCATCTCTATTCCATTTCCCCCTAGAAACACAGTTGAACTCCTTTTTTTTTTTTTTTTTTTTTTTAAAGAGAGAGTGAGAGAGGAGAGAGAATTTTTAATATTTATTTTTTAGTTCTCGGCGGACACAACATCCTTGTTGGTATGTGGTGCTGAGGATCGAACCCGGGCCGCACGCACGCCAGGCAAGCGCGCCACCGCCTGAGCCACATCCCCAGCCCAGAACTCCTGTCTTATTTCATATAAAAACCCTGGCACTTCTCAGTACTCTGTAGCATGAAGACAGTGTGTTAGACCATGTCAGACCTTACTTCAGTTTCCAACAAAACTTTTTATTGGAAAGGATGATGTTCTCTTATTAATTAATAAGAAGCTTTCGTGTGCTTTAATTCTAAAGTATTTTAAGGTGTTGCTTTCTTTTGCTGCCACCCCTTCCATGTGAGAAGAAATGTAAGCACTTTGAGGGTTTAACAAGATGAGTAGAAGGAGAGACTTGTGTGCCATACTGTCTCGTAATAACTGATTCTACCTAAATGTAAAGAGTTGGAATATTCCACTAAAGGCAAACGTGATTACCAGTAGAAACAGGCACTGCATTTTGGCAGCAAGTACTGTGATCTTACAGAAATTGCAGTGCTGAGGGACACAGGCTTGAATCTATTAATTCTGATAGTCTAAGCTATATGGATACTTTGGGTGGGGGTCCAGTCTTAACTAAGGTGATCCAAGAGAGGTGACTTATATAAGTGAACCGATTAAATAGTTTGTATATGAGAAACTCCTGGTGCTGATGTTGGAAAGAAGAGGAGATACTAAAATGTTTTGTGGTTTTGTAAACCAAGGGCTTTGGATATTTGCTGTTTTCTGTGGCAGGGTCGTAGGCATGTATTGGCTTCATCCTACATATGAGGACTAGTGGAAATGGCATGTGGGCGTGTAATTATGTGAAATTTATTGCTTGTGGCAATTGCACCCATATGAAGAATGCCTTGGATTTTTAAGGTGCTGTTGAACAGCATGTGTACAAGGTTAATTGAAAAGCAAGGGGGAAAGAAATTTCTTGTTATTTGTTGTTGGTATTTCTTACTATTTGCCTGGATCTTGTTTACCTGGATGACTTTTAGGTGGATGTTTGTTGTGTGTGTGTGTGTGTGTGTTTGTTTGTTTGTTTTAAGCCTTATAAGAGCTGTGAACACATATTGACTTTGAAAACTGAGTTTGCAAACTAAGTTTGAAAAAAAAAAAATCTGTCTTAGAAAACTCTTTAATATTGAGTTTTAAAATATATTTGAAATGATCATCCCTGAATAATTGGTTCATTTTAATCTCATTTGAAGTTATGTCCTTGATAATACTTAGGAGACTGGAGTAAAAATTATTGTTTTGAGAAGTAAAACTTGAACCTCAGTCTGAAAACATCCCCTCCACCTCAAATTAAACATTTTCCCATTGTATACAGTTTGAAAACTATTAATTGAAAAACAAGGGGGAAAGAAATTTCTTGAAACACCAGAAATCCTTTAAGCTAAGTTTTGTTTTTTGTAGTTGTTTTAAGATGTCCCGTTTCCTTTTGTGTTTGTGTGGGGGAGGGGCAGTGCTGGGGAGGTAACCTAGGGCCTTGTGCAAGTGCCCTACCACTGAGCTACATACCCCCCACCCCCACCCCCAAGTAAGTTTTACTACTAACAGCCCTTGTTATTTTCTTTTTCCCATTTTGGAAATTTGAATCTTTGTTTTGTGCAACTGTCTTAAATCATCTTCTGAATCCTCTCAGTTGTGGCATCCTGATGCCCAGCATCTAACTATTGAGGTGTTTGCACCGTAACAGTAGGCAGAGTTGGGAGTTTGGGGGGAGCTTTTTGATAACCCCAGACTTGTGCCAATTAGGATAGGCATGAGTAAGAGAGTGCGGTCTCTCATGGAGCTCACAGCTAGGAAAGGGGCCAGCTGGGCTGGGTGCTTCTCTGGAAGGTTCTTAGTCACCTCATTTACAGAAGTCTTGCTGGGGCTGCACAGTTTTGAAAGTCTTATGCACCCTTATGCGGGCCACTTGGCTGTTTACACAGAGGGCCAGCTTATCTCTTCAATTTGTTCTGCCCTTTACCTATTAATTTTTATCTTGGACTTGACTCTGCTTCCTCTTGTCCAATCATTTCTATTCACACAGATGCATATACGTAACTAAGTAGAGCACAAGGCTTTCTGGGTAGGAACTGCATTTTTATGCCTCTGTGTTACTTTTAGTGTTCTATAACAGGCCCTTACTTAATATTTGTTAAAAATGAACTATGTGTTGTGGAAAGAGAAAAAATGAAATATGTGTGTATTCACACTTGATACTAATGGTTTAGGAGTACATCATAACCACAGAGATATAATAATCAGTCCTAAGGTAAAACTAACTCCTAGTGTTCAAGGAAATGATTTCCTCATCCTTGGCTCATTGTGTTGGTTTGCAGGGCTATATCATTGTTTTTGTTTGTTTGTTTGTTTAGTTGTTGATGGGCCTTTATTAAACTTATTTACTTTTATTTATTTCTTTCTTTTTTGGTGGTGGTGCTGGGGATTGAACCCAGGACCTTGTGTATACAAGGCACTCTACCTGCTGAGCTATATCCCCAGCCCCTGAATTTATTTACTTACATGTGATGCTGAGAATTGAACCCAGTGCCTCACACCTGCTAGGCAAGGGCTCTACCACTGAGCCACAACTCCAGGCCTGATATAATCGTTTTTAAGACCAATGAAAGGACTTTGACTTTATGTAATAGACAGAAAATCCTTGTTAAACTCAAGTGTCCCAAGATGCTAAGACTAGAACTTGGGGTTTCACTCTGCCATGCTGGGCCTTCCTGTTCTGTGCCATACTCTGTCTCGTAATAACTGATTCCACTTAAGTGTAAAGAGTTGAAATTGTCAGCTCTACTTCTGCATAGCGGTTCTGTGTTGTAGATTATTTAAAGATTAAAACCTGTTTATTTTTCTTAGCAGTTTTATTGAGCCGATCAAGAATAAAATATTGTCTTTAATGGCTTGACATCAAAACAATAATTAGAGGAGAGAGAGAAGGGAAGGGGGAGAAGCTCAGGGTTGCCAGATCTCTGCAGCTTTGTAAGCTTCCTATGACTGTTTATGGATTTTTTTTTCTTTCAGTCTGTTAGTGAGTCACCATCATATGCCATTTTATTATCTTGAGAACAGTCTCTGGAATGTTTTCTCCTGTGTCTTTTCTGTATGAGTGCAACATCATTGAGCGTGTTCTGAACAGTCTTAAGGTGAGGATTTTCTTTAGTGAGGCTTTGGTTTTGCATGTACAGCCGCTGCCATGCCTCTTTGTCCTTGTATATGAGTTCGATTTGTTTTTTAGTTTGGCGAGATATGGTGACTTTCATGTGTTTGATTATTTCAGCTGGCTGGAGCAAGATATATCCAGTGCCTTTGGGATTTGGTGATTATTGATCTAGGCACATCCCCTTGAAGATCAGAACTTGGTTCTCCTTCCCACAAATGCTGTTTCGGAAATGTTCTAATGAGACACATGGAACCAGGTCAGAGGTTTGCTGGCCTTAAGTTACCAAGGGAGGTGCTATGGTTTTAAAGAATCTGGAATTTATGGAGCAATGAGAAGATTGTGGCTGGTTTCACAAAACGAAGCAGAGAGTCAATGAACTAACTGGGTGCTTTCTGCAGAATGTGGGGTTTAAATAACATCTTTAGTACACCTCTAAAAACTCAATACATCTAAATATATTAATTTGATGGCATAAAACAACAAAGATTTTTATTATATATCATGATTTTTGTAGATCAGGAATTTGGCCAGACTCATCTGGCCTCTGTTTTCATATTGCCAGATGGGTTGGTCTGAAGGTCCAAGATGGCTTCCCTCCCATCTGCCACTTGGTGGGCATGGGTGGGAAGCTGTACTCTTTCTGTGCTGTTGACTAGAGTACCTACATTTTGCTTAACAAAACCCAAAGCTCTTATTTTATTTGGCCATGTAAACCTTCCAGATGACTCAGGAGAAAAGTTCATGTAACTCTCTGGACCATTTCTTGTCCACCAGATATCAGGCGGAGCGATACATCTAAAGGATGTAAAGCTGCTTTCTGTGCTCATTCTGTATTTGTGTTAAGATTACATGTTCAGGGGAGGGGAGGGGAGGGGAAGGGTGATAGTAGAGAATAGGAAAGGCAGCAGAATACAACAGACACTATATGGCAATATGTAAATCAATGGAAGTGTAACTGATGTGATTCTGCAATCTGTATACGGGGTAAAAATGGGAGTTCATAACCCACTTGAATCAAAATGTGAAATATGATATGTCAAGAACTATGTAATGTTTTGAACAACCAACAATTAAAAAAAAAAAAAGATTACATGTTCAGGGGGCTGGGGCTGTAGCCCAGTGGCAGGGCACTTACCTAGCACATGTTGAGGCACTGTGTTTGATTCTTAGCACCATATAAAAATAAAAACAAAATAAAGGCATTCTGTCAGTCTATGACTTTAAAAAAATAATAATAATAAAAAAAAAAGAGATTACGAGTTTACAAATAGGGATATGGACTCATTTGTCCAGAGTATTTTTCTTAGATTTAAATTCCACTGTACTATTTTCTTTTGTATAATACTGTGTTCTCTTTACTATTTACTCTGCTTTTAATATTTGGCAAGTCATGCTTATTTGTTATGAAAGTTTTCTAGAAATCAGTGAGCTAGAATGTTTGGATACTGTGAATGTAAGAAGCTTGTAGTTTGTTCTTTATACTGGTCAGTTATCAGACGCTGCCTGTGCTTGTGGAGCATGGTGAGAAGATAGAGGGATGGTTATGTTCCTTGAGGATCTCTGGCTGTTTAATTGCCACAGTGCAAGTTGGAGTGAAACCAAGTTCTGAACTCTGTGGTGTGGACATTAGGTGGTAATGGGAGGTTCAGGGAGTTGTGGCTTGAAATTTTTTGAAGGGCAAGTGTTTAAAATGTTAAAACTTTTTTGAAGTCGAGTATGGTAGCATGTGCCTGTAATCCCGACAACTTGGGAGACTGAGGCTGGAGGATTGCAAATTTGAGGCCGTTCTCAACAATTTAACAACAAAACACTCAGCAACTTAGGGAGACCCTGCCTCAAAAAATAAAAAGGGCTGAGGAAGTACCTCAGTGGTAAAGTGCCCAAGGTTCATTCCCCAGTACCAAAAAAAAAAAAAAAAAAAAAAAAAAACTTGTTTGAATGCCTTGACAAAAATGTCCTCAAAGTATTGTTGCCTGCTTCCCAGTGCCTAATCCTCTATGGCATTCCTATTTTTCCTGAACTCCTGGTAGTTTTGGTCAGTTTCATTCTTTGAAGCGTTTTCTTTTTAATAAGCTGAAATCCGAATTTACTTCATCTTCCATACAATGCCCTTGGACATAAGTTGCTCTACCTGTGGATCAGGATGGTTGGCTCATCTCCCGCCCCGCTGGCTCTCTCTTGTCCACACATGCCTCAGGAACCTGCAACATCAGTCTAGGTAAGCCTAGGTCCTAGATTGAGACATTTATCATTTGTCCCTCTGTGAAATCTGGCATCCACAGAAAGGAGAAAGTGGTAGAGAGGGTCTCAGCAGAGCCAGGGTCACGCCCATCCCTTGCTTGGCCTTTTTCTTCACTAGATTGGCAGGCAGGAATTCAGTAGGAATTCAGCACCTGCTGTGCATCCGGGCATACTTCTAGGGTAACCTGAGTTTCAGCAGAGGTTTTGTTCTGTTGAGTTGAGCATATCTTTTTTTTTTTTTTTTTTTTTTTTTTTTTTAGTTGTCAGTGGACCTTTATTTTATTTATTTATGTGGTGCTGAGAATTGAACCCAGTGCCTCACACATGCTCGGCAAGCGCTCTACTCATCTACCAAGATGAGTTGAGCACATCTTGAGAAAAGTTTCACGTTAGGATTTAATTAAAGTTGTGATTTGGCACAGTCGTACATACCTAGACTGACCATTGACTTTGCCATTTTGACACCCAGAGCAGATCTGAGCAAAGGCTGGCAGTGCCCAGGTTGGGTATACTCATGCCTGAAATAGTAGTCTCTTTCCTGCAGGCAGAGACCATTTGCTTCAGTCATGACCCCAGATGCACCATAGGACCCTTGTCCCTGATGATGATATTGGCACTAGGTGGTTCCTCTGGTCCTGTGTGTTTTGGTAAACTACAGCCAAAGCAGAATACAGCAGCGATTCATATGTCTTCATCTCTTTGCTGCTTTTGTTTTAAAACAGCTGTTGAAAGTAAAAGCTTGAATGCCTTCTTGAAAGCTCTTCTGCCTTCTTCCGCACCTCCAACAAACTCTCTGGAAATGTTTGTCACTGACCAACCTAGAGCCCTGGATTTTAAGGTGGAAACACTGCTCTGGAGTGCACAGTTTTCCACACTGGATTTTTCACCCTTTCCCTGAGCCTTTCTTCTTTCTGGATCCCCAAGCCTTTGAACCCCACTGAATCCTGGCAGAGATGGGGCAGTTCCTCTCCTCCCTGCTGGCTCACCTGGCTGCTGTCACAAGCTGATCCAGTCTAAGGCAGTCTTGTGCAGGTGAGAAGATGCGCACAGTCTACCTCGTAGTCACTGGCCCCTTCCTGCTCTCAGCGCTACTCCCTCTGCTGGCTTTGAGATCACAGGTACTTGCTGAGGAAATGGGAGGCCCCTCTTCAAGAAGGCAAGATTCCTCTCCAGGTCTTCCCTTGTGTGCAGCACAAGGGAAAAAAGAGCATTTTCTGGCCATGGGAAAGTGATTTCCATTCTCAGACAAGAATGGCAAGGGACAAGTGTCATAGCTCTCCTGCCTCACATCCTACCTGCGAGACATCACAGGCATTTTAACTCATTGGGCACTGGGCACCCCCAAACAGAACATTTTTCTGGTTTTTTGTTCACTTACCCTTATTTTAAATCTTTCCTCACCCCTGCCTTGCTCCAGAACCACCCCCCCCCCCCCCCCGCACTCACAGCAGGGGTCGTTTTTTATAGCAGACATAACCTTTACATCAAAAAGTATATTGCTTATAACAAGAATCTCTTTCCTGCTTTTATTTTGAAGCATCTTCCCTGTTGTTTAACGTGGGGGGTATTTGTGCTGAAAGCCTGTCCAAGTAGGCATTTGTGCATCCCAGAGGAACTTTTGATTTATTTCCTTAACTCTGCCCTCCTTTCTCTGTGGTTCAGAAACCTTTAATGGTTTGTGAAGCCAGACTTCAGTGCAGAACAGTAGTCGTTTTAAGAGCCCCTCCCACTGTATAGAAGGCGGCAGGTTTCCACATGCTGGGTTTTTGACTCCCTGAAAAGCTGACCTCTCACAAATTTTAGTTGTACAGCAGAGCATCCTGGGTTGGGGCCTTGATAATGCTTTTATGAAATATTTTTTCTTCCTCGTCTCCCTCTCTTTGAAAAGTTGTAATGAAAATTCTGGGCTCGAGGCCAGCCTGTGGGATGTGATACAGTAGAAATGTTTCGGTGCCCTTTGTTATCAGTGCTGGGCTTTGATTGGGTTTATTTCCCATACGTTTAATTTCTCTCTTCTTGTCCCAGTCTTCAGGGCTAAGGAGGGCGGCAGAGCCAAGGTTAAACATGTTGTTGCACAAGCTGCCACAGCCTGGCACAGTCACTGTGCCAGGCCTCTGCAGAGGGCAGCACGGGAGCCACATTCCCCGAATGTTTGTCCCTTCCTCCCAGGCTGCCTTTTAACTTTAATGCAGAGTGGGACAAGCTGTGTGAAGCTGTGTTGGTTTTCCAGTGCTTCTACTTAAGGTGTTCAGGAAACCATGGTATGGCTTGTCTGGAGATTTTGTTAGTCCAGTTAAAAATCATGGTAGATCTCTTTCTCTGGGGCTTCTGCCAGGTGAAGGGAGAAGGCCTGCAGCAGTCAGCAGGTAGTGGCTCTCCTTTGATCTTCCTGTGGTTCTCCATTTCAAAAGAAAGAAGTGGTTACAGCTTTAATTTTTTTTTTTTTTTAATACTGCTTTGACCTCGTATTTATAGCTCTTTTCATCCTTGCAATTGAGAACACTTTGTAGACATCATTTCTCTGGTCCTCCTGACAGGCCCGTGAGGGGGCTGGCTGGCATTGTTGCACATGCACAGATGAAGAACCTGAGGCACCATGATACCAGAAGTGGCTCCTGCACAGGCCTGCCCTGGTCAGGGGCCTGCTTGGGGGTGAGGCAACGTTGAGTGTTTGCTCATTGCTTCTTTTGAGAGTAAAGTGAGTTTCTGTTCTCATGGAGGTCTTTATTCTCAGTGGGACTCCTTGAAGTCCCTTACACATACAGGTGTGTGTCCTGGCTGTTGAGAGCCAGCTCAGAAACTAGCAGAGGGAGCTGGGATTAGAACTTCCGTTTGATTGGTTTCCAAGAATCTGTTCAGTCTTTTTTTTCTTGAGAAAAATGTGGCCCTGCTTCCTTCTGGGTTATGTCCTGGGAACCTGCCACAATTTGATCACACAAAAAGACAGAATTCTGTAACCACCAGCACAGTGTTGTCAGTTCTAGGTTTGGGGCTAAATATGCAAATCGTCAAACAGAAATTGGCCCCAGAAAGAAGAGCCTGTTGTGAAGTGGGTTTCCTGATGGCAGCTCTGCAGACATCGTTCTCTGGGGCTCACATCTTGGGGTTTCAGATTTTATTTTTTAACTTGTTGTGAAAATGGAGGAGGCTCTTAGAACATCTGTGGCACGGTTCTGTTTAGCCATACTCCCACAGACTTGTGTGATGCCTGAGCTGAAAATTTGGTTCAAAATTAAATGTAAGTAGTACCTCTTAGGTTTTTTATTTTATTTAAAGAGAGAGAGAGAGAGAATTTTTTAATATTTATTTTTTAGTTTTCGGCGGACACAACATCTTTATTTGTATGTGGTGCTAAGGATCGAACCCAGGGCTGCGCGCTTGCCAGGCGAGCACGCTACCGCTTGAGCTACATCCCCAGCCCATAAGCCACCTCCCCAGCCCCCTCTTAGGTTTTAAAAGAGTCCATTTGGACTAAGTGGACTAGAAATTTCAAGTTCTGCAAATTATTCCCAACTGTACTCTGTCACATAGACACAGACATACTAACATCTTTAAATGGGTAGTTCTGTAATTTTAAAAAGTTTGGCTTTTCTGGGCTGGGGATGTGGCTTAAGCGGTATCGCACTCGCCTGGCATGCGTGCAGCCCAGGTTCGATCCTCAACACCACATACAAATAAAGATGTGTCCGCCGAAAACTAAAATAAATAAATAAATATTTTAAAAAATTCTCTCTCTCTTTCTTTAAAAAATAAAAAGTTTGGGCTTTTCTGTGCGTAGCCCTAGTCCTTAGTTCAAAATAATTTCAAACTTCAGTTCTACAAGAATAGTGTAAAGCATTCTGTGTGTCCTTTACCCAGCTTCTCCAGATGTTAACACTGTCACATTACTTTTTCTTTTTCTTGTGGGGGTGGGAGTTGGTGGTTTCCACCTGAATCATTTGAAGGTAGGTTGAGATTTTATCCCCAAAGAAACCTCAACATGCAGTTTTTGTTTTGTTTTGAAAATTGTGTCAGTAGTCCCTTTAAAATATTTATGTGGCCCGGCCTAGTGATGCGTGACTATAATCCCAGCAACTCAGGAGGCAGAGGCAAGAGGCTCATAAATTCCAGTCCAGCCTTTGCAATTTAGTGAGAACCTATGTCAAAATAAAGAGGACTGGAAATATATAGTTCAGTTCCCAGTACCAAAAATAAATAAACTAAAATTACTAACCTGGTTTACAGACTCACTTAACAGCCCACTGCTATTAAAAATCTCTATACTGAAGTTTAATTTTTGTAGGTATTGAAGAAAGAGAGGTATGTTTTTTGTTATTTTCCCATTTGAGAATAGGAAATTACATGGCAGAAAATTAAACTGACTAGTAATTTCACACTAAGAGATGCCTGCGAGTTTAACTTTGTGGTCCATATTCTTTTCTTTAGACTGTTTTCAGGCATATATCAGTAAATGTTTTAAACAGACCTCATTCTGCTGTGTAAGTTTTTAGACTTACTTGTGTATGGCCTTTTTTGTAAAGCATGTATATCTAACCACCCCCACCCCCACCCCCCTTTTTTTTTTTTGGTACCATGAATTGAACTCAGGTGCTTAGCTATTGAGCTACATCCCCAGCCTTATTTATGTTTTGAAACAGGGTCTCTGCCCAGGCTGGCCTTGAACTTGAGATTGTCCTGCTTTAGCTTCCCAGTCGCTGGGTTTACTGGTATGTGCCATCACACCTGGCTTCTATCAACATTTTAAAAAAGACATTGAACTGTTTCTAGCCAACTTCTATATATATATATATATATATTTTAAAGAGAGAGTGAGAGAGGGGAGAGAGAGAGAGAATTTTTAATATTTATTTTTTAGTTTTCGGCGGACACAACATCTTTGTTGGTATGTGGTGCTGAGGATCGAACCCGGGCCGCATGCATGCGAGGCGAGCGCGCTACCGCTTGAGCCACATCCCCAGCCCCTAGCCAACTTCTATTTTTGAACATTTAAGTTTTCATTCCCAGATGTGTCTCTTGCAGGGTGGGTGCATTTCTGAAGTCCGCACCTAGTGCCCACCCACCTCGTGCTCCCCACTCATCTTTGACCCCACTTTCAGTCTTTTCAATGTCTTCACCCAACCTGTAGCTCTCCTTGTTCTTAGAAAACCTAATGATAACTTGAAAAAACCTACCCCTCACTACCCCTCAAACAAAAATAATAAAGAAGCAGGTGACTGATAGGATAGGGCCCCCATCTCCCCAGCCCTGGCAATGTTGTGGTCACTAGCCAGAGCTGGTTACCGTTCTCCAGGGGGGTAAGATGGGGAGGAAGTTTTAGGGACAGCATCTGCCATATCTACTTGACTGGAGCCCTCTTCATGCCCTGCCCTCCTTGTGCCCTGGGTTGTAGCTTAGTGCATCACTAACCATGCTTCATTTTTGACTGACTGGGGTTATCCATGGGCTTTTCTTTCCTCTCCCTTTACTCCTGTGAATCTAAGGTTAGCTGTTTCCATAATTAGTGAAGTAGTATAGTTAACCATTACTGTGGAAGAGAGGGAGCTAAATACTAATATTCTCAGTTTAGAATCTCTAGGGTTCTCCGATTTAAAAACTAGAAGTAAAAACGCTATTTTATTAAGAAAAAAAAATTTTAACAGAAAAAGAACAACAGCTAAAGGAAGTAATAAAGGGAACTAAGAAAGAACATTAGTGAGACCCACCTTTCATCAAAAGCTGAGATTTAAGCATGGGTGAGGGGGGCAGTGCCACATGCCTGTAATCCCAGTGACTCGGGAGGCTGAGACAGGAGGATTGCAAGTTTTAGGCCAGCCTTAGCACTTAAGTGAGACCCTGTCTCAAAACAAAAAATAAAAAGGGCTGGGAGTGAGCTTAGTAATTAAGTACCTCTATGTTCAGTCCCCATTTACCATCACCCCTGCCAAATGCTGAATTTTCAAAAATGCCAGCATAATAGAGTGAGAGTAACTGTAAGAGAAACAGAGGACCCAGCCCAGACAATCAGGCAGAATTCTGCGCGCACGCACACACACACACAGGGCTACTATGAAAAATTTTATGGCAGGAAATTTTAAAAGGTGACAAGAAGAATCTGCAAAACTTACTCAAGGATGGAGATTCTATATAACTGCTCAAAGGTAAAGTTGATCCATAATTCATGTACTCTTCTCCCTGCACCAGCTCCAGGCAGTTTTACAGATATACTGTGACAAATATTTAATTAACAGAACTTACAGAGTTGACCAGGAATGCAGGGATGGTGTGTGTCAAAAGCTCTCAACATGTCTTCCAACCCTCTGCTGCTGAGTGACTTATGACCCCAAGCCTAGTGGCAAAGCATCCCATTTGATTCTGCTCATGGATCCTGTGGCTCAGGAATTCTGAACAGGTCACAGCAAGTGTTAAGTTCTGGAATATCTATACTTGGGCTTTTTTTTTTTTAAACCTATGATGGCCGTCTGTGTTCCTTGGCAATTTCTTACCTGGCCTGATAATTTAAAAAAAGAAAAAATCGGCATTGCTCCACCCACATTGTATTGGTTTCATTGAGTCACTAAGGCAGGTTCAAATTCAAGGGAAAGGACAAGTCCCATCTTTAAATGAGGAGCAGAAAAATCCATTGAAGAAGAAAATGTGAGGAGAGAGATTCCATTGTGGTGTCTTTGGAAATGCATTTGCCACATAATTTAGTACACTGGGGAACAAATATGATCGTTTGTATCGTTAAATCTCGTTCGTGCTCTTCATAAACGGTGACTTGTAGCAGACTCAGCCTAGGAGACAGATCTCTATTAAGATAAAACTTTAGAAGTACTTAATTTAAAATAAAGAACAAAATAAGGATGCTTGATGTCATAACTGGTGTTATTAGTCCGCACTTCCCAACTTCTGTATAGACGTAACACATAAATCGTGTGTGTGTGACACACATAAGAAATGAAAAGGAAGGGGGTAAGGTTGTGGCTCAAGTGTAGAGTGCTCGCCTAGCATGCATGGGGCTCTGAGTTCGATCCTTAGCACCACATAAAATAAAGATATTGTGTCCACCTATAACTAAAAAATAAATATTGAAGAGACAAGGTTGTGATTTGTTAGGGGACCAAATTTGTTAGGGTTTAACCAAGTAGAAATCATAGAGGCTTTATTAGTAAGAAAAATGGAAACAGAAAAATTGCTGTAGTTGAAAGATTTCCAAAAAATTAGTGGTGTTCCTATGGACAAGTAGAAAATATACCAACAAAAAAACCAAACAGTTAAGCATAGGAAATGATGTTTTTAATTTAAAAGCAAAACAAAACATAAATAAAAGGCCTTATAAGGAAAAGACCAGGATAAAGGGAAAGATGATGGGCTAGTATAGATAGGTAAAAGTACTCAACATTATAAAGACTAATTATTGTATAAATTCAACATGAGTTCTTCTTTCTTTTTTTATTTTGTATCAGGGATTTAACCCAAGGGTGCCTAACCACTGAGCCACATCCCCAGCCCTTTTTATGTTTTCATAGAGACAGGGTCTCACTAAGTCTGATTTTCGTACCTGCAGTCCTCCTGCCACTGGGATTACAGGTGTGCACTACCCCATGCCCAACCCAATGTGATTTCAGTCACAATTTTAAGTTGTTTGTTTTTGAACTGGCAAATTTTTCATTTTGCAACACTGGGGATGGAACCCAGGTACTTGAGCATGCTAGGTAAGCACTCTACCACTGAGCTACACCCTAGCCCTTAGCAAGATGGACTTGTATGATAGAATAAGTATCCTAGAATAGGAAGGAAATGTGGACTAAAGAACATGGGAGGTAGGCTTTACCCTGTGACATGAGACTTGTGAAGTTATTGACTAGCAGGGTGGAAATGGTGGGATGGAGGCAGACTTGTGTGGCATCAGTGGGAACTAATGAATCGAAATGACTCTCAGGAGTGAGTGGCTTAGCATATGGAATAAAAATAAATTTAGATCATTAATCCTAGATAAATTAGAACTAGGGGAAAGATTACTTTAAAAGCATAAACAGAACATTTTGATGTTCTCAGAGTAGGAAAGGATTCATAAGGAAGTAGAAAATATAGTTCAAAAATAAACGAGGGCTGGGATTTTAGCTCAGTGGTAGAGTGCTTGCCTCGCACATATGAGACACTGGGTTCAACCCTCAGTACCACATAGACATAAATAAAGGTATTGTGTCCATCTACAACTAAAAAATAAATAAATAAAAATAAACTATAATATATTTGTCCATATTAAGATTTAAAATTTCGGGAAGCCATAAATGGGATGAAGGAGTGGCAGAAAATATTTACCACCTAATAGGATTAGTATCTAAAATACACAAGGAACTTGTATAGATCTATAATAGATACAGTTAATTCAGTAGGAAAATGGGCAGCCCATCCGAGGGAATCTGAAAATGTTATGAAAAGTCGCACAGTCTTGCTTACAAAAAGATAGGTGCAGATTACAGCACCCGTGAACCCATCACATTTACAGAATGTCTCACAGTGTTAAGTAGAGGTGAGGTTGTCGAGAATGGGGACTCCTCAGTGCATGTTGGTATTGATGTTTGGATATTGAAGTGCAAATCATGGATATCTTTAGTGACAGGGATTATTCATGGGATGGCAAGGCTCTGTGCTAGCTTCCCTGAGGTGGATGCTCGCAATCCAGTTAGTGACCAAAGCTACCTGTTTAAATCTATTTTAAGCTCCTTGGTGTTTTCTGGTGATCATCCGGATTTGGGAAGCACCTCCTCTCCACTCTAATACTCTAAATAGTACTTCTGGGGAGTCAAGGCAGAAACATACATGTTAAATAATAAAAAGGAAAAGTACTTTATGGCTGATAACCCGTTAGAGGCAGTAGATGATTAACTGCTACATAAATTGTAGATAAACTGCATTTACTGCAGTTGTTGAGAGGAGATGTTTTTTGAGTTGAGTGGTTGAGGCACACTTGAGGGAGAAGGTGAGTCTTGAGTCCAGGAGGAGTGTGGCTGGTTTTCAGTGATGGGGGGTGGGGTGTTGAGAACCAGCAGAGCAGAGTCCACAGGGCCTGGGCAAGCGCTGTGACGACGGGAGAGCCTGGTCTTTTGAGAGACTGAGTGCAGCTGCCCTTGGATCAGAGGGCAGCTGTAGAGGTTGCTCTGACAGTCAGAGCTAACTCTCTGGTGGCCAGTGGCCTTTGCCCAAATCAGTCTTCCAGGCCTTCTTTCCTGCTGTTTTCCTCTACCACACTCTCAGGCTTCCTGTCCTTCCACTTCTTCCTACAGTTCCCTGTCCAGAAGCCTGTCCTTCTGTTCTTTGTGTGGAAACCACATCTGTTTCCATCATTAATCCTTTTTAGCTAAAGGGGGTGTAATTTCCTATGATCTCCCCCAGACCGCACCCCCGCCCCCCCAAAAAAAAAAAAAAAACAACAACAAGGAACCTCTCCTGAGGTTTTCATGTGACTCTGCTTTGTCTTTCAGAGTCATTTCTTGGGCCTTCTCCTTTGGAGCAAGTTCCTAGAGGCGAGAACTTTCTTGCCCACGTTGCTCTCCACCATAGTTCATAGTGCCTTGCACATTAGTGCTCAAAAAATATTTGTGTTGCCGAATTAAAGTTGAAGGCTGAAGTCAGTCTCTTAAAAGATTATTCTGGCAGCAGCACCTGTCAGACAACAGAGAGCCTGGATTTTTTTTTTTTTTTAAAGAGAGAGTGAGAGAGGAGAGTGAGAGAGAGAGAGAGAGAATTTTTAATATTTATTTTTTAGTTCTCGGCGGACACAACATCTTTGTTGGTATGTGGTGCTAAGGATCGAACCCGGGCCGCACGCATGCCAGGCAAGCGCGCTACCACTTGAGCCACATCCCCAGCCCGAGAGCCTGGATTTAAAATGGACAAATGACAGCAGTTGTAGTAGCTCCGGATCTGGATATTGAATGTCTATCGGAGGGGAAATGCTTAGGGAGGGTGGCAGGACAGGCGATGAGCCACCACTGATGGCAGGACAGTGGCAGTGGGTGGGTAAGAGAGGATGAACCTCAAGGCCCGGAGAACTGGGGAGCTGGTAGTGATTAAAACTACAGCCAAGTTGGATTAGCCATCGTTTGGGTGACAGAGTTTCAGTCGTGATGAGGTTTTTCACATTTTCACCTTTGCTGAGTTTGGTATGTGTGACTAGTAAGGCCTTGTTCTGTGGTAGCGGCACAGTTGCTGAGCAAACAGAACTCAGGATTGGGTTCAAGGCTCAGCTGCCCCACTCGCTCTCTCAGTGTGAAATGGGGGCATACACAACCTCCCCCACAATAAGAACGGTAACTGTGTGGGATAGGACTGCAACTCAGTGGTAGAAGGCTTGCTTCTTGTGGACCAGGGCCTGCGCTCAGTCTCAGCACTGCAAAAACAAGTAATCATTGTAGGTAACATTAATTAAGTGCCTGCCACATGCAAGACATTCTGGCACTGACACTTCCTTGATCCTTCATTCATCTCCATGAGGCAAGCACTATTGCTGTTTTTACATTGAACACAAGGGAACTGAGGCCTGAAAGGTCACACTGACCTGCCTAAAGGGCACACAGTTCACACAATCCACGCTTGAACTTGGGCGCTGTGGCTACAGAGTTCCTGACCTTGGCCACATTGTTGTGTGTTTCTGATATGGTGTCTTTCACCTAGCAGACACTGAGTTAGAGTAAGTTCCTTGTATTTCCTCCCAGGGAAAGCATATTTTGCCCAAGATGGCGCTCTTACTAGGTTTGTATAAAATCAGATGATTGGGCTGGGCATGGTGGCCCATGCCTGTAATCTCAAGTGACTTTGGAGCCTGATGCAGGAGGATTATTCAAAGCCAGTCACAGCAACTTGGCAAGATCCTAAGCAACCTAGTGAAACCCTGTCTCAAAATAAAAAGGGCTGGGGATGTGGCTCAGTGGTTAAGTGCCTCTAGGTTCAATTTCCAGTACCAAAAATAAATAAATAAAATCATATGATTGATTGGAAAATGTGTTTGTGGTAATGGTCTCCATGACCTTTGAGATGTGAAGGTGCTGTTGAAAGTGAGAAAACTGATGGTGTGTAGAGAAAGCATGATATTATCACAATTGATGTCATTTAAAAAAATGAATTTGGACTGTGTAATGGAGAGTATAGGGTGTGTGCTAGAGATGTTAGACATACACAATGCTGTGTGCATCATAATCCTATGAAGTGTCTCTGATCTGTACACTTGAAAGTGTTTAATTTTATGTCATGTGAATTTCACCTCAATTCACAATTTTAAAGTAATTGAGTTTGGCTATAGCTTTGGGAGTAAAATTAGAAAGTGGAGTGGTGGCAAGACTGCATACTGTTAACAGTAAGCTAGCTTTATTAGACTGCCTGCTCTCATTGTTACACACAACTACAAAGGAAGTGAAAATCCAGCCCGTAGCTGTGCATTCCTTAGAATTCTGTTGTGCTTTTCCCAATTTCATCATTTTAGTCAAGAGTAAGGATTTGATAATAGGGGGCTGGTTCCAAAAGGACAGGCGCTTCTTCAGAGTTTTCCTAGCGCCCAAGGCATGTTCTTGTTTGGCTTCTTCAGCTTTTCAGTTTTGTCATGGACAGCAAACGAGACACCAAATTTAGCTCTTGAAGCTGGGGTTCAGCTTCCACATGGAAATATTATCCGCGAATAGACACTCGCAGCATAGTCGTGCCCCTCTCCTGAGGCCTTTGTGGTGAGGTAGTTGGTGTGTCCTTGGGGAGGGGTGAGAGAATTGCCTTTGCTGCCAAGAGGCTGGCTCTGTGGGTTGTGTTGTACCTTCTCATTCGTCGTTAGACTCCACACTGGTTTGAAGGCTTCTGCTCGCTCTTGGCAGGCAGTTCTTCCCTGCAGCCCACTGGACAGGAGTTAACAGAATGGCTATCTTTAAGCATGAAGAGGGAGGCAGTCCTCCCCTTGGCTTTTTTCAGAACAGAATAATAAATACTGGAAACGTTCGTTGTCTTGAGTGTCACTTCTCCATTGCCACCCCATTTTCTCAGGGCTCTTTCTATCTAGTTCTGTCCACACACCCTGTCAGCTCAGCCAGCTGAGCCCCTAATGCCTCCTGCTCTGCTCATCCCCGGCTTTGTACTGACAGGATGGTCCCCCTCCCTGTTTAAAAGCTCAGAGGTCTGAAATCTCCACAGAAGAATTTACGAAGTTCACCTGCATACACGGGTTTGGCGTTGTCTCAACACACCTTGTTCAAAGTCCTTAGCTCTGAAGCCTGTTCCTCCACCTTCCCTCCTCCCTCAGCTTCCAGTGTCCTCAGATGCCTGCACAGCTGAGCCGGAAAGGTTCCTTTTTTTTCCTAAACTAGTAATGCAAACAGGGCCAAAGAGGAAATTGCTCATTCTTTGGTATTATTAAGCTTATTTTTAGTTTCCTAATACTCTCATTTCTTTGGGGGAGGGGTAAATAGGCAGCCTCTGTCTGGAGCATACTGGACACCTTATCTATCGGCTTAATATTATTAACTATTATTAACAGACTTCCCACATAGAATGCTTGTGAACTGGCCCTTAAAACTATGTTTTTGTTTTTTTTTAATTTGCATTTACTTATTTAGATACTTGAGTTCCTTGGTGAAAGACATTTTAGGTAGATGGGAGGATATAAAAACATGCATGAGATTTTCTTTATCTTTGAAATGCTCATGGTCTACTAAGAAAAGCAAACAGAAACAAGTGGAACTGCACAATAACTGGCACTCTGATAAATACACTTGAAGCAGGTCTTATGGCCTACAGAGCAGGTTGACATTTTCTCTTCTTCCATCTTGGTGACAGTCTAGGTGATTGTGGCTGGGTTGAGACTCAGGGCTCATGACCCGTTCTCACTTTTTAACTGTTCTTTCCTGCTCTCGGGCACTGGTGGGGGGAGAGTTGTGACGAAGGAGGAGGTCCTTACTGCAGTAGCCTCTTCACCTTACCTTCACTCTTACCTTACGTCACCAGCAAATGGGAATGCATGTAAGTTCTTTTTCTACTCCCTCTGCCCTTGGATAAGTTACTTGATCTCTTCACGCTTTACTTTTCCCATCTATAAAGTAGAGATAGCATTACTTAATTACCAGGACACTCTGAGGATTTATTGGTCAGAAGGCATTGAATCCAGGGGTACTTTACCACTGATATCCCCAGTATTTTGTTTTATTTTTGGGGTTTGAGACAGGGTCTTACTAAGTTGCTGAGGGCCTCACTAAGTTGCCTGGGCTGGCCTTGAACTTGTGATTCACCTGCCATAGCCTCTTCAGTTCCTGGAATTATAGGTGTGCACCACCATGCTTGGCTCAAACTCTAAACATTTTGAGACTCGGAAAAGCAAAAATTTTTAGTCAAGCTGGGTATGGTGGCGCACACCTGTAATCCCAGCAACTCAGAGGCTGAGGCAAAAGGATCATAAGTTTGAGGCTGGCCTCAGCAACTTAGTGAGACCCTATCTCAAAAAGTATGGGGAAGCTGGGCACAGTGGTGCATGCCTGTAATTTCAGCGACTAGGGGATGTGACTCAGTGGTTAAGTATCCCTAGGTTCAATCCCCAGTACACCCCCCCACCCCCCACCCCGTAAAAAGAGTCAAAGTTGTATGATTTGTAGTTGTGGACAGTGTATGTGGAACTTTCTGTTAAGCTCCTTAGATAATCATGGGAAGCTTACAGCATTGTGCTCAAGGGAGGATGTGCGGCTTCACATTGGATTTACACTGGATTTGGCTCTGTTGATGCAGCCTCATCTTGCTGCTTCTAAGCTCTCAGGGGCCTTCATAGAGAAACCAAGAGTTTTTCCTGGACTGCACTGCAGAATTGCTGCAGAAGTCCCCAATGGAGATGGGTGGCTGTCAGTCTTCACTGGAGAAGAGGGGACTTGAGCTCCTGTTCTCTGAAGTTTCTTGTTGCCTCAGATTTGTAAACAGAAAATGAAGAAAGTTTTTATTTTTATATTTTAACACCTTTTATTGAGATATTTTAAACTCCAGTGTATATCATGTGTAGAAAAAGTAGACCTCTTACAGAGACTTCTGTGACCTCCAATAATTGGGGGAGGAAGGCGGTTCTCCTCATCAGCAAGCAAGCAAGCAGTACTGCAGCAGCAGAAACCAGCTAGGTATCCTGATCCAGTTTCATTCTGACAGTGTCTCTGTGCAGATGGCATTAGATCCTACCAATTGAAGGCTCAGCCCCCGACACTGCCGCATTACAAACCCAGTCACAAATGTGGGAAACTTTTGGCCAACCAGCTACACATTGGAGTTCCCACCAACCCCCTCCTCAGTTAGGATTAATATGCTAGGATGGCTCACAGAACTCAGGGAAGCATTATTCTTATATTTACTGATTATTCTTAAGAGGATAGTTTTTTAAAAAATATTTATTTATTTAGTTTTCGGCGGACACAACATCTTTGTTTGTATGTGGTGCTGAGGATTGAACCCGGGCCGGGCCGCACGCATGCCAGGCGAGCGCGCTACCGCTTGAGCCACATCCCCAGCCCCTTAAGAGGATATTTTAAATGATTTTTTTTTTTTTTTTGGTACTGGGGTTTGAACCTGGAGTGCATTACCCCTGAGCCACATCCGCAGCCCTTTTTTGTATTTTATTTAGAGACAGGATCTCACTAAGTTGCTTAGGACCTTGCTAAGTTGATGAGGCTGGCTTTGAACTCAAAATCCTCTCGACTCAGTCTTCCAAGCCATTGGGATTACAGGCATGTGCCACTGTGCCTGGCTAATTAAATTTTTAAAGGACACATAAGCAGCCAGATGAAGAGATACACAGGACAAGGTCTGGAACAATCCTGAGATTATGAATTCTCGTCCCCCTGGAGTTTGGGTGCACCACCCTCCTGGCACAAGGGTGGGTTTCTGTTCGTACTCCTGCAAGCCTCTACATGTACATGTGCATCCAGGAGCTCTCAGATCCCTGCCTCTTTGGGATTTTGTGGAGACTTTATTACATGGGCAAGATTGATCCCATTGTTGGCCATTGGTGATCCATTTCATCTTCAACCCTGTGTCTTCCTTGGAGGTTGGGGGTGGGACTGAAAGCCCCAATTCTGTAATCCCTCCTTAGTCTTTCTGGTGACCAGCCCCTATCCGGAAGCTACCTAAGGGCTTCTGGCCTTCAGTAAGCTTGTTAACATAGAAACAGGCAATGCCCTTTCAAAAATTTCAAGGTTTTTAGTAGTCATATGGAGGCTAAAACCAAATATGTATTTCACAATACCACGTACAGTTTTCACTTTTATCAGGATACCACTAATCCATACTTAATTTGATGCCAGTAAACTTATAAGTTGTCTCTGGTTTATATATTTGTCAAGTTTTTGGTACATCAGAGTTGAGAGTTATTGTTTGATCTTCCATTGCTGTTCTGGTGTTATTAAAGCAGATAATGCATAGCTGGATCCTTCTAGAACTGTTGGTAAACCTAAGGAGTATAATACTTTAAAAATTCACAGAAATATTTGGAAAGGTAAAATAAAGTAATACATAAAGTATAAGACAGTATCTGGAAAAACAGTACCCATTTGGATAGGGGGAGTGTTGAGAACATTGGACTAATTCCTATGGAAATCCTTTCTGAGCATGAACTTTTTGTTCTGTTTTAAGAATAAGTCAGCTGGGTGTGATAGTGGATCGCAGGTTCGGAGCCAGCCTCACCATCTTAGCGAGACCCTGTCTCCAAAAAAAAAAGAAAATAGAAGGACTGGGGATGTGGCTCACTGGTTAAGCTTAATGTCCCTGGGTTCAACCTCCAGGACCAAAAAGAAAGAAAAAAAGAATAAATCTAACAACTGGGTACTGTGGCACACAACCTGTAATCCCAGCTATTCAATCAAGCAAGGGGATCACAAGTTCAAGGCCAGCCTGGGCAACTTTGCTGATACCTTGACTCAAAATAAAAAGGGCTGGTGTTGCAGCTTGGTGGTAGAGTGCCAAGGTCCTGGGTTCCATCCCAGGAGTGCTAATGAATTATCCACCATATACTCCTTCTTAGGATGATAAACCATATTTTTTTTTTTTTAGTGAACAACTTCATTGGATAGTGTCAAACTTTTTTTTTTTTTTTTTTTTTAAAGATGAGGGTCTCACTGTGTTGCCCTATCTGGTGTGGATCTCCTGGACCTTAGCCTCTGGAATAGTTGGAACTCTATAAATGTGCATCACCACAATCTGGCTTCCAGACTGTATTTTTTACCATGTTCTATGTAGTTTAAAATTCTTCTGTCATTTCCTATGAAATAGAAACCCTTGAGGTGGTGCTTCATGTTACGTCATTCTGTTAGTGTTGCTTGGCATTGGTTGGAGAGCTGCTTCACTGCTTCACGAGTGGGTGAAGCTCATTGCAAACATCTCTTCAGGTGGTAATTCTCCAGGCAGTAGGCCCAATTCATAGAAATGCTTTCACCACACCCTTGTAGCAAGTATTGGCTCTGGTGTGCTGGTTTAAATGCCATGACTGTGGGGCCTCCACATCCCTTATAGACAGACTCCTTGCTGGTTGGAGTTAGGAATACCTGGGGCCATCATTAAAGCTGCTAAATGGAAGGATGGAGGTGATGTCAACTGTGTTCAAAGCATGTGCTCAGTGGAGAAGGGGAAGATTGAATGTTATATCTTAGCTGAATTTTCAGAAAGGTAAGAATAAACACTCCAGGGGGAGAGGAAGAAGTCTTTTCTAAACTTGTTACTTATATTTAGCACCTAAGTTAGGTAAAAATATGAGACTAAAAAGATGTTTTTAAAAATAATTTGGTTAGATTTTTTAATTGTATGCTATTTCATTGATTTGTATTTTTTACAGTGTCCCATGAGATTTTTTTTTTTAACCTCAAAAAAATGAGATGTTGTGCTCTTGAATATGTAAATGGATTTTTAGGTTATTTCTTTAAAAGATAGACAAGTTGGTATTAGATATCCTTATACTCATTCATTTTGCAAATATTTGTTGAAGGTCTACAGAATGCTCCTACCTCAGCAGTAAACAATCTCTGATTATGAGATTTCAGATCTGTGACAAAGGTAAAGTGAACAATGCCTCAGGTATATAAATGCAAACACAAAGCATTGGGTAGGTGATATGAGCGGTTACGACAAGAGAACCTGACTTCTAAAAAGGTATACCTGGAGATTTCATTTAAATTCTGACTTCAGGTGAGGCCAGAAGATACAGAATCAGAAGAGTCTCCATTGCCCTAGGCCAAGGGTCAGTCCTATATAGAGAGGATGAGCTTGAAACTCCAGTAAAGCTAAAAGAAAATAAATGTGGCTGGAGTATATTGAACAGAAAGGAGAATGCAGAGGGAAGTATCAGTATTGGGGGCAGGGGTGAGACCAAGTAACCTTGCAAGCTGCATTACACTAATGGCCATGCCCTGGGGACCTCTGTTTGCCACCATGGAAGCTTTGCCCGCCTGGATAAGAGGATGTGTAACTTACCCCAACATACAAAAGTGGGAATAGCCAAGCCCCTGTTTGCTCTCAGGCATCCAGGCTTCAAGGTTCATGCTCTTCAAGACCTTAATAGATTTTTATGCTAAAACACCACAAGCTACTGAAAAATTTCAAATAGAGAAGTAATGTCAGATTTGTGCTTTTTTAAAAAAAAAATTATTTTTAAGACCAATATGGAAAATGAAGATTGTGATAGGCTAAGAGTAGAATTTGAGATACCCAGTGTAGGAGGTGATTAAAAATGGGATTAAGGTGTGACTGGAGAGGCTTCAAGAAGGTAGCCAAGAGAAGGTTTAGGGGTAGGATCCTCAGTGTCTGAATGTAGCTGGTTAAGAGAGAAAATTCCTGGTCTGGGTGTGTACCACTGGGTGGGTGGAAATGCTATTAACTTGGGGAAGTAAGTTTGGGAGATAGGAACGAAGACCAGGAGTTCCCTCATGGACAAGCTAATTTTCTGTGAAAATTAAACTCAAAATTGTACCTAGTTTAGTTGGGTAAATATATGTATTTTTTTTTTTTTAACAGTTCAAGGTATTTACTAGGCAGAAGGGAATTCGTTTGTAAGATTTTAGACTTAGGTTTCTGGGGTTCTAGCTTCACTATCGTTTGGGCTTCCAAGGGGAGCCATTGAAGTAGTACCTCTCCTCCCTTCTCCAGGTTCTGAATGAAGAATAGCAGCTGGGAATCAAAACAGTATTTCTAGTTATTACAGTAGTTTAGGCTGCAGTAACTGTGGTTATTGTGCAGGGGACCAGGAAGAGCCTAACCCAGGGAAGAAGGTCAGAGAACATACTACCTCTTAAAACTAGGGGTGGCACTGAGCTCAGCTTGCCTGGCTTGTGTTCAATCATCCCCCACTTGGAGCAGGGGACGGAGGGTCAGAGGTCATGCTAAGGTGGGGTGGGGAGGGCTCCTTTGTGCAAGTGCCGCTGTCTATGCCTTGGCTCTGCAGGTCTTGGGGGCAGCTTTTTCGAGTTTTTGGGTCTCAGTGTCTGGCACTGGATTTCCTTTTTTCTGTGCATGCTCAACAAGTTTTGTTATATCCTTGTCGTCTAACTACTGTTGTCTTTAGCTCTAGGTGTACCCTCACCCTGCAAGTTGCCTTGGGCTTGTATCTTGACAGGCCTGCTTATAGAAGGGTGAAATAAGATCTTGGGGGACAGACACCCTGTGCCATTGAAAGGCTGGAGGAGGGGGATTGTTTGCAGAAGTAGCTGTGACTTACTCCTCACTAGTAGAAGCCTGTGTGCACACTCAGCTGATGGGATGTTTTATCTGGATGTACAGTTGGGGCTCCATTTAGAGAGGAAGCCCAGCCATGAGATTGTTTGGGACCCTCCCTGGCAGTTTCCCCTCATCTGAAGGGGAGCCCCTGAAGGAGAGCTGCCACCTGAAGGGGAGCCCCTGTTGGCTTGAGAAGACTTGTTTTTAACCTAAAACATAGACTGCTGGCTCACCAAGGAGGTGAATGGCTCCTTTATTCTAACAAGTTTTCAGCTTTTATTACAGTTCTCAAAATTAGTGATTTTTGGCCCCAGAAGGGGTCAGTGTCCTCAGTTTCACGAGGGGCATGAACCCTGCAACTAACTGCAAAAGCCTCAGTTACCAACAAAAGTTCTTCATGGTTGTTGGCAATGGCGGGTGAGCACAGGTGCAGGAGGGGTGGTAGAGGCTCTGAAGGCTTCGGTGTTATGATAGGTCAGGAGCCAGGGAGTCCTTTGCCCTTGGTGCTGGTCTGCCCCCCACTTGGCTTTTTGTAAGCAGCTGTACCCACGCAGCTGTACCCACTGAGCACCCAGCCACAGTCTGAAAGAGAATGGGTGGAGAGGCTGGAGGCCTCTGCCACTACTGTGAGGGAGGAGCCACATGTCATATGCCACAGCAGCAGAGGCAGGCGGTGAGGGGGGCACCTGTCTCTCCCAGTACCCACTTAGCCTTCCAGGGTTTGGACTGAGTAGTAAGTGTGAGTTGACATTAGTGTGCGGACACCCTCCTACCCTTTGCGCCTGCTTGTCCTATAGTTGAATTGAATACTATTGATGTCTGTAAAGTTGTCATTTGGGGCCATATCTAGAAGTACAGTTCTGCTTATTTTTAAGCTGATGTGATAATTTGGAGGACTTAATCTGTGGGCAGGGCCTCATGTCACCCCTCCCAGCTCACACCTTGCTTTATTTAGTAAGCATGTGTGCTTCTTTAAGATAATACAGTGCTCCTGAGAAGGAGAAGGGAAGTCTCAGACAGACCTAAACTCACGCTGGGATTAGAGGAGCTCGCATGCACCCGGGTAGGTACAGGAAACCCAAGCCTGAGTGAGTCTGCAGTGGACTTGCTGTGGGGACTTAGAAAGCACCTTAAGAAGGGCAGGCATTTCAGGAAGTGAGGTCACAAAGGAAAGCTGGAGCCCCTTAATCTGCTATCTCTTGAGTATAATTTTTATATTCTCTGTATAGACAAGAAACACTTTTTCAGTGACAGAATTGGAATGTTTGATAATCTCTAGGTGTTAAAAAATAATTTTTTAGTAAATATTGAGTTACAAAGGAATCTCTTGAAAGCTGTGGATGGTATGAAAACAGGAGCATGAGGGATTGCCCTCACTGCCACACCACTGAGGCCCCAGAGCCCTGTCCTCCTGCGCCCTCTGCTGTACTGCCCTTCCTCTTCCTTACAGTTTTGCCTCAGATTTTTGTGTCTATACACGTTGTTATACGTATTGTATCTGTACACACATGCATACACACACTGCTTTATTGTGGAGTTTTTCATGGGTTTGAACTTCATGTAAACAGAATCATAGAACAGGAATATCCTTCTGGCTCCACATCTTCATCTTTTGTACCTTTTCCAATTGCATTGTCTATCTTTTTGATTACTTTCTAGATATTCCCTTAAAACTTTTTTTTAATTGTTGCATATTATACAGACTGGTGGGTTCATTGTGGTATATTGGTATGGCACATAGTGTGATTTGATCAGTTTCACTCCTCAGTACTTACCTTCCCCAACTCAATCCCTGCCCCTCCTCCTCCCTCCCTCTTCTTCTTCTTTTTATAAATTTTTTAGTTGTAGATGGACACAATACCTTCATTTTATTTGTTTATTTTTATGTAGTGCTGAGGATCAAACCCAGCGCCTCACATGTGCTAGGCAAGTGCTCTACCACTGAGCTACAGCCCAAGCCCCACCCCTGCCCCCTTCTTCTGTTCTACTGGTACCTCTTCTTTCGTGATTTTATATATATATGAGAGAAAACATGTAGTTCTTCTCTGGCTCGCTTTATTTAACATGATGCTGTCCATATCCATCTGTTCAGGGAAACAAATGCAAGTGATATGCAAGATTTCATTTTTCTGGTACTGGGGATTTTTTGAATTTTGAAACAGGGTCTGGCTAAGATGCTTAGGGCCTTGCTCAGTTGCTGAGACTGTCCTCAAACTTTTGATCCTCCTACCTCAGCCTCTTCAGTTCTAAGAAGTCCAAGCTAAATTGTTGGGGTTATAGGACATGCCCAGCATGTCCTTAATTTTAATGTTTAAATTTGTCTTTTATTTTAATCTTTTTATTGCTTAAGAAATCTGTTCATGGGCTGGGGATGTGGCTCAAGCGGTAGCGTGCTCGCCTGGCATGCGTGCGGCCTGGGTTCGATCCTCAGCACCACATACAAAAAACAAAGATGTTGTGTCCACCGAGAACTTAAAAATAAATATTAAAAATTTTCTCTCTCTCTCTCTCTCTCTCCTCTCTCTCTCTCTTTAAAAAAAAAAAAAAGAAATCTGTTCATGGTTGTTTAGGCAGTCACCTATTTTTATTGTTATCACCTCTAAAGAGTAGCATAGCCCAAGGCCACACTTGACCAAGTCTTGCTAGGAATTCCAGGAAAGGAAGACAAAAGACAGAGATCTCTATGGCCGGTAGAGGTGACCAGGTGGAACAACTGGGCCTTTTCAAATGATGCTGTGAATTCCTTTGTAGACTGCTATTTGGGGGATTGTGGTTTGCGCAGATGGAGAAATGTGCCCTGACTGGCGCATCAGCGGCCGATGGCATTACCTCTATTCCAGGAGGCCTGCTCACGTTCCACTCTCCGTCCTGCCCATGGCACGAGGCATAAAGTTTAGCTTGGACTTCTTAGAACTAAGAGGCTGTTGAGCATGGACCAGATGTCTTTATTAGTAGCTTCTGGAGCTGGTGGTACGAGTGTGTCAAACACTCTGGTTCTCTGTGACAAGAGGGAGCAAAGAAGATGCCTTCAGAGTTGCCAAGTGTAGCATCAGAGCCTTTTGATCCAAATCATATGTGACGAGTATTTTTAAGTGAGGTTCATCAGGCCAGTTCTCTTGTCTGATTAGTATACAGCCTCTTATCTCTGCCATCTGGGAGTCAGTGTTAAAATTATTGTTTGCATTCCCAGGAAAGGATCCTGACTCAGCTTGTCAGCTTCGTGTTAGGACATAGGTGCCATATAAAGTGCGCACAGAGCAGCATGATAACGTGGGTGCATCAGCACAGTCTGTCTGCCACTGAGGAAACCTCACAGAGTTGGCATCGTGTCCTGAGGGAAAAGCTGGGGCAGCAGCAGGAGGATACCTATCACTCAGGGAGAGACCGAATTCTATATGCCTGCTAGTTCACCTGAGCCATGCTCACTCAGAGAGTCACAGAGCAACAGCTGGATTTACGCAGCAAGTTGTGTGTATTTCCCATCCTCACCTTAGCATCAGAAATATAGGTAGTTTCAACTTAAATTCCTGAAGAGTCTTTTAGACCATCTCTCTCCCTTAGGATTTAGTAATCTAAGCCAGCATTTTCATTCTGGGGTTTGTGATACTCTACTGTGTCCCCCGTTCTCAAAAGAGAACATTTTTAAAGTGTGACAGTGGAATTCATTGCAGTTAGGCATGATTTTTAACATGAGTATGTATTCTGTGATCTCCCCCCCGCCCTCTGGTGGTACTAAGGATTGAACCCAGGGGTGCTTTACTAGCATGCTACATCCTCAGCCCTTATTACTTTTTTGAGGCAGGGTCTTGCTAAGTTGCTAAGGCCGGCCTCAAACTTGGGGTCCTCAGGGTATGCTCCTCCATGCCTAGCTTCTTTGATATTTTTTTTGGGGGGGGATGGGGTACTAGGATTTGAATAGTGGCACTTTACCACTGAGCCCTTTATATTTTTTAATTTTGAGACAAGGTCTTACTAAGTAGCTGAGGGCCTTGCCAAGTTGCTGGTGCTGGCCTCAAACTTGTGATCTTCCTTCCTCAGTTTCTGGAGTTGCTGGGATTATAGGCATGTACCACAGTACCAGGCTTTGACACTTTTTAAAGAGTGAAATGATTGTGTCACAAAATTAAATTATGGGATGATATGAATCCCTTGTGTTAAGCCTTTCCAATTTGTGCATCAGAGCTAATTCTGTGTTGAAGTATGCGGGCGGCTCGCAAACTTCAGAGTAGCCAGCTACAGATTAGCAGGTGCATTTTCTTGGCTTTGTTCTTACTCTTACTGAAATGTTTAATGATACTGTATGTCATTCTTTGCTGTTGAGGTCAGAATGGAAGCTGGAGCTGATCAGAGAGCATCCATGAGGCTGCTGGATACACACCATTCTGCTGGTTCTGGTGGGCTCTTTAGAGTGGATGCTGATCCTTCAGTTAGTGACCTTAATCATACACTGTCTTGACTCATTCCCTTCTTCTTTGACCATATGATATACCTGTAATTTTGGGGGAAACATGAGATGTTGAGAGCCACGGCCAGGTCAAGATGGTGCCTGGCATTTTGCAGGACCGGTTCCTGCTGCCTCGGGTGCCCGCTATTTTTGAGGTCCTGTCTCAGGATTCCATCTATCAACTACGGGGGTTGACGGTGACTCAGCATATGTTGTCTCCATAGGCGGTTGACGGTGACTCAGCATATGTTGTCTCCATAGGCGGAGCTGTTGGTTGGACACCCATGCGCGCCCCCACCTGGTGATAGAAAGGGGTTAGTAGCAACCTCCCGTTGTAATTTCTCCCCTGATAGCCCTTCCTCCTCTAAACGTTTTTCCTTTGTCTGACGAACTCGAGAGACTTCCTCTTTTACTTGATGTCAAGATGTCTTCTCCTAGACTAAGCAAACAAGATTGTACCAACGTCCATAATGGTAATGTGCCAACTGGTAGAGTTCCTGGGCTTTCCTTTTCTATCTTTTTAAAATCTTCACCCATGATGGTTCCATTGTGATATATTTAACAACCCCTCTTTAATGAACCATGGGCTACACCTTTGTATTGTCTTACTGTATGCCCTAACTGTTCTTGATTTTACTGAGATGCCTCCTTCCTCTGACCTGGCTGTGGCTCTCAACAATGATAGAGAAAGGATGTAGATGCAGAGACTGCTCTTTGATATATATATATATATATATCATTTTTTTTAATCAGTTAATTAAAATAGCCCTTTAAGGTGAATTCAGTTCTGAGTATCTGGTACTTTTCCCAAATGGAGATAGAATAAAAATAGTATCAGTTGTTTATTCCGTATAAGTGCCAGACCCTTTGAGACAGCTTAATCCTTACCACAACCCCTAGAGGAGGGAGCTAATGTTGAACTACTTCTAGTTTACAGATGAGGAAGGAGCCTCACAGAGGCTCGTGGTCCTTCTGTGGATATACAATGAGCGGAAGACTGGAAAGAAGAACTTGGATTCCAAAAGTGGATTCTAGCTCATGGTAGTGTTGGGATCTGTCCTAAACACAGTTACTGGGTGCAAATGAGAGGCAGTTATTGCAGCACTAAGTGCTGACCTGGATGTGTGGACTCCTGTTTGGCCACACTGGTTGAAAGCCTGGCCTAGTACCACAAAGCATCTGTTATATGTAACATAGTAACATCCATTCCTATGTATCTAGAATGGTGCTAAGTTTGTTCTGTTCCTGGGAGAATCTTCTGAGTCATTTTCTGAATCTTGTGGTTGAGCTGAAGAACTCCAGTTGAGAAAGGCTAGACATCAGGGACTGTCTTCCCCAGTAGCATACCTGCTCCTGTCCTCTGCCCCACCACACATACACACAGCCATAAGGCCTAAGCTGGGAAGAGAATTTCCTCATCTCTGTAGAAGGAGCTGTAAGTGCCACCCAGGATACTTGTGGGTAGAGCGGTGGGTACCGATTGCTCTAGCCAAGCTGGCAGGAGTACTGACACTGCCAGGGACAGAGGTGTGTCACTACTGGTACTTTAGGCCACAGCCCAGTCAACTGTCCTTATTTTGTTTTGCTTTGTTTAACCTGGTAGGACAGCTAGCTTATCAGCATCCCTCAGAGCTGTCCCCTGTAGAGTGCCAGTGTGTACCTGAGCCCACTTAGGAATGTGGACTTCTTCCTCCTACTTTTGAGTGTTGGGCCTGCCTGTCTTTTCACAAACTCTTAGAGTAAGACTTGACTATAACCACCTTCTTGAGAATACTTAGGTCAGGTCCAGAAGGTTCTCAGAGCAGAAAATGAGAAAACATTAGTCTTTTATTGCCAAAGTTTCATTAGACTCGAGTAGCTTTGTCAATTCAAATGAAGATGCAGTCCCTGCAGCAGTGTCAAATCAGGGCTAGTGTGGAGTGTGGGTCAGTGTGTGCGTGTGCACACACACACAAACACACAGAGCAGCTCTGCCTGTACGGCACCTGTTGTCACTTCACACCTCAAAATCCCTTAGGGTGGGGAAATTGTTTTCATCTTTTTAAAAATATTTATTTATTAGTTTTCGGCGGACACAACATCTTTGTTTGTATGTGGTGCTGAGGATTGAACCCGGGCCGCACGCATGCCAGGCGAGTGCGCTACCGCTTGAGCCACATCCCCAGCCCCTCGTTTTCATCTTTGAGAGTAGCCCTTAGCAATTAGGTGAATCAAGGGATCCTGTCTTCAGTGTGCCGAAAGGCAAATTGGGAACAATAATCTTGAAGACTTTTAGTTCATAGTGAAAAATTCCTTCTACTTACGTTTATCTCAGTTTTGGAAAACATCACTAAAAGATTTCCAAGTTTCTATCTTCTAGAATTTTATCATTTTTATGAATATCCATGACTTCTCAGTTTTAATCCGTTTCCTGTGAACTATAATTCTCATGGATATCTGTGGCTGTGATACATCTCATGTGCTCATCTGGCATCTGATGTTGTTCTAATTATTGCTCAGGATGCTGGATTTAGAGGGGTCACATCTCCTGATAATGTGCAGCTTGTGTCCAATTGGAAGAAGAGAAGGATAATTGAGACGTAGATATAGTTTAGTGTTCTACCAGATAATGTATGAGCCACCAAAAGCTAAGTGAGGGCAATTACTCATGAGAAAAAGCTTGCAGAAACTCTCAGATCTGGGTTAAGGAAAGATAGCCTGCACAAGTGATAGAAGATGGGCTTCTATCACTGAATGCCCCACAAGCTGGCCAGGAGGACAACTGATGGAGCTGGAGGAGTGGACTGGCAGCAACTCCAAAGTCCTGGCAGATGTCAACGTAGCATTGGGGGCTTGTAGGAAAGATGTCTCTGGAAGATCTATTCTTTGCCCTGCCTCGTGTTTCTTCATCAGCAGAATGGGGTTCTTTGGCCACAGGCATAAGTCCGAAGTTGCCTCAAAAGGAAATATCTACTTTCCTGTTCTCCTTCATGGCAAAGGGCTTTGACTTCTGTTAGGAAGTAAAGAAAAACAAGACTCTGAGTCTTCTTGCAACTGGAAACTCGTTAAGATTTTTAAAGCTCCTAAATTAATGAAGTTTGTTGTTTTTCTCAGAGTTGCTGCTGAGATCTCAAGTTTGAGCAGTAAGAATGCAGAGTTCACCTGCCACTGTCCTTCCCTCTGCAGCAGCTCCTGGTGATGGCGTTCCCGAGAGTAACCTTTCACCATGCGTGGCCTGAAGGGGGCGAGACTGCCTTACAAGGAACACTAGTCTCCACACAGCAGAGTAGATGGGAGGGCTCGGGTCACCATGCCCCATGCCAGCCAGGGCAGATGAGGGTTCATTTCCTGTGTTGACAACAGTGACTTGTCAGTAGAGCAAGAGTAGCCAGTAGTTAAGGTGCAAGCCTAAACTGTGCTGAATTGATGTTTGTAGCATACTGCGTTAGAAGTGACTCTTGTCAGCCCTAGAGCCTTCCCTGGCTCAGTTTGTTTCAGAGATCTGTAACCATCTGGCTTTTTTGAGATATATTCAGTGGCCAAGAGGGTAGGGCAGTTAGCTCCAAAGTGGCAGAATCATCTTCCGAAGTTCCTTGGGGTTAGGGTATTGCTAAGGGATAAGCTGAGTCTACAGAGTCCCCAGAAAGTGACCATCTGTGTGTCCCTTTAGGGTGCCTTCTCCATAGCAGTCTTCATGGGGTGAAAGTGCCAACCACACAGTTACATGGGGAGCCAGTCAGCCGGACAAGAACCTCAAGAGACTAGACATGGTCCAAGCAGAGAGAACCTCAAAGTCCGAATCATGATCTGTGATTAGGGTCCACACATGTTTCCATAAACTAGAACCCAACGCTCTGAAGGTTTTATGTCATGGATTTCTAAATCATGGTGTGTGTGTTTGTATATAACATTCTCACCATGTTCCTCCAGATGAGGCAGCTAACCAACATCCCTAGTGGGCATGACTTCTTCTGCACACCTCCTGTCCTGATGCTAACCAGGAACCCCTGTCCTTGGGCTTGTGTATTAGCCTTCCATGGCTGCTGTAACAGAATACACAGAAGCAGGGCGGGGGGGGGGGCGGCTGGGCTTCAACAACAGAAATTTATTTTCTCATAGTTATTGAGGCTGAAAGTCCAAGATCAAGGTGTTAGCAGTGTTGATTCCATCTGAGACCTCTATCTTGGCTTGTAGATGGCTTTCTTCTTGTTTTGTTTATGGTCTTCCCTTATAAGGACACTAGTCAGATTGGATTAGGGCCTATCCAGATGACCACATTTTATTTAGCTTTCCCTTTTTTAGGCACTAGGGATTGAATCTAGGGGCTCTTAACCACTGATCTATAACCCCAGCCCTTTTTTGTATTTAAAGACAGGGTCTTTTTTTTTTTTTTTTTTTTTTTTTTTTTGAGAGAGAGAGAGAGAGAGAATTTTTTAATATTTATTTTTTAGTTCTCGGCGGACACAACATCTTTGTTGGTATGTGGTGCTGAGGATCGAACCCGGGCCGCACGCATGCCAGGCGAGCGCGCTACCGCTTGAGCCACATCCCCAGCCCCCTAGAGACAGGGTCTTGCTGAGTAGCTTTGAACTAGCAATCCTCCTGTCTCAGCCTCCTGGGCCTCTGGGATTACAGGCATGCGCCACCATGCCCAGCTATTTTAGCTACCTTTTTAAAGACCCTGTCTTCAGCCAGGTACAGTGGCACATGGCTCGAGAGGCTGAGGTAAGAAAATTAGTTCAAAGCCAGGCATAGCAACTTAGCAAGTCTCTAAACAATTTAACAAGACCTTGTCTCTAAATCAAATAGAAAATGGGCTGGGGCTATGGCTAAGGGGTTAAGTTCCCCTCGATTCAATCCCTAGTACAAAAAAAAAAAAAGAAGACGACTCTGTCTTCAAATAAGATCGTATTCTGGAGTAGTGGCGTTAGGACAGCAGCATTAATTTTGAGGATCACAGTACAGCCCATAAAGTAGTGTGAAGATGGCTGTTGTCCCTCACCCTCTTCCATGGAGTTTCTGTGCTAAAGGGCCCTATGAAACAATTGTTCTGGCCCCTTGTATGAGACAAGATCATGTTTGGTTTGCAGGCTTACCTATATTTTCATAAGATGTTTGCCTTAGATTAAATCCCAAATTCAGGCAAAAGAGATGTTTTTCATCTGAGAAGGAGAATGTGGTACCATGATTGTGTTTTTGTGCTTTGAAGAGTAATCTTTGCTTCTGTTCTTTTTATTAAATAAATGTGATACTGTGACAAAAAGTAAGTACACTTTCCTACCTTTCTTTATAATGAGTAAGTCCGCCCTTTATTTTAAAATTCAGCTTGCTGAAATGAATTGTACATGATCATTTGCTGTGCATCCATAAAAACCATAAAATATAAGAAGCAATGTTGTTGGAGTAGCTGTTCTCATTTCCTGGCAGTCATTACATGCTTCCAATACAAAAACATTTTTCTCCTAACTATCCTTTCTGAGCTCAAAAATGGATTTCCCTCCAGCCCTTGTCATTCAATTATCACCTCGGGAAATGCACAGATATAACTGATGATCCCTTTAACACGTCCTGCCGCCGGCACACATCCTTCATCTTTCGTCCCGCTCTCGTCATTAAATGTTACATTGCCAATGTATATTTTATAGGGTGACCCTGACGGATGTCACTTTGATGCTGTGCAGGGATAATAAGATTGCACATATAATGAAAGGCCAATAAATAGAATAGTGTTTACGGGATGGAGAAGGGTGGTTTTAACAGTTTTATGGCTTTTCTTTTTCCTTTCTTCTCTCTCTCGCTGGTAGAATTGTGGGGTTTTTTTTTGTTTGTTTTTTTGTTTTTTTTTTAACAGGAACAAAAAGGCATTAAGAAAGGTGATGTGATGATGGAGCCAATGGCAGTGACATCCCTCTTGCCCTGTCACTGAACTCCAATAAAATGAATTCAGGAAATAATAAAGTGTTCAGATGTGGGAAAAACCTGATGTCAACAAATGAATTCTTGGGGTCTGGGAGGTCTTCTGAGAAAATGAGATTCCTAGGATTGGCTTTATTACGTTTAAAATGTTAACAGTCTTTATTTCAACAAACAGTTTGATAAAACCAAAAATGAAGGCCTCTGTGTGTTCCCTTTGTGAAGTTCTGTTTTGTCTTTTTCTATGTCAGAACTGCCCTGGGTGTCCATGTGAGGGGCTTGGACGACTGCCACTCTTGGTGGGAGACCTTTGTTTCAGCATGGAGTATAGACCATTTCTGCAATAGCCTTGATTGGGATATGTTAAGTAGAAAAAATTCTGTTTATAGCTTGACAAGTGGATTTAATGGAACTGTTTGAAGGGGGTGGCAGCAAGGGTGCAGAGATTTAGGGAACCCACCCAAGTGGCTCCCAAACACCTCTGTGGTTTTGAGCACTATTTGAAGTCAACTATTTTATTTTATTTTATTTTATTTTTTTTTGAGAGAGAGAGAGAGAATTTTAACATTTATTTTTTAGTTTTCGGCAGACACAACATCTTTGTTTGTATGTGGTGCTGAGGATCCCCAGCCCTGAAGTCAACTATTTTAAATAAATGCTCCTAAGCTGGGTACGGTGGCACATGCCTATAATCTCAGTGACTTGGGAGGCTAAATAAAGCAAGAGGATCACAAGTTTGAGGCCAACCCTAGCAATCTATTTATTTATTTATTTATTTATTTATTTACCATCATCGGTTTAAAACAGATGATGGTAAATAAATAAATAAGTATTTAGTGATGTTGGGGATTGAACCCAGGGCTTTGTGCATGCGAGGCAAGCACTTTACCAACTGAGCTATATCCCCAGCCCCCAGTCTCAGCAATTTAGTAAGATCTTAGCAAAGTAAAACATTAAAAGAGCTGGGAATATAGCTCAGTAGTAAATCACCTCTGAGTTCAATTCCCAGTGACAAGTAAGTAGGTGAATGGATGGGTGGGTGGGTAGGTAGGTAGATCTATACTCTGAGCAGGAAGTAATTTGAAAAGAGGCTTTGTGTGTGTGTGTTTGAACTGTGCCTTTTCTAAACTTGGGCGTCACTGCTTTTGGATCTAGGGGCAAGTGAGCTACTGTTTTAGTCAGTTTTTTTTTTTGCTGCTGTGACCAAAAGACTTTGACAGAAACAATTTTAGAAGACGAAAAGTTTTTTGGGGAGCTCATGGCTTTAGAGGTCTCAGTCTATGCCAATTCCATTGCTCTGGGCCAAGGCAATTCAGAACATCATGGCAGAACAGTATGGTGGAGGAAAACAGTTCAGAACATGGCAATAGGAAGCAGAAAGAGAGCGAGAACTCCCTATCAACAGATTGATTAATGCACTGATTAGGTTAAGGCTTTCATAACCCAGTCATTTCACCTCTGAACTTTTTTGCATTGTCACACACGAGTTTTTTGGGGGCGGGGAGACACCACATGTCTAAGCCATAACAGATACTCACTCATTGGCACACCTCTGGAGCATAAGTTACCTGGAGCCAAAAGGAGGCCAGAGCATTCTCCTGTCACATGATCTGCTAGCTGGCTTGAGGTGAGCTGAGTAGGTTGTGGGGCTGCTCTTGGTGGTGGCTTCTGGAGTTTGCTTGACTGTCCACACTCAATGCCCATAGAGTTTTTTCTTGATATGGAGAGCCCAGGCTTGTGCATAATTTTTATCCTGCCCAGTGTATACCAAATGTGCTTCTAATCTTGGTACCCTCAAAGTTGATTTAAGCAGGTACAGTTCTGTAATTTTTAAGTGCTATAGTGGAGGACTTTACCCAGCAGTGGGAAGGCTGGCAGCCTGCTGTCACAGTCGGGGACACACAGCGAATGGACTTTTGTGCTTTTTAGCTGCAACTGTTGAAGGCCCAGGTAAGAGATTTAAGACGCTATTGTGTTGAACTCTGGCTTGAAGAAAATCAGGATGTCCCTTTCCCCTTGGCACTTCAAAATGTTATGGTTAACCTTTTACAGGAAGTAGCACAGCAGAGTGGTCAAGAGCATACAAACTCTGGGACCAGAGCCCAGGGCTGCCACTTGAAACAGTATGAGCTCAGCCATGTGACTTTCATCTCTCTGTGCATTGGTTGCCTCATTCATTGTAAAGCAGGAGTTTATCTATTAGGTGTCTCTGAAGACTAAGCATATTGACATGGAAAGTACATACTTATAGTGCTTAGCTTTTATCATTGTAGATTTTATAGCCCAGTAAAATGTGGTTTGCTTACTTGTTTGCAAATAAAGGTACTGGGTGAAGATGGTGCTGGCAGAGGGTTCCCAATCCCACCAGCCCACACTCACAACCCGTGATTCCACACCTTCAGAACACTGCTTCCAAGCACTTTGGCATGGATTACATTTTCACTGGCCCATGAGAAATAAACAAAAAGTAGTGTTTTTTTTTTTTTTTTTTTTTTTTTTTGGTAACACTTCATATAGTCAAATTAAAAAGCTCTTATTTGGAGATTAAGTCTATTTTCTTCTGCTTTTTTGGAGACATAGAATGATATTTCTTTTATGAAATAATATGAGATCAGGAATCTGTTCCTCCCTTCCACCTACTCTGTTGCCCAGGCCCCCCAGGGCTGGGGCTTCAGGCTCATACCATCACAGCCTGCTAGAAAGCAGTCATTCCTACTTGGCAAGGTAAGTTGGCAATTCTATGTCCATTTCTCAAATTTGTCCTTTTAGAGTTAATTTCAGGTGAATTTTGATCCTCAGGAAATACTCTTTCCATCAAATGTTTACTTATTGTCCTAGAACTGTGAGGACTCACAGGTGAAATAGATACTGACTATGGGAAGTTTGACAGCTCATTCATGGTTATGGCCCAGAGGAAAGCCTGTATATACCCAGTCAGAGACAAGAGTGACAAGTATAGGGAGAAGCATGTCACCATGATCACCTCCAGTGGTTGCGGGAGGGGTGGTTATCTGCTGTTGTCTGCTGGGAGTTGAGCCTAGGTCTTGAGGAGATGGGGTGACTGGGCTGCAGTCTGCCAGCAGAAGGAAAGTGCTGTTATTAACTGGTCCAGGTGTTTGCCATAAGCCAAAGGCCTGGAAAGGTAGGGAATTCATTACCAGGGTCTTCTTCGAACAGAGGAAAGGGTCTGGAAGAAGTGGGGAAGCAATTGGGCATTTTGTTTATTAGGACCCAAGAAGGCTTCAGTGATTTGGAGAGGAAATGAAGGGTAAGACCTGGCCTTGGGAAGACTGAGCTCTGCAGGAGGGTCAGGCCAGCCCAGGGGACGGCTGTAGGTAGGACCTTAAGTCTGCCTGGAGGTGTGAGGCCAGAAGTAGGATGGTGTCCAAGACGAGAGAACTTAGGAAATCTCATTGAAGTTTTGGTTAAAATTATAAGGTGGGTTGTTTCAGTTCCTTTGCATTGTATAAATGTAGTGGTAATGATTGCAGAAACAACACAAAACAAAAACCTGCCCTAACTAGGTTTTGTTTGGTTGCTGGAGTGAGTGAGGGAGAGTTCTTCAAAAGGGCACCTGCAGGGCTAGAGTTGTGGCTCAGGGGTAGAGCGCTTGCCTAGCACATGTGAGGCACTGGGTTTGATCCTAGCACCACATAAAATGTCAATCAATACATAATGGGCAGGGCACAGTTAAGTGGCAGAGCACTTGCCTAGCAAGTGTGAATTACTGGGTTCAATCTGGAGCACCACATAAAAATAAACATATAAAATGACACTCTGTCCTTCTACAACTACAAAAAATATTCAGTAAATAAAATAAAATTGTGTCTATCTACCAAAAAAAAAAAAAAAAAGCACCTGGTTCAGGAACATCTCTGTGGGCACCCTAGCTTGGTCTTGTCTATAACATGTCAAACACAAGAAACTTTCTCTCCCTTCTCTTTGCCTGCCCCCAGAAGGCTGTGAGGAGGGTCTGCCTGGCCTGGAAGCAGGCTACCTCACCAATATTGGGCTGCCTGTTCAACAGTGTTATATCAGTGGCCCTTCCTGTCTCTTGGAGGCAGGAGGCTTTGATTCTAGAGTGCCACTTCTCTGTGTGTGCCTTCAAGCAGATCATCATTCTCCCAAATGCACTTGGAGACCACAGAGGTGGTATTTAACTATTAGCAGCAGAGCCACTGACAGTATTGGGCTCTTTAGGGATTAGGGGATTCGATTCAGTTGGTTAACAAAAGAAGGAGCCCAGGAGAACTCTGCTTTAATTACTAGAGTTGTTACTGGAAGACAACCGGTTGCATGCGGGAAAAAGATCTATAAAAGGTGGCTGCTCCAGGCCATAGCTGCTGGTTCCACCCCATACCCAGCTTTTCTCACCTCAGATGTGAACAGTTGTCAGACCCAGCCCTTGAATGGGTCAGGGAGTGGAAGGAAAGAATGACTTGCCTAAAACTCTTGCCAGGAACTATTACTGGCTTGCTTCACTACATTCAAATTAGTAGTTTTTACCAAGAAACAAAGCAGCTAAAATTCCCAGGCATAGATGGTTGTGGAGAGCAGAGGAGCACTGTGATTGGAGCAGCTCACACAGAGGAGAGTGTTTTGTGCACCTTTCCCGGAGCCAGCTCATTTCTTTGTGGTCTGGGTCTGAGGCTAGGAAGAGTTCTGCACCCTGTTTTCTCCTGCCTCCCCTCCTTGCTTAGTTTGGGGCCTTGCTTTGTAATCACTGTGTAGTAACTTTGTAGTCACTGCCTGCTGGAACATCTCCCTGAAAAACACAGCTGGAAACAGTGGTGGACTACCACTCCATTCATATGCAGTGGGGCCACTTGGCACCCAGGGGGCATTGGCATCAATCAATAGGGTTTTAGCACAGGAGCAGCACTTGGGTTCTAACTAGTTGCACGTGAGTGCTGAGATTTAAGGTGCTGCATTTAGCTGCTCTTTCTACATATTCACATTAAAGTACTTAATTTAGGGGCTGGGGATGTGGCTCAAGTGGTAGCACGCTCGCCTGGCATGCGTGCGGCCCGGGTTCGATCCTCAGCACCACATACCAACAAAGATGTTGTGTCCGCCAAAAACTGAAAAATAAATATTAAAAATTCTCTCTCTCTCTCTCTCTCTCTCTCTCTCTCTCTCTCTCTCTCTCTCTCTCTCTCTCCTCTCTCACTCTCTCTTTAAAAAAAAAATAAAGTACTTAATTTAGCATAGGAACACATGACCACATCTTAAGGAATTAAGATAACTTCTTCCAATGCGTATTTTCCAACCTGTGCCAAGGAGTATATTAATGTGAATGTGTGCAAAGGTGTGCATTCATCAGCCTTGCCCTTCAGTAGGTCCTGTCCCATCACAGAATCAGTCTGCACAGCTGGCAAGGGCAGGTGGGCTTGAGGAACCTGTGCAATAGCATTATGAAAAAGCTATGTTCATGATCCTGTTACAGCAGCCTTCAGGCCTGTCCCTCCCTCTCTTGTCCTGTCCTTTCGCATGGGTGGTGCTTGGCCAGAAAAGGTGGGTGCCCTTTGGTAGTGAAGAAATGGGCTGCAGTTGTGTCTCAGCATGAAGGTGCAGGAACCTGGAAGGAGACAGGATGAGGGCTTCCTGTTGAGCTATGAGCCAGCAGCAGCAGCCGCAGTTGTGGTGGTGGTGGTGGTGGTCCTCGTCGTCGTCCTCCTCCTCCTCCTCTTCCTCCTCCTCGTTGTCACAGAGCCATGTTGTGAGAATGGAGCGTGAAGAACAAGGCCGTGAACACTGAACTGAAAGGAGAGTGTGTGTGCAGTGTGATTCCCCCATTGGCCTGTAAGAGGAGACCTCACTTAGATGGCGGGCTGTAAACACCTAGGACTCTGCTGGGGTCCCAGGCCCCGCCTCCACCACTCCTGGGTTCTTCCTCTGGGAATTTCCATACTTCTCTGCATGGTGTGGTAATAGTGATGTGTTGTTATACTATTACCAAAAAAGAAATTTAGGCTTGGGCTGGGGTATAATATTGTTCGGTGATAGAGAACTTGTCTAGTATGCACAAGACCCTGGGTTCTTTCCCCCATCTCCACAAAAGAAAATTTAGACTCAAGTCTCATCAGCCTTGCCAAAGGGTCTTGTCTGAGGAGTTAGTGCTGAACCTAAGGCACAAGACAGCCAGGGGCCAGGGAAGCTCTTTTTCCCTGAGCCTGTTGCTGGGGACAGGAGCTCTTCGCCTTTGATACTTGGGATACTTCTAGTGCCTCCTGGGTAGTCTGTTCTACAATCTTCCTTACTCACAGTCCCTTCAGAGAGAGAAGACATATATCTTATTTTTAAAAGCAATTGTTTTTTAATTGGGCAGAACAATCTATAGGTTTTCTTAGCTTTGCAGTGCCTGAGGGAGATTAAATAGCAATTGCATTTGTGGGCAGTGTGGCTTACCAAGTGCAGGCAGGTAAACTGACCTGCTTAAGAGAAGAGAAGGACACCGGTGGGGCCTATACCTGTAGCAGGGATGGCAGCTCCTACTCAGCCTCCATGCTTGTCTTGCCAGGTGCACACTTGTCTTGCCACTGGAATGTACTGCCAGCCTGTCGCTTACCCAAGGTCAGGCTGTACCAGGTTGAGCCATATCAATAGACTTGTGCCTGAAACAGGTATAGGTTGCCTCTGAAAGATGCGCAGCCCTGGTCCCTGCTGCTGCAGCCCAGATTGCCCAGGCAGCCAAGGGAGCACTGTCATTTGAATGCTTTGGTGGGTGACCTTGGTAGACTTGCAGCCTGGCCCAGAAGGGCACAGCAAGAGGTGGGAGGAGGAGGCAGCCTGTGGATTACTGGAGCAGTTGCCCTTGAGCTACCCCCACTGGCCTGGAGTCAGCCCTCAGCCTGACTGTGTCCCGCGAGTTCGATAGCTCTTTCTGCTTCTCTCCTCAAGCCCTGGCCTGCCCAGAAGGTGCTGCCTCCGTTAGCCTTCGATTCTTCTTCTCCTTCTGTGTGGCGGCACTCCCTTCATTTTTCTTTTTATGGAAAGATCATAGGAACCTAATGGCACTTATTTCCCTAACCTCCTTGTGGGTTCTGGGAAGACCTTTGCCAGTGGCCTTTCACATATGATCTGTAGGGACAATCCACTTTCCCACCAAGGAGCTGGAAAGGAAGAAGGCACTAAACATAGGCCAGTGGGGTTCAAGCCCTTCTCTTGGCAGAGTGGCTCTACAGTGCCTGTGGGCAGGGTGCTGTGCCCCAGGCTTCTCTTTTCCCCCAGGTGTTCTGCCAGTTCAGTTCATTGTGCTGCGTGCACTTGGTACGGAGGTGTCAGATGTGTTGGCTGCGAGTGCTTGTTGTGCAATGAGGTGAGAGTGTCTGGAACAAAATGATCATTATAGGCCACTGGTGTCGAGGACGATGTTCAGACCTCAGTGTTTGCTTGTAAGCAAAAGCAGGGCTAATTTGCAAGGCTGCCTTTGTGGAGCTGCCTTTTGATCAATGATTGCCTGTGTTAATGTTTCAGTAAGCTATTGATTTCTGCAACAGCTTTTGTTCCCTGAATTTATGTGCAGCGGGTCTCTGCAGCACACACTATGCATGTTTGATTAAAGTTCAATTGACTTCATTCCTGGTGAGGCCGTGAGCTGCTTCACTCCCTATTTGGAGAACCCAAGCTTTCCGACATGTTCTTTTGTTTGTGCTCAAGACCTAGCCACCCATGCAGTCACCAATATGCTATTTCTAATCCTCCCAGATTCGCTCCATTCCAGTGTTTAATCCCTTGGTAGACATTACAGTGGCTGAGAGGCTGCTAATAAAACCTGGCCTGGATTTGTTGTTTTATCAACCTTGTTGACACATAATTGATAAAGTGCCATATATGGTGTGTTTACATTAAAAATGCACCCATTTTAAGTGCACAGTTCAGTAAATTTTTACAACTGTATCCATTGTTATACCCCCATCAATTTATAGACTATTTTGTCACCCTATAAGTGTTTTTTCTTGGGTCCCTTGCCAGCACTTTCTTATCCCCCTCCCTCTAGGCTCTAGGCAACCAACCACTGATTTGCTTTTCATGGTCTTTATCTAGAGTGGAATCCTGTAGCAAGCCCCCTTTTTTGTCTGGCTGCTTTCATTTAGCAGGGTGTTTTTGAAATCATCTCTGTTAGCAGCAGTGTTCCTTTTTAATCACCACATAGTATTCTAGTGAGTGGCTGTGCCATAATCCAGGCCTCCATTCTCCTGTCAGCAGGCATTTATGTGGTTTCCAGTTTGGAACTGTTTTAGAAATAAACTGTCTGAAGATATGTGTAAAGGTCTTTGTGTGAGCATGTTTTTATATCTTTTGGGCAAATGGGTAGGAGTGGAATTGCTGGGTCACATGATGGGCATTTGCTTAACTTTGTAGGAACTGCCAGAAGTGGTTTGACCATGTCATGTTCCCACCAACAGTGTACGCAAGTTCTTCCCAAATGTAAAGTTGATATTCTTTCTTCTTCTCATCACTGGTGATTTCAGACCTGTGGAAGAGGGTCCTTCTTGCCTGGTCATTTTGATCCTTGGCACTCAGATGTTGACGTCTGTTCTGCATCCTGATTTTTGTTTAAGAGCTTTTGCTTACATGTTGACAAGAAGCTGCAATTCATTCCAGTGTTGTGTTTCTTCTTTCTGGGTCGGGGTGGCCTCACCTGTGAGTGGGACATGGTACAGAAGTACAGGTGGCAAGTGCTGAGCTGGCTCCAAGCTGGGTTTCTTAGAACCTTCTTTTCTGCCTGGTGTCTGTCGCTGGGCCAGTTTCTTAGCCTTACTGAACGCTGCCTTCTTTTTTAATATGCAGGTTGTGCTGTCTTTTAAAATCACTCAAGACTCTTTCAGAACACTCACATTTGAGAAGTAGAGGCGATCACTTGTATCAGTTGTGAGATGCAGTATTTAGTCCAGGCAAGTTGCTGCTTTTCCAGCCTTCAGGGAGCACTCAGAGGCTTGGCCACCCCAGCCAGCACCTGCCTACCTGGGTTTTTGCCTCCCGTTTTACTCTCTTCCTCTTCTTAAAGCTTTCCATTTCCTCCTTGCATCCCTGGCTTCTGTCATTTGCTGGACTCTTACGTGATCGAGCTAAAGGAGGAGATGGAAGGAACCACTCAGGGTTTTTCTCACGACTCTTTCCAGCTGTGGAATCAGCTGATCTATTGGACCAGCTGCCCACTTGGACTAATGAAGTGTGCCACTCTCACACAGTGTTTGAAGGGTGATTGTGACCTGCCTGGACTTCTGTTTCATTTTTTCTCATAGGAAAACCAGAGTCAGGTCAGTTTTCTGTCAACAGAGATCCCTTAATCTCCTAGCAACACCAAGGGATTGTTGGAGATAAATGCATTTCCAAGTCTTAGAGAGCAAATGACAGGAGCCAGGAGGTTCACAGATCACCATCTTCTGGGGTCACGGCAATTGGAACCAGCATTTGTCCAGTAACATGTAGTGGAGACACAAGTCAGGAACCTCAGGGGCAGCTTCTCCAGTTCCCTTACTGTTAAGACTAAAGCATGGGGCACATGTGCACAAGTGTGATTGTCCTTGATGGCTTGGTCCCTGGCCTCCCTGATCTGGGGTAGTGTACCATTGGGTAGGTATTGGCAGTCCCTAGCATTTTGCTTAGAGTTAAGTGCTCTGAGGGTTGGAACACACTCATAATTCCAAGAGATACAGGCTCTATAGAGGCTTAAACAGCTGTGGTCCATTAAGAAAATGTGCGGGCATAAAACCCAGCTTTGGGGAGGAAGTGCTCAGCATATACTGATTACCTGCCTTGCAGAAGCCATTCCCTGCCTAAAATCTGCCCACTGCTCTTGGATTGTGTTCGAAGACCACTCTGGGGTATTGAGTGAAACCTAGTCTGATTGAGTACTCTGTAGATCCCAGGAGTTTGTGTGTGGTCTTCACTCTTCGCTGTTGGGTTTGCCACTTCGTCTTTAGTCTTGGTCTTTCCAACGTGTGTCTTTGCAGGTAGACCGTGGCTCACTGGAGATCGGGAGCTTTGCCTTCTCTTTTTTCTCAGCGCCTTGCTCATGGGATGCAGGCATTAGGGAGGTGCTGGGGGCTTTGGCCCAGGTTCCTACTTTCCTATTATCTGGGAGTCTGCCAAGTTAACCAAATTTCTACAACTTTAATTTAATGGGAGATGAGCATGTGATATAGGCTTATTCACTGCCATTCTTTTTTTAAGTTCCAGGTAAAGAGACTATCTTGGGATGTTTGTTTTCTAAAATTGATCTTTAGTCAGCCAGGGCTGGCTGGCTCCATGCGCCATTTGTGTGTGTGTGAGTCAGGTACCTGCAGAACTTCCGAAGGAGTGGGGCTGCCACAAGTCCCCCCCCCCTTTTTTTTCAAAAAAGTTGGATTAGCTTTGTTTCAAAGTGACACTTTGCTTCCCTTTCTGTTGGGCCTTAGACGGAAAGCTCTTTTTTACCACAAAAGCTGACTTTGCAGAAGGTGACATTTTATCTCTGCATCAGCACCACTGGATTTGTCCTCTGTCCTCCTTTGTTGAGCCCCAGTTCTGGCCTTCAGGACTTTGTGCCAGCTTGCCCAGTTGTGAGCCTGCAGATGGTGGAGGGAGGTTGAAGAGCAGCCTCCCTGGTTTTGGGGGTCTCTCTTCTTCCTGACCATCTACTTGGCCTGCATTCCAGCTGACGTGCTGTTTTCTTTGGTTGGTTGGTTGGTTCTAACCAGCCAGGCATTTCCTCACACACTTGCCTGTGTGGTTCCACTGAAATGCTGCACAGAAAACATCTCCATGTGTACACACCCAGACACACACCCACTCATGCGCACACACACGTGAACACGGGTAGGAGCCTTCTTCCCTTTTTGTCTCTCATTATTATTTGTCTGCAGTACGTAGAACTGTGGTGGCGTCTGGCCCGTAGTTGATACCCAGCAGACACTTCCAGAGTGGGTGTTCTGCAAGACTGGAACTTGTGCTCTGCTGGGCTGAGGAAGACAATCCCCGTCAGTGCAGCCTTTGGGCCGTTTGGTAGCTGTGTTCCCAGAGCATACCAGGTCCTCCTCCCAGCTCCAGGGGCAGACTGGTCTTCATTCTTGTCTCCAGGAGAGCCATTGCCATCCTGTCTCTGCACTGAGCAGAGAAAGGTCACCCTCTGCACGCTACCCTCACAGCAGGCCTTTCTTTCCTGCAGGGGGAGCTGATCACCTTCTACTACTACTGGAAGAAAACCCCTGAAGCAGCCAGCTCCCGAGCCCATCGTCGGCACCGTAGGCAGGCTGTGTTCAGGAGGATCAAGACTCGCACTGCATCCACCCCAGTCAACACACCCTCCAGACCCCCGTCCAGTGAATTCTGTAAGTGGATAGTGAGAGACTGTTCACATGCGCATTCAGCTCTGCACCCGCAGGAGTTGACAGCCTAGGCAGCCGTGGGAGGCATGTGCTTGAGTGTGTGTGCAGCCCTTGCTGATGTGACAGTGAGGCTTTGCCTTCTCTCTTCTAAAGCTAGGATGTAGCAGCAGTACCTTGCAGTTATGTCCCTGTCCAGGACACCTGTGCAAGGGGTCACCATGTTGTACATGTTGACAGCCAAAAATTCTCTAGTAGGATTGGTGTGGGCTCAGTGGGACAGAATGCCTTAGAATGTCCCATTGTGCCAGGGAACGCATTGTGTGCATGTTTAGATTTCACCAGTATGGACACCAGTGCCTGCCACACCAGGATTCAGGTGTGACATCAGCCCTCAAAAACCTGGCAGGGCAGGCCCTTGAGTACCACCCCTCACATGCAAGTCTTGGTTCCGGTGATTGACCCTGAGGAATTCAAAGTGATCCTTCATGAATGCTGTCTCACCTCAGCCTGTGGAGCCACTCTGACTGGTAGCCCAGAGCCCAGGGCTGGACAGAGGTTCCAGGGTGGTCCCAGGCTTGGTGGAGCATGATGGCATCTCCCTTCTCCCCACATACGCCTGCCTTGCTCAGTGGACCTAAGCTCAGCCAGTGAGGATGACTTCGACAGTGAGGACAGTGAACAGGAGCTGAAGGGATACGCCTGCCGCCACTGCTTCACCACCAGTAAGTGGCCTCATTGTGCCCCTGGGGCAGGGGATGGGCTCCTTCCCTGGGCCGGGCCAGGCCAGACTCACGGGTTCTGAATGTTTCATGCATCAGATTGGAAACCTGCCAGAGGAAGTGATTGATGTGATGTCTGTATTGTACTTGAGAAACTTGAAACTCTTATTTGACTTTGCCTGTATTTTTAGCAGTCATTGTGGAGTTCTGTACTGAATGGTGGGTAGGAAGGACTGGTCCCGGGGGTGCATGATGGGGGCTCTGGCTCCTGGTAACTTGAGGCTACCTCCTCCTGGGTGCCCCAGAAACCAGGTGCAGAGGATGCCCCAGAACATGGATTCTCTGAGTAACAGTCCTGTGTTGTGTGGCTCTGGTGGCACCATGGGTGAGGTAGTTTGCAGGATTGTCACCCCTAACCCGCTTCCCTCACAGCATCCAAAGATTGGCACCACGGGGGCCGGGAGAACATCCTGCTCTGCACTGAGTGCCGCATCCACTTCAAGAAGTACGGTGAGTTACCACCCATTGAGAAGCCCGTGGACCCCCCACCATTCATGTTCAAACCCGTCAAGGAGGAGGACGATGGGCTCAGCGGGAAGCATAGCATGAGGACGCGGCGGAGTCGGGGCTCGGTGAGTCTCCTTCACCTGTGTCTCCAGTGCCAAGGGCGCTGTGGGCTTATCCCCTTGTGAGAGCAAATGTAGTTCTATTTTAGGTAGAGAAACAGACCCATTGTGGTAATGCCTGTGCTGAAGGCAGTAGGTTTGCCTGTGGAGTAGGAAGAGCTCTCTGTCCTCTTGCTGGGGCTTTGGGGGACTCATCCTGAGCTTAGCTCTACAGAGAGCTCTTTGGTCTTGGTTTGTGCCTCAGTGCCAGCTGTCCAAGTACCTCAGAACTTCACTGGCCCATGGTCCAGTCACTTCCAGTGTGACATAGCTCTGCTATTTTAAACTTTTTTTTTTTTTGGTGGTGCTGGGGATTGAACCCAGGGCCTTGTGCATGTGAGGCAAGTACTCTACCAACTGAGCTACATCCCCAAGCCTATTTTAAACTTTTGAAAAACCTTTCCTCTCCCCTCCCATCTTCTCCCTTCTCCTTTTTAAAGCTAAATGTTTGATCCAGTTTTGGAAACTTCTGCTATATTTTCCTACTCTGGTATATTTACCTACTGCATAGGCCCTTTCATAAAGAAGCTTTGTTTCCTGGGTTAGAAATGTGGTTGGGGCTGTGGGAGAGAGGGTGTTTTGGCTTAGGACTAAGGATATCAAAGGGTCTTTCCCTCTAGCACTGGCCTCCCCAGGCACCCTTTTGGCGTGTGGGATTGTCCACCCTCTTCTGTCAAGAGCAGTCAGCTTGGCTGCTACGCACCCAGAAGGGAGCAGGCGAACACCCTAATCCCTGCTGAACCCTCCTGGCTTTACGGGAACATGCTGCAGTGCTCAGCAGGCATAGGAGCTGAGCTGCAGTATGACAGTTCATCTCTTTGGGTCACTTTCCAGCCTGTCAGATTAACTCCACAAGTACATGATTTGCCTTTGGTTTGTTTGGGAGAGTGGGCAGTTACTTGGAATAAATGGAAAGGTGAGGTGCTGTAAAGATGACCTTGTGTGTCAAAGTAGATGGCCCAGCATTTATTTCTAGCACAAGGAGTTCAGGAGAGCCCCTGGGATGCTTTGGGTTTGAGAATGACTCTCCTTTCAATTTTGTGTGAACCCACCCACTCACACCTCCTGCTTCCTCAGCTCCACACTGACTGTGCAGTGGAGGGACAGGAGGGCTGCCTGTCATATGCCAGGGGCAAGAGTTTGCTGTGAGGCCTGCTTGTCAGGCTCCTGCCTGTGGCAGGAGTATCCAGAGGCCTGGGTATCCCAGCCTCACTGGCCTCTGTCTTGGGAGGACAGATGTCTACACTACGCAGTGGTCGGAAGAAGCAGCCAGCCAGCCCTGATGGTCGTGCCTCGCCCATCAATGAAGACATTCGCTCCAGTGGCCGGAACTCTCCCAGCGCTGCCAGCACCTCCAGCAATGACAGCAAAGCAGAAACAGTGAAGAAGTCAGCCAAGGTCAGGAGCTGGGAGTAGAAGGGGAACTACGTAGTCCCTCCCTTCCATTGAAATGGGACTGCTGGAGCTTGCGTTCGGCTTCCTCAGACCTGGGGCTGCAGCTCATGTGTGGAGCCTCTGGGCACTAGTACTGCCCTAGCCTACAGGCTGCACACAAAGGCCCGGGGACTGGAGGAAGGGGATGTCCCACTCAGTTCCCAGCATCAACCTTTGGAGTCATCTCTGCCTCAAGCTCCCCAAGGCCTCAGGCAGAGGATGCTGAGTTGTTGGGAAGGCTCCCTGCCCCTAGAGCCTAGTATTCCCATCCCTAGATATTTATTCCCTCCTGGTCCTAAGCTGCCCCTTCCAGAGCTTTCTTGCTTCTGGAGACAGAACCCAAAATGAGGGAACAAAGTTTTCGCAAACTGGTCATTTCCATACTGAGGCCAGTGGGACGTTCTCCCTTGGCCTGACTGCCCCTCATGGGCCTTCTGCTGCAGAAGGTAAAGGAAGAAGCATCGTCCCCTCTGAAGAGTGCCAAGCGCCAGCGGGAAAAGGTGGCCTCTGACACGGAGGAGGCCGAGAGGACCAGCTCCAAGAAGACAAAAACACAGGTGAGGTTGGCAGCCAGGCCTTGCTAATTCTAGCTTGCAGCCGAAGTTCTGTAGAAGCTCTAGCCCAGGCTTTCCAGGTGGAGAGGCAGTGCCTTCTGGGGAGGGGGCTAGTGCTAGAATGGCCCTTGACACTGGCCCAGCCAGGACGGGACTGCCCTGAGGCCAAGCTTGCTGCTGTTTATCATATGCCAGGCTGTGTGCCAGGTGCTACTGTGTGGGGCAGAGAGCTCTGCCTTCCCAGTGTCTCCATCCCTCCCTTTTTTCACTCTAGGAGATCAGCCGGCCTAATTCGCCCTCTGAGGGTGAAGGAGAGAGTTCAGACAGCCGCAGCGTCAATGATGAGGGCAGCAGTGACCCCAAAGACATCGACCAGGACAATCGCAGCACGTCCCCCAGCATCCCCAGCCCTCAGGACAATGAGAGTGACTCGGACTCATCAGCCCAGCAGCAGATGCTGCAGGCTCAGCCTCCAGCCTTGCAGGCGCCTGGTGGAGCCACCCCCACAGCCCCTCCAGGAGCACCCCAGCTTCCTGCCCCAGGACCCACACCCTCTGCCACTGCGCTTCCTCCACAGGGCTCCCCTGCAGCCTCGCAGCCTCCTAACCAGCCACAGGCTCCAGCAGCACCTGTGGCCCATGCCCACATCCAGCAGGCGCCTTCCCTGCACCCGCCACGGCTGCCCTCACCACATCCCACACTGCAGCCTTTGACGGGGCCGGCCGGCCAGGCCTCTGCACCACCTCATACCCAGCCCCCCCTGCACAGTCAGGGTCCGCCTGGCCCTCACAGCCTGCAGGCTGGATCCCTGTTACAGCACCCAGGCCCTCCTCAGCCCTTTGGCCTCCCTCCTCAGGCCTCCCAAGGACAAACGCCTCTGGGGACCTCCCCAGCAGCAGCTCACCCTCACACCACCCTGCAGCTCCCAGCCTCTCAGTCAGCACTGCAACCTCAGCAGCCCCCAAGGGAACAGCCTCTGCCACCAGCACCCTTGGCCATGCCTCACATCAAGCCCCCACCTACCACACCCATCCCCCAGCTTCCAGCCCCACAGGCCCACAAGCACCCACCTCACCTCTCAGGGCCCTCACCCTTCTCTTTGAATGCCAACCTGCCACCACCGCCGGCTCTGAAGCCCCTCAGCTCCCTGTCCACACACCACCCACCCTCAGCCCACCCCCCACCCTTGCAGCTCATGCCTCAGAGCCAGCCCTTGCCCTCTTCTCCTGCCCAGCCCCCTGGGCTGACCCAGAGCCAGAGCTTGCCCCCTCCTGCTGCTGCTCACCCCCCTGCCAGCCTCCACCAGGTGGCCACCCAGCCCCCCTTTGTTCAGCACCCCTTTGTCCCTGGTGGCCCTCCTCCCATTACCCCACCTACCTGCCCCCCCACCTCAACCCCACCTGCAGGACCTAGTACGTCCACCCAGCCACCCTGCCCTGCTACAGTTTCTTCAGGAGGCAGTGTGCCAGGAGGGGCGCCCTGCTCACTTCCCACTGTCCAGATCAAAGAGGAGGCTCTCGACGATGCTGAGGAGCCTGAGAGCCCCCCTCCTCCCCCAAGAAGTCCGTCCCCTGAGCCCACTGTGGTGGACACCCCCAGCCATGCCAGCCAGTCTGCCAGGTATTGGTTCCCAGGAACCAGGGTGTGAGTGGGCCCAGCCAAGCATCTGGAGGGACTTTGCAAAGGCCCCCCACACGGGGAGAGATCTTGACAATCCCCTGACTAAAGATGTGGTCTCTCGTAGGTTCTACAAACACCTGGACCGAGGTTACAATTCATGTGCGCGGACAGACTTGTACTTCATGCCCCTGGCTGGGTCCAAACTGGCCAAGAAGAGGGAGGAGGCCATCGAGAAGGCCAAGAGGGAGGCTGAACAGAAAGCCCGGGAGGAGCGTGAGCGGGAGAAGGAGAAAGAGAAGGAGCGAGAGCGCGAGCGCGAGCGGGAACGGGAGGCAGAGCGAGCTGCTGTGAGTGCCAGAGGGCTGGGTGGGCGGGGAGGGCCCAATGGGTGGCTGTGCCATGGCCGCTGTGCCCTGGCAGCCTGGCTGTATGCAGTGCTGCCTGGTGTGTTCTCCTGCAGCTGGAGGGACAAGTGCTATTAGCAGCGTCCCTAGTTCTGGTGATGTGGCCTGTCCTGGAGCCCCTCAGGTAGCCCAGCACTTGCAGGCCAGGCTGACTCAGCAGTGACTTGGTGTCCGCCTGCCAGGGCTCTACAGGAGATGCCCCATCTGACCCTGCAGCTTGCCGCCCAAACAACGTGGCTCCACCCCTTATTGCCCTCTTTTCTTCAGCAGAAGGCACCCAGCTCAGCACATGAAGGCCGCCTTGGCGACCCCCAGCTCAGCGGTCCTGGCCACATGCGGCCCTCCTTTGAACCACCACCGACTACCATAGCTGCCGTACCCCCATACATTGGTCCCGACACACCTGCTCTCCGGACACTGAGCGAGTATGCTCGCCCCCACGTGATGTCACCCACCAACCGCAACCACCCCTTCTACATGCCCCTCAATCCTACTGACCCGCTGCTGGCCTACCACATGCCCGGCCTCTACAATGTGGACCCCACCATCCGGGAGCGCGAGCTCCGGGAGCGGGAAATCCGGGAGCGCGAGATCCGGGAGCGCGAGTTGCGTGAGAGAATGAAGCCAGGCTTTGAGGTGAAGCCCCCAGAGCTGGACCCCCTGCACCCCGCCACCAACCCCATGGAGCACTTCGCCCGGCACAGTGCCCTCACCATCCCACCTGCTGCCGGTCCCCACCCTTTTGCCTCTTTCCATCCCGGCCTGAACCCGTTGGAGCGGGAGAGACTGGCCCTAGCAGGCCCCCAGCTGCGGCCCGAGATGAGCTACCCTGACAGACTGGCAGCCGAGCGCATCCATGCTGAGCGCATGGCATCACTGACCAGCGACCCCCTGGCACGACTTCAGATGTTCAACGTGACTCCACACCATCACCAGCACTCACACATCCACTCCCACCTCCACCTCCACCAGCAGGACCCCCTCCACCAAGGTGGGTTCCCCTGCCGGGGCATGGGGAGGGCCTAGGGTCTCAGCAAAGAAGGGAGTCATTGTCTAGGAGCAGAGTGTTCTCTGAGTGAGGCCATGATTCCTGGAGGATCCCGACTTCCCAGCATCCACCTAGGAGTTTGGCTGAGCTCAGCCCCTCCCTTGGCTCTCCAGAGCTGCTCCATACCCAGGCCTTCTGTTGCGGCCTCCTGGGGAAAGTCTGGGTTCTTGGCCCCTTTGCCTGGGATGGAGGGAAGCTGTCTGGGTTCCCTGAGCACTTGCTGGCAAGCAGAACATTCCCATGGGACCTGGCTTCTGCTGTCTTTGAGCAGGTCAGTGTTGGGTACAAAGTAAGTCTAGGAGAGGGAAAGAGTGCTGGGGGCACTGCTTCTGGAAAGGCCACTCTGGACCCCCTGCACCCCGCCCCAACCCCATGGAGCACTTCGCCCAGCACAGTGCCGGTCCCCACCCTTTTGCCTCTTTCCACCTGGAAGAGGCTGGCCTGGAGCAGTGGTGGCTTAGAGCAGTCTTGAAGGCAGGTAGAAGAGGGAAGTTGCTGCCGAGAGCACGAGGGTGAGTGCCAGCTGCCAGGGAACCCAGGCAGGAGGAACAACCTTGCTGGGTGTTGCAGAGGGGTCTGGTCAGGAGACTGCCTTTAAGGGAGTAAGGGAGCCATGGCGTGCGCTTCCGGCAGAGGAGATGGAGCAGTGCTGTGTCCAACCACACCCCATCTGCAGGTGGGACAGGAGTGACTTGCTGTAGCCCTAACAGGCTCACAGGGGAGGCTCCAGACCAGTGGGCTCTGTAGGTCCTGGGTCTTGAATAGAACATGTGGTGTTGCTGGAAGGGTGCTGGGGAGCAGGGGAGGAAACGTATGCTTGAATGGCTGGCCTGTCCCTGCTCTCCTCCTCTCTGGAGCTCACCCTCAAGATGGTGGGGCAATCCCTTCAGTCAGAATCATGTGCCACCAAGTGGTGCTTCCAACCTTGGTGACCAGGAGCCAGCTTGGGTGAGGGAGAAGTCACTGGTTACCAGCCAGGAGCCACACATCACCCATATCTGGACTTGTATCCTTTATTTCCTTTAGGTTCGGCAGGTCCAGTTCACCCCCTGGTTGACCCCCTGACTGCTGGCCCTCACCTGGCTCGTTTCCCCTATCCCCCTGGCACCCTCCCCAACCCCCTGCTGGGACAGCCTCCCCATGAGCACGAGATGCTGCGCCATCCAGTGTTTGGTAAGAATTCACCAGGGGAGGATATATGGGTTCCACTGGAGAGTGGAGTAGCAGTCTGATCAGCTGTCCCTGCTTGTTCATTCAGTTATATATTGAACAAATTGGATTTGCACCCTCTGTGGACAGCATCCTCATGGGGACAAGGCAGGCAAACTTCTGTTCTCAGGGGGCTCTGGGTGGAGGAGGTCATAAATGCGTGCCAGTTCAGTCTTGCAGGAGGGAGCCAGAACTGCTGGGCTGGTGGGAGAGTAACCGAGACCCCCTAATTTAGGCTGATTCAAGGAAGGCCTCTTGGAAGATGCTTTCGACTGAGGTCTGGAGCGAAGTATAGGAGGCTGGCAGGGTCTGACAGGAGACCAAGGGCCTTCTATTTCCCTGGGTCTCCGAGACTGCTGAGCAGCCTCTTGCCCCACACCTTGGGAAGTACTTTCTACAGAGCTTGGAAAGGGCCGACTTGACTGTCCCTGGCCAGTGGCATGAGGCTGCTGGGCAGGTTCATCCTCCCTGACCTCCTTGCTGGTCACTGTCTGTGCCACCTTTATCCTGGCCACTCCTTTGGTTGTTTCTGTAGTGGAGACTGTTTTGTGCTTGGCAGGCACCCCGTACCCCCGAGACTTGCCTGGGGCCATCCCACCCCCCATGTCAGCAGCCCATCAGCTACAGGCCATGCATGCCCAGTCGGCCGAGCTACAGAGACTGGCCATGGAGCAACAGTGGCTGCATGGACACCCCCACATGCATGGTGGCCACCTGCCAAGTCAGGAAGATTATTACAGGTGAGGTGGGAAGGAGGAGGGAAGAGGGGGGTGCTGTGTCTGAGCCCAGGCTCCCTCCATGGGGGTTCCTGTGAATAGGCAGGCGGGCTCCAGCCACTTGCCTATGGCCTGTGAGGTGCTGTTGCCTGCCACTGCCCAGGCCTGATTCCAGTGTTCTTTTCTTCTTTCCAGTCGACTGAAGAAAGAAGGTGACAAGCAGTTATAAGTTATTTATTTGTTAACGCTGGCTGTGGAAACCCCAGTTCTTGGGGGGGGGGAGAAACAGAACTTTTTACATACAATAGGAGCTACAAAAGCAAAAAGAATATCTTCTAAAGATTTCGTTATATATTTAAAAACCCCGCAACTAAAATGTATCTGCATAATAGTGTTGTTTGTTGAGAGGATTCCCTGAGACCAGTTCGGGTCTCCCTGCATGACAGTGCCCCAGAAACTTAGTGAGTCCTGGACTGGACTGAGCGTCCAGAGAGCTTCCCTGCCGTCCTGGGGTTCGGCTTTAGTTTTCTTCCCTTGATTTCTCAGTAGGTGCTAGAATCCGTTCACACCCTTCACTGTGCGTGCAGACACGATGGACACGTGGGTGCCAGAACCCACGGGGCTTGCAGAGAGGTGGCATATGAGTTTGGAATCCAAGAGCTATAATTTTTAAAAAATCTTTTATTTTAATACATTGTAGGAAATCTTCATAATTTGAGAAAGCTCTGCAGCATGGCTTTTTATGTCTGTAAATAAATAATTTTAGAACAGCCTTTTTTTCCTTCCACAAACTACTATTCTGATCTATTTTTTCCAGCCATGTCACTAATTGTGAATTCCTACCAGCTATTGACAGAATACAGAGTTGATTTTTTAATAAAAAGTTATATATAATTATCCCTTTAATTAAAGGGAGCAGATGGGCGTTAACTAATTACAAACAGGCAGAAGCTTGGACTAGGTTTGGTCACAGCAGTGAGCGTCCAGGGGTTTGCAGGGACAATGTTACAGACTATTTTGCTGCTTTGATTTTCACTTCCGTCTGTTTCCCGCACGTGCTTTGCCAGCGGCGCAGACGTCTGACAGCGAGCCTCTTTCATTGTGTACAGGAGTGTGGGAGTTCTGTGTTGGCTTTCTGTTCCCTGGTGTCATCATCGTCCTGTCTCTGTGGGATAGAAAGCACATGTTTACATGTGTCCGATGGTAGATTTCCTTACAGAGTTCTATGCACACACATTTGTTCTGGATAAATTGCCTTTTTAATACTTTGAAGATTACAAAAACATTCTAGAAAATCCAAGAAAATGATTCCATATAACTTAGCACATGAAAGAGCCAGGACATATGCCTCCCAATGGGATCTGTTCAAAATCTGCCCTTTTGTGACGTCACCATTTGGATGTCCTTGCGAGGATCCAGTCAAGTCGTCATTACTGCAGACTGAGGCTGCTTGAGTGAGGAACACTGGGGGCCATTAACATGATTATGAGTGGCAGCCTGCCTCTTTTGGCCCCATGCAGGGTGACTCACATCAGACTGGGAAAGCAGGCTTCCGCCCGGAGGTACCACTGGTAGAAGGTTGGGCCCTTCCAGAGCACAGCCATCCCTGCAAGACAGAGGGTGGGAGACCTGCATCTGTGGACCACACCCCTGCCAGGGCAGGACCCCTTCCCATCCTCTCAAACTCTCGAGGCCCATTGTGTGGTGCACATCTCAGAATTGCCTGTGGGTCAGTGGACAATGTGTACCCAGAACCCAGGCCGCAAGGGGCGGGTCAGGGGCTTGACTGAGACCTGCAGCAAGGCCCTCTCCAGTTTCTATCAAAAACCCTGTTGGGTGTTGAGTCGGGACAGATAGGATTGTTTTAACTGTTAAATATTTGTAGTTTTTTTGTTTCATATTCTCTCATTCCATTTCTGCCTCAATTTTAGTTCCTTAGGGGGAGGCAAACTCAAATTAACCCTTTGCCATCAAACGACTGGCTGCCACGCAGGCATTATTCCTTCTTGGGTGGGTGACACACCACCCAGGCGCTCTGCCCTGTGGGCTTCCTCTGGCTCTGAGAGGCCTCTTCCTGCTGGGTGCCCTCCCCTTCCCTTGACACTCCTCTTTTGCTCTTGTCTCCCCCACACCCTCCTTTCTTTGGTAGAACCTAACTCCTACCATTCGGTTTAACTTGTTTATCTCCTGTATTACCCATTTTTCCAAAGAAGAGAAAGAGTGAAGTACTTTGAAGTCTGTACTTAAAAACTGTCTGAAGGTGTTTTCTTGTTATGTTTCGGGTTTCTCCCCATATCCCAAGGTGGAACACTGCAATTCTTCCATTAAAACCCACAATCTGAAGCCCTTGCCCGATCACCTAGAGTTTGTTTAGGAGGCCCCAGACCTGTGTGGTGTCTTTGAAGCCCGACCGCTTGGTTTCCTTTTGGATTTTCCTTCCTTTCATTTGAAGTTCGGTTTTGCTTTCTGTGTTTTGTATGTGTCTTGTTCAATGTCGTCAAGGTTGAGCTTCACGTTTCACTGCAGCAGAAGCAGAACAGAGTGTATATTCTGATTTGCTACGTTTATATATATCTTGAAGCTAAATGTATATATGAGTAGTTTGCCATGAGATAACACAGTGTATACAGAGTAGACACCCAGAAATCGTGACTTCTGTGTTCTCTCCATTTGAGTATTTTGTAATTTTTTTGAAATATTTGTGGACATAAATAAAACCAAGCTACACTACAACACCAAGTGTCCAGCAACACACCGTGTCTCATTCCTGGAGGGTGGTGGGGGTACTGGCTGTGGCCCTGCCCTAACCACAGGGTGGGGAAGGGGTGGAGGGAGTCTGCTGGTCTCTCCTGCCAAGGACTCTCTCACTTCCCAGAGAGGCTTCCAGAAAGGTCCAGGTCTGTGCTGCCTGGAGGAAGGATTTCTCTAATGAGTCCCCTTGCTATCTGGGAAATGCTTCCCTAGCAGGAAGATGGGGATCAAGAATACCACTGTCTCCAGCCACTGCCGTGCACCCCTACGTCTGTAACTTGCGGACACCCACCAAGGCGTATGGACATGTGATTGCTTACCTTCTTAGGAGAGCGAACTATCTACCAGGACCTCTTGCTGGGACCTATCCTGCCTAGATCCCTCTCTCTACACCGTGCCCTGCCTGCTCTGGTCTTAGCTCCAGGTTAGAAGACTATTCTAGTTCCCTATGGGAGTATTGCCCAGGGAAGGGAAGGTGCAGTGGGTAGCTGTGGCCACGAGGGGGCAGGAGTTGTCAGAATAGATTCATGCTGTGGTTTCAGAGCCTGTCTGGGGCATTTTCCTGAAGTCAGCCTATCCCTGAAAATCTACATGGATGCCTTTCCATCTGGGACATGGCCATGGGTTTCTGGGTGGTCTTCAAGGTGTGGCAAGAGCAGTGCAGAGAACTTACTATTGGCAAGCTGCTCTCCAACCAGGCAGGCTCTGTGGCGTAAAGGGAAAGGCTTGGGAAGCAGCAGGTGTCAGGTGCTGCGCAGTTCAGGACATTGGGAAGTGTTGCCAGATGGGCCTGGATGCTGTGTACATTGGCTTCCTTGGGAGGTCCAAGCAGATGATGTCCTGGGTCTTCATAAGCTGGTGGAATTGGGGGGGCTGCCGAGGAGTGGGGGTGGAGCTAGAATTCAGGTGGCATCGTTGCCAGTCTCTGCCAAGGTGGTTCCGATGGTGAGACTGAAGCTTGAAAAGGCATTGCAGAAAACGGCATGGAAGTTTCTCCAAACTCTTTATAGAACCAGGTGATTGCGCAGTCCCCACTAGGTATGCATCAAAAGGAAATAAACTCAGTGTAGCAAAGACATTCCCACACTCTCATGTTTACTGTAGCACTGTTCACAGTAGCCAAGAGAGGATTGACCCAGGAGTCCACTCATGGTAAATGGATAAGAAAAATCACCTGTAGGATGGAATTTGGCCATAAAAAAAGAATGAAATCCTCCCATTTGCAGCAACATGGATGGAACTGATGTGAAAGGAAATAAGTCTGGCACAAAAACAAACACTGCATGTTCTGATTTATCGAAGCTAAAAAAGAAGCAGAGAGTAGAGAGACTCATTGGAGACTAGGGGAGGGGAGGTTGGATAGCATCACCACAGACTTGAGTAGTTCCTGGGTTCGAAAGCATGACGGGGACACTGTGGTTTACGGTAGTTTATGAGCCTTATTTTAAATAACCAGAAGGGTTCAAAGCTTCTCAATGCAGAGAAATGATGAATGTTTGAGGAGATGGGAATGCTAATCATCTTGATGTGATCAGGGGCAGGCCAGGGCTCTGCTACACGTAAGGGAGAGGAAACCTGGGGACCTCTCTCTACCTGTGGTGCTCTCTACATGGTGAGACCCACGGATGTGTGATCAGGGCACACACAGGGTCTCACAGTTATCACCAGGGCTCCCTGGCCAATCTGGAAGGCTCCAGCCAGGTTCCGAGACTCAGCATTGGAGTCAGAAGAGGACTGAATCATACTGTGCTCCATAAACTCCCACAAATATCTTGCCAACCGAGTAAAAAGGCATGGCCTTTCCTCAGGCCATTGTCAGTACCCAGCCACACTCTCAGTCTAAGGAAGAGGGCAGGTATCTGTTGGCCCAGTGAGGAGGTAAAGGGTGCTGCTGTCACCCAGCACCTGCCCCAGGCAGGCCAGTCCTCACCTCTGGTCGCCCAAGAGATTGGTCCCTCTGTGCCTTTCGGCTCCTTTGTTCTAGGAGTGGGTCCTCAGCTTGGGATTGTAAGTTCCGTAGCCCCCTTGTTTCTGCAGGCGGAGGCTCAGGAAATGGTGCCTGGTTGGGCGTGGTGTGAGGCTCAGAGCCCACCATGGCTTAGGAGTGTAGATGAGGGCACGGCTGCTTTGTTAATAAATGTCTGTGGCACTATGTGTGGGTGCCCTGAGTAAAACAAGGTCACTTAGAGGGCAGGGATGCACCACGCAGATTAGCAATGGCGTCCCAGATAGACTTGGAGCTTTGAGCCTCTGGGCCCTCCAGGGTCTGCACCACAGAGCTCTTTACAGTTGGGGATGCAAACTGCTGAGGTGAGGGGCAGGCCAGGGCCCTGCTGCATGGAAGGGAGAGGAAACCTGGGGACCTCTCACCACAGGACCCCTCACCACCCATGGTGCTGACTACACGGGTGGGACCCAGGGATGTGTGATATCGGGGCACATACAGGGGCTCCCTGGCCAATCCGAAAGGCTCCAGCCAGGTTTCTAAACTCAGTTTTGGAGCCAGAATAGGAGCTGTTACCCAGACCCCTGGGGGGCAAGCTAATAGGCCCCAAGCCAGGGGAAGTGGCTGTCCCACAGTGGACCCTGGAGCAGTCCTCTCCACTGTGCTCCCGTGACTCGGTTTTGGCCTGCTTCAGGCTGCAGGATGAGCTGCCCTCGGGGTCCCTGTGGTTCCTGGGATGGACCTGAGTTGCTGGAGAGTCGGCGTGGCCTCTGGAGAACCCTTGGGTATGAAGGCCTGGGGTGGTGAACTAGATTTAAGGCACTTATTACAAGAACTGTTCAACCAGGGACACTTCCTAAGGCCACCAGGCTGTTTTAAGGCCATGGTTTTCTATGTGCCTTGCCACTGGAGGTCATTCCCAGGTCCCCTTCACTCCCGAGTCATCCACAAGGCTCTGCCACTGGTCCTGGGACACAAAAATGGCCACTCCCGGTCTTGGCCACCAGATGGCAGTGGTTACAAAGCCTGGGTGCCTGCTGTCTGAGGGTGCCTGTCTTCTGGGGCCTTCTCCATTCCCTCAGAGCCTCTTAGCATCGAGTGCTGCTTTACCCGGCCCCAGGATCCCAACTATGGCTGAGGGAAGGTGGGAACAGAAAGCCGACACAGCCTGTGGCCTCAGTTTCCATTGCATGTGGGCTGCGGGGGGCTCCAAGGCAGGCAGCGTAGCGTTCTGGGGAGCAGCTGGCACTCAGGTTTGATGAGGAGGAGGCCAGGAGCAGCTTCCTGTTTTGTGGGTGCGGCTTTGGTTTTGTTTCTGGCCACCTGAGAAGGCGAACCTTAGGGCCACTGGACAGAGAAGGAGGCTTCTCTCCCTCCCCTCCCTGCTCTCCATGGAATGAGAAGCAGCCTCTGAGTGAAGCCTGATGGTGTGCCCAGACCCCCAGCTGAGGGACCTGGTGGGCAGCCCAGGGGAGGGGGCTGCTGCCCGGGAGCTGGTGGCAGGGTGAGGTCTGCAGGCAGCACCCTCAGTTCCAGATCCCAGCCCTGCCAGGCATGAGCAAGTGACCCTACGTGATGTGATGGGGGCCGTGGAACCTGGTGTGCTGTCTTGGTCCCGGTCTATGAAATGGAGTGGCGAGGCCCCTTCCCAGCATGGTTGGAGCATGAAGCAAACTACGTGCCACGGGCCTGTAGTCAGGACTTACGAACTGTCCCGTCGCAGCTTGATTTTAGGGAGAGGGCAATCTTGTGACAATGGACTCCAGCAAGTGTGCTGCCCAGAGTCCCGGAACAGCCTGAAGGTCCAGTGCGGCTTTCTGCAGGTGGCCCTGTGCTGCCTCCCTAGCACCCCCCACATTTAGACTCTCAGAAAGGGGCCTGACCGCAGGGGTTGTGGCCAGGACTGAGGTGGGCATGGCTTGGAGGGAGAGGCCTTGGCCCAGGTGGGGGATGAGGGGTGGGCACGGCCCAGGATGGGGAGGAGTGGTGGTGGCAGGGGGAGGCCATGACCCAGACGGAGAGGTGGCCAAAGTACACCACAGAGGCTGGTTTTTTTGTTGTTGTTGTTTGTTTGTTTGTTTTATTCCCACGTGGAAAAATCTTGGTTTACTTAGAAAGTTCTAGGAAGAGGACTCAGGATTTGAAATGCCGACAGTAGGTCGGGGGCTCCTACTCCTCTCTTGCAGGTTTAACCAGTTGTGGGCAAAAACAGACCAGCCCAGAGGACAGCCACCCAACACCAGAAAGCCTTGTCCTCTTCTAGGCAACATAGGCGTGGGAGGCTGCGTCCTGCTTCCAGGAAAAGCCTCAACTAACAGGAGGCCCCGCCTGAGGGGCAGGGGGGAGGGGATTTGGGGAGTGTGTGTGGGGGGAGTCAGGACTATGAGATGCGAGGGCCAGAGGACAAGCTGCCCACCCAGCAAGCGCCTGCGGAGGTGGCGGTTGAGACAGTCTAGGTGGGAAAATCGGACCCTGATGGGCAGAGAGGCGGGTGTTTGCTGAGGCTTGGGCCTGGCAGAGGCCGAGCGCAGTGAGGGGAGTCGTCTCCCCCCCCCCCCCCCCCCCCGCATTGCTTAGGCTCCCCAGGGGCCAAGGGGGAAGGGACAGCTCAGCTATCTGCAGGTCCCCCTCCCAGCTGCAGGGTGGAGGCTGCGTGTGAGGGTAGACTGGGGCCAGGGAGTGGCAGGCACAGTGGTGGGCCACCTTGGGTCCACAGGCAGTGGCACCAAGGGAGAAGCCTGGGGGAGGCTGTGGGCCAGGTGAGGAGGTCATGGTTGAGGTATCGAGGCCCTGACAAGCCGGGAGTCTGTGGCTATGGCTTTTCCGCTTGATTGGTCACATATGACTGGCTGCAGGATGTGACCAACCTGGTCACATCAAGGTGACGGAGCACCTCCTTGAACTCCAGACTCCTGGGAGCTGGGCCACAGGATCAGGCCCCCTGTGTGTGTGGGTGTAAAACCTCAGGTTCGTGCCCTCGGGTGCCAGGGGCTGCACTATCCTATGCCAGGCCCAGTTCTAGTGCCCTGGGCACCACCAGGATTTGGCTGTCACCCTCTCACAGCCAGTAATCACAGTGTGGGGAGCAGAGGCTGCCCAGGGTGTCTGGGGAGGAGCCTCAGGAAGTTGGGCGTGTGATGTGAAGAGGTGACCAGAGGCCAGATGGAGGACAACTGTCTGAGCTCCAGAGGGTGCCGCCTGCATGTTCTCCCTACCAACCCAGGCACTGGAGGATGGACGGGGAGAGGGGCCTGCCCTTGTACCCCAGCCCTCAGCCCTACCAACAAGGCAGAGGAAGCTTGGGTGCTGAGTAGGTGCATTTCCCACTTTGGGGGCATCTTGGTGCCTATGTTCCCTCGAATGTGACAAGCAAGTTCCCGCTCAAGGGATGGCTCCCTCTTCATCAGCATCTCATCAGAGATGTCGCTATCAGGCCCACCCACCCGCAACTGCTCATGCGTCTCCCAGCATGTACCACTACCCTGGAGCCTAGGAGCCCAGTGCGATAGTGACCCTGGTCCTTGCACATCAGTTCCAAGAGGTGGGGATCTGTTGCTCTGCCAATCCCTGAACCCGCGACCTCATGCTAACCTGGAAGGAATGGCATTTCCTATTCCCCTGGGCAGTTCCATAAGCCCAGTGCCCGCCCTGCCCACACCCAGGGCACTGGCTGGACAGCTGGGGTGTGTTCTTGGGTCAGCGTCCCATCACTGCTGAATGCCTTAAAAGGTGCAAAGTTTTATTTTGGTTCCTAGTTTCAGTCCACAGCCAGCTGGCCCTGTGGCTTTAGGCTGTGATGGCACAGTACGTCATGGCCACTGGGGAAGCTGCTCACCTCCTGGTAGCCAGGAAACAAAGGGAGAGAGGAAGGTGCGGGGTCCCAGAGCTCCCCTTCAAGGGCAGGTGACCTCACTTCCTCCAAGGAGGCCCCACCGCTTAGAGGCTCCACCCCCCCAGCTGCACCCAGGATTGGGGTCCAAGCTCTTGACACAGGGGCCTTTGGGGAACACTTAAGGTCCAGATAACCAGCAGGGCACGGTGGCCGCCTGGAATCCCAGCAGCTCAGGAGGCCAAGGCAGAAGGAACACGAGTTCGAAGGCAGCCTCAGCAACTTAGTGAGACCCTGCCTCTAAATAAAATATAAAAGGGCTGTGGCGTGGCTCAATGGTTAGCATCCCTGAGTTCAATCCCTGATACAAAAAAAAAAAAAAAAAAAAAGAGAAAGAGAGAGAGAAAGAAAGAAAGAAAAAGAAAGAGGATAGAAGACGAATGGAAGGGTGAATGAAGGGACTGAGGCCTCTGACCCCAAAGAAGCGCGACCGGATCGCAGAATGTACGCTATCTTCCTCAGCATTGCTGCAGGACTTGTCACTGGGGCTTCCTGTGCCCTGTAGACATCACAGCTCCCCTGACCAGCATGTGGCACCCAGCTGAGCTGTAGCTGTCTCCAGGGTCTTCCTGGGACGAGGAGGGGGGAACCCCCGATTGAGAACCACTGAGTTTCACTGCAACTTTCAATAACCGCCCTCCCCCCCCAGTCCCCAGGAGAGTGGCCCAGGTCCCCGTGACCTCTCACCCTCAGAGAGCCACTAGAAACTGCAGCTTTGCTGCTGTCTTTTATTGTTGGACCACATATTTACACCCCCACAGGAAGCCTGTCCCGTGCTCCCAGGCCCTTGGTGTCTAGTGGCCAGCCCACTGCAGACGTCCAGGCCCAGGCAGGAAGCCCAAAGCTGAGCCCTGGGTGTCAGGCGTTCAGCAGGAGGGGCCGGTGCTCCTCATCCACCGAGTCACTGGGAGGAATCTCGTAAATGACAAACAGGGAGGAGTACAAGCAGCCCAGGAAGGACACCAGGCTGGAGAAGTACATCACGCCGTTGGCACTGCCCACAGCCGAGGTCAGGGGCCCCAGGACCAGGGAGACCAGGATCTGGGCCAGGAAGTACTGGCAGCTTAGCAAAGAGATGTCCACGCCCATGCCCCGCCTCGTGCCGTCTGCTCCGGACCCTGCAAACTGACCGGAGAGGGACGCATCAGCCAGACCCGCCCCAGCCAGCCACGCAGGGCGGTGAGGAGGCCCGCGCCTGCTCCGCTGCGACCTCACGTTTTTCAGGCTGAAGTGCTCAAGGCTGAGCGTATGTGGACGGATGGCGACCGGGAACAGGACAAGTACTAATGGGTGGAGGGCTGAGTTCCCACAGGCCAAGCGTGCCCCCTGCTCTCCCCAGGAAGGACCACTGCCCAGCCCCACGGCCACTCTGCCTGCGCCCCCTTCATCTTCCTCAGCCACGAAGCCTGCCTGAACACGCCCTAAGATGTCCCTTGTGGCCTTTGGCCTTGGTCTGGAGGTCCCCAAGGCCGCAGCTTGGAGGGGCCCTTCCCCCTCCCTCCCCACCTTAGCACTGTACCTGGGGAGGTGAGAGGTGGACTTTGAGGAGCAGAGCAGGAGGGGCAGTGGGGCCGCACACTTGCGGGCAGCACAGGCCACCAACAGCCACCTGTGTGCCAGATGGATGCCTCCCCATTGGACAGGGGTGTGTGACATTATAGACAGCATCCAAGCACCGATGGGCAACTCTGGGACGACGGACAAGGCACATCAAGGTGCTCTGTGATCAGCACCACTGTGTCCTGGGGAAGGCTGGAGCTCCCTGGGCTACACCTGTCTTTGCAAAGAAGGTCCTCTGGGTGCTGGGTTGGACTCCAGCCCAGACAGGAGCCCCCTGGAGGCTGTGGCCACGCAGGCTCCGCATCCACGCAACTGTGACTGAATCCCATCAGGGCAACCCCTGACCCTGGTGCCCCTGCCTGAGAGGAAGGGCAGTCCTTTGCCCAAAATTGGTACATGGTTTACTCCAGTGAAGGGGGCTCAGAGTTCCAGGGGCCTGACAAGGGGACAGGGCTGTCATGCTCAGCTCGTGTGGCATGACTAAGCTGACGGGGAGCTGTCGCAGCCACCACCCGAAGACACCAGCCTCCCCTCTGTGGTTCCTGGGAGCCCGATACTGGGGGATTTCACTCTTCGTAAAAAGCACTGTGCTTGGGGCGGCCCTGGCCGAACTTGTCAGAAACCTCAAAACCTTTAAAACAAACCAGGGTGGGCCAGAGACTGGGGCCCCAAATTAAAGGGGCGTCAGGAACTCAGTGAGCAGGTAGTATTTTTAATGCAGTATTTAAAATTTTCAAAGTTACTGCAAAAACAAAAAACACCACGGTGGGAGCGTCCTGTGGCCATAAAAGAGGGTGACACAGCAACTCCTGCTACACCCGGGGAGCCCAGACCATCGACTTGGAACGCCGACCAGTGGTGGTCTTGGAGGCCAGCGGACTGATGGCTACAGGGTTTCTTTGAGGGTGACACATGGTCTAGGTTGGCTGTGGTCGTGGGCACACAGTTCTGTGAGGATTTTAAAAACCACTGGGTGTGACACCTCAGCCCTGCCCAAATAAGCCAGCAGCCACCCCCATGAGACGGCTCAGGCTGCCCTCGTCCCCCTGGCTTCAAACACCATTGCGGGGCGGCCTGGCCGTGATCCCCAGCTGGTCTGTATTGTAGATGTCGACACCTTGTTCTGCAGATTTTTAGAAATCCTGCCATCACCTGCCACTGGTCCTGGGGGGCTAGCTCTGGGCGCTGGGCTCTCCCACCGTGAGCCTGACTGTGAACTGCTGTGTGAACGGGGGACCTGGAAGCCTGATGAAGGGGACAGGGGGCGGGGTCTCCCAGACCCAGGGTCCTTCCCAGGGTCCTTGCACAGAGTGTGGGTCATGTGGAGGCCCCTGCTAAGGAAGCAAGGGACGGCTCACGGGGCGGTGCAACCTGGGCGGGTCATGGAGGCCGAGCACACGGGGAAGGACTCCCTCCCACCGCCAGTGTCTTGATGGTCCCCATTTTCAAGCAATGGCCCTGCAGATCGTGTACCCATCCCGGGGACATTTCCCAGGCAGCATAGCCAAGAAGCAAAGAAGCACTTACCTTCTTGCTCTGATAGTAGTCGCAGAGGAGCGAGTAGGGCAGTGTGCACAGGGTGGAGAACAGGACCCCGTAGGTTATGCAAAGGGACAAGACCACGTAGAGGTTCCTGGAGAGTGTGGCCAGCCCGGTGCCCAAGCCGAAGGCGAGATAGGCGATAAAGTAGAGGGTGCGGACGCTCAGACACTCCTCCAGCTTCTCCAGGATGGCTGCGGGTGGGAGAGGGTGAGCGGCCACCGTGTGCTGGCCCCACAGACCACGTCCTGCACCACCGCCAGGGCTGAGCTGAGGTGGTGGAGAAGGGACCCCGGGTGGCTGGTCACCTGGCCCCAACCAGAAAGCACTCATTGGGGGCTTCCCAGGGCAGGACTGTCACATGGTTGGCAGCAGACCCCTGGGGCTTCTGCAGGGGAAGGGGTCTCTGGGCGGAATCACAGCAGAGACTCAGGGACTCGGGCTGAAGCTGAGCCTGTGCGTGCGTGGATGTTCTTCCTTGCTGTCTCTTTCCTACAACGGGGACAGCAACAGCCCATCCCCTGGCTGGCCACCATCTTTATGACTGCCACAAGGTACCCAGAGACGGCAGGACAACGAGGGTCTGTTTTATTTAAACAGCTGAGGCCACCTGGCTATGGGGCACCAACACCCTGGTTGCAGCCCAGAGACTTGCAAGTGAGATTTATCCATTTTCTGGGCCAGGAATGGAACCCTGGCCATTTAGCTACAGAACGTTGAAGGCAGTTTCTGAGCCAAGAGGGCACAGATGTTGGCTAAAGAGCTGGGATGACCTGTGTGTGGCTTTTGCAGACAGGAGCCGACCCTAAGAGAACACTTCCGGTGGCCACTGCAGCCAGGCCCCACAGGGTGGGCACTGTCCTCGACTCAATCAACATGCCACCCAGTCCCAGGGCTCACCCACCAGTGTCCCCTGCCCAGCCCACAGGCTCCTTGATGCAGCCCCACCGCCCCTCCATCTGCTGCCCCTCGGAAGGACATGGGTCTGTGCAGCACAGCCCTGGGGCGGCCAGGCATATCCCAGGTCCCCACTTGGCCCTTGGCCCTGGGTTTAGTCAGGGCTAGCCAGGCACCTGTCCCCTCGGGCTGCCCGCAGGTTGGCCTCTACCCCCCAGTGCCCAGGACAGTATGGCCTGCGGGTCCAGCAGTTACGGAGGGACTGAAAAGAGACAGCGTGTGCCACCCGCCCCGCGCCCCGAGTTTGGATTTCATGTCTGCCCTGGGGAAGTGGCGGCCGCCTACCTGAGTAGAGGGCCGCGCTGAAGGCGTAGATGCACATGCCCCAGCAGCCCATGGTCACTCCGCTGTTGTACTTCTGATACTCTTCTGACGTGTGCGGGGCCTTGGGGTCCCCTTGGAACACCACCTCGCCCATGAAATCCGTGTAGAAGAGCAACATCCCCTCAAAGGAGAGCCAGCCTGGGAGGAGGAGAGAGGGCCGTGGCCCTGGATTGCAGAAGCTGCGGCCTGGCCCTTTAACCAGGCCATTCTTACTGATGACAAAAGACACAAGTGATTTTTGTTGTGTCTTGTTTGGTCCCAGGGATTGAACCACTGAGCCACATCCTCAGCCCCTCCACATTTTTTAAATTATTATTTTGACATCGGGTCTCATTAAGTTGCTTAAGAACTTGCTAAATTGCTGAGGCTGGCCTTGAACTTGTGATCCTTCTGCCCCAGCCTCCAGAGCTGCTGGGATTACAGGTGTGCACCACCGTGACTGGCAAAACAAGCAATTTTTATAGACTCAAGAATTACAGAAGGGCTGGGGATGTGGCTCAAGAGGGGTAGCGCGCTCGCCTGGCATGCGTGTGGCCCGGGTTTGATCCTCAGCACCACATGCCAGCGGAGATGTTGTGTCCGCTGAGAACTAAAAAATAATAAATATTAAAAAAAAACCATAGCTTCACCCCCAGGGACCACCTCTGTTAAAGCTCTGTAGGAGTCCCTGTGGCCTCGAAGGTCAGATGAATGTGTATTTTTATAACGCAAGTCAATGCCATGGGTGCTCTGGCTACCGGGAGAAATACGTTAGGAAGTACAAATGGTGACATGGACCCCGTGCTTCATCACCAATAGAACTTAAGAGCTCTGTCCTTCTGATTCGGTGTCATCCCTTCTTTGTGGGGGAAGGTGGTGTTTACTGGGTCTCTCGAACCCTAAGAAATTTCCACAACTTCCTAAATCTTCAAATACTGTGAGACAGACTCATTTTAATGCCATAAGATGCTTCACAGCATGGCCACACTGTGACATACTCACACCCCCAACTGCTGGACACTCTGTCCCCTGGCCAGTTTTCAGCTATTGCAAGCCACACTGGGCAAAAGGGCTCATGCACATACACTTGATGCCATCTTTGGCTGCATAGGACACCCAGTGAGGTCACTGCGACAAAGTCATAGACACTCTTATGATTCCTGCCCATGACCAGATGGCCTTCTAGAAGGTCCTGCTGATCCATGTCCCATCCTCAAGCTCCTAATCATCCTCAGATGCCCAACAACTCAACAGCAAAGAGACACCAAACAGAATAAAAGGCGAGTCCACGGTTGCTCCAAGGTCAAGCCCTGTGGGTTTAAGAGCATCTGTGGGTGGACCAGGCTGATGCAGCAGGCGGAGGGCAGAGGAGGACACTGTGGGAAGGTGGGGCCCGTCGTTTCACTCTGAGTTGTCCCAGAGCTTTTGGGAATGAGGATTTGGCTCTGTGGAGACCCAGGTGTCCAGCCCTGCCCTGGGGAAGTAGTGTGACCCAAACACCAGGTTTGATGGGGACCTTGATGGGGACCTCGCAGGGCAGCACCCTGGAGAAAAGCCCCCTGCTCTGCCCTTGCTGTCGCCTGTGGGCTAATGAGGGAAGAGCCTCCTGGGAAGGGGCAGAGAAGAACTCACCCAGGAAGTGGTTGACGCAGAGGTTGCGCAGCGCCTTGGGCATGTGGCAGATGGTGAAGCAGAGGCTGCCCAGAGACAGAGGCCGCTCTGAGTGCTCGCTGGAGCCCGTCAGCTGGCTCTCGTACTTCACGCCGTTGAGCAGGATGTTTGCTACCTATAACGGAGCCGCAGAAGCCCGGGTCAGTGGGCCAGCCCTGGGCACAGGGCACGAGCCCAGCACCAGCCACCAGAGGAAGGAACTCAAGGCCCGCAGTGTGCCACAGAGCCCGAAGCTGATCCCAGAGTGCCGCAGCATGCGAGCTCTGTGCCTCATGGTGGGGGGGGTTAAGCCCTGGGAAAACACGGAGTCCACTTAAGAAAACATGGATCTGATCAACCCAGGACAGCTCGAGGCCTTTCTTTTCCAGGAGGTCCATTATTTCAAGGTGATGGGGACACCTGTTCCGAACCCTGTCCGCACAGGAGGGAGTCCCCGACCTGAGCACAGGGCGGGCACATCACATTGCCCCCAGCCCCAGCCTTCAACGGGGACTCGCTGTGCGGCTAAGGTGCCCCCTGTCCACACGATGGAAACAGAAGGAATGGGGGACAGTTTCTTTCTGGGACCCAAGAACGATCCTCCCGGGGGGCATCTGCTTACTGACTCCGCCTGCCCCTCCCTGCCTGGTTTGGGGGCACAGACTCCGGCCAGGAGAACTGATCATTCTGAACTTGAGCCGTTTTGCTCTGGCTCCACAGGGGAGTCCAGGTGTTTGCGCCCAGCGGTTGTAGTGGGGAAAGGACATGGGGCGTCCACACCACTGGTTCCCAGAGCCTGTCCCCCACACCTGCCCGAGGAAGACGGCTACGTATACCATGTCCCCCCTTAAGCCTGGATGTGTTTATTTTAGCTCCTGGTTTTTATTCTCCTCAAAGAGCTGGGGCATCAACGGCAATGGATTCAGGATGAGAAGGGATTCAGGAGGGAAGGGATTTCAACAGGAGTTTCCAGCGCACCCAAGGAACTGTGCTTAGAAGCCACGCTCAACCTGGAGAGACAGGTTGGAGGCCCCGGCATTGACATAAGACTGGCTTCGTCACTCTGAAGTCACCAGAGATGAGGGTGACAGCACCCCTGATGGGAGCAATCAGGAAACCCCTTGCTTTGGCTAACAGCAGGCCTTCCTGACTCTGGAGACCTTTGGACCTTCAAACCATTTCCATGCAAGGGCTCAAATGGTGCTCCCAATGCTGCCCACACTGCCCACAGGGAGGACTTGGCCAGGACTGCCCCTGCCTCTGCAGGGCTCTTCCCCCAGACGGGACAATGACCGAGCCAGCCAGCAACGGCTTTAAGGCCCAAGAGCCATAATGCAGCAGAGGAAGCCCGGAGAGGCCCAGTCAGGCCCAAGCATTTCACTGGGAGGAGAGAGTGGGCGGCCCCCTCGGGTGTGTCCAGTTAACTACTGACTAAGCCAGGGAAGCCTTCCTGGGATCAGGGAAGGGACCTGGGCTCCTGGGGGAAGCTGCCTAAGAAACCAATGGTCCTGGTCCCATGTGGACCCAGATGGGGTGGAGTCGGCCTGGATTCCCTTCAGGCCCTGTGGCCTGAGCAAGCTTCTCACAGGGCCGCGTCCAGCCCACCTGGCCCAGTGCAGGTTAGATGGTTTCACAGGACTCAAGTCCACAAACCCCAAGTTCCTGACCTCTCCTCCCGTAACGCCCAAGGCCAGTGGGCAGCCCTGTGTCCACTTAAATAAGAGAATTCCCTCCCTTGGCTTGGAGTAGCCTCCTCAGGGTCATGGCCATAGATTCTTTTTTGTACCAGGGACTGAACCCAGGGGTGCTTAACCACCGAACCACATCCCCAGCCTTTTAAAATCTCGAAACAGGGTCTTGCTAAGTTGCTGAGGCTGGCTCTGAGCTTGAGATCCTCCTATCTCAGCACCCCCAGCCGCTGAGATTACAGGTATGCACCACCAGGCTTAGGATCATGGATTCTGAAAGTTGGTAAAACCTCATGTCTCACTTGGTGGGCTTGAGGCCAATCCAACATACACTAAAGGCAACCTAAACCACCTTCTGGAACATTCTGTGCCTTTACAGACGATGTCATGGCCCTGGGGAGTCCAGAGCTTCTGCAACCCCTGGTGGTTAGCTAACACGAGACCCTGGGAGAGACTAGCGCTGCAGTCGGTGAGTCTCCGAGCCCTGTTTGATACTCCAGGTCATCTTATCTGGAGACTCAGCCTGTTGGTACCACATTCACGGGGCACAGATGGGCGGGGGGCTGGGCTTGAGGGAAACTGCCAGGAACCAGCAGAAGACACCCTGTGCTCACGCACCAGAGGGGCGTCCTCCCTGCGTGGCCTCTGCACAAACCCAGCAGTGTGTGGAATTCGCAGCCTGCTAAGCCACCTGGCAGTGGGGACCCTGCGGTCTCACCTGGACCCCCGTCAGGCTGGGGTTCATGCAGCAACATGCGAAGTGAAGATAGGAAACTTGGAGGCTCCTCCACGCAGACAGGAGGACCTGGGAAACCCGCCTGGCCGGACGGGAAGCTCTTTCCAAATCAGCTCCCCTTCCTGTCATCTAACTGCTGAGGGGGACCCCCACTGCCACCTGACCCCTGGCTTCCCACTGCTAGCTTTCACCTGTTGGCTGAAGGTCACGTTCCTTCTCCTGCTGGTTTCGGGGCCACCTCCTCCGGCTGCATCCGGCAGAGCCAACGTCTGGGGTCTCTTCAGAATCCCGGAGGCCCTGGGCTTGGGGGTGTCCAGGGAGCCCACCCTCAGCACGTCCCTGTCTGAGCCGGAAGTCAGGGCACCCTCCCTCCTCTCCAGCAGCCCCCGGTCCTGGTGGTAGAAGCCGTCGGGGGCCCGGGGGAAGCTGACACTGATGGCCTGCCTGGGGACGCTGCCAGGGAGGGCCAGGTAGCTGTCGTGGCCGCCCGTGAAGCAGTCGATGAGGACGCTGTCGATGTTGGAGGTGCCAAAGGAAGAGGCGAACTCGTTAATGCCCGTCAGGGAGCTGTCCCTGCTGATGAAGCTGCCGTACTTGGGCGTGAGGGGGCTGGGCGGGGAGATGGGGCTGGAGAAGCTGGCGTACAAGCTGGTGGCCTGGGCGGGCAGGGCGTCGCCAGCCCCCTCCTCCAACAGCAGCGGGGGCGAGGGGGGCAGAGGGAGGCTGGGGCTCTTCATGGCGGTCCGCTTCTCTCCCAGGGGCCGCAGGGGCCTCTCTGGGATGCTGATCAGGGTCAGCACGGTGGTGATGCTCAGGGTGACCGCAGTGAAGATGTAGATGACGCGCAGCTGGCCCCCAAGGGCTCTCCCGAAGCCAGTTCTGTCCCAGTGGATTCCCCCGACCACGTATCCGAACCCTCCTCCGAGACCTGGGAGAGAAAGGGGGCTTTGGTTGCTTCCTGCCAGCGGCAAGGGAGACCCTGAGGACGGGGTCCCATTTCTTGGGACACTGAAATAGCACCGTCTGTCCCAAACACCCAGACGTAGTGTCTGTCCCACAAAACCCCAACAAAGGTGGCAGTGGCATTGCCAGGTGGCTCTTCAGGGACACTCCCTCCTCTGCCTGCTGGGGTCACCTGCCTGGTGGTATCCTGGGGCCTGGCTCCGGAGCGGGCAGCACATGGCCCCTGCCCTCCTGCTGCCCCACTCATCACGAGCTGTTAGGGCCACATAGTGGATGTCGCCAGGTCACGCCTTCCCTCAAGCCCCCTCTGGCCTCAGAGTCATAGGAGGCTGACACAGACGAGCTTGCTCAGGTGCTCCCTGACCGTGTCCTGGCACATGGTCACCATGAGGAAAGTCACCTGTCACGGCCCCACCTCTCCTCCACCTGGCTCTCAGGATCTTCCAGCACAGGAAAACAGAGGGGTGTGGAGGTCTCAGTCCAGGGCCCAGGGCATGGCCAGATGGCCAGGAGGCTCCCAGAGCCCAGCATGAAGATGTGAGCCAGGCCACGGCGGGGGTGGGGTGGAGGGGTACAGTGGCAGCGGCGGCAGCAGCAGAGACCTCCAGAAGTGCGGATTCCTGCAGCCAGGCTCTGTGCATCTGAGCCCAAGAGCAAGAGCAAGGGACGCTGCCCCGCCCCAGCACCCCGCCCCTCCACCGCCAAATCTCGGGGAAGTGTTAATTATTTTGTTTTGAGTTCAGCTGAATTTTGAACCATCTACTGGCTGGGAGGAGAGTTCCCTTGGTTTCTTCCAGCTCGCGATCTGGAACATGGCTTCTTGGGGTCTGGCCTCATTACCTTTAAGTGTGAGCTCCCGTGCTCAGCCCTGCACACGTGCTAGGAGCCACACGCCACAGAGCTGAGCTCTTCCATTTGCCTCCCTCTGACTTTTACATTCCAGGTGGTGTTCTCCATCCCTCCTCTGCCTCTGTCTTGCTTTTTGCCCTTTTTTGGTATTTCGTTATTCTCCCTTATTTATTTTTGGTACCTGGGTTCTATCACTGAGCCACATCCCCAGCCCTTTCTATTTCCTATTTTGAGACAGGGTCTCACCAAGTTGCTTAGGGCCTTGCTAAGTTACTGAGGCTGGTTTTGAACCTGTGATCCTCCTGCCTCAGCCTCCTGAGCCACTGGGATCACAGGTGTGCACCACCAGCCCCGCTGATGCCCACATGCTGCTTGGATGACCGAGCGGCCTGCTTGGTCACTGTGTTAGGGCCCAGGAAGTCTTCAGGGGTGCAGACACAGGCAACCAGCAACGATGCTGACTCCTGACATGTACTGCTGTCCAGGGCAACTGCCGCAGGGGTCAGCACCTCCCTCCTGACGCCCAGAGGAAGGGTTTCCTGCTCTAGCACTGAGCGCTCGGAGGCCGGTGCCCGTGCACACTCTCGGGCCTCCCTGGCTGTGGGGTGTGTTCTCGTGGACTCACAGACTCTGAAGCACCGCTCGTCGGGGTTCTGCAGTCATCGAGGATGTGCACAGAACCGTGAGGTCCCAGCTGCGGTGCAGCGGGTGTCCTCACCTCTGGGTGGGCCCACACCCGTGGACAGCGTCTCTTGCATTCGGTGCCACAGGGTTTGCATTTTTGTGATTTATATTTTCCCTGCTGTTGCTCTGTTTAAAACAGGCCCCAAGAGGACTGCTGAAGAGCGGCCTGGTGTTCCCAGGTGATCATGAGTGTTCGTGCGTGCGTCGCAGGGCTGTTGGCCCCAAGTTCAATGTGAGTGAGTCAGCGCTGGAATAAAGCGTCTTGAAACAGAAACATGAAAAACTAGGTGACGTGTTGACCGATTTGATGAAAATATTGTGAGGGGAAGCTCACAGGAGTCCAGCCCTGTACTCCTCCCGGGAGCAAGGATCCAGTATTTGCTAATTCAGCGTTTGCGTTGACTTTGTAAGAACACAGTTGCTGCAAATCACGAAAATGGACTGCCATGTGTGCTTATGTGTCTACATTTAAAGGCACAGATACATTCCGCCCTCCATATCCACTGGTTCCACATCCTCAGATTCAAAATATTCAGAGAATTATTGTGTCTGTCCTGAACATGAATAAACCTCTTTTCATCATTCTCTAAATGATGCAGTATAACAGCTATTTACCTACCACCTACATTGTGTAAAACACCATCAGCAACTGAGAGAAGATTAAAGTTGACAGGGAGATGTGCAGAAGTTATATGTAAACGTTGTGCCTTTTTATTTTATTTTTTTGCTCTACTGGGGATGAACCTAGGGGCTTGCACAGGCCAGGGCTGAGCTACATCCCAGCCCTTACTGTGCCGGTTATACAAAGGACCTAAGCAGCAGTGGATTTGGGTATGGCAGGGGTTCCTGGGACCCCTTAGGAGGACTGGAGATATGGATCTACACACACACACGTGTGTCGCCATGGTATGCTACTGTGGTTACATGTTGTTTGAGATATATCATTTTCGTTTCTTTTTTTAGTACCAGGGATTGAACCCAGAAGTACTTAACCACCGAGCCACATCCCCACCCCTTTTTATTTCTTGAGACAGGGACCTGCTAAGTTGCTTAGGGCCTTGCTAAGATGCTGACGGTGGCCTTCAACTTGAGATTCTCCTGCCTCAGCCTCCCGAGCTGCTGGGATTACGGACATGTGCCACTGCTCCCTACCCCCACCGCCAGATACATATTTTCAGTCACTTAAATGCTTAGCCTATATTTGAATTTCCCCAACTTATTTTGAAATTGGGGAGTGAAGAAGGGCCCCCGAGTGGACAGTCTGACTCAGGTTTCCGCAGGCTCCGCGCAGTCAGGGGGCACTCACCCGCCAGGAGGGCATGGATGTTGAGGCCTCTGTCCTGGTCCACGGGGCTGCACACGTCCATCATGTAGGCGTGGCTGGGGTTGTCCGCCGAGTCTGCACTGAAGTCCATCAGCACCACCCCGCACACGGTCAGGAGGATCCCCCACTTGTGATTGGTGGCCGTGTCGGCCAAGGCAGTACCGATGTCCCTGCCATTTAGCAAGAGCGAGAGGCCCAGCAACGCCCCTGGAAAGAGACACAAAGTCACCCAGAGAAGACACCCACCAGCTCTGTCCCCTGTAGTTCACTATCTAAGTCCAGAATCCTAGGAGGAATTTCAAAAATCAAACTTCAAGCAGAGCTGGTGGGACGGGCCAGCTGCAGACTCAGGTGACTTTGCCCCTGGAATGAGGTGACAGTGACTTATCCTCAGGGTTGACTGAATCAGGGTCGGGGCTCTCGGCGGCCACACCACTGAGGGCCAGGAGCCACTAGGGACTGTGTTGGCAGAGACTTTTTACAGATTCTCCTAGAGGGAAGCTGCTGGGCTCTGGTTTGGTTCTGGTGTCATTTTATTTCATGCCGAGACCACAGACCTAGAGCCAGGACAAGAATGAAAGGACGTCTCCTTCCCAACCTTGAGGTACATCGGTCACTCCAGGCACCCAGCAGAGGCTGCAGCAGGAATCCTGAAACAGAGCAGGCCAGTGTCATCGCTGTCCCCCCCCCCCTCCGGGACCTAGGGACACCGGGGATGGCCGGTCACATTCCTGCACTCAAATGTCCCCAAAGAGCCAAAGGGTGGAGCCCAGAGGAGGCCACAGAACCGGAGCTACAACTGGAAGACAGAAAAATGCCGGGAATCGCTCAGAATGTCCTTAAAATTTCCACTGGGGATCCAAGAAGTTCTTGGACCACACAGACCCAAATGCCACCCGCATTTTTGCTTGGATTCTCCGATGATAGCTTGGTCCAAGAGGGCCTCGTTCTTGGGGTGGACTAATTCCTGTTCTAGTGTCTGATTTAGATGAAGGAACTTAAAATGTGGGACGTGATCAGCTACGCTGGCCTTCTACAGCCCCAGACTAATGAGAGGAACGTAATTCCTGCTCTCCCTTTGGAACCTCCAGCTACTTGAACCAAGGCTTCCGGAAGCCTCCAGAGGTTTCCAGAGGCCATGTGCCATCAGGGCTGGCTGGGGCTCACCGAGGATGGGGCTGATGAACCACACCAGGCTGTACAGCTGGTCGGGTAGGCCCATCTGGAGGAGCACGGGGGTCACGTAGGCGGTCTCCATGGCGTAGCTGAACTCGATACCAAAGAGGATACAGCCGTTGAACAGCAGCTCCCGGAAGGACCTCTGGGGGTGCAGGTCCTCAAAGTCCACGAGTTCAATGGGACACGGAGTGTTGGGGGGTGGGGGCGGAGACGGACGGATGCACTTCCTCCTCTTGGGGTGTCGCTTGAAATTGTTGGCCCGGTGGCTGATGTGGCGAGTCACAGACCCCGAGTAGCCAGAGATCTGAGACCTCCAGACGTCCTGAGGCGCCAAGCTGGGGAAGAGGGCCTCTCCCGGAGGGGTGCCGCTTACGGGGGGGATCATGGTAGGCAGGGCTGATGGGCGTCCCTGTGGGGAAAGCCCATGGGGCACGACGGTCACTTCATGGGGCCTCGATTATAGGAGTCCACTTCCCGCGTGGCCCCGGTGGCTGTCTCCCCACCCACTGGTCCTTTGCACTCGGGAGAATCTGAGTCCACACTGAGCACCCCATTTACCCCGACCAGCAGAGCCGCCTGCCCAGGAGGATGGTGCAGGCCCCGGATCCTGTGGGTGAGCTCAGCCGCCCGGGGGGGACAAAGCCTGAGCCCCACAGGAGACCCCACGGCTCCACCAGGACAGTCGCGCCAGGACCCTCCTGCAGAGGTGAGGGCAGCCAGCGGCTTGGTGGCTACCTGAAGGCCCCGTGGGAAGCCTGACCCAGGGCCCACTTCCAGGGGACCAGAGCTGGGCAGACCAGCCCAGGACAGGAGCCACCTTCGGACACTCTGAGAGGGGGGACAGCCTTCTTTCACAGGACGGAAAGTCACAAGCGTGCCCTCTGCTCCCAAACCCTTGTATTCAGTCCCTGTAGGAGGCCAGGGGCCTCTCACTCCAAGCAGCTGGACCAGCGAACACAGCCATGTCCTTTCAGCACCAACTCGTCAGTCAGGAGAACTGTCCGTCAAGTCTGGAGACTTCTATTCAGGGGTTCAAATGCTCTCGAAGGAGGAGGGCTGGGGTGCCGCTCCGTGGTAGAGCACCTGCCTGGCGTGTGTGAGCCCTGGGTTGGATCCCTAGCACCTCAAACAATAAAGGACCGTGGAGGGGTGAGAGGTAGACTCCCATCTTTGATTTGTTTATGTTGAGAACAGTTTCCACAGTGTCCCCGAGGTAGGGAGGGGATCGGCACCCCCCAACTCCCCCCTCCTGTCCTCCAGCCGCCCAGGGGAGTACCATCTGTACTGCACAGAGACCCTCCCCTGAGCATCCAGATGCTGTTCACTGTTTTGAAATGAATCTAGATTTTACAAGTTAAAGGAATGGACTCCTGTGGCTGACGTGTGTTTTAGCTAGTCACAGGGAGAAGGCTACCGAGGTCAGAGGGAGAGACAGGTATGGACATCAGAATGAGTCCTAGGCCCCCTGTGGCCTCTCTGAAAAGTTGGGGACCTCATTTCCTTTGAAGTTCTTCCTGAGAAGTAACCCCCAACCCTGACAGCTTTCCCGACCTTGGTAGGTTTCTTGATGACAATGTTTGTCACTTACCAAGACATTACAGGCTTTCTTCCAAAATTAGTTTTAAGTTTCAGAAAGAAGGCCCTTATTTTTGACATTAATGTGACTATACCACTTCCCATCACCCTACGCTAGTGGATAACTTCTTTGTGAGTCACTCTGAAGTTCCTCACCCCAGATTGATATCAACACACTCAGGGATCACCTCTCTTCCCTTCAGAAGACATCAGTGGTGGACGTGATTGGACCTAGAGACACCCGAGCAGGATTCAGAACATTGAGCTAATCCAATGACCCAGAAACCCTTTCACCCATCCATCCACCCATCCATCCATCCTATATCCATTCACCTACCAACTCATCTCTCCATCCGTTCATCCACCGTCCATCTACCCATTCATCCTTCTTCCCTACATCCCTCCATTCATCCATCAATCCATTCAATACCCACCCACTCATCTATCTGTCCATCCATCCATCCATCCTCCCTTCCATTCATCTGTTTATCCACCCACCCAACCATTCACACATGCACCTGCCTGTCCCTCCATCCACTTATCCACCCATTCAACCTTCCGAACATCCGATTATCCAGCCATTCACCCGTCCTCTCCATCTGACTGAGCACTGACACTGAGGATACTGAGGTTATAGAGATAAAACACAGACACCGCTCTTGTCCCGAGTTAGGTAAAAAAGCACAGAGAAGGATCCCTAAACAGGGGACTCGTTCGCGGGGAGGAGAGGAGATCAACTGCTGGGCACAATGGGGTATGGTGAGTGAGGAAGCCATTAGCTGGCGACGAGGGGCCGTGAAGTCTGCAAAGAGAGGGATTTTGCACTGAGGTGGCTGGGAGTGACATGGCCAGAAACTGGCTCCACTCTCATTTCTATAAATGACTCATCTTGTGACCTTAGAAAAATGCCAGGCTGTCCTACAAAACAAGAATAGAGGGAACTAAGAACTATGTGTAGGCAAGCAATACTTCATTTAAAATTTCATTCATGAAGACTGACTCAAGATCAAGATGTTCTGAAGGCTCAGCTGACTGTGTTCCTCGTTGTCTGGTTTGGGTCTTCTGTGTCAGTGTTTCACCCCATAAATAGAACTTAACTGCACGTGCTTAATTTTGGGATGGGGAACCGAGGTCCCAGTTGGGAAAAATTTCCCTTTAAACAGCAGGTGGAAGAAGTACATTTTGAAATAAGTGGGGAAACCTCTCCTGCCAACTCACAATGGACTATGGAGACGGCCCACTTCTCCACCTGCTCGAGATGACGGCACCATCCCCAGCTTTAGCCCAAGGCCAGCAGCCTGACCAGATAAACCCGCCAGCACCTAACAGAGTCACCCCGAACTTGAAAAGTCTTCCCTAAGCGTTGCTCCTGTTTAAATTTGAGGGTATTACCATTCTTTTTGGGTGTTACCATTTTTATTTAAAAAAATATATTTAATGAAAGCTGTTCATAAAAGTTTATCCTAAGAAGAATTTTTAACCCCCCCACCCCCTTTTTAATTTTTTGGTACTGGGGATTGAAACCAGGGGTGCTTAATCACTGAGCCATGTCCTCAGCTCTTTTTATTTTTTTTTATCTTGACACAGGGTCTCTCTCAGTTGCTTTGGGCCTCACTAAGTTGCTAAGGCTGGCCTTGAACTTGTGATCCTCCTGCCTCAGCTTCCTGAGTCACTGGGATAATTATTGGCATGCACCACTGCACACTGCTAAAAATTCATTTTTGAACGTTATATAAAATGAGTGAAAATGCAATTTAAAATAATGAAATAGAATTTTATCACAATAATACAAACATCCACCTTACGATCTTTAGGCCACTAATGACCATTTGTTCAGTCAGAAGAAAATGCATAATATCCCTGAACTCCCCAAATGTTAGACATCAGCCCACTGAGATTCCAGGTACAGAGGATGGTTAATAATGAATCCCTCAAACTGTTATGAGGAGTTTAAGTGGCACATGGTTAACAAAAATAAGTAACATGCACTGGGTGTGGTGGCCCATGCCTATAATTCCAGTGACTCAGGAGGCTGAGGCAGGAGGATCGAAAATTCAAAGCCAGCCTCAGCAACTGAGCAAAACCTTGTCTTAAAATAAAAATAAAGAAGGCTGGAGGGCTAGGGCTGGGGTCAGTGGCAGAGCGCTTGCCTAGCACGTGTGAGGCACTGGGTTCGATCCTTAGCACCACATAAAAATAAGCAAATAAAGGCATTCTGTCCATCTACGACTACAAAAAAAGGGGAGGGGATGAGGCTCAGTGGTTAAGGACCCCTTGGTCCAGTCCTCAGTACCCACCCTCCAAAAAGCAATACCTATGTAAGTTAGACCCTTGGAGTCATCCCACTGTGAGCCCCAACCCTTTCCCCCCATTTCTCTCCCCTTCTCTGTGGGAAAATGGGCTCCCACCCTGGGCCTGGGGCCTTGCCCCCCGCCCCCTCTTCCCGCGGTTCTCTCAGGTGCTGGGGTCCGCCCAGGCCGGTGGGGACCCTGACCACGGGGACCCTGCAACCGGTGCTGGGCAGCCTCTGAGCTGACCCGTTTCCCACTCTCCAGCTCCAGCAGTGGCCGGCCTGGGCGCCTGTCCCTGAGCCTGGCCCAGAGCTCATTGGACCGGCCGCTGGGCACCTGACCCTGGTCCCCGCGGGGCCAGCTCCTGGCACCTGGCACCTGCGAGGCCGCGGGTGTCTGCGGAGGTGGGTGACAGTCACAGGGGGCAGGTGTCCTGGTCAGCACAGGTGGCCAGGCCCGGCCGAGTGCGACACCTGCCCAGGTGACAGGACAGGCCTCGGCTGGAGACCGCCACCAGCCCCGGCAAATCCCGGCCCCCGCTTCCGCGAGGGGAACGAGCCTGTCGCCACGCGGCCCCGCTCCGCCGGCCTGCGGTCCCCGCGGCGCCCGGCCACAGCGGGCAGAACAAAGGTGCGGCGTCGGGCGGCGGGGCCGGGGCGCGCCCGGGACCGAGCGCGGCGCGGGCGGGCGCGGTACCTGGGGTCAGACGGGGGGCATCCCTCTCCGCGGCTGGGCTCCTGGCCGCCCGGGCGCAGCGCGGGTCCCCGCCCGGCCGCCCCCGGCCCGCGGCTGCTGCAGCATCACCCCGCGGGGCGGGGCCGTGACGTCACGGCTGCATCCCGCCGCCCGCGGCCGCAGAGCGTCCTTAAAGCGCCCGGCGGCTGCGCCCGCGCCGGCCCTCGGGCCCGGGTCCGCACCCGCGCCCCAACCGGGCGGCGCGGCGCCCCTGGAGTCGGCTTCGCCGCGGGGTGGGTGTGAGGGCGGGCGCCGGGGTCCCAGGACACCTTCCCGGCCTGGGAGGGCACGTGGATTTTTGTTTTCCACTTCTTCTGATTTTAAAATGAGTCCACACATTCTCCGGTTTTCACGGATATCCCGTAAATAAATATGGCAAATAAATACCGTGGTCCCCGGACAGTGCCCGCTGCACTGCACCGACACGGCGGCCCGGACTGGCACCGCATTCACTCAACCCGTCAGTGCCCACGGCTGGGCCAGGCCCTGTTCTAGGCACCGCGGCTGACTCAGCAGGAAGGGGGGGGGGACAATAAGTCCTGTCCTGTGGGGGACATTCAGAGGTGAAGACACAAGTTAAAGGAGATAAAATAAATACTGTCCCCGAAGTTAGCGAGTCCCTCCAGGACACAGAATTTTGGCGAGACAGGAGGACTGAGGTGGGGACAGCTGCTGTAGGGCCTGGTGACTGTGGGGACAACGTGCTGTGCACCTGGAAACCACTGAGTGGAATTAAGTGTTCTCATCACAAATAGGAACAAAACCACGTTTGGTGATACATGTTGATCCAGCGACTCCATAGTGTGGACGCATATCCAAATGTCATGATGTGTCACAATAATGAAATGTCCATGTGTTTATCAATTAAAAACATTTTTTTTAAAAGATAACTCACCACAGAAAGGAATTAGGGTGCAGGGGGCTGGGAAAGGGAGGGCGTGGTTTAAACTGAGCTGTCAGCGAGTCCTCACCTGACACTGGAGGACAGGTGTGACACAGGCCAGCCCACTAACATGGAGGGGAGGTCCTGCCAGCAGAGGGCAGAGCGAGGGCAAAGGCCCTGGGGTGGGAGTGAGGGGGGCTGATCAGATGAGGATACACCAAGTAGTTCTGCCACTTGCAGTGAAATTACTGCCACAGGAATTGCTACCGAGGGACATTTTACAGTGGGGGGATTTGACTCTGTTGGGCTGGCCGAGGGCCCCTGAAGAAGTGTCACTTGAGGGGCACACTAAAGACTGACTAGGGACAGCAGCAGGTTCCAGGTCGAGGGGTAGGTGCACAGAGCTTGCTGGGAGAGGGCTGGCGAGCTCAGAGCTGAGGGAGCCAGGGGGGGTGCAGAGGCCCCAGTCACTGGGGAGGTGGGGGCTGGGGATCAAAACCCAGGGCCTGGCACAGGCGGGCCAAGTGCTCTGCCACTGGACCAGGTCCCTGTGGTCCTGTCGAAGGGCCAGAAGCCGCCCCGGGGCTCCCATGGGGACGCTGCTGGTACACGTCCTATTCCTACTTCAAAAAGGTCATCGTGCTCAGAGCGGAGGCTGTTGGGGACCAGGTGGCTGCACCAGGTGGGGGCTGCAGAGTGGCCGGGTGGGCGAGGACCGGATGGTGGGGGGCCGGGGATGGGGGCTGTCTGGGTGTTTAGGAAGCAGAACCCACAGGACCTGGTGGTAGGTCCGAGGGGAGGGGAGGAGAGAGGGAGGTGCCAACCTGACACCCCATGAAGGAAGATGGCGGCTTGAAGGCCGGGGGCTGAGGGCTGTGGGAGCCACGGGGTGCCTGGGTCAGAGGGGCCTCTGGGGCACCCTGGCTGCTGGAGACACCGAGGCGGCCTTGAAGACTCTGCTGCCCTGGGTCCAACCGATGATGACCCACAGGGGAGACAGGCCCAGGCCCAAGGTGCCTGAGACTGCCCAGAGCTGGTGCTAACCAGTTCCACCCTGAGCAGTTAGCGGGCAGCTCACAGCAGCACTGACGGGCCTCAGCGCTCAAGGCTACTTGTGGCTCAGGTGGCCCTCCAGGGTGCCCCTGATGGGCGGGGAGCTCAGGCTCCTGGTGGTCAGGGAGGAGCAGGCAGGGCAGGAGGCTGCGCCATCCACACTCCCGTGGGTGACAGGGCCACACGCAGCCACAGGGAGGCTGGGAAACGAGGCCCCCGCGCCCAGGTGAGGGGCCAGCTTCCTAGCTCTCGCGGGGGAGGGAGGCCGTGGGAGGGGGGAGGGAGGGAGGAGGCTAAGCACCCGGGAAGCAGTAAGAGAAGGGCCCGGATGGAGGCACACTGGGAAAGGAAAGAGTCGTGAAATTCCTTTGGCCTTTTTTAACCTTCCAAGTCCAGAACCTTCCGTTTTTAACTCTTTCAAGGAGAGATGAGAGTGGTTTCTCCCCTGCATGGAGGAGGCCTCCCCTGTCCTGCTGATGGGTCTGGACTGGAGACCAGAGTTGAAGGAAGAGGTAGAACAATGGACCCATGGGGCGGGGGGCTGACCCAATGGGGGACCCTTAGCCTTAATGTGGGAAGGACAGTCAGGCCAGGAGGTCAGGGTCTCAGGGGCCCGGCAGAGTCCCGCCAATTTCCTCTCAGAACCCCAGGCAAGCAGGGAGGGTCTCTCAAATCGCAGAGGCCCCAGTGTACCAGGGGACCCCACCAACCTGCAGGCCCCAAGAACCCCTGGTCACTCTCCCAGCCCATCCTGGAGACTGGGACAGACAGAGCTTTACCCTAGAGACCAAGTCAGACCCAGGAGCCTGTGCAGACCTGCTGGGCCGGGCGTTCAGGGCCACGGGCTGCTCTCCTCCTTCCCCGGGCGGCCACCAGGTGGTGGAAGAGGCCCGCCTTTCCTGGGCTGCACTGGCCTCCGACACCAGAGGGAAGCACTCGGGTCTGAAGCTGGGGTCTCTTTAGACTGTGAAGCTTTTTCTGCAAACCACGGGCGCCTGGGCTTTTGTGAGTGACATTACTTTCAAGAGCGGATCTCGCGCCACGGCTTGGGCTGAAGGTTCTCGGTGCCTGCGCCTCACGCGCTCATGGTAACTAAGGCCCGGGTGTCCTCCCCACCAGGCGTGGGGAGGGGTGGGCCATGCCACCACCAGGGATGGAGCAGGCATCCGAACCCAGGACCGCAGGGCAGAGGCCTGCGCCCTCCGGTGAGGTGACCACGAGCCAACGTGCCAGTCTTCCTGTGAGAACCGGGTGGGTGGACGCCTGCTCTCCAGGAGCAGAGGGCTGGGAGATGGGGCTGGGGTGGACTAAAGCAACTGGACCTCAGCCTCCACAGGCAGGGGAGGTTCCAGAACCCAGGCAGGGGAACCCGGAGTGGTTGGCACCTGGCGCGGGGACTCCTTGTCTGTGGGCTGGGGTAGGGCCTCACGGGGAGGCAGTGTTGCCAGGTAAAACAGGGTCCACCTGGATTGGCGATTCAGGGAACAGATCGTCCGTAGGCGTACGGGTGCTCCACGCCTCGCTCTGCATTGCCCCATCTGGGGACACTATGGGGCAGCTCCTGGAACCGCAGAGGCAGCGGCCAGGAGCCTAGGTCCTCCAGGACCATGGAGCTCCATGGGGACCCCCCTCCCAGGTTGCACGGCTTTCTGGCGCCTGGAGCAACCCTCTGCCAGCCTTCACGGAACGTGCTCCTCACCTGAGAGAAAGATCAGCACTCACCACGCATGGACCAGCCCCAGCCCACTGCCGCCTGTGTGTGTGTGTGTGTGGTTCTTGGCACTGAATCTAGGGTGTATATTTACCACTAAACTACACTCTCAGACCTTTTTGTTTTTTATTTTCTCCGGCTGGCCTTGAACTTGGGATCCTCCTGCCTCGGCCTCCTGAATCACTTGGATCACAGTGTCTGGCTTTGTAAGGTCTTGCTTCTTGGCCCACAGACAGCCACCCTCTGGCTGTGGAAGGGAGATCTTCGGGTCTCTTTGGTAAGGGTGATAATCCTCTTCATGAGGGCTGCACCCTTGTGACCTGATCACCCTACCAGGTCACATCTCCAAATCCCTCACTTTGGGGACTGTGCTCCAGCCACAATTTGGGGAAAGCACAAACTCTCGGCTCACAGCACCTTCTAATCTGCCCCTGGAGGACGGGGTTTGGCATCTGCTTACTGTCAGCTGAGGGTTGTCCTGGGGGTGCCCAGAGCTGGGTTTTGCAGGTGCCTCTTTGGTGGCTGTCCTAGCCAGCTCAGGCTGCCACAGCACCACACCAGGGAGCCAGGTTTAGGCAACACAAATCCATTTCTCACAGTTCCCGAGCTGGATGTCCAGGACCAGGGCCGGCATGGCTGGGCTCTGGTGAGGGCTCTCTTCCTGGCTTGTCAGATGGCTGCCTCCTTGCTGGGTCCTCACCTGGCAGAAAGGAGAGACTCTGGTCCTCACTGGACACTCACCCTATCAGATTAGAGCCCTGCCCTGTCACCTCACTTAACCTGAATGGCTTCCATAAAGGCCCTGTCTGCAGTGCTGGGACACTGGGGGGCGGGCTTCAACACAGGACTTGGGGCACACCGGTCTGTCTATAACCAAAGGTGCTGGCGGAAGTCTGGGAGCTTGAGACGGGAATCTGCTGGCCCTGCTGCCCAGCCCCTGCAGGCCCCAGCAGTGCTTCGGTGATGCTCGGATTCAAACTCCTGCCTCCTGGTGCCAGCAGCCCCGAGGAGCCGTGTGCCACCATGTCCCCACTCCAGGACTTGCTTTCGCCCCCCCCCCCCCCCCCCCCCGTTTTCATCTTCATGTAATGAAACCGAGTATGCATTCTTCCGTCTGGCTTCTTGGTCCCTCTCTTGGTTCTGAGGTATCTGCGTCCGTGTTGTGTGCAGAGCGGTGTGTTCCCGAGGTGAACGGGCTTAGATGGAGATACCTGTCTGTTGGCAGGCACCGGGCGTCCCACCTTCGAGTTAAGACCCACACAGCCTCGGTGGAGCTCTGCCCATGCCTTTGGTGACATTCGCAGGTGTTTCTGTTGGTGTGTAGCCAGAGTGGCACTGGGCAGTGAACACGCGGTCACCTCTAGTAGGAAGTGCCAGGTGGCGTCCCCCATCGTTGGCCGCTCCCTGGCTGCAGTTCCGAGTGGTCTTTTGCTCTTGGGCACCTGGTGGAGCTACTCAGGGGTACCCGGGCAGCGGCGGTTTGCATTTCCTTGTGGCCAGGGAGGGCGAGCACCCTTCACATGCTCGCTGCCCGCTCAGTGTCTCTTCTGGGACGGGCCTGATGGAGCCTTTGCTAGTGGGGCTGTCGTTTGTCTTATGGATTCCTAAGATCTGATGTGTATTCAGTTATGGAGCCTTGGCGAGTCCCTGATTTTAATTAAATCCAACGAATTGTTTTCTTTATGGTATTTCATGGTGTCCTCCCTAAGAAGTCTTTCTTTACCTGGATGGGGTCTCATGAAAATCAAGGGAGATCAGTAAAGAGCCGGGGGAGGGAGGAGGTGAGGGAGGGGGAAACACTGGGAAGAGGATTGGCCAAATTATACCGTTATGTTGTGCACCCGTTTGACTCTATAACAACCAATCCCACCAGTGTGTGTAATTATAACACACCAATAAGAAATCGGGGGCCAGGGGACAGGGGTGGGGGAGAAATCTTTCCTTACTCAGGGTTACCTTCTAGAAGTCTCACTGTTCCACCTATCGTGCTAGATGTATGATTTCCTTAGAACTGACTTTTGTTTTGTTTGGGGTATGAGGTGTCAAGTTGTCTTTTTCCACACGAATACCCCCCTGGCTGAGCACCCTCATGGGGAGAGTCCCCTCTCCCCACTATTCCACAGTGCCCCCTTCTCATAAGTGAGGGCCCTAAATTGGGTCTATTTTGCCCACATGTACCTCGCTCTTTGGTATGTCTGGTACAGTGAGGCCCCAAATTCCATACTTTACTAAAATGTTTCTGACTGTCTTGGCCCTTGGCTGTATGTTTGGGAATCAGTCTTTCAACATTCATGATACACATGTTAAAAAAAACAACAACTCGTTTAAACTTAAAATTTCAAAACAATAGATCAATTTGAGGAGAATTGAACATTTTGCTTATTTTCAGTCTATAAACATTATCTATACATCTCCATTTACATAGTCTTTAAAAATTTCTAACAGAGGGGCTGGGGATGTGGCTCAAGCGGTAGTGCACCCACCTGGCATGCGTGCGGCCCGGGTTCGATCCTCAGCACCACATACCAACAAAGATGTTGTGTCTGCCGAGAACTAAAAAAAATAAATAAATATTAAAAATTCTCTCTCTCTCTGTTTCTCTCTCTCTTTAAAAAAATTTCTAACAGAAATGTTTTGTAGTTTGATGTATGTATCTTTTATTTATTCCTAGGTACTTAATATTTTTTGCTGCAATTGGAAATGGTACCATTGTCAAAATATTTATTTATTATTTGTGGCTGATAAGGGAAACATAGCAACTCTATATCTACCCTATATCAAGCAAACTTGCTAAACTCACATATTGATTTTCACAATTTGTTTATAGAGTCTTTCATGTTTTCTCTATATATAGACATGTCTGTGAAATAATGTACCCCCTTGTTTCTAGGCCTTCTTTCTTTTTCCTTTCTTTCTTGCTTTATTGCACTGTGTAGGGCTACCCCAACAAAGTTGAATAGAGGTGGAGTTGTGGACAGGATTTTGTCAATCTTAATTTTAGTGAAAACTTAAGCATGGCACCTGCTGTAGGTTTTTTGTAGTTATTCCTATCAAGGTAAGATCACAGGGAGAAAACTCAAATTACAAAAATTCACGATGAAAAAGGAAATATCATAACTGACACTATTGAAATTCAGAAGATCATTAGAAATTATTTTGAAAATTTATACTCCAGGGCTGGGGATGTGGCTCAAGCGGTAGCGCGCTCGCCTGGCATGCATGCAGCCCGGGTTCGATCCTCAGCATCACATACAAACAAAGATGTTGTGTCCGCCGATGACTAAAAAATAAATATTTAAAAAAATCTCTCTCTCTCTCTCCTCTCTCACTCTCTCTTTAAAAAAAAAAAGAAAATTTATACTCCAGTGAAATAGAAAATCTCAAAGACACCGACAAATTTCTAGAGGCACATGATCTGCCCAAACCGAGTTGGGAGGACATGCATAACTTAAACAGATTGATTTTAAGAAAGGAAATAGAAGATGCCACCAAAAACCTACCCACAACAACAACAAAAAGCCCAGGACCAGAGGGGTTCTCAGCCGAGTTCTATGAGACCTTCAAAGAAGAACTAATATCAATCGTCCTCAAATTATTCCATGAAATAGAAAAGGAGGGACCCTTCCAAACTCATTCTTCCAGGCTAGTATCACCCTGATACCAAAACCAGGCAAAGACACATCAAGGAAAGAAAACTTCAGACCAATGTCCCGGATGAACATAGATGCAAAGATTCTCAATAAAATTCTGGCAAATTGCATACAAAAAACATATTAAAAAGATAGTGCACCACGATCAAGTGGGGTTCATCCCAGGGATGCAGGGTTGGTTCAACGTATGGAAATCAATAAATGTATTACATCACATCAATAGACTTAAAGACAAGAACCATATGATTCTCTCAATAGATGCAAAAGAAAGCATTTGACAAAATATAGCTCCTCTTTGTGTTCAAAACACTAGATAAACTAGGGATCATGGAACACTCTCAGCATTGTAAAAGCTACATATGCTAAGCCCAGACCAACAGCATTCTAAATGGAGAAAAACTGAAAGCATTCCCTCTAAAAATTGGAACAAGACAGGGCTGCCCTCTTTCACCACTTCTATTCAATATAGTCCTTGAAATCCTAGCAATCAGACAGATGAAAGAAATCAAAGAGATACACATAGGAAAAGAAGAACTTGAACTATCACTATTTGCTGATGTCATGATTCTATATTTAGAAGATCCAAAAAATTCCACCAGAAAATTTATAGAATAACTGAATTCAGCAAAGTAGCAGGATATAAAATCAATACCCATAAATCAAATGCATTTCTACACATGAGCGATGAATCCACTACAAGAGAAATTAGGCAAACCACACCATTCACAATAGCCTCAACCCCCCCCAAAAAAAAAACCTTGTGAATCAATCTAACAAAAGAGGTGAAAGACGTTTTTCTAAAAGTGTACAATGAAAACTATAGAACACTAAAGAAAGAAATTGAAGGAGATCTTAGAAGATGGAAAGGTCTCCCATGCTATTGGATAGGCAGAATTAAATATTCAAAAAGAAGTTTTCTCGTGAATGGGTATTAAATTTAATCAAAGGCTTCAAAAGAAATTCATTGATATGCTCATGAGAGTTTCTTCTTTTTTTCCTGCTATTATAGTAAATTGCATTAACTGATTTTCTTTTTAAATTTTTTTTTTAGTTGTAGATGGACACAATACCTGTATTTTTATTTATTCATTTTTATGTGGCACTCAGGATGGAACCAGTGCTCATATGTGCAGGGCAAGTGCTCTGCCCTGAGCTACAACCCCAACCCTGATTAATTTTCAAATGTTAAGCTAACATTGCATTCTAGAAAAATATCATTTAGCTGTAATATACTTTTCTTTTTTTCATATTTTTTTTAGTTGTAGATGGACACAATATCTTTATTTTATTTTTATGTGGTACTGAGGATCGAACCCAGCGCCTTACGCATGCCTGTCGAGCACTGAGCTACTACCCCAGCCCCTTCCTATTTATTATTGACCTGATAGTATCTTGCAGATATCCATCTGCAGTTATGTAACTTTCTTTTTCTTTCTTTCTTTCTTCCTTCTTTCCCCCTCCCTCCCTCCGTCTCTCCTCTTTCTTTCTCTCTTCCCCTGCACAAGCAAGGCAAATTCTCAACACGGAGCTGTATCCCCAGCCCCTCTCATCTTCTCTTTAAAAAACACCCAATAAGCCAGACATAATGGCACTCACCCAGAATCCCAACTAGTCAGGAGGCTGAGGCAGGAGGATCTCAAGTTGAAGGCCAGCCTGGGAACTTAGCAAGACCCTACCTCACAATTTACAAGAGGGTTGGGAACGTAGCTCAATGGTAGAGTGCCCTGGGCTCGGCTCAGGGACCACAGAAGACAAAACAAAACAAAAAAATCATCCATTGGGTTTTCATTTCAAGGACGTGACAGATTTATGGAACCAATCAGAGTGTTCCTCCCTCTTTTTCTATTACAGAAGAGAAGCAGGGTAGGGTTGGCACAGTATTTACTAAAAGTTTAGAAGAACTTACCAGGGGGTTAGCTAGACCTGGAGTTTTCTTTGGGAAAAAGTTTAAAATCGTGAATTCAGTTTCTTTAATAGTTCCAGACTATTCAGATCTTCCATTTCTTTTTGTGCTAGTTCATTGATACATGTTTTCCACAGAAAGCATCCACTTCACCTTTAATTTTTTTTGGCACCTGAATTTGTTTATTTATTTATTTATTAACTACCAGGCATTGAACCCAGGGCCTTAATCACCGAACCACATCCCCAGCCCTTTTTATTTTTGATTTTGAGACGGGATCTCACTAAATTGCTTAGGGCCTCATGAAGTTGCCAAGGCTGGTCTCGAACTCACAATCCTCCTGCCTCAGGCTCTGCAGTATCTGGGATCACAGGTGTGCACTACCACGCCCAGCTGTTTATACCTTTCATGACCTTTTTATGTCTACAAGGGGTGTGTGTGTGTGTGTGTGTGTGTGTGTGTGTGTGTGTATGTGGTGCTGGGGATTGAACTCGGGGCCTTGTGCTTACAAGGCAGGCACTCCACAACTGAGCTCTATCTCCAGCCCAAGGTTTGTAGTGTGATCTCTACCATGGGCTGAGTGCTGTAACTCCCAAATCCCTGTGTCAAAGTCTTGACCTCCAGGGCCTCAGGATGGCACTGAAGGAGAAAAGAATCTCTAGAGAAGAAATTAAGGTAAAACGAAGTCATTAGGGTGAGCCCCAGTCTGATACGACTGATGTCCTCATAAGAATATGAAATTAGGGGCCCAGTGGTGGGACACACACCTGTAATCCCAGTGATTAGGGAGGCTGAGGCAGGAGGATCACAAGTTTGAGGCTAGCCTCAGCTGTGTGATGAGTCCTAAGCAGCTTAGGGAGACCCTGTCTCAAACAAACAAACAAACAAACAAAAAAAAAAAAACGGAAATTAGAGACGCACACAGAAGCAGAAGCCTCAGAAGAAACCAACCATCCACATCTTCATCTTGGGCTTCCCCAGGACCAAGAAAAAATAAATTCTGTGTTGAAGTCACCCAGCGGCCTCCACTATGGCAGCCCTAGCCAACCAATCATGTGTACACAAACAATATGCCATTTGTGTATGATACCAGGACTAAGTACCGTTTCCCAGTCCCAGGCTGACCGTGGGACTCTGCTCTGGATGCCGGGGTTGGACAGAGAGCTCTTCAGCCAGCCAGCCTGGCCGGCCCTCTCCCTGCCTCTCTTCTAACCCACCACCTGCGGCTTTTACGGGTACCACCTTCTCCCTTGGGCTTCCTTTGGGGTCAGCTGTGTTTACTGACTTCTTGAGGCTGAATTCAGCTCAGGTTGTAGCTTTCCGGGCCCTTCCTCTGCCCTAACGTCAGAAGTTCCAGTTGTCCATTTCTCTCTAAGCACAGCCTCAGAAGCGTCCTGCCAGTTCTGACACTTCATTTTATCATCACCGAGTTGAACATTTGGGTGAGATGCCCAAGTGAAAAGAACAGCTGAGAGTTAGCACCGCGGCCCGGGGCTCGGCTACGGGTTGGGCTGTGTCCAGGTGGATTCTGTCAGGGACGGACACGCTCTCAGGGTCTTCCCTGATGCTAACAGGGAAGTGGAGCAGGCCTAAGACGGTCCTGGACCCACTTCCATTTACTGTATCCACACACCAACGCTGGGACCTCCTACCCTGACCCTTTCTGTTGCCTAGGCTGACGGGGCCCACCATTCCTTGACCTCTCCACTTAGATGTCCAAGAGGCACCTCCAATTTGTCATGGCCAAAGCCAAATTCTAGATGTCCTTCCCCAGCTCCGCTTCTTCAGTGATCACCAAGGAAAACTTGTGCTTTTGCACACGTGTGCCTATGAGCCAGAGGATGAGCTGTGCTCCACGCTTCCTGAGGATCTGCTTGAGAATGTTCTATGGGAACCTCCCACATCATCAAGCATAAGCTTTCTGCCTACTTCTCTAGGCCCTCCACCGTCCGCTTCCCATAACCTAGACCCACCTCCACCGTCCGCTTCCCATAACCTAGCGGATTCCCATAACCTAGACCCACCTCCACCTAGGACTACACTTTGAACTTGCTTGTCTGTGTTACATGACTCAGCACTTAATGATGCAACGTTGGGGTATGACTGTCTTTGGTCCCTGGATGCTTGGCAAAGACTCGGTTCTCAGTGAATACTCCCCACTTGTTGGCTGATGGGACTGACCTTACAACATCAAAAACTACATATTGTAGTTTCAGAAATCCTCTTTTCCTCTGCATGGATTTCTGCACGTATGCCTTGGCTGGTCAAGGCTGTGAGACCCTCCTCTCATCTGTCTTAGTTCATTTATCATCACTATAACACAACACCTGAGACTGAGTTAGTGGTAAAGAATAGAGGCCATGTCATCATCCCTGGTGTTAAGCTACTTGACGATGATGTTCTTTGATGTTTTGCTCATGATTCCAGTGCTTGACATTTTTTGTGCTTCTTAGACTTCATCTTAGAGTTTTCACAATATTTTGAAAATATTCAACCATTATTTCCTTTATATTTTTTCCGTCTCCCCTCCTCCCACTTTGAAACTCCAATTACACTGATGTTGTTCTGTAGCACACTTAACATTTTGTGACTTCTTTCCCAGTTTTTTTCCTTTGTTCCAGTTTGGATAGCTTCTAGTGCTGTGCTTTCATCCCATTTAACTTCCATCTGCAAAGTCTAATTTGCCATAATGCCATTGAGTGTACTTTTCAACTCATGCATGATAATTTTTACCTCTAAAAGTTGCATTTGTGTCTTTTTTTTTTAATACTAGAGATTAAGTCCATGGGTGCTGAGCCACTGAGCCACATCCCCAACCCTTTTTATTTTTTATTTTGAGACAGGGCCTTGCCAAGTTGCTGAGGCTGGCTGTGAACTCCTGATCCTCCTGTCTCAGCCTCCTGAGCCACTAGGATTTCAGGTGTGAGCTACCATGCCCAGCAATTTGTGTCCTTTTTAGGTCTTTTATATCTCTACATGTGTACTTCTTCTCTAGCTTCTTGAACATGTATGCTAAAGTTATAATGGTTAATGGTTCTGTTTACTAATAATCTATATCATTTCTTAATTGGTTTAGAATAAGATTTTTTAAACAGTGGAAATACTAACATTTCGGACTGACTATTTTTTTTTCTGTGCATTATAAGATATTTTGCAAATTTCTGACCTCCATCCACTAGATCCAGGGGCATTTCCGTCACAATAATTAAAAATTGCTCCAGAAATTGACTAATGTCCCTAGGTAAGAGGTGGTGGGGAATTAGCCTCACTTGAGCATTACTGGTTTAGACGGGTTGGTTTTTCTTTCTCCTCATAATGGGTTAGATTTTTCTGCTTCTATGAATGCCAAATAGTTTCTTAAATTAAATGCCAGATATTGTGTGTCTTTTATCTTGTGGGTGCTGGATATTTTTGAATGCCTGAAAATATTAGGAGCTTTTGGGATACAATGTTATGTCACTTTGGTAAGTGACAAGTTACTTGGAAACAATTGAGTTTTTTAGGTGCTAATTATAAGCTTTATAAAAGTGGGATTGGGGCAGTATTTTTGTTTAAGGTTGATTTTACCCCAGGGACAGAACTCTTCGGAGGTCTTCTCCCTGATACACCGTGATTGGCGAGGGTAACCATCTAGACGATGCAACAGAAACTGTTACTGGCCCTGTGTAAGCTTCTGGAATGTTCTTAATTTTTTCACATGGTCCTCTGCCTGACCTTGGGTGCACTGCTTAATACCATGCTGGAGACGTGAGGGGTCTTGGGCCCGACGCAGGGTGCTCTGCTCTAGCGCGGTTGTCTCCTCTCTGGTACCACTTCTTGCAAACGTCCCTCCATCTTTGCCTGCCCAGACCCCCTGTTCCAGGGGCAGTGGCACCTGGGGGGTCACAGATCTTCACGGAACTTCTTTCCCTGCCTGCAGCCTGGAAACCTGTTCCCTGCAGTGCTCTGGGGCGACTGTAAGGTGTCTTCCCTCATTTCCTGTCCCTGGGAGCCCCTCTCCATTGCCTGTGGCTTAATGACACAAAAATCATTGGCTCCTCTCTCTATATTTTTATTTGAAGTTGTTTCGTGTAGGAAGGTGAATTCAGTCTCCTCCATCTTGTCTAGAACAAGTACCTACGCCTTATTTAACACCCAGTAAAACGAAGGTCAAGGGGGATGGATGTCTTCCTAAGGTTCACTGAAGCCCTTTAACGGCAGAACCAGCAATAGACTCCACACGTCTTTCTTCCATGTCTTATCACGCAGACTGGCACCCTAAAAGGAATATTCCACGTGTGATTCTGCCAGAAAGGGCCCCACGATGATGTATAACTGTGATGCCCTGAGAAAACATTAGAAAAAAAGAAGGTTTGGGCTCATTGTTCTGGAGGCTGGGAAGTGGGAGGCAGGGTCCACGTCTGGCGAGGATCTGTGCTGCTTCCTCTCAGTGTGTGAGGAGGAGACGGAGGGTCAGGGACACCCTGGACGTCTAGCCACTGACTCTCAAGAGTGACGCCATCTCCACAGAGAGGCATGAATCCATGTTAACGACCTGATCGCCTGTGAGCCCCCTCCCTGGTACCTTTACCCGGAATCCAGTCTTCTCGGAGGACAACCCCATCATGACGGCCTGAAACACCCGGTCTCCCACGTCAGTGTGGCCTACCACTAGCTCAGGGGCATTTGAAATGCTTGTGACTGTCCCCAGGAGGTTCTGTTTGGTGACTTCTGGAGTGGCAGATGGCCCAGGGACCACAGTGTGAGAAGCCGACCCCTGTAAGTGTTGGGGGATTCAGAATTGAACGCTCCTTTGTTCTGGAAACTTCTTTTCCCACACAGTCCTGTTTGTCCTACTGGTTTTAAATGAAATCTCTCTTCCATAGATCCTTTCAGGTTTTCCTAAAAGATCTTCAAAACCCTAGAATGGTTTGAAATGACCACTCCTGGGACCCCCGGGCGCTCCCCCCAGAGGTGGGGTTAAGCCTATGCCCTACACGTGGGTCCTACACGTCCTCAGTGACCTGGAGTGGAAGAGTCCAGCTGGCTCTGGGTCTGGGTCCTCCAACCACGATCAGCTCAACTACGGGGCTGGAGAGAGGTGGCAAGTGGCTCTGACTCCATCCCCCGGGAACATTCCTGGTTTAGACTGTGGTTCTGAAGAACATGTTATCACATGGAGCTCAAGAGACAGCAAGCTTGAACACCGGTTCTGCTTCTGGATAGGAAGCTTGGGGGAAGGAGGCACGTGTTCATGGACGCTGTTTACACATAAAGACGTGCTCAGGAACCGCGCTCGCTGGACGGTAAACGTGGCTACCCTTGAGCAGTGGCATTGGGGTGGGAAGGTGATAGTAACCTTTTAAATTCAGGCACTTTGATGCTCTTTTTGGGGTATGTGGATTTTACAATGATCAAGGGCAACTTTATCATAAAAATGAATTAAAGAGGCTGGCGCGGTGGTTCATGTTGGTTATCCCAGTGGCTGAAGAGGCCGAGGCAGGAGGATTGTGAGTTTGAGACCAGCCTCAGCAACTTAGTGAGGCCCTAGGTAACTTAGTGAGAACCTGTCTCAAAAAAAAAAAAAAAAAGGGCTGAGGATGTGTCTCAGGGGTTAAGCACCCCTGGGTTCAATCCCCAGTAACAAAATAAAACAAAAAAGAATTAAAGACCACCAGGAAGGACAGACTTTTGAAAGAAAGTGTTGGACATTGTGCTCCGTGTCCTGTGATAGAGGCCAGGCGTGCGTGGGAAGCCTGCCGTTTTGGACTCTTGGGTTCACAAATGCCTTGACTGTTTTAAAATCTGGAGCTGTGATTTAGAACCAAGTCCCAAGTCTTCTCATGACTCAAGAAGGACTCTGACATAATTAGGAGCTTAAAAGAGTCCCACTAAGTACTTCATGTTGCCCGGGAAGGGCTCCCTCAATAATTCACGGGGCACTAGAATTGACAGAATTGGGGGCACTCGGGCTCTCGTTTCTGTTTTGCACAGCTTAAAGCTTTGCTTCCTGACCTCTGATCTCCCCAGCATCATTCAGGTCTTTCTCTGCTCGGTCTTGGGCACTCATGTCGCCCCGTATCCAGAATCAGACCCTGAATGCAGAGAACTTTGTCTTCATTTGAACTTGACCAAGGAGGGCGACTTTGGGACCCTCCCACTTCACAAATCTCCGCTCCGTCCCCCACAGTGATGTCCCTCCTGTCTGCTGGCCAGTTTCCTCCTCCCATGAGTGGCCTCCCACCGTGCACCCCCACCCACCCCCACCCCCACCCTGGGCTGGGCTGGGGCACAGGTTGCCAACGGACACCTCATTATTTACTGAACTTGAATCAGGACTATTTTCCTGTTTCTTGGAAACCTCCTTCTTTCTCTGATGAAAACGTCGTTCCCGCTGGGAGAAGTTCCGCTCATGGCCCCAACACAGCCCACGTTGTTCTCTTTCTCAAAGAGACTTTTTTTTTTACCCCATTTAACTTGTTTTTCAACTGAGCTCAATGGGTCGGACTCATCTATTCAGGAGCCACCTGGTTAGCAGCCGTTGTCTCTTTCAAATAAAATTAGAGGCTTTGCTCCAGGGCCTATGTTTTGGAAACTGTCAACTCAAGTAATCTTGAGGTCACTCTGGGTGGCTATTGGACACCGATGAGTCCTGCCCAACGTGCCACAGATCTGAGTCCCAAACCGCCTGCCATTTCTCCTGCGGCAGGTTTCACCAAGTGAGGCCCAGGGGCCTCTTGCTGCTGCCGCCAGGAGGTCCCCCCTTGGCTGGAGAAGTCTGTGAACTGATCTGCTGGCTCCCCGAGAAAATGCCCGGGAAGCAGGGGGGGGGCCTCTGCAGGGGAAGCACCTTTGCCAACAGGGGTGGACTGGCCACCGGGGCAGAAGAGCCAGAGGATTCCTTGTTATCCCAACAATGAGCACCGTCATCTCCAGGTGACCTAGATGCACTCAGTCTTCACGTACTCGGCTCCTTTATCCTAAGAATTCTCTCTGGACAACAGGTGGGACTCAAGGTGGTTGGTAAGAACTCAGTCGGGTTACGTCTCAGGAAGCCTGATACGTCCCAGTTAGCACCTTCCGTGGCTCTAGGAAGGCCTTCCCCATCTCTCTGACCACACTGCAGTCAGCTCCAGGGGCTCTGGGGCTGGCAGAGGACCCCCCTCAAGTCCCTGCGGGCAGGGATCTAGGACAGCTCTGAGATGGATCCCTGGGTCACGGCTGGAGGAGAGCATCGGGTGGGGGAGCCACCAAGCTTTGGAGATGGTTTGTGACCTTTTCCTATCTTATCCCACTGACGAGAGGCCAAAGGGACCTGCATCATGTCACTAGGGAGCACCTTCTGTGAGTCCCCCACCGGCAGGGACTACGTCATCACCTGGAGCCATCTCGAGAATGTGGGTGTTGAGGACACGCTTCTGTGAGGCCGCAGCCTCCTCTGCGTTCAGCTGGTGAGCAGGTCCCGGCCCCTCCTTGGCCAGCGCACAGTAGTCCCTTGAGATCTGAGGGCAGACCTTCTGAGCTCTGCCCTGAGTCGTGAAGACCAGGTGGCCTAACCCACCCTGTGGCTGATGTTTTGAGATCGCTGTGGGAAGGAGCTCAGGTGAGCGCCCTGTCCTCTACAGATCACTGACCAGGGGCCCATTCCTTGGCCTGTGGGGTGTCGGGAGCCCCCACCCAACACCAGGCGCTGCTGTCCTTGGGAAGCCCTGGGGCTGCAGCTGCTGTGGGTGCCATGACCCTGACGTGGGCCAAAAGGGTATCTATGAAGGTGGTCCCAGGAGTCCTGCAAACCCCTGCTGAGAAGCAAGTCGGTCTCTCTTCCCTCCCAAACACCCCAGTGAGGTTCCATTTTCACCATTCGAGGCCCAAGCTGAGATTCAAGGGCCACACCAACGGGAGCAGCAACAGGGACCCCCAACAGGGACCCCGCCACAGGGAGCCCGCCACAGGGATCCCGCCACAGGGATCCCGCCACAGGGATCCCGCCACAGGGAGCCCGCATGAGAACACAGAGCTCTCCCCCCGGCTCTTGGGGGTTGCTGGGCACAAGGGTCACATTTCCCTGTGACCTGAAGACCCAAGGAATCGAGGGCTTGGCAGATGCCCTTCCACCCTCTCCCTGAGCGGGAGGCGCTGCTTCCTTTTGGTGGCGGTGGCTGGACTGGCCGTCCCTCTGTCCCTTTGGGCTGGGCAGGTAGGTGGCTTGCTTTCACGCCCCTCGCCTACAGAGTCCAGGGCAGCTCGGAGGCGACTCCAGCGCGACCCTAACCCCCACCACCCAGAAAACAAGCTCCCGGAGCTGCTGCTGCGGAGGGGGCGAAGTTCCCAGAACCCACGCCCCCGGAGAGGCCTCCTGGGCCGAGCCTGACCGGGACCTGCCGGTGTCCGTGGTCTGGGACCGTGACTCGGTTTGGAGAGGCTTCCCACCCACGGCTTCCCTGGCCACGCCTGGGAACAATCCTGCCTCTGACTTTGTCTCCCTGTCCAGGAAGTGGCCCTCTGACAGTCTGCCCTTTGGTGAAGTGAGGCCACCTGTGATGGTCACGTCACTGCACACGAGTCTCCTCTGCCCCCTGCCCTCCACAATAATGTTTCCAGGCCCTTATGGGCCTCCTCTGGCCTCTGCCTGGGTTGGGACAAGCTGAGGCTGGTCTGGGCTCCAGTCAGCCCCTCCTTGGGCACCTCTGGCTCCCCGTGGTCCCTCAGGAGTTGGTCTCCCTCCGTCCACGCCGGCTCGGGCCCGAGTGGGTGAAATCCACCCTCCCTGCTCTGACAGCTCTCTCCAAGCTGCCCGTCCACTCTGAGGGTCTTAGTACTGGATCTTTCTGGAAAGGGTCAATCCCAGGAACTTTGGGTGGAGGTGAAGGGTGAGGATGGAATCAGGGTCAGCCGGCCGCGGGCGCCTTGCTCCTGGACTGTGTGGCTCGCAGGAGGACGGCGGGAGGGACTGTGATGAGCTCTCACCCACCCGTGTGGCCAGGGTCCAACTCGGGCCCAGCAAGCGCAGCTCTGTCTCCGCGTTCCATAAACAACCTTGTGAGGGAGCCTCATCTTCAGGAGGGTGACGCTGCCAGCCCAGCGCAGACTTTCCGACTCACTTCTAACCCCTGTGGGCGCCAACTTTCCAGGTTCAAGAGGGGAACTTCATCAAAGGCCCCGTTCCCATTGGACTGTGGCGGAGGCTGGAGCTGGGACCAAAACAAGTTTGTAAAAATCCCCGTGAAGCAGCGCTCCGGCGACACCAGCCAGACGGCAAGTGGCAAAGCTGACCCACGAGCGTGGGCAGAGGGGACGAGGTCACCTGGGGGAACAGGCCCAGCTGGGACAGCAGGAGAAACCTGGGGACACCCAGACGTGTGGCGGAGGACAGAGGTCAGGCCCCTGGAGTGGCAGATCCTCCACAAGATGACTTGAAAGGTCTGAAGGCTGCAGGCTGGCCAGTCCCCCTGCAGGAGCCCGCCTGTCCTCTCCCGCCGCCCAGGGGCACCGAGCAGACAAGAGGCAGAGTCTCTGTTTAGATTTCATCCTGTGCCTGTTAGGCTGAGGGTTTTTCTTTTTCGAGCATGTTTAAAAGAACCGACTTACAAATCCGTGACCTTATGCCCAGAGAACCCGCCTGAGGGGCCAGTGCCCTGCAGTCCCCCGGGGCTTCTCTCAGCTTTCCGTGTGGTCAGTTCGAGACTTGGTCCCTGCCGGCTGGAAAAGGCCAAGCGTCTCTGCCCTCAGGGTCCCATCCAGGCCAAGGCCCGGGGAAGCCTGCTGAAAGCTCAGCCACCTGGTTTGAGAATGGAAGAGCCAGAGGCCTCATGTATGGGGACAGTCGTCCCTCACGTCCCTGGGGAGGGTGCCAGAACCCGAGGGCACTGGAGTCCACCCGGGGATGCTCCCTCCCTTCTAGAGTCGCGGTGTCTGCACGTCCCCTGCGTGGCTTGCCACCCTTCCCACAGCAGGCGTGCTCTGTGAACAGCCTCACGCCGAGTCGCTCAGGGGTGATGGCGGGAGAGGTCTCCACGTGTCCCGTGCACACACACGTTTCCCCCAAAGCCGTGGGAGCCGGGGACGTGGGAACCCTGGCCACGGAGGGCTGGCTGTACTTCATCCTGTGGTTTTAATCCTAAAAAGTTAACGGCATCAAAGGAACTGATTACATAGGAATAAAATATAGTGTCCCTTCTCTAACCCAAGCTGATAAAATAAAGAGGATATTTTTTTTGGAGGGGGGGATGGGATAGGGTACCAGGATTGACTCAGGGGCACTCAACCAACTGAGCCACATCCCCAGCCCTGTGTTGTATTTTATCTAGAGACAGGGTCTCACCAAGTTGCTTAGTGCCTTGCTTTTGCTGAGGCTGGCTTTGAACTCGTGATCCTCCTGCCTCAGCCTTCCAAGCTGCTGGGATTACAGGCATGTGCCACTGTGCCCAGCTAAAATAAAGAGTTTTTAAATGAATACATTTATTTATTTTGCCAAGTGGCCAAAAAAAATTAAGGGTGACTAAAACTTTGAATAATATGATTAAGAAGATCACACACACGCACACATCCCCCTCAATTATTGAATTCTGTACACCCTTCCCAAGCATATAAAGTACCTATAGGACATCCTTTAAAAATTGACCAACTATTAGATTACAGATAAGTCTGATAAATTGCTCGGAAATGATATAATTCAGATCTTATTTTCCAAACATTGTATAGTTAATTTAGAAGTTTATTTTAAATCATGTAGAAAAATAAATCTCCATAATCTAAAAAATATGCAGGAAGAAATCTAACTAGAAATTATTAAAGGGGCTGGAGATGTGGCTCAAGCGGTAGCGCGCTCGCCTGGCATGCGTGCGGCCCAGGTTTGATCCTCAGCACCACATACCAACAAAGATGTTGTGTCCGCCGAGAACTAAAAAATAAAATATTAAAAATTCTCTCTCTCTCTCTCTCCTCTCTCACTCTCTCTTTAAAAAAAAAAAAAAGAAATTATTAAAATGTAGACTTGAAGGCAGGCACAGTGGCACATGCCTGTAATCCCGGGGGCTTGGGAGGCTGAGACAGGAGGATTGTAAGTTCAAAGCCAGCCTCAGCAACTTGGTGAGGCTCTAAGCAACTCAACAAGACCCTGTCTCTAAATAAAATGTATAAATTTTTAAAAAGGGCTGGGGATCTGGCTCAGTGGTTAAGTGCTCCTGGGTTCAATTCCTGGTACCAAAAATAAAATAAAAATAAAAAATAAAGAAAGAAAAGACTTGTGTTTCCCCTGTTGAATATTGTCTTGGTGCCCTTGTTGAAAATTGATGGGCAGTAGAAGTATGTTTTATTTCTAAGCTGTCAAGTGGATTCCATTGGTCTGTGTGCCTACTGTATGCTGGTAGCACACCGTCTTCATTCCTTTAGTTTTGGGGTTTGTTTGTTTGTTTTTGCACCATGGATTAACCCAAGGGCACTTCACCACTGAGCCACATCCCCAGTCCTTTTTACTTTTTATTTTGAGACAGAGTCTTGCTAAGTTGCTGAGGCTGGCTTTGAACTTGTGATCCTCCTGCCTCAGCCTCCCAAACTGCCGGGATTACAGGCGTGTGCCACTGCACCTGGCTCAGTTCTGTAGTTTTGAAATCAAGAAGGGAGACTCCTCTCTGCTCTTCTTTTAAAGATTGCTTTGGCTATTCTGGGTCCTTGAAAATTCCTTGTGGATTTTGGGATTGGACTTGTCCTGCCAAAAAGGGATTTTGACAGGGATGGTGCTCAGTTCTACTCCAGATGCTGAGAGAATAAGTCTCAAAAAATGAAAGCAAAATAAAGACACTTTCAGGTTAAATTAAGGGAATAAGAAGGAGAAAACTTTAGGCAGAAGGAAAATGACCCTAGAGGAAAGTTCAGGGATACAGGATGGAACGGGCCGCAACATCAACAACCAAAAGCAAAGTCCGTGGGTGGATCTAAAGGAATAAACCACGGTGCGTGACTGGGGTCAAAAGATACGTCATGACAGGTACAGAACCACACTAGGTGAGGACCGTACAAACAGCAAGAGAAAAGAGGCCCAGTTAGTGCTTCTAGTACGCAGAGAGCGAGGACAGTCACCAGGGCCCCGACAAGGACTCTGCAGGGAAGTGAGGCGCTTTTTGCAGGCAGTGGAGGTGGAATGATTTTTTTTTCTTTTTTTAGAATTTTAACCCCCAAAGGAAGAAGTGACAGGGAGAGAAGTGCCACAGGGCTGGTGGGGCATATTAAAAACACTCACTGAGTCAGAGGACCTCAGCACGAGGATACTAGTGATCGCGTCAGATGTGAAACGTGGAATTCACCTGCAGAAAGACGAGACCGTCAGACTGGATTGAAAAAAACCAAAACACAACAGTCCCACGTGCCGCTAACGAGACGCACACCTAAAATACATGATGCCAAAATACTGACAGTGAAAAGGTGGAGAAGAATGTCCCACGCCAGCCTGAGCCAACGGGAGAGAGTGCGGTTCTGTCAATTACCACCAGGGTGCGGCAGCACACACCTGCGATCCCAGAGCTCAGGAGGCTGAGGCAGGAGGCTCTCAAGTTCGAGGCCAGCCTCAGCAACTTAGTGAGACCCTGTCTGAAAATAAAAAAATAAAATAAGAATAAAAAGGCCCAGAGATGTAGCTCAGCGGCAAAAAAAAAAAAAAAATAGTATTAAGAACATCAGAGATTTTATTAATGTGAAAATTTATAGAACTCTGTCTCCAAATGCAACACACACAGTCCTTTCAAATGTACGTGAGCTTTGGCAAAAATTGACAGAATGCTAGGCCCCTGAGCAAGTGTTGGTGCATTTCAAAGGATGCGCCATTTTCTTCGGATGCAGGGATTAGATGTTGTATCTTCCTCTGGGTTCTCTCTCTCCACAACACCCATCTGGATGCGTCTTCATCATTTTCAAGACATTCTGAGTTTTGTTTTTTATCTCCCTATTTACTTAAGAGTTCTTAAGTCTCTAGCTGAAAGTTTTTTTTAATTGCTGTTAATTTCTAGCTTTATTGTATTAAGATAATTTCACAAATGAGTCTGAGTGACTCAGAGAAGTAAAGCAACTAGCCCAAGGACACACAGGAAGGGGCAGGGCAGGACTGGAAGCCCCAACGTCCATTTCCCTTGGCTCCCGTCTCCTGCCCCTGACGCTTCATACCGAGATGCGCTGTTTAATCACTGAAGGCAAAGTTCCAACCGCTGTCATTGTCAGACAGAGAAGCTTAACGGCTACAATCGTAATGAAATATTAAAATCTAATTTCTGTGGGTAGGAAATTAAAATGTTGTTAGAAGTAATAATTAAGTATTTTTCTTTTCTTGAAATAACTCAAATAGCTCTGCCTGGGTTCTCTCCAAAGCAGCCACGCTGGGGGGGGGGGGGGGCGGTGAGCCAGGGAGCGGAGGTGGGAGCCAACGTGAGCAGGTGTCACCCAGCGGGCCAGGAGGTTCCGTTTACAAGGACCCTCTGAAAAGCCTCCTCCAGGAGGAGAGTGAGCAAGGCACCCACCAGCTCCCGTCCTCTGTCGGTCAAGGGTGGACCCTGGGCTCAGCTTCTCCACCTCTGGGCTGGGCATGTTGATGGGTGGGTCGTGCCCCTGCATGGCTTGTGACATGTGCCCCCCGGGGAGAGTGGGCAGAAGCCCTCAAAGCCAACTAGAGAGGAGGCAGAGAGGATTTGGGTCCAGCAGAGTCTTGAATAGATTCTTCAAAAGATGGTTCTTGATGCAAAATTTCGAACCCACTGAAAACGGTGGACCCCCACGTGGACAGGTAAGACTCCCGATGCCGGATGAGCTCAGCTGTTTTATGACGGGGGCAGGGGGGGGGTCATGTGTTTCTTCACCTGAGTGGGCTTCTGCTCTGTGGGTGGGTTCATCAGGGGTGAGAGTGGAGGCCACCAGCCAACGACTGGTTATGAACAAAAATAAACGAAAGTATCAAAGTCCACTTTGAGCCGGGCGCGGTGGCCCCCCGCTGTGATCCCAGCAACTTTGAACTTGGAGACAAGTTCAAAGCCAGCCTCAGCCACTCAGCAAGACCCTGTCTCACAATAAAAAATAAAAAGGGCTGGGGATGTGGCTCAGTGCTTTAGTGCCCCTGGGTTCAATCTCGCGTACCAAAAAAAGAAAGAAAGACAGAACGAACTCTGGCCGTGAGCTGTCTGGCCCCTCGTGAGCTGGGCTAGGCTTGTCTCTGTCCACGCTTAGCTCCTCCTCATTGAGTTTTCCTTCTGACAACACGTAAGATCCACAGAAGGGAACAGGAGACAGAGCTTGTCCACCTGTATCCACCTGTCCATCGGAGTCCTCGCGTCTGAAAGTTCATTCGAGTCCCTAGTTGTACCTTTCACGTTGGGGGCCAACGTTTAGGGACCTCACGTATCTCCACGGTGTGAATGACTCATCTGTACAGTTGATGCAGCTGGTGAAATGAATAATGTCCACAAATGGCCAGATCCTGGCTCCGCTGACACGCATTTTCCATTCCGTCCTCAGAGACGCGTCGCAATTCTGCCTGATTCCCCTGAGAACGCGGTGGCTGGTGGGGTGGGTGGCGTTCCATCCGTGATGAAGTGGCAAACGCGATTTTTCCTCCTGGGGTCACTTCCCCCGTGGCGAAGGCTGTTTTTTTCTCCTGACTCCTGCTCTGCCATGGCTCGGTCAGTGCCAGGTGCTGCTGTTCTCGACCAGTGGGCGCCAGAGAAGCCGGCAGCACTCGGGAGGAGACTGCGAGTGCAGGTCTCCCAGGGACACTGGGCAGGGCGTCCAGGAGTCTCTGCACCGGAGCAGCGAGAGCCACTGTGTGTGTGTGTGGCTCTGAGCTCTCAGGGGAAAGCCTCGTGCCAGAGACACGAGCTTCAGTCTTGAGCACGCTTGAACTTGAGCAGGCATTCGAAAGCAGCCCCCGACTGGACTCCCCGCGGGAAATTAGCCAGGGCCTCAGAGGGGACCCAACAGAGAGGGAGGGCCTTTGCTGTGGCTGTGGTCACGATCGCTTCTCAAGAACCTGGTTCCAGAGGAGCAGATGAGATGCTCACGGGGAAAAGGGCGTCCTTCTCTGGGCTTGGTGTGTAGTTGATGAACTTGACCAAACCTGGGAGGAGGCTGGCCTCCTGGAAACGGTCACCCCACTCCTACCACCGTGACCCCAAGAGCCCCATCCAGAGATGGCCAAGGAGGCGGGAGCCGCCGCAGAGCACACTGCCACGGAGCCGTCCTGGCTGACGGACGAGAGTGTAAGTCTCTGGGTGACAAATACCCTCTGACTCACACACGTCACAGTTAGTATGAATAAGACTTTCCCAGATTAACTCGGATGGAGCTGATGCCCCGCGAGGAGGAGCCATCTTCATACACAGGAACCGTCACCAGCCATGAAGCTCACTGATGGCCGTGGCCTTCCGGTGCCCCGCTGCAGGGACCCGCCTTCCCTTCCTCCCTGCACAGCGCTGAGCGGCATCTGCTCATCTCGGGGTGACGTTCTGAACTAGCAACCGTGTCTGTCCTCCTCCGAGTGATGCTTGTTTTAAAAACACACACGTTCATTCACAAACTCTAATAAACACACACGTTCATTCACAAACTCTAATAAGACCTGTCGGAGAGACTCTGGGGAGCGCCGGTTCTCCCCAGTCCCGCGCCCTGGGCCTGAAAGGACAAACACAGGCGTTTTCTTCCATTCTACATTCTAGATCCGTGTGGAAAGGACTGTGCTGTCTGCCCTCACAGACCTTCACTGGAAAACACAGCCGTCTGCCTTCTCAAAACCACACCTGGCTCGCTTTGCACCCTGATGGAGGCTCCTGGCTGCTGCCATTGGGGTGACCCCACGGTCCCCAACTCCACTAGCTGGGTGGGTGGTCTTACCAGGTTCCCTATCAGTAGTCTCAACAGGGATGGTTTCAAATGACATCCCTTCCTCCAGCTCCTGCCCACACTCTTCCCTCAATCATACAGGAGTCCTGGTTTCCAATGTTACACAGAAAAATGGCACTTCACCAATTTGGACTGAAACTTCCGAAACCATGAGCCAAAACAGACCTTTTCTCCTTTTCAGTTGCTTATCTCAGGTGTTTTGTCACAGTGATGGAGAGCTGACCAACACAGCCCAGTCAATGCATGCTTTGGTCTTTGTGTGAAAGAGAACTAAGCCTTCCATCTTGTCTAGGTCCCTGTTATCTGGTCTACGTGAAAGCGGCCCAGTCAATACATTAATTAAGATTTTTATCTAGTGGGAATGTAAATGAGTACAACCATTATGGAAAACAGTATGGAGATTCCCCCAAAATTAAAAATAGAACTACAGTGTGATTCAGCAATCCTGCTCCTGTGCCGCAGTCTTGGCTGGGCACAGAATCACGAGCCACCACACAGCTTTGTAGATTCAAACAGCAATTCTTTATTCCCGAACTCACACCGGCCTCCACACACGTTCTGGGGCAATCCCAGTTCTTCTGCCACCCAATTCACCTACTCCATGAGGCTTTCTTCCCAAAATGCTCTCTGAATCTCACGAGAGCTCAACGGGAGCTCAGGTAGCAGGAACGCCCTATTTCCAGCAGCAATAATCCTCAACATCGAACTTCCCTAAAACCCAAGGTCTTAAACTGGGAACGCCCTTAACCCAAGGACCGGGATACTATACTTCCTCAAACTGCAGGATACACCCTAATCCTGGATCCACCCTCGTCCTTGAGTAGGGTCATCTTCCTCAAACACACATGCAAGGTCACAGCAAATTTAACATGGGGTACGCTGGCAAGGAAATCGATGCGTCATTCCTACTTGGTAATGGCCCTCAGCACTCCTGCATACACAATTCAGTTAGTATCTCAAAGAGGTATCTGCACTCCCAGGTCCTGAGTAGCCAAGATGTGGAATCGACCTAAATGGATAAGAAAATTTGGCACCCATACCCAGAGAAATGCCATTCAGCCCAAGAAAAAGAAGGAAACGCAGTCACGTGTGACAGTATGGATGAGCCTGGGGGACACTGTGCCATGTGAAATAAGCCGGGCCCCCAGTCAGGACTCCACGGGATCTCACTCAGGTGTGGGGTCTGAAGATGTTGATCTCAGAAGCGGAGAGTAGGGGGTTGACAGGGGCTGGGGCCGGGTGGCTGAGGATGGTCCCAGGATACGACTTCCATGGGACTGGAGGACGAGGGGAGGGGACCCTGCGTTCAACAGTGACCACGGCTAGCGACACACTGTGCACTCGGAAACTGCTGAGGGATATGTTGAGTTTTCTCACTACAAAAAAAAAAAAAAATATGGTAAATACGAGAGGTGATTCGTTTCCAGCCACCCCAGAGTGTGCTCACAGGCTGGTCGCACACCGTAATGTGTGCAGCTTTTATCTGACAACAAAATTAAGTCAGTAATGATTTCCCCAAAGCGACTGCCCCGCTGCGTCTCCTCCCCAGGCCCACTGACCGGCTCACCCCAGGCAGAAGGCGCTCCTCCCCTCAGGGGTCCGGCCGTGGCCCTGACAGACGTCTTGCTGTCCACCGGAGGCCCACCGTGGGCTAACAGGTCAGTTGCTACCAGGACATGTGCGCCACGCAACAGTGAAGCAGAGGAACAAGGCAGATGCGCCTCACACCTACCTGCGCACAGTCCCGTTCTGCCCTGGGACAGCGTCTCCTGTAGCTCCTACTTCCACGCTGGCCTGGTGACTCAGGTCTCACTCCGGGGAGACCTGTGGTCATGTTGTCCTCCTACCCGGACAAAGTTGTCTCCTGGATGGGACATTCTTGGGGCAGTGTTTTGTAGCTATAAACATTTGAAGGGTCTGGACATGACTGAAATTTGGAAGAAATATTGGTAATAAGAAAAGAAGATGGGAAATTGAAATTAATAATAGCATCCAAAGCAAAATAATAAAACTATCTTCAAAAATTCAGTTGTAGGGACCTGGGGACAGCTCAGTGGTAGGGTGCTGGCCCCGCACGTAGAAGGCCCTGGTTGGTCGCAGCACAGCACACACTCACTGCAGTAAAGATGGGTCATGGAATGGACGCCTTTGAATGTGGCGGAGACAGTGGAGGTGGTGGAGCTGAGTGGCCAGGGCCTGCAGAGCTAGGGACGGCTGTCTACAGCACCAGAGCCTCGGAGGCCCCAGCTCCAGACGAGGTCTTGCCCCTGAGTAGCAGCAGCCTCCTTCCCTCCACAGCGTTGGCCATTTCAGCCAATGTTACAAACCTGCGCATCCCGGGTCTCACGTTAGGAGTCTGGTCGGAGTCTCAGGGTGGCTGCCTCCTTGTGTCCTTAGGAGACTCCAAGGCAGTTGGCAGGTGGCAGAAGGGACAGGAAGAAAACAACAGAGAGTCAGAGGGTGGAAGAAGAGTCAGAGCCACCTGCACCACAGGGTCCCCAGACACGCCTCCTTCAGCTCCAGGGAGAAGGGCACCGAGCTAGTCATTCCTGCCTCCTGAAGGGCAGCTCCCTCCTGCACACGCTTCTGGTCAGGCGACCACACGAGACCTTACCTGAGCTCCTGGAGAATGCTCCTCAGCACCTGAATCAGAGATGGAGAGACAGGCAGGCAGACAGACAGACAGAGACTGATCTATTTTAAGGAGTAAACTCACGTGACTATGGAGGTTGACAAGTCCCAAGATCAGCCGTCAAAAGCTGGAGACCCAAGGTCACGCTCCAGACCAACTCTGCTGATGTAAATGCTAATCTCATTCCCCAAACACTCAGAATAATGTTGAACCAAATATCTGGGCACCCTAAGGCCCAGTCAAGTTGATGCACTCTATTAACCACAGCATCCTCCCAAACCAGTGCTTGTGGGGTCTGGTGAGACCCATGCCTCTCAGTGGGTCTTAAGTGCTGAGGGTCAGAGCCTCTGCCCTCTAGCCTGGTCCCGCTGAAGGGTCTACTATAGTTCTCTGGCCCCCTCCAATCTGGTGGCTTTCTTGTGTCACCCAGTATGTGGGGCAGAATATGTCCTCTGAATGCAGCATATGTGGCCTCCAAATCCATTGGCCTCCTGATCATGTGCCTTTCTTATCTAATGCCAGGTGACCCCAAGTGCAGCAGCTGGCCTTTAAGTTTAGAGGGAAGGTCCTAGTACACTCCAGGCCTCCAGAGCCCCAGAGAGTTCCCAGAAACGGCGTCCTCTGCACCTTCAAGGGAGTTAACCTCCCCTGGATGCCAAGTTTCCCCCAGTCCCCATCTACACAGAATCCTTTTGCTGAGTTGACACATGATCCTTGTCCATATTTATGAGGTGCATTGCGATTTTTCATACCTGTGAACAATGTGTAAAGAGGAAATCGGGGTAAATAACACGTCCTCATCTGGAACTCCTTGCACTGGGAAACTCTGGGCCACTGCTGTTCCCCGTCATCGATGAGTTCCAGGTCAGCAGGGCTCGGGAACACAGGGTGCGGGGACTGTATTACCCGACACACTTACGGGAAGAGAAAGAATGGAAAATGCATTGTGAACAGGAGAAAAATCAGCTCAGCGACTTTACCCTCCGAGCTGAAATATGAATGCACCATGTCCGTGGGCCTTGTGTTTTGTCCATTGACTTTGGCTAATGAGGGTAATGAACTTGGAAACTGAGCAGAATGCCTGCCTGGGCAGCTCCTGCAGTTTCCCGGCGCTTCTTTTCATGTGGTCTGTTTCCTGGTGGGAATAACATTTGTTTACCTTGAAAATGAGAGGAGACACTTTTATGGCCGAATGTCTCCATGGTGCTCACAAAGCTCCGCGGGCCCTTCCTGCGAGGGAGGAGCGGGGAGGCGGGGAGGGAGCCATACTTCAGTCAGAGCAAACCAAGGGCCAGATTTATTCTCCCTCCTGTTCTCCAGAGCACTCCTCTCATCAGGATGCGGAGGCCGTGGCCCAGAAGAGGAGCGGCTCTGCTACCCTGAGTGCCGTCTGGGTTTCCAGATCAGGAGACGGGAGCTTTAACCCCTCTGTTCTCTGCCAGCAGGTAATAATACACCTGCAGTTTTCAAGTTCTAATTTATTTATTTTTCTTGTACCGGGGATTGAACTCAGGGGCACTTGACCACTGAGCCCCCTCCCCAGCCCTATTTCATATTTTATTTAGAGACAGGGTCTCACTGAGCTGCTTAGCACCTCACTAAATTGCTGAGGCTGGCCTTGAACCCACGATCTTCCTGCCTCAGCCTCCCAAGCTGCTGGAATTACAGGCGTGTGCCACCATGCTTGGCTCAAGTTTTAATTTTTAATCTACAGGTTCAGGAATAGTTGCCCTTCTTGAAATAGTTGAGGTTTCAATGAGTGATTGTGTGTTGAACATGTCTCCACCTTCGTCGTGAGACTGTTCCTATCACACAAAGAGAGAAAGGGAAACACGATTTCAAACACCTGCTGTTTTGAAAACCAAAGTTCTAATATCATGGAACCACCAGCTGGTTCCTTCCCAAGAGAAACACAAACACCAGCAAGAACATTCTCCACCGCCAACTGCCCAGCACAAGCGGCAACCGTGTGTCCCGTGGCCCCTGAGTTTGTGAGGAGGGTATTCTGGGATGGGAGGGTTGTAAGATGTTAATTTTCATGATGAGAACCTTTTGAGAGATTGTGATAAAAACCGACGGCTTGCTTAAGTTTTCTGCCTGAATCTTTTCTGAAAGGTTTGTGCTGGTCACATATGAGGTCCTTTGGAGGTCTGAGGGATTCTGGTTTCTAAAACAGTTTATAGCTGAGACCACAGATAAGGTTTCCATGGAAAACAGAGAGTAGCCAGCAAGGGTGGATTTTAAGAGCAGCTGGAAGGGGATAGTGTTTCTTAAAGGGGGGACAGGCCACCTTTTTTAGACCATTCTTTTTAGAAAAGAATCAAGCGGACAATCCCCTGCTTCCAACTAGAGATTCTGGCACATGAGCCTCTGCAATCGCATGGCAACGTGGCTATAATTTTTCCCACTTTGGGCTCTTTCTCACGTTGGGAAAAAAAGTTAAGAACAGAAAGGACAGAAAGAAGACCAGTTAATCTGATTAGTTGGGGCCATTAGAGAAGAATATTCTCCTAAAGAAGAAAAGCTGCTGGCAGATTGGGGGTGCCGTCTGGAGGGGCTGCTCATGGCAACGGCGTCCCCAACCATCCTGGGCACAGAGAAGCAGACCCTGGACAAGCAATGGGAGTTAGACAACCCAGGGACGGCGACACCAGACATTTGCTTTAAAACCTATTGAAAAGCACCAGAGACTCTTTACAGTGGAAAATGCCCACCATACAAAATGGCATCATGATCTTTTATGGAATGACACCCCTCCCTTCCCTCATTCCTACCGCAAGGCAAATTCCAGATGTTACTGCATCAGTGCAGTATTCGGTATCTACCTCTCGAAGGAAAGGACTCGAACAAAGCAAAAATCCCACAAAAGGTCATTATACCAAAAAATTAACAAGAATTCCCCAGATTAGCTGGGTGCAGTGGCACTGCCTGTGATCCCCGCAACTTGGGAGGCCAAGTTCAAGGTCAACCTGAGCACCTCAGTATGACCTTGTCTGAAAACCAAAGGGCCAGGGCTGTGGCTGGGGCTCAGTGGCAGGGTGCTCGCCCAGCGCGTGTGAGGCACTGGGCTGGATTCTCAGCACCAAATACAAATCAATAAAATAAGGGTCCGTTGACAACTAAATATAGATATATAAAGGGCCTGGATATGGCTCAGTGGTAGAATACTCCTGGGTTCAATCCCTGGTACCACAAAAAAAGAAAAAATTAAAAAAAAGAATCAGGGCTCAAATTTTACTACTTACTGGAATCAGAATTTTCAAATGAGGTTCTGACATTGCAAACGGGCTCTTCAACATGATTTTTGGGGGGTGGGGCTGGGGCATTTGGGGTGCTTGTGTAAAAACTCTGCATGAATGCACAGCAGGGGTCTCGGGTGACTGACTGGGTCAGAGGTGAGATGGCTCTTGGGCTTGAAGGTGGCAGAGGCGGTGGCTTTAGCGGAGTAGCTGGGGGTCCCCTCTCTCTCCTGGACGAAGCTGAACCGTGGTCGGCTTCTTCTTGGACCAGGGCCTGGAGGAGGGTCCTCCCTCTAGGGATGGGAACCAGACACACGGCCCAGACCCAGCTGTGGCCTTGCCTGGACACCTTGCAGGCCACGGTATGGCTCCTGCCTGTCTTGTCCCCAAGAGCACTGCCTCCAGGAGGTGGCACATGCACAGCAGCAGCTGCTTCCTTGGGGGCCTCGCTGTTCGAAGGCCACAGGGGTCCTCGCAGGCTTGCTGGCGAGTGGGTCTCCTCCCTCACAGGTGGGTGATCCAAACTGCATCCTGAGGGCCAGCCAAGAAGAGCAGGGGCCTCGCATTCCTAAGGGGCCGTAGAAGACAGCACCTCCTCCTCAGGATGGCTCTCCACGCCCCTGACCAGGTAGTGGCCTGGGGGCTCGGCCTTGTGGCCGCACTCTCCCAAACCATTTTCTTGGAAAGTGAATGCACTCTCCATCTCTCATCAGTTATGGCTGGGTTTGTGATTCCCAGTTGAGAGCTGGTGGCTGTGACTGGGGCGTGGTGATGAGCACAATGTCCAGGACAAGGGGCTCGGATCCCCGGGGAAGCTGCTGAGCTCCCGGCCTCGGCTTCCTCATCCCGTGGAGGGATTTGAGGAGGGTGGACGGGGTTAGAGCATGAAGAGGGCCTGGTCAAGGGGGCCGAGGAGCTGGCTGCTGGGACCTGTGGCCTGCCCTGTCATGCACTTCCTTCTGCTGGAACCAAACTCATGGACTTTGCCGGACACCTTGACATGTCCACCCAAGACCCGACCTCTAGGCCGACTGTCTTCCCTGTTCCTATCTCAGCCGCTGGCTTTCCTCAGTGGTCAGCACTTGGAAGTCTCGTCTGGGCTGGAGGGTAGCTCTGGGTAGAGCATGAGCCAGGCATGGGCCAGGCCCGGGCTCCGCCCCAGCGCTGCAGAAAGCCCAAACAGGCAACCCATCTGCAGTTCTTCTCTCTCTTTCCTTGGTCCATCACAACAGCCCCCTCATGGACGTTTTCATCTGCAGTATGAACTGCTGTCCCATGTCCCCTGGCCCTGGCTCACCTGCACCTCTCTTGTGGCTATTTCACAGCTCTGTGTGCCTGGGTTGCCATCATCCACTAGAGATGCAATTTGCCAATTTATTTATCTCAGCATTCCTGACTTCTGTACCACTGATTCCCTGAAATTGAAAAAAACTTCTCACGTTAAACGGGTTTGTGTGTGTGTGTAGGGGACAGGAACTTAGGTATTCCGCTGGACACAGTTGAAAGAGCGATGGAAGGACCAATTCTAAATGTCTATGCTCCTTTACAGAAATGGCCTCTTCGAGTATTTTCAGGAAAGATGAACTGTTCTAGACGTTGACTCAAAGAGTATGCAGGGCACGCGGCTCTACACAATCCCACGAGGGGGTCCAGGGGCAGGAACCCGGGAGCTGGTGGCTCTGTGCTGTTCCCCGTAAGGACGACTGTAACCTGTTTGCTTTGCTGCCTGCTGATGGACGTTCGGTTCTTCCCAGGTTTTCACAGCGGAGGACGACCTCTGTGTGTCTCCTGCTCCAGGGCCAAGGCACCTCCAGCTTCTGCTGGAGTGGGGGCTGGACAGCAGGACGTTTTAAATGTCCCTGGTTGTGTTCAACAGTCCCCAGTGCTTGCCCCGCTGTGGGGTCAGCCTGCCACAGCGTCGGTGCCCTGGTCTGCCACATCCTTGCCCGTGATAGGCTCCCTTAGGTCAGGACTTTCCGTGACCAGGCACTCTGCGGAGTCAACCCAATGAGAGGGACGCCTGTTCCCAGGACTCACGGGGGGACGAAGGACTCAGATGACTTTCCGTGACACCCGTGTGCTGGGTTCCCTCTTTCCCCCTTTCCCATCCTGGGTCCTCCCCAGGGAGGTGCATGTGGCGGCAGTTGTCTGGAAGCCACCCACTCCCTGGACTCTGGAAAGGTCGGACTCGTGGGGAAGACAGCTGGCTGCCCCTCACTGGGAGAGTCCCCGAGACAGGTGAGTGGGGGACACTAGGTTCCAGGAGGACAGAAACCCGGGCCCCCTTCTGGTGGCACCTCGGGCTCCATCTGGGCCAAGAGTCCATCTGGGAGCTGCGTGGGCTTGAGGGGCATCGGGAGCCGCCCAGCACGGCCTTAGTCGCAGGGAGTCACATTTCTCTCTGTCTAGGACATTGGCCCGGGACGGGGAGAGTGCCAGGAGCCCCAGGACAGGAAGGGCACTAGCCTCCGCTTGCTGGGCAGGACGGGGCTCAGAGTCAAACTGGCTGAAGAAAAAAAGGAAGCGGAGAACTGGGCACCTGCAGGCGGGTGAGGCGCTCTGAGAGGGGCTCCCCAAGGTCAGAGGGGGCTCTTGACAGAGAGGCAGCGGCCACAGTGAGGTGGGACTCAGCCCTGGGCTCAGGGAGGACCGGAGCGCAGGGGACCCCGAGGCAGGCAGCTGCAGGGAGAGGCGAGTTGAGGGAGTGGATCTCGCGGGCACACGTCCAAGGTTCGTTTCCTCTGGGCAGATTCGCATCCTTGAAAGGTCCTGGGGCTGCGGTGGGACAGCAGGAGAGTGAGCCTGGGGCCACCGTGAAAGCAACAGAGACAGTGGCACCTGGGCCAGGGCCGTAGCACGGGGACAGGGGCCACATGTGGTTAGGGGCGGGGGAGGTGGTGCCCGCAGCCCAGGAGAAGCCCGGGGAGCGCCCACCCGGCTGGGAGCTGCCGGCCTCTGACTGCAGGGCCCCAGGGGAGGGTCCCCGTCTGAAGCCCAGGAGTGGGACTGGGCGCTGACCGGGCAGCCTGGGGTTGTCCCGCTCTGTGGAGAGCAGATCAAGTCGTGGGGTGACCGTCACCCGGGGTAGGGAGAGGCGAGGGGACCTGGGAGGGACGAGGTTGTTCCTAAGGAAGCTCTGTGGCCAGCGGCGGCCTCTGCCTTCCCCACCACCTCGTGGCCAGTCACCTCCCCCGCGCTTCATGGAAGCGGCCACCCCAGAGCTGCTCCTGCTCTCAGTGACCTTCCAAGTCCAAGAAAACCCGAGTCATGAGGGAGAAGGGCCCTGTGCAGGGCGGGGACGGATTTCCAGCCCCAGTTTTGAATATCGAGACTCTTAGCTCGTGGTGAGCTTCTGAAATTCCAGTTGAATGGGAGGGGAAATACATTCACTGTTTATTTCTATCGACAGCCTCGACAGCCATGCCGGGCGCCTTGCGGGCGCGCACTGGCACCATCCTGAAGCCCGGGTGCCGGCTCCACTCTAACGCCGGGGGTTGGCGCTACAACACCCTGAACCCTGGCACTCCCGACGGGCGCTACTCCTCAAGGCAGCACGTGTCACCCAGTGTGTCCATCGGAAGGACACAGTGACTCTCCTTTGGGAACAGGACACTCTTGAGGAGGATGAGGGGTCAGGTTTTGGAAACAGCCAAGTCACCTGGAGCCAAGTTTGATGAGTGGGAGAAGTGACAGAGCTGTCCCCGTCCCAGGGCCGTCCCCACCGCCCGACCTCCCAGGTTGTGTCTGAAGCTGTCACCATCCTGCAGCCTAAAAAAACGACTTCATTAGAGCACTATTGAACTTCAACGTCCCGCGTGGCCTCTCCCGCCAGCCCCGGCACCCTGTCGGGTTAGTTTTCTCTAAGATCCAGAGCGTCCCACTGCACCCCCTGCTGCAGCCCACGGGCGTCACCACCTCCGCACAAGACTCCTGGGCTCCCTGCACGGCCTCCAGGTCCCGCCCCCCAGCGGCCATCTCGGGCCCTCAGCCCAGGGGCCGTCACGGTTACAGGCAGCCAGGTTCCTGGCCAGGCCCGGCCCCTGTCCAGGCTCCAAGGGGAAGATGGGCTGGACTCTGTGGGCTTTGTTTCCATCCCTTCACTTGCTAAGGTCTTTCTTCCCCACTGCAAATACTGACCCTTTGGCCAGGCCCTTTTCTCCCCTTCCGGGGCTGCTCCTGTGTGGGTAGGGCTTTCCATGGCCACCGTAACACAGTACCATGCAGTCAGTGGCCTAAGACAACGTCTGGGGACTGAAGTCTGAGGCTCGCTCCTCCTGAAATCTTTGGAGGATCCTCCGTCCCTTCCAGCCTCTGACGCGGTTGGCGCCCTGGGCCTGGAGACGTGGCGGAACTGCCTCCCTCTTTACATGGCCTTCTTTTCCGCAGGCGTTTCTTCTTCTAAGGGCCCTGCTGAGACGAGATTAAGGGCCTGGTGTGACCTCACCATGAGGAACTACATCTGCAGCACCCTCTTTCCAAATAAGGTCACATTCACGGGGTTGGGACTTGGATGTATCTCTGGGGGTACAAAATTCAACCCCGAACAGTGTCCTTTAGGCTCAGCATCCCTTGCCCTAGGTGGTGAGCTGCCTGCTGGACTTTTGGCTGCTGGCTCTGCCCAGATTTGTTTGGCGGTGCTTTTCCTGTGTCCAGTTGACGTGTCTCCACGTCCACCTCACACCAGACGTGCGCTCCCTGAGTGTAGGACCCGTGCACCCCTGTGTCTCCAGAAACAGAGCCTAGGCAGAGTGGACTTGAGGGGGCACCGCAGGCTGCAGTGAGGACTTTATGCACCAAGGACTGTGTTGTCACCTGCAGGACACCAGTTCTGCAAAAGAGCTTACTCACCAGGCGGTCAAACGTGAGGCAGTAGGAGCCCGGTGCCTAACCACCTCCCAGGGAGAAGGTTTATTGGGTACAGAAACCGACTGAGGTGTGGGAGAGGTGACTGGAGACAGCGAGAGGGAAGCCCCTGGTGGTCTGTGCTTGTGCAATCTAACCTCAGGGCTCCCAAGAGAGTCCAGAAAGTGGCCACACTGGGTGCTCTGAGAGAGCAGGTTGGGACCTCCTGACATGAGAAGGTCACCTGCTGGACCCTGGAACTCCAGCCCACCCAAGTGAAGGAGCCGTGGTTTCAACTGGTTTGAGCTGCCTCAAGTTCCTGGAAAACCATCAAGGCAACCGTTACCATGGTGACACCCGCATCAGAGGTGTCATCTACAGCAAAGTGGGTGGGACCATTCTGCTTAGCTCTGAAACTTGGGGTCAAAGCAAGTAAGCGCAAGTGAGGCCAGAGGGCTGTTCCGGTTTCCCTCGAGTGTCACCGGGTGACATAAAAGGACAAGTCGCATCCCAATCCACCTTGTGCTTTATCCTTTGCCATTTCACATAATCCACGCGGCCACCCTGCCCGGGAGGCCAGGCAAGTCTGAACGTCCACGTTAGGGAGAAGCGCACAGAAGCCACGCTCCCCACCGGCGGAAGTGGCTGGGTGGACTCCTCCAGGTCATGATGGCCAGAGCCAGAGGCACCCTTGTGAAACACGTTTCCCAAATGAGGAGACGGGCCAGGGGACAGAAGTATCCATGAGCACTCTCCTCGCTGCTTACTGCGTTCAAATGAGATTCCTCGAATTTTTTATCAAATCCCAAGAAAGTAATTCCAAGCATGTTTGGGGAATGGCAGGGCGATTGGAATGAACGTGCCCTCCTCCCCAAACAATGACGTGGTGGGGAGACGCCTTCTGGAACACGGGAGCCCGACTGCCTGGGTGGGAACTCTGACACCACCCTCTGGCTTGGTGACCTTGGGCAATCCTGTAAACCAATTTATACTGAGGTGCTGGTGATTGATGGGACTTCTCTTCCTGTCTGAACTACTGTTTAAAAGAGAATGCCTGGAAATCTTTGGCCCGAGGCACAGACCTCTGTACTGGTGGGTGCCTCACAATGTACCCAGCGTAGAACCAGCACAGTGGGGGTCCCGAGCGCTCCAGCTGCAGGATCGACCTGCTCAGAACTCCATGCTATGCTCTGCAGAGTGACCGTCCTGCGTTTCCCACGTGTGTAGGGATTGTGAAGCTCCCAAACTCATTTCAAGTTGGTCAACTTGAATTAGGGAAATGTGGCATTGAAATACGAATTCCAATTAGGATAAGAAACTCTATGGTATCAGTTTCACACAGTTAGAGGGGACGTTGCAATGAAGGCATTGGCTCAATAGCTTGCTGTGGTCAAAAATTCATAGAATACAGCCAAAAGGATCTTGCAGCCGTTCCTGGTGGTGAATGCCTATAATTCCAGCCACTCCAGAGGCTGAGGCAGGAGGATCGCAGGTTCAAAGACAGCCTCTGCAACTTAGCAAGACCCTGTCTCAAAATAAAAATAAAACGGGCTGGGGGTGTGGCTCAGTGGTAACAGGCCCCTGGGTTCAGTCCCCAGAACTAAAAAAAAAAAAAAAATGGGGGGGAAGGGGTTGTGCAAAGGATAGCAAGCAATTCAAAAAGAGGAGAAGCAAACGGTCTAAGAAATTAAATGCAAAACACATGCATTAAGTTATAATATATAAATACTTGCAGAATTAAATTCAAGTTAGAGTATAACAAGGCAGAGTTGCCAGGAAACTTTTAGAATTGGTAAAACTTTGCAAGTAGAAGAGGCTCAAATAAGAGATTTAAAATACGTTCTGATTCTTTGAAAATTAGTGTGTGGACAGAGGTTCCTGGCCTGTCAGCTGTTCCCCAACCTGAGATTTCTGTTCTGAAGGTTCAGAAATTCATTGCTGGCATCGTTGTGAGGAGGTAGAAAATGCTGAGCTGAACTGGCGCACAGCCCGGCCGGGCTTCCTTATGTAACAATGACCTGAGTTAGTTAGAATGAGACTTTGCGAAATAAAAGTTAAGAGCGGCCAAAATCAATATGCGGCCAGGTTCCTGCCAACTTGGCCAGTGTTTCTCTAACATCCACGTTGCACAGACACAGAAAAAAGAATAAAAGGGAAGCCTGTGTTTTTGCCACCAACCCTGCCTGTGACCATTGTTCACGGGTCTCCCCCCTTACAGCATTTCATTTTCACTGTCCAAAGATGGATAAAATGGTTCCATAAAATCCTCTGACGGCATTAGAAACACTAACCAACGCGAGCAAAAGTCGTGGATGGAGAAATGCGTGGTCCCTGTTGTTTCTCTGTTGTAACTAATGTTGGATCTCTCTAGCAGGCGCCTAGAATGCACCCATCTCCAGAAATCAGGTATGCAGGGGCAGGTAATCTGTTTGTTCAGCATCCCATACTTTGATTCCCAGAAGAGCAGGCATGGGACAGAACACTCTGTCAAATAAACAATTGCCCAAGGTCTTGGGCAAGAGAAATTGGGACAGGAAGCAGACGGTGGACTCTTTGCCCCAGGTAACTGCCTGATAAGGTAAACACGCCGCGTACAATGAGTTCCTGTCCTCTGTGTGATAAATATTTATGTGCTGAGCCCTGTGTTGGAAAGCACTAAGCCACTTCTCAGTGTGAACATTGACCTTTGGATGCAAAACACAGGACTAATTTCCTAGGTGATGTAATTAATTTTTGTGGCTCAGAGCTGTACTGGGAACAACAGAAATTGTTGTTTGGTGATTGTTTTAAAAAGCGATCCAAGCAGTTGGCACAGCTCTTAGGTAACAGTGTGGACGTCCAGATGGAAACTGCTCTCAGTCCCACCAGAAATAGAAAAATCTGGGGACGGGGACGGCGTGGGAGTCCATCACCAGCAAACCCAGGCTTCCCTGGTGTTTGAAGAAGTGTGAGCCCAGCTTTGGCTCTGGATTATGTCTGAGGAAACTGAAGAATTTACTTTGAGGATATTGCTTCAATGTGTCCTACTTTAGCGTTAGTCAAATATGCAGGGAAAACTGTTTTCTTAAAGGTGAGCTAAATTGTCCTCACCCAAAACAAAAGTAAAAGGCAGAGGACAGGTGGGGACATGTATTTGCCATAAATCAGTGCCACTGTCTGGGGGTACCAGGCCTGGCACCGCCACCCCCTCTCCCTCACCCCCAGTGTCCAGTGCATCTCAAGACGCTGTCTCACCCGCGAAGCAGCCGCGTCTCCCATGCTCCTCTGCCTTTCCACAGGCACCCACATGCCAGAGGACTCCAGGTCTGCCCCAGAGCTGGCCCTAGGGTTCTTTTCTCAATAGATGGCGCCCTCCTTAGCCCTGCTGGCCAGGACCTGGGGACACAGCCTGGCTCCCTCCCTCCCCTGAGCTCCCTCCCTCCCCATCCTTCAATAGATCTTGCTGATTGTTCTTCTTGAACACATTCATCCGTCCATGCCATTCTGTGGGGGGTGCCTCCTTCTCCTTACCAGGAGGCCTGGCTTGCTGCCTGGATCACCCCAATAGCCTCTGGTCATCTCCAGGGTCCCCTCTGCTGCCCATTCCACTGTGCTCAGCAGAAGAAGCCAAGTCCAAGGGGGAGCTTCCTGGCTGAAAATACTCTGTGATTTCCCGTTGTTCTGAGGATGGACAGACCTGATCTCAAACCACAGGGGCCCATGGGACCCAGCTTCCCAGCCACCTGCTGCAGGTGGCTCAAGGCTCTGGCAGTAGGACTCACACTCTTTCCTCTTCAATCACCCTTAGGGCCTGGCTGGATCTAAGATTAGCTGATGTCTTTGCACATTTGCTCGATGCCAGTCTCTCCGGTCCCCGAGGGCCAGACTCGGTTGACTTACTCACTGCTTTGGCCCCAGCAGCTCAGAGCAAAACTTGTACATCTCTGGGGGCTCGATGAATATTTGTGGAATAAATGGATGGGGGATGAATGAACCAATCAAGGCAACCACCAGGATGAGTTAATTCATCCAAGAAAACAGCAGAACTTCGGCTGAGTGCAGTGCCGCTCAGCTGTACTCCCAGCGACTCGGGAGGCCGATGAAGGAGGATAGCAAATTTGAGGCCAGCCTGGGCAACTTATAGAGACCCTGTCTCAAAATAAAATACAAAAAGGGCTCAGTTGTAAATGCCCCAGGGCTCATATCCAGTATGGGGTGGGTAGGTAAAAGGAAGAAAGTAAGTCACACAGGGAAAGGCCAGAAAGACGCGCCACGAGAGCCACGAGAGCCGCGGTCATCGACGCGAGGTGGCAAAGCCCAGGGAACCCAGGCAAGCCCTCCGCCCCGACCCACTTCACCAGCCCTTAGCTGCCTGCTGCTGGTTGACTTTAAAAATCACCAGTGTCCCTGGTGTAGACCACCCCTCAGGGGCTGGGGAAGCAGCTCAGCGGCGGAGCCCTCGCTCTGCACAGCGAGGCCCGGGGCTCCTTACCCAGGTCACAATTCTGAGCGCGGAAGCGCCCGTGCGCACGCGCAGAACCAACCTCCAAGCCGGTGAGGCCCCGCCCCAGCCTCCCATAGACGGACTTGAGACCCGTCCTCCCATCTCGCCCCTGGCCACCTTGGGAATAAACTTTTTTGCAAATGTGTGGTGTCAGCATTTGGCATCCTGCACGGGGACAAGAGACCAGACGGGTCTGATGCGGGAGCAGAGGGTGGGGTGGATTTTTATCTTCTTCCTATTGTCACTTTGTCACTCACTCTCTCAACAGGGCTGAGGGTTCAGGCATCCCGGGAGCTGATAAGGGCTGCCGGTGGCGGCTCGAGGATGCAGGAGACAGAGCCGGCCCCCTGGCCTCCCCTTTGATCTCAGAGCAGCAAGGCTTTTACATCTGAATGTCAGACATCCAGCTGTGACAGTTATGCACGCAACAATTTCAAGCTTTCCAATAAGACTAAGGCAGTTTCTGACCTGTCCCTCTCATTACAGAGGACAGTGGGGGGGACCTACGGGCTGGATGGACCTCCCAGGCTGGACCCTGCCCTGGCTGTCATGCCTTCCTAGGCCACTCTGACCCTCTTCCATCCCACGGTCAAGGAGCCCAGGCTGCACTTCTAGCTTGGACTTTGGTTCTGTGGGATCCCAGAATCTTACCCCAAGTGGCCCAAAGCCAGCCTATGGACCCACCCTTCTGAGAGTGAATGGGCCACACTGGTGTGTGTACCTCTAGGACAGAAGGGTGGCCAAGAGGCCCCTGGAGCAGGGGGACAGGAAGCAGCCAAAGAGATTGAGTGGGCTGCGTGGGGTGGGGCCGGGCCAAGGTTGGGAAGCAGAGGGACATTGCGGGGCAGGTCCATTAATAGTTCTTGGCTTCATGAAAGTTTGGGGTAGATATATATCTTTTATTTTATTTGCTGTAGCAAATGGATTTAGAATAATGAAAAACCTAGACCTAAGGAACTAGGGCCTCCACGCGCCTGTTGTCCGGAGTCCTCTGAGTCCTGCGCAGGTTTGGCTGTCGGGAAGGAGGGGAGAACTTCAGAAGGACCCTCTGAGGGTGATGGTATTCTCACTGTTGATTGTAAACTAAATAGAAAAAACTATGATACAATGCTTAAGCATTTTGTCATCTAGTCTGGTCTTGATGTCAAATATGTCCCCTCCTATGGGTTCCAATCTGAAAAGCTGGGCAGAGCCCCGGCTGTCTCTGATTGACTCAGAAACTCTCTCTGAGGAGGAAAGAGGCCACCCAGGCCCCAGACCACTTGCTGCTCTGCATACCCCCTGGGCGGGCTCCACCAGCCCCAGCCTGAGGACCCTGAGTCTGTGCTCTGCTCTCCAGCTTCCCTGAACCCCCCACCTGGACCCTGCAGAAGCCTCCACAGTCCCCCCTCGATCCCCCTGTCCCCCTGGCCACTCAGCCAAGGAGGCTTTGCCAGCGGGAAGTCCAGCCTGTCACTGTCTCTCTTAGAGCCCTGGTGGCTTTCTGTTGGACATGGACAGCCCAGTCTCCTTGTCTCAGCTCCTGCTCACCGGGCTGCCTCCTGGTCCCATCTCAGTTCCAATGTCGCCTCTTCAGAAGAGCCTCCGGGGCGCCCCTCAGTCTGGTGGACTGCTGCTCCTCGCCCAGCCTCCTGCCTGCTAGTGGTCAGCTCCGGGAGGGCGGCCGGCACTACAGCCGTCACCCCAGAACCCCGGGTTTCTAGGCGAGTGCCCGAGGGCTCAGTGAGTGACCCACTGGAGTGCTCTTTTTGACTAGAAGAGTTCTGGGTCTTACACCGCCATGTGAAGTCCTAAATCAGTCCCCAGTGCACCCACTCCCCAGGGGCCATGACCTTGCCCAGGTCATTTGACCTTTCTGAGCTTTGGCTCCCTCTTCTGTGAAATGAAAAGCTCGACTGCAGGGAACTTAAAAGGAGGCATTTATCGTGCTTAGAGAAGGAGAGGAGAAGTCCAACCCCTCAGAGAAAGAGGGCTGTTTTCGCATTCCCAGAGTGTGCCGCCTAAGCCGTTGGTGGTTTCAGTGCTGTAGCTTTTGAATCTTCAAGACAGTCCACAGCCCAGACCGGCCCCAGAGTCCTAACAGAGCCTTTCTAACAGGGGCTGTTTGGTTGACCAAAGAAAAACCTGATAACAAACCAGCCCACAGCTTCAGGCTGGCCCCGAGTTCACTTTAAAGCCCCACAGGTGAATCTACAGAGGAAACACAAAGATCTCTTTGGCGTTTTCAGTCTAGACTCTTGTGAAACGGCCGAAAGCCGGGACCTAATCATTAACTTTTATTGTGGATGTATCAGGCTTTATTGCAGAAATAATGCAATTATTTGCGAGCTCTCCATCACCTCCCAGTCCCGCAGCAGGAGAACGGACGCCAAGCGCTGCCAGATTCCCAGCCGATTTCCGAGAGCACTTTCCAGTTGTTACACCCAAGGAGAGGCCATAAAATTGACATCCGGCACCAAGTCACTGTTACAGTTGGGAGCAAATTCTCTCAGGTGAAGACAACCAAAGCTGCTGTGTCCTCATGAGAGGAACGGAGGACGCCCCAAACCCAGGCCTCCGTGGCCACCCCGCTTCCTGCTGCTCCTTCCTCTGAGTGGTGGTGCCAGCCACCAGCAGAATTTTGCTTCTTCTGCCTTCAGTTGTAGAGGACTACCTGGTCGCTTCAGTGGGCAGGACCCTTCTCCGCCTCCTTCCCTCCATCAACTTGCCCTGGGGGAACTGGAATCCTCTGTCTCTCTTCCACATCCAAATCTGGGCAGTTGAAAAGGCCACCTCAGTGTAGCCGCTGTTCCTTAGCAACACCCAACTTGTCTAGCCGGCTGCCCTCGCTCCTCTGAAAGGCTTAACCTGAGCTTTTAAGAAGTTTGTTCTGGCCGCCATCCGTTACTGACCCTGCTGCTGCAAAGAGAATATTCACAGAATGAATACACTTTGCCAAGTTATTTTTAAACGGAAGCTTTTATTTTTAGCAGTTATGTTGAGATACAATTCATATAATGAACAGCTCACTCATGTAAAGGGATTTTTAATATACTCAGAGCTGTGCGACCACCACCACAAATGGCTTTAGAACATTTTCATCTTGCAGAGAACCCTCTGCCCCCCTTAGCCATCAGGCCTCCCCCCCTCCCATCGCCCCCAGCCCTGGGAACTACCACACTGCTTGCACTCTCTGCACACCTGCCCCATCCTGGACGTTTCCTGTAAATGGAATCCTGTGCTGTGGGGCCTGTGTGTCTGGCTTCTTTCACTCACCGCCGTTCCACACCCTACCTGTGGTTGCAGTCACCCTGGGTCAACCGCAGGCTCAAGACACAGTACAAGCTGGGCATGGTGGCATGTACCACCAGCTTCTTTGGAGCTTGAGACCGGAGGATTGCTGGAGCCTGGGCATCAGAAGTCCTCCTGGGCAACATAGTGCTCACTACGTTGAGCAAATATTTGAGAGAGGGAGAGAGAAAAGGGCACATTCATATCCTTTCACTCCATTACATTGTTAGAATTGCTCTCTTTCACTGTTGGTTGTTCTTAATCCCTGTCTGTGCCTAATTTATAAATTAAACTTTATCATGGGTGTGTATGCATAAAAAAAACCCACAGTGTATATGTAGGGTTCAGTCCCATCCAGGTTTCAGGCATTCACTGGGGGTCTTTGGACCTGAATTTGGGGCCCATACCGGGGAACTCTTGGACCGTGCTACCCAGGTCCACCACTGTTGTAGCAAGGTCAGACTTAATTTCTTTATTTCAAATAACATCCCATCGTGTGGATCTGCCACATGTTGTTTATCCACGTCAGTTTATCCATATTACCAAATTTTGACATTGGAAGGGATGTGGGGATAGTGTAGACCCTCTAGGGGAATCTCAGTCTTCTAAAGGTGAGAAGAGACTGTCTGCAGTTGTGGAAGACAGAAGAGGAAACTTATCCTGTGATACAGCCAGAGTGGGATATCTGGCACCAGAGCCTTGGTTTTTCAAATTAAGAAATGTTTCCAGCACATTGAAAAATACAGGAAACAATTAGAGTGAACATATATGGGTGACCACCCAGCTTTTAAACATTTCTCCATATTTGCAGGTTATGTCATTTAAAGAAATAAAATGTTGAAGATAATTAAAGCCCCAGGTGTACCCCTTCCCTGGTTCCTGAAGCTAGTCCGTTGTTTCCCAGTGGGAATGACTTTCCAGAATTTGGTATTTCCATCTACATTTTAATTCTACTGCTGCAAACACTCATATCCATAAAGGTGCACATCATTTTACACAGGTATTCAAACTTCACAACTTATGGAATGGCCTCATGCTGTCTCGTTTGTAACTTGCTTTTTATAGTATCATGTGTTTGAGATTTATCCATGTCCAATACATGTAGCTATGGCTCTCTGTTTTTACTGCTTCTTAGTATCTACCTTTTAAAAAGGCACCAGCATTTATTTATCTACATTCCCCAGGGTGTATTTAGATCAGGGGTCAGCAAAATGTTTCCATGGAGAGTTCATCTTAGTCCATTTTTCCTGCTTCTATAATAGAATACCACAGATTGGACAATTGACCAAGAACAGAAATTTATTCCTGGAAGTCCAAGATCAAGGTGGCAGTGAGGATCCACTTCCAGATACCATCAATGCCTGAATTTGGGGCCTAAGTTTCTAACAAATGAACTTTGGGGAAATTATTCAAGCCACAGCACAGCCAGACTGTATAGATCTTAACTCATTAGTTAATCTTATTTTTTTTTTCTGTGATGGGGATGGAACTCAGAGCCTCACACTTGCTAGGCAAGCACTGTACTACTGAGCCACAGCCTCAGACCCTTAGACTGTGAGTAGCTTTGCTTTGGGGGTCCATTCCGTCTCTGATTTAAGTTCTTGGCTCAACTACTATGGTAGGAAAGCAGCTAGGGCGGTATGCAGATAGACGGGTGTGACCGTGTTCCAATTGGACAGTATGCAAACAGATGGGCGTGGCCACGTTCCAATTGGACAATAGGCAAGGAATGGGCGTGGCCTGCCCCCCATGAAACTTTATTACAAACTCAGGCAGTGACAGGATTCCGTCCTGGCTTGCTGACCTTGATTTAGGTCATTCTCAAATTTTTGCTAGTACAAAAACAGAAGGGTAGAATATTGCTTTGTCAGCCTCCTCAGGTCCCTGGGCGAGGGAGTCTCCAGGACGTGGCATTGCTGCTATGACGAAGGCACACCTTCGGCCTTACTGTTGCTAAAGGCCCTCCCAAGGGTCAGGGCTCTGCTCTTGCCGACCCAACTCTTCCCCCAAGGTGATGGGTGTGAAATCGAGCCTCACTGTGACTTTGAGGTGCATCTCTCTTTTATTTTGAAACTTGAGTTTCTTATGCATGGGTCATTTGGGCTTCCTCTTCGTGAACTCTCTAGCTTTTGCCCAATTCCTTTTTGGGTTCTCTTTAATTAACTTGTAGGAGTTCTTCGTAGATTCCAGATGTGAATCGTTTGTTAATTATGAACTGCACAGATTGGAGAAAACCCAATTTGTGCTTTGAATGATCCTTTGGTTTTCATGGTTGTTCTTGTTTGATTGACACAAGTTTTAGATTTTAATAAATTGCCCGTTTTTTAATTTGTGGTTTTTACTTTCCATGCTATGGATAAGGAAAACTTTCTTACTGTTCCTCCTAACTTATCTTCAGGATGCTTTCAAATGTTGCTTTACTTTTAATTCACTTGGAATTCATGAAGTACAAAGTAGGGATCTAATTTCTTTTTTCCACGTGCATAACCACTTGTCTGGCACCCATTATCAACCAGCCTATCCTTGTGTCAATAATTGATGCTGTGTCTGTCACATCAGGTAAAAGCGCGTGTATATTTACTTGGGCTCTGTTTCTGGACCAAGGCTGCGTCTTGATTTCTGTGACTCTATGGTAAGCGTTGGTATCTAGGGAGCATGCTCCTCTATTTCCTTGGTGTCTTTCTTCAAATGCTCTTCCTCGTTTGTGCTGTTGGCCCTCTCATCTAAACTTCAGGATCAACGTGTCCATTTGGGCTTTTGGGTGATATTATGTTGAATTTAAACACTCATTTAGGACGTACTGATATCTTTATAAAACATTGAATATTTCTAGACATGAAGATGGTGTACAGCTTTCTGTCTTTTATGTTTTAATACCTACATCTTAAACAACATCATAAATTTTGTGGGCCGGGGCTGTAGCTCAGGGTAGAGCACTGGCCTGCATGCACGAGGCCTTGGGTTGCAAAAAAAGTCACATAATTTATAAACAACAATCTTGTAATTAGTTTTATAATTTATCTTACAAAAGTCTTCTAAGTCTTTTTTATGTTCATTCTGTTTACATAGATTTTCTTGTTCTTGTAAATGGTAGTTTAAAAATGATGACACTGTGCCTGTGAAGGAATGCGCTTGGATTGTATACATCTGTCTGAAGTCCAGCAACCACGACCAGCTCTCTTCTTTCCCAGAGTGCGTTAGTTCCAGAATGCTCCTGGACTTCTCTGCAGAGGGCCGTGATGTCTGTGAACCATGGCAGCCTCACGGTTCCCTTTGCTCCTTGGGCCTTTGCTTCTTGCTTTGGGCTCAGTGCACCAGTCAGCTCCGGACCCTGGGGCTATGTGACAGTGGTGATGATGAGATCCTTGGCTGGTGCCCGGCATTGAGGGAATGTTTTCCATTTAATCTTTAAGTCTGTGTTTGTTGTGGATTTTTTTGGGCAATGACAAGGTATGACATTTGCTCTGGTTTTGAAAAAAAATTTTTTTGACTAATTGATATTTTAATTATACAAGTTAGATATGATCATAGAAGCAGAAATCAAATAGGTAAAAGGGTAGAAATGTCCCTTCCTGGTCCTAGCCATGCTCTTCACATGTGAACACTGCTAACATTATTTTTTAAGTCCTGGGGATTGAGCCCAGCAGTGCTTTTTACCACTGAGCCACATCTTCAGTCCTTTTTTTATTTTCTTGAGACAGGGTCTCACTAAGTTGCTGAGATTCTTGCCAAGTTTCTGAGGCTGGCCTTGAATTTTCAATCTCCTCTCTCAGCCTCTCAAGTCGCTGGGATTATGGGCATGTGCCACAGCACCTGGCCCACTATTAACATTTTCTTTCCTTCTAAAAATTTCAATGTACATACAAGCTCACATTTTTATGCTCTTGTTTTTCTCTACACACAAATAGCTCACACCATTCGTACCATCCTACGATTTCTTTTCTTTTCAAATAAAGTATCTTGGACGTTATTCGGGATCCATGCACACAGACCTGCACAGCATACCACCCTGGATGCCCTCACCACCTTCCCTGCTCACAGGAGGCCGGTTCCTTATCTGTGATTAGTCTGTTATCCACTGTTACCAATGCCCCCTGCGCCTTGCAAGTGTGGCTGCAGCTAAACGGCAGAATTCCTGCTCCAGACCCCCACCCAGCTCTTCACTGAAGGAGGCTCACACAGGCTCTGAACTGCTTCACCAAGATCCTCAGGCCCCTGCCTCCTCCTCCCTCTGGGGAGAAGCCATCCCTGAGGTGGATGGCTGGCCCTGTCTTCTAGGGCTTTCCCTGTGGACCCGTCTTTTTCCTGTCACAGTCTTGTAGACTTTCAATGTAAATGGCTTATCTGGTCCCAGCATCTGCTGCTCCTTCCTGTCCCTGGGGCTGCCTGCCTGGGTGCCTGGTACCCTGGGCTCCTCCCCACTGCCAAGGACAGTCTGGCTCCTGTACTTGGACCCATGGTGGCTGCTGCTCTTCCTTCCACTGACGGTCAGTCTGTCTCCATCAGCAATACCCGTTTTCTTTTCTTTTTTTTTTTTTTTGATGGGATTATCATTTATTTATTTTTTATTTTTTTATTGTTGGTCGTTCAAAACATTATATCATATTTCACAGTTTGATTCAAGTGGGTTATGAACTCCCATTTTTACCCCGGATACAGATTGCTGAATCACATCATTTACACTTCCATTGATTTACACATTTCCTCCTTCCTGCAGTAACCTGCCTCCTCAGCCTGCCCCAGGCTGGCCCAACCCCACGCACAACCCAGTCCCACTAGCCCACAAAGCGCACCTGCTCTCTTGGCTGCATCCCTGACTTACTTTCTACCCTGCAGCTAACGCCATCCTTTAAATGAAAGTCAGTTCATGCTATTTTCTTTTTAAAGATCTTTCTGTGCTTTATGATTTGAACGTGTGCCCCAACAGTCATGGATTGGAAACTTAATTCTCAATGCAATGGCTTTGAGGGGTGGGGATAAAGTCACCGGAGGGTGTGAGGGTGTCTTCTCCCATAGACAGGTGAACGCTGCCCGCTGAGGGGTGGGCTCATCTGTCTGTGGGAGAAGACACCCCCCACACCCTCCCGTGATGGAGGGATGTGTCTGGTCCTCTTCTGTCCTCATGGGCGCGCATGCTCTTTGGCCCTGCCGCCGTCCACCATGGGATGACAGAGCAAGAAGCCCTCCTTAGAGAAGGTCCCTCCACCTTGGACTTCCCGACCTCCAGGAGTGTAAGAAAGAGGTCCCTGTTGCTTATAGGTGACCCCATCTCGGGGAACAGACTGAGACTGACCCCTTCCCGGTGCACCTGGAAACACCCGGCCCTGGATCGCGTCCTGCCCAGCCGTCCCTCTCAGGGGTCCTCAAGCGGTCTTTCTCCAAGCCCAGCTGCCCACTTGGCATTTGCTGGACAGTAGCCCCACCTCTGCGCAGGCTCAGATTCGCCCCCACGCCCCCTCCCCACCCTGAACAGGACATCGCCTCCTTTCCTCCTTGGTGGCCACCAGGATATTATGTCCCCTACCAGAACAGAAGAGGAATGACCTGTCCCCTGGCCTGGTGTGGGTCAATGCCCACCTCCCCGAGGTGGAGCTCGAGCTGTCAATCAGACCCTCCCCTCTGGAATTTGACCCTTGAGCTCCGGGGCAGTAGAATTCACAACAAAACAATCGGGACAGATTATGCTGGGAAGAGGCTGTGAGTGCCCCCCCCCCCCCCCAGCCAGTCCTCCCCTTTACTTAGCTGATTTCCGTCCTTTGTCCTTTGCCCTCGGGAATCCCGCGGGCCCTCTCCACCCCTGGGGGCGGGGGCAGGGCCAATCTACCCCACGCAGCCCCAGCCCAGCTCCTGTCTGCACCGAGGAGCCTTTACACTCCTCCAGAAGGAGCAGCAGCCGCTAACCAGAGCCGGTGGAGGAGGAGGCGGCGGCGAGACGGGATGGGGTGGTGATGGCCGGCGCCCAGGCTAGGAATTGCATCATGTGGTTTTGGTTTGGGTTTTGCTGCTTCCTGTGGCATAGACTCCGGCCTGGGCTTCCGGGAGACACCTGGAGGCTGGAGGGAGCCCTGAGGGCCTGGGCCTGGGCCTGCAGCCTCCTGTCCCGCCCTCCTTGGGGGGGGTCCCCAACGGGAAACCCAGGGCTGTGCTTTTCTTAGGACAGAAGGGGAAGTTTTCCTGGAGTTACAGGGACAGTGACAAGGGACAGGGACCCACCTGTCCAGCTTTCTGGTGGTTTGCTAAAGGCTGGAGACCACGGTTCATCTCTATTGTGACACAAACTGATTCAGTCCCCTCTTCTGCACTCCAGCAGCTGACAGGGAACCATGGAACCCATCCCTGACGGGCACTTCCCAGATAAAGGTGAATGTGCTCACAGGGAAGTGCTGTGTGGGGACCTAAACACCCCCAGAGGACCAGGAATTAAGGGCTGGCTCCCCAGCTTGGCTCCAGAGAGAGGGTGTGGAAAATTTAAGAGGTGGGGCCTGGTGGGAGGTCTTTAGGTCATTGTGGGAGGGCCTCTGGGGACTGTGGGACCCCAGACCTCACCTCTTCTTCTCTTTCCTGGCCAGGAAGGGAACAGCTTTGCTCCTCCACAGTCCTCCCTCCCACATGATGTGCAGCCTCACAACAGCCCAAAGGCTGTGGGGCCCGGGAACCACAGACTGAAACCATGAGCCAGGGCAAACCTTTTCTCTTTACAAATTGATTATCTCAGGTATTTTGTGATAGTAGCGGAAAGCTGACCAACACTTATGAGGGAACTAAAGGTTTCCATCCCAAACTCCACAGGGACCCAGGAGTTCTATCTGTGGCTCTTCACTCTGTGGGCTAATGCCCAGTGCACTGTAGGAGCCCTAGAAACATGTGTCCAGTGACTGGATTCATTTACCTATATTTTAATAAAAAATCCCCCCCCCTTATTTGAACGTAACTTAGAACCAGCATAATAAAATCTCATGGTCAGAGGATGCTCTCCACCAAGTGCCTTGCCAAAGCTGAATTCCCCCTACCTCACTCAGCCAGTTCCAGCTGCACTTGGGCAGATCTTCCTTATGTTAAACTACAGACCAGACTGTGAGTGCAGACAAAAGGAGTCCCTGCTCTTACACCTGGTTGCTCCTCAAGTGTTGGTAGAGACCCAATTCTCCTCTCTAGGACAACTGCTGCCCCCATGCCCAGCTGGGCCCTAGGACTCTGCTCTGTGGCCCCCTCCTTGTGTCACCAGCCAGCCCCAGATCCCTTGCCTGGAGACTCCTCCACCCATTCATAAAGCAGAGATCCCGGGCACTGGGTCCTGGGCTCCCTTCTGGGACCACTCGAAAGCCCACAGGAGGGGCAGAAGTCCTCTAGGAGGAAAGCCGCGCCCTCCACCTGGGTCAAGCACCGCCATGATACCCACGGTGCCACCTGTTCAGTGTGTGGGGGCAGGTGTGCCACGGCAAAGCCTGCAGAAACCTCGGCCCTCCCGAGCTCCGTCCCTGGGCTCCGTCCCGGGCTTTAGGTGGGGCACACAGGCCTTCTCCTGTCCCTGAGGGTTTTAAGCTTCTCCTCCTGCGGAGCTTTGCTCTCCTGAGATGATTCTTTGGGGAACGTGGGGACCCAATACCTTTATTTAAATATCTTTCATGTGGTGCTGAGGATGAACCCAGGCTCTCACGCATGCTAGGCGAGCGCTCCACTGCTGAGCCCCAGCACCAGCCCCTGGGATGCTTTTTGAAATCTACCTACTACAGAGGAGAACACACCGAGCCTGTCCCTTATCCTGCGACACCGAGAGCCCTGAGGTCACAGTGGCCTTAATCCCAGGCCTGGATCCTCTCTGCTCGGCTCGCAGCCCCTCTGCAAGGCGGCCGTTCTCAAGGACTAGTTCTTTTGCAACATAGAATAGCTCGAAAGGCCGACAAGATCTTCTCAGAAGCCCACACAACCCAGTTTCCACACAGCAGCAAGAAACTCCTTCTGGAAACTGCTAGTGCTTGCTCCTCGGCCTCCCTCATCCTGCACCCTGCCGCCCTCCTGTTCCGCTCCTCGAGACACCACACGTTCGGTGGCCCTGCAGGGACAGAATCGGCAGGCGGCGTGTGGGGGCGTGGGGTGGGTAGGGGCACTCCAGGAAGTCGACACATCTCCAGGGCTATGTGGGGAGCACGGAGTCCCATGACTCATTTCCTTCTCCTAGGGAAAGTTCTGTGGACCTGCTTCTCTGAAAGATGCAGTTTCAAACTGGCCCTCTTCCTTTCTGGGACCCCACCCTCATCTGACTCTGACTTTGACTCCCTTAACCTTCGGTTAAAATATTAACATCCAACAAAACTTACATGCCTTTCACCTGCTACTCTGTCTTTTCTTGGTCTAATTTGCACACCCCCATCACTGAACCTAAGTGAGTAGAGGAGGTTTTCCCCCTCCTCCACAGATACAATGCTATTGGCTTGGAAGATTTCCTCCAGAAGGGACTCAGGAGCCAAGAAACGATTCTCTGTACCCCAGAGGTCTCACACTTTCATTATCTCCACTCCCGGGAGCAGCTAGACTCTCTTCTTTCTTCTGTGGCGGTCCTCTGCTCTCTTTGGTCTGGTCCTGGGCTCAGAATGACCCGGATCTGAGAGTGCTGGTTTCCCCACTCTCCGTGGCATCCACGGTGCTGGCTCCCGGGCTCTCCCCACTCTGTGCCCTTCCTCCCCACCTCTCAGCGCCTACACAGTGCCGCCACACTGCGGCACTCCACAATCTGTCCACTAGTGAACAAGTCCTTTCTGGGAACCCTTCCCCCTCTCGAGAAGCCCACACTGGTCCCAGCTGTTGTGCCTGCTCGTAGGGCCTGGAAACAGCTAACCTTGTCGTTCTCCTCACCCACGGTCACTGTTGGTCCCGGGGACTGTCATCCCGGGTCCAGGGTAGGATGGAATCCCAGGGGCTCTGCTCCTCCAGGTGCAGAGGTGTGAAGGGCCTGGGCTCTGGGCACGGTGCCCCTGGTAAGGAGGAGGGAGGAGGAGGCGAGGGTGAGGGATGGTGGGGGCCTCCCTGGGGGCTGGCCACCCGACCCCACCCCGGGAGCCGAGCCGCTCTCTTCCCACACGCACAGATTTTCTTCTGCTGGGTCAGGAGTAAGGGCCTGGCCCTCAGCATGGATCAGCCCAGCGGCCAGGCCGTGATCCCCTGGGAAGACCCTCCAAGGGAGGAAACTCCAAGTGGGTTGTTGAAACTTGCCAACCACTGCAGTTGGGAAACGTCTCTCAGCTGTTTGACCCCAGACTCGGGAAATGGATATCCTAGCAGATGCCGAGACATTTCAGAATGGTCTAGAAAGAATTCTTCAGGCACTGGGGCGTGCACCTTGCCAGAGCTCTTGCCCAGCCTGCGCACGGCTCCGGGTTCGACGCCCAACAAGAACAAAACAACCTAAAGGGTTTCAAATGGATCTACTGTGTGGTAATGATCATGATAATAAATTGAATGTTTTCCCCTCGACCTATTTGCATATACTATGACAAAATCTTATAGATCAGATTAAATTACAGAGCTCTGATCTTTATTCTAGTTAGAGAATACCATAGCAGAGCAGAGACAGCCTTCCTCCATCCTCTTATGTTCTGTCCCTGGGGTATGCGAAGGAGATGAGGGAGACAGATTAGCCAGAGAAAAAGCCTCCATATTTATTTCAATTTTTGTATGCTCAGAGGCCTTCACAGAAAAGAAACCAAGACTCAAAGATGTGGCTGAACTGGGCCGAGGGGAGGGCTCACATATTGTTTTAACAAGGAGAGATGAATATGGAGAAGTGATAAGGGGAGAGGAAAGGAGTGTGGTCTCTAGGAACAGTAAATACGGGAGGATACCCCGTGAGGGAGCTGGTGAAAGCCAGGGTTACCCTAAGGTTGGTGCAGAAGCTCCAGCGCGGTCCTGGTAGGAGGCTTCTCCCTGGCTGATGTGCAGGAGGCAGGGAGTTCCCCTGGGCCGGCTTTACTCTCAGTGGCCTTCAGCTTAAACTAATCCTTCTGCCCTGGGGGAATGTTTTAGGGGGCATATTCTGGTCCCCTTTAATGCTTTTAAAGACATTTAGTGGTATCATCCTTAGAAGTGTATGAGAACCCTGCTGGAGGAAGCAGAAGCAGCCCCTCCTGGCACGCGAGGGCTTCTGAAATCCCGACAAACATGCTTTCCTCTTATATAGATTAAATGCTTCCCTCTGATCTTTCTTGCTCCGTGAAACCCTTTATGCAACAGAAAGGTAAATTATTCCCCACTTCAAACTAGCAAGGTTGAGATACATGATGATTTGTACGTGTATAAATAAATCATGTGGCTGTCATTATCAGGGAAGGTGGTAAATCATGTAAGAGGAAGAATCTCTCATTTCCAGTTTGCCTAAAAAGCCCTTCCTTGAGTGCTCTGATGGAGGAAATGAGACTCCCTGCCCTTGAGGGGCTTTCCCCGCCCACCCCAGCCTCCACAGCCTGTCTGGGGATTCAGTCCCAGGGTCCCTGACTGGCTCTCATCCAACACCCAGGCCTCCGCCCTTGAAGGCTGTAAGACACAGGCACAGAAGTGAAGCGTGGCCCCAGGCCTGGCCCCTTCCTGCAGCCCCAACACTCACTGGTCTAGGACACCAGGAGGGAGCTGGTTTGGAGGGCCTCCTTCAAAAAGCCCAGTGTCTGCAACATGGCCTCTCGAGCAGACCCACCCCATCTCCTGAAGTGTAAAGGCAATAACGTGGAATTAACTTCATAACCCACCTGAGCAAATGAGGCTGAAACCACAGAGATCCTTGCAGTAGGCAGGTAGAGCGCAGACCTGCTGTCTCTCTTTGAAGAGTTTTATGACATTACTGCTGCTCAACGAGGAACACTCTACATTAATAAAACATAAAGGAACAACCCCAAGAGGAGGAAGCATTGTTCTAAGCAGCCCAGGTGGAGTCCAGGTTCAGCAGGAGTCCACCTTGCCCACTCGTCAGGATGGGTCAGCACCTTAGATGATGCCCAGGGCCAGCACAAGGAGGCAGCTCTCAGCAAGGGTGGCCCTGCTCCTCCTCCAGGGCAGGAGGGACGGAGGATTGGACTGACCACCTGAGGCTGGCTGCTTGCGGAGGTGGGCAGGTCCCGGGTTCCCAGGCAGAGGCCGGTGGGAGGTGTCCAGGCTGAGTGGGGCCTGGCTGGGAGCTCTTGGTCCTCCTGACAATGAGTCCTTTCTGCCCAACCCTCTCTTTCAATGCCTCTCCACCTGTCCTCCTGGTAGGTCCACGCTTCAACCACTAACAAACACACACAGGCTGCCCTCGGGTGCTTGTGAAGTGGCAGAGCCCAGCCTGCCACCCTAGGCTGAGAATCTTTTATTATGGCTTGTGATCCAGCCCCCCCCCCCACGGACCCATTTTCCAGAAAGGGTGAAAGGAAAACCAGACGGAGGGGTGTCGTACTCAGTTCCTTTCTTTTGAGGGATCCTGCTAGCAAGGGGATGTTTCAGCACAGAGCAGAAAGAGGCGTGCCAGGCGCCCACCGTGGACTCTCGGAATAACTGGAAAGTAAGTTCAAAAGGCCCTGACTCACAGGACAGACAGCATTGAGCCACTCTGGCAAATGTAAAAAACCAAGATGGGTGTACTCAGTCTTGAGTTGTGCCTTGCGGTCGAGAGTCCCCAAAATGACTCTCACAGGCTCCATCAGGCCCAAGCAGGCCAGACACATGGCCAGGGCAATGAACACTCAAACATGAATCCAGGGGTTTTGCCAGAATTGTCTTCTAGGACTAGGAGCTCTGCCCTCTCTGAGCAGCCTCTGGAGACTTGTGTAACTCACTGTGGCTAATACATGCGGCTAGGGGAGAGTCAGTGTGTGTACACACACACTCACACACACACACTCACACACACACACAAGGCTTCTGAGGCAGAGAGAAGTCCCATCAAATGCCACAGTTGGAAGAGAGGGAGTGGTCCCTCATGGGCCCTCCTGGGGTGGGTCCAAGTCCTTCTCAATGCCGCAGGCTGTCTCTCTGAAGTGGAATTCCATGTCACTGCACTGAGACCCAAAGAGACAAGTTGAAGGCCATGTCTCTGCCTGACCTTAAGGGTGAGTCAAAATCTGAATCATGCTTTTCCACCAAAGTCTACCGTCGCGGCTCTGCCTACAGAGGGGGAACTCTAAGGGCGAGTAGAGTGGTCTAAGGCCGGGATTCTAGACTTCCATTGTCTGTAAATCCCAAGTGTCTTTCTTGAAAATGGTAGTAGGAACCACAGCTAGACAGGAGCCTTTGGGAAATAGGGCAGAAGGGGCAAGGCACGGTGTGTGGTGTGTGTAAATGTGTCTAAACTGCAATTTTAAATTTCTCTCTCTCTCTCTTTTTTTTTTTTTTTGCAGTGCTGGGTTTGGAAACCCAGGCTTCGCACATGGCTAGGCAAGTGCTGTACCACGGCGCTGCACCCCCAGCCCTAAACTGCAAATTCTTGGGGATGGGTTAAAATCCTTTCCACCACTAATTTTTGATAGCCCCAAATGTCTCAGCTGCCCAGACCTGGTGTCAGGACCCGGGGTCCCCTCCTGTCCATCAAAGGGCAAGGCAAGGGCAGTCTAGGTCAATCCCAGGTGAACCTATTTTTCTAAGCTATGCCCTCAATAACGGACACCACCCACTGGCCCTTCCGGCCTGGGCCTGTGTAGCGGTGGGGTCTGATGGGGACGGCAATTAACCGGCTGCTTGCCTTCTGTCACCCATGTGTCTCATGCAAATTTTTGATATTTTGTTCAGAATGAGTTGTTTGCATTAATCTTAATTTTAAAAAACATTACACTAAAATGTAACTTATCGAGATCACTCGGGGTTTCGCGCCCCCTCGTCTCACCCTGGTCCCCCATACTTGGGGTTTTGCAGCTGGAGCGGGGGCACAAGAGCAGCAGGTTCTGCTGCGACCAAAAGGCACCGCGGGAGAGGACGGTGGCCACAGCCCCGTTTTTCTGCCCCTGGCCTCCGAGCCCTTCCCCAGGGCGGACCGCGGGCTCAGCCCCAGCCGCCCGGCGCGGTCTAGCGCAGGCGAAGGCGCAAGTCCCGAGTAAAAATAAACGCGACTATAAATAGGCCTGTAAATGTCCTCAAGGCACCCGCGCGACAGGAAGGAGGTGCCACCGCACAAGTGCTCACTTGAAAACTTCCCAACGCGTAAAAATAACTTTGATAAACGCGGGAAGACGCCTGGCTCAGCGGAAAGGAATGGCCCCGCGCCCAAAGCCCACTTCCTGCGCCCGCGCCCCCCTGCGGTCTCGCCTCGGGGTCCGGCGTGGGCGTGGCCCTGTGTGGGCGTGGTGCTGGGGGCGTGGTCCGGTGTGGGCAGCGGGCGTGGGCGTGGTGCTCGGGGCGTGGCAGCGGGCGTGGGCGTGGTGCTGGGGCGGGGCAGCGGGCGTGGGCGTGGCGCTCGGGGCGGGGAAGCGGGCGTGGGTGGGGCGCAGTGTGGGCGGGGCAGCGGGCGTGGGCGTGGTGCTCGGGTGGGGCAGCGGGCGTGGGCGGGGCGAGGTGTGGGCGTGGCGCTTGGGGCGGGGCAGCGGGCGTGGACGGGGCGCGGTGTGGGCGTGGTGCTCGGGGCGGGGCAGTGCTCGCTGTGCTCCAGCCGTCCAGACTCACCACCCGACGGGCACCTTAAAAAGGCAATGGGTTCCTGTGGCGGGGGTCCAGCCGCCCGGTCTCTGCTGGAGCCCCTTCTCAGCAAGGGGTAAATGTCCCTCCTTCCCACCTCCTTTGCCTTCACTCCAGAGAGCATCCCCCGTTTCACTGCAAGGCTCACCTCTGGGCGGGAGCCTACATTTTCAACCTGCTTGGCCTTCCCCTCCGGCTTGGTTTTTTTTTTTTTTTTGGTGGTGCTGGGGATTGAGCCCAGGGCCTTGTGTGAGGCAGGCACTCTACCAACTGAACTATATCCCTATCTCCTCCCTCCCACTTCTTACCCTCTCTTTCCCTGACTTTCCTCCCAGGGACAGTCGTTTCTGCCCCCAAGCACGTCCAACCAAGCACCCACCCCTCCAGGTATCTCGACAAGTATCCCCTCCCTCATGTTATCCCCGCCTGCCTCTTCCTCCTCTTTGCCCTCCAACTTCTCCAAAGCGTGGGCCTCCAGGTTGCCCCACCACTGTATGGCTCGGTCCCTGCCACTCTCCTCAACGTAGTCTTTTTAAAAGTGGGGGATTTTTGCATTTACATCATTTCAAACTTAAAATTTAAACCAAGAAAACAGAAAAGTGCAAGTTTGAGACCAGCCTCAGGACTTTAGTGAGGTTCTAAGCAACCAAATGAGATGCTATCTCAAAATAAAAGAATAAAAAGGGCTGGAATGGAGCTCAGTGGCAAAGCCACCCTGGGTTCAATCCCAGAACCCCCCCCCCCCAAAAAAAAAAAAAAAAGAACGAACGCTGTCAGGACCTTTGTGCTTTTTCTCCTCCCAAGAGCATATGCCATACTGCCTTTGCCACTCTAACTATATCCAAATGGGTGGGCATCCATGGACTCTGCTGTGGATTCAGACACCTGCAGATACAAGATATTCAGGAAAAAAATTTCATCTCTACTAAATGTGCATGTCATTATTCCCTAACCAATACAGGTGGACCATGGTATAAGCAACATTCACCTGTATAATGTCTGAGAGGCCGTCTGAAGGTTTAAAGTGTACAGGAGGATTGTGTAGGTTTGTGCACCTCCTACACCACTTTATGCAAATAGCTTGAGCATCTCAGGCTTTGGTATCCTCAGGTGGAGGGGTCCCAGAACCAGTCCCCGTCCATACAGAGGGGTGGCTGTATACACAAGAATTGCAGATGTCGTGCTCATATTCCTAACTTCTCAGTTGTGTTTTTACTAACAAAGGTATGCATTGCAGAGTTAGGAAAAGACTCTTTTAGAGATTTCCCTGAGGTGCCCAATTCAATGACCTCTCTGGGCTCATTGGCTTGACCTTCTGCTCCTGGTGCTGCTGTCTCTGTCTCTCTTTTCCGTTCTCCTCTTTCAAGGGCTCCTCTTTGCTCCTCTGAGGTGGGTTCCGTCAGGTCTTGCTTCCCGTCTCTTTTCGGCCTCTCCCTGGAGGAGGCCTGCCACCCACTGCCGTGCACCTGGACAAGCTCCGACCCCACCTGGGTTTCCGAGGCTTTCCAGGAACTAGCACCGGAATTCCTCAAGGTGCTTTCACTTGCCGCTATGAACTCACCACTCAAAGAACTGGACGCGTCGTCCCTGCACACCCCGCCCCAAACACAACCTGAAACCTCTGAACGAGCAGGACACCTCCCTCAGCCTTGAATTCTGTCCCCTTCATTGGTCACTTGACGTGTACCCCACCCACCTCTTCCTCAGCCTTGAGCTCTACCCAGTTTGGGCTTCCATCTTCATTTGAGAGTTGGCTCCTTGCTCCCTGGAGAACTTGCTCCCTGGGTCCTGGTTGGCCCATTCAGTCCTCTTGCTTTCATGAGGGTCTCCTCTGACGTGAGCAGATCCTGCTCCGTTGAAATCGCTGCCCTGGAGTGCCTTCCCCTGGGCCCAGAGAACAGATTATTGGGACCCTTGAAATGTATTCAAATGCGGGGGCAGGGGAGCACTTTCTGGAAAAAAATACCTTTTGTTGAAATTTTAAAAGAATTTGTGTCATCTGTCTCCCCAAAGAAAAGAAGCAGCAGCCCATTGCTGTTAAGGCGACTTTACCAGTGTTACAGTCAAATTCCAAAGCTATTTACTTTTAGCTCAATCTGGTGTTCCGAGCTCTGATCCTGTATCTTCCATCAACAGTCAGAGGGTCCAGCCCAGCATTTAGCAGACTTGCTGGTCATGAGGATGATGGAGGCACTAAATAAAATGTTCTCTTCCTTGGCTCCTGCCCTGTGGGTTCAGATCCACAGGGTCTGAGTGGTGGTGTTGGGTAGGGGTGGTGTGAGCCAGGAATCTGGGCACGTTACCACCAGGAGAGTCCAAGAACCTGCAGGTCAGGATAAGCCACGGAGCTTCCGGCCTTTCCCAGGGATTTGCAACTCTCCCCCTTTCCCCAGGAGAAGTTCAATTGTTCCTTGAAGGCACAATTCAAATGTCAACACCTGGGACAAGCTTTCCAGCTGGCAATGCTGAGGGCTGGGGATGTGGCTCAAGCGGTAGCACGGTCGCCTGGCATGCGTGCGGCCCGGGTTCGATCCTTAGCACCACATACCAACAAAGATGTTGTGTCCGCCGAGAACTAAAAAATAAATATTAAAAATTCTCTCTCTCTCTCTCCTCTCTCCCTCTCTCTTTAAAAAAAAAAAAAAAGCTTCAAATCACTTTAAAAAAAAAAAAAAGGCAATGCTGACATCCCTGAGGGCCCTGAATGCAATCCCAACTGAGATAGCCATTCATTCTCCACTTCCTGTAACAGCTGGAGGGTGTGGGCTGGCCAGGAAGCTCCTGTTCCCTGTCAGTGATTGAAGGTAGGTCCCCATTAAGCAGCCCTGGAGGAGGAGAGAAAGTAACTAAAGGGGATCATGCTCAAGATTTAAGACCCTCCCAGGAAGCTGCCCAGCTTACTGCTCCTCACCCTGCCAGAACCTGGCCAGATAACCCTGAAGTTGCAAGGGAGGCTGGGAAATGTAGTTCCAGCTGGTGGTCCTGCATCCAGCCGGACCAGTCACCAGGGAGAGGAAACAAGTAACAGATATTATCATGGTCATTTTCCTACCCCACCTCTTTTCGTTTTTCATTTTCATATTTTACCAATGCCAGGACTTGGCGGGGAGCAGAAAATTGGAACTGAAAGCCATATCTCACCACCGACTGCTTTCCAGGGCTCACTCCATCCGCAGGCCAACATAGGTTCTGGTGGTTGTTGCTTCTTACACGCCTGCCTTGCCCGTTCGTGTGTGCTTAATAAGTGTGAGGCGAGGTAGTGAATTAGGGATTCTTAAAGAGCTTCTGGGAACTACACAGTGCCCCATCATTGGATCATGGCAGATAGTCACTTTGGTGGCCCTTTTTGTCATTTCCTGTGTCTGCTGAGCCGTGAGTAGCTCTCAGTCACTGCAAAAGGCCAAGGTGAGTCTGGAAGCCGCACCAGCGATGCCTCCGTGGGCCAGACGGACCTCGCAGGGGAACATTCTGTTTCCCACCACTGTACCCCAGTTTCTCCCCTTGACAATGAGTCATAGTGATCCATCCGCTCTTCCCGCAGTGATCCTGTGCCTCCCAGGCCTGGTGGGAGAAGGGACAGCACAGGGGACCTGGGGAAGCCTTTTCCCAGTGGAGGGAACCAGCCCAGAGTGGGGACGAGCTTGGCCAGTCTGAGGTTCCTCCAAGTAGCCAGTGCGGCTGGGACAGAGGGCTGGGGAGGGGCAGTCAGGGCCAGGTGGCCTGGGGCTGCCCAGACCAGGAGGGACGGGCCCTCGTGGCTGGGAAGGTGAGCCGAGCTGAGCTCTGAGCAGGGTGGCGGTACAGCTTTATTTAGATTGTTAGGCAGTTCTGGGTGCTTTTGTAGAGCCACAGTGGAAGGGACATGATTGGATGACTTTTGAATGGTCACCAAAGAGCTGGCAGAGGTTTTGCCCAGGAGATGATGGTGGAAAGGAGAGGGTGACCCATATCTCGAGGGCGGTCCACAGGCCTGGCTGGATGTGGTCTCTCCAGGCAGCTACCACCTCCCCTGGCGCTAACGCTCCCTTTTTACTTCATCACTTACAGGACTTCTCCCCAAGGGCACCGCTCTGCAGCTTGAGGTGGCCCTCCAGCCCCTCCAAGGCGGCTCCTTATCTTGACTGTGCAGATTATACTCACTGTTTGAGTAGCAATCACTGTGGAGGATTACAGACATTGGCTCTGCTTGCATTCGTCTTGTTGGGGGGACAGAAAATAAACAAAGATACAGAGTAACCTAAAGGAGAGGTACACAGTTAAGGAGAGGTTTGAGGCAGCCCTGAGGACCTGAGACTGGGAAGGAGTGGGGTGGGGCAGAGAGCCTTCTGGGCAGAGTGAAAGCACATGCAAAGGCCCTGGGGCAGGAGGAACAGGGCTCCTTCTAGGAAGCTTTGCTGAGCAGATGGCAAAGAAGGCAGGATGGCGCAAGTGTGGGTGATTTTTTTGGTAGCAGAAGTCAAGGCAAACTTGGTGACTTCTGTCTCATCTGTGAAGATGAGACAGCAAGTCAGAAGGTTGAGAGAGGAGAGAACGTTTAAAAAATGCATTTCCCGGGGCTATGGCTCAGCTGTAGAGCGCTCCCCTAGCATGTGCAAGGCTCTGGGTTCGATATTCAGCACCACATAAAAATAAATAAATAAAATAGAGGTATTGTGTACACACACAAAAAAAGATACAAAATGTATTTCCCAGAACATTTAAAAAAATGCATTTCCCAGTATAATACTGGTTTGGGGAAAAGTTCTGTGGCTGAAAGGCATATTTGGCCTGGAGATAAGTTTTATTTTGAAGTGGTTGGTTTACATAAAAGATCCAAGTTTCCAATCTCCCTGCTTAGCTCAAAAGAGAGCAAACAGTCCGTCTGACGTTGGTAGGCACTTATGACTTTGACACCTTTGGTCAGGGTTCTTGAATCATTCCAGAGAAAGGAGGAGAAAGGCGCAATGCCCCAGAGGCGGGATATGCACCAAGGACTTGTTCAGTTATGATTTTAGCTTCCTGAAAATTCCAGGGAAGTCCAAAGTTCACCAAAATCTGCCGTAAGCCAATTCAAAGGAGGTCTTCCATACCTCCAGACTTGGGGACCCGTGCCTGTTACACTTTTGTCTTTTTTTTTTTTTTTTAAAAGAGGAATGACTCATTATGCTAATACAGATGAACACAGATGACACCCCTGTTTATTTTTGTTATTTATTTATGTTCTCAATTCCCTTGAAGCACCAACCCCGCCCACCTCTTCCTTCTTTCTTTTTAAGTCCACTGTGGAGAAATCGCCACATTGTAAACTTGTGGAGGGCCCGCCAATTAGAAGAAAAAGGTCTCTATGACCGAAGCAACAACGCGGGTAAGAAGCAGAGCTAATAAAACATGGAGGAAGACAAAAAAAAAAAAAAAAAAAAAAAAAAAAAAAAACACGGAGGGAAGAAGGTGCAGAGTGTTTTAAAATTAAAATAAATTTTCATGATGAAAAGATCACATTCCAACCCAATTTAAGAGGTGGGAGAGCAGCAGAAGAATCAGGGCACAAAAATTCAGATTTTTTTTTTACCCTCAACAGGACCTAAAGGTCTTGATGTCTGAGAAGAACCCGGAGGAACCCTGTTGATGCTTAAAGAAACCCCACCCCCAGCCCGGGAATCCCTACCTGGGAATTTCTACCCAGGACATAATTCGAATGAAAATTTAAAAAGCGAGTTTATACAGGAGCATGGGTGGATGTTTGCTGCTCTGTAATTTGCAACATTTAAAAGAAGACTTTCTTGAGCGGCGGCTGGAGTAGCGCATCACTGTGTGGATCAAATGGTCAACCGCAGTGGGGCTGGAGGGAGGCCCCTAGGTCTGAAGGAGGAGGGGGCCTGAGGTTGGGAGGGTGTTGTCGAAGGGATGTTTGAAGAGTCGTTAAATGTATATAGGGAGGCGGAAGGAAGATTCTAGAATAAGACTCAGCCTGGGGGTTTGCAGGTTATCCAGCCTGGGTCTGCCTGTTGATGAGGGCCTGGGTGAAGGGGCGCAGGGCTCGGCAGCCTTAAGCGAACATTTGCATTGTTCTTTCTCTACAAAGCCAAATAGTTGAGTGTACTGAGATGAAGGAATTCCTTACCAGAGCGAGATCCCCGGGAGATAAGGTTTTATAACACACTTTCCTCTTGTATTCACATATCCGAGCAGTGTGTCTCCATCTGTGTTCTGCTGCTATAACAAGATATCAGAGTGGGTAAGTTATAGACAGTAGTGTTTGCCTCAAGGTTCTGGAGGCTGGGAAGTCCAAGAGCAGGGTCCAGCTCGGACAGGGGCCTGCAGCTTCATTAGCACAAGGCAGAGGCGGAGGGCGCAAGGGAGGCAGGGAGAAACCAGCCCACACTCATCCTGTCTATTGGAGCCGCTGCTGAGATCATCAAGCCACAACCATTCCTGAGGGCCCCCAAGTCCTAATCTCTTCTTAAAGGTCTCACCTCTTAATTCTATCACAATGACAATGACATTTCAGTGTGAGCTCTGGAGGGACATTCACACCACAGCACCACGTCCATCCCATCCCTGTGCCACCATGTAGTGCATTCACCTGAAAGTGATTGGACACGGAATGTATTTCCAGGTTGTCTCTAACCTCCTGCTTTAGATATTTTTATGCCTTAGTCTCTGCTTGTTTATTTTCTAAAATTGGAATTACTGGGTCAAACAATGTGCCCAATCTTCCGTTTTTAGTAGAAGCTGCAAATTATCTTCTAAACATCCACCAGTTTATACGTCCACCTTTTTGGCTTTTCCACCTATTACAAAATCCCTGCGCCCTATGGCAGGCAGTGTAGGGAGCACAGAGGAGCAAAGGGAGGGAGTGGGGGCCGCAGGGCAGGTGCAGCCCGGGGACTCTGCTGTGGCCGCTCTCTGCCTGCGAGGAGCTGGGGTGAGGCTCGCTCCGCGCAGCGGACCAACCCCGGGCTCCCTGGCCTTAGGTGAGGCTTCCTACTCCAAACTTCCGTTTCCCCATCTTTAACTGCAGAGGAGGGTAGGGCCATGTCACCGGTTGTCACAGGGAGGCATGGTGAGCCCTTAGCCAGCAGCGGGCACACGGCAAACCCTCAGGCCTGGCGCCTGCCCTCCTTCTCCACGATGCCTGCACACCCCTCTGAACCGAGGCGTCTTCGGGAGCCTGGCTTTCACAGGGACCTGCGCCTGCAGCGCCACTCGGACTGTCAGCACCCCAGCTGGTGTTTGCGGGGGTCCAGTGCCATCCGGTCTTACCCAGGTACAAGCTCCCTGCCTGTGGCCCCTGTCATGCCCTCTGTCCTCTGAGGCACCGGTAAACACCAGAGCACCTCCCTGTTAACTGGGTTTCCAGCAGTCCCTGCGTCCCCTCTACAGGTGTGGCTGGGGTCCAAGCACCGCGTCAGTCCTGGCCCAGCAGCCCCCGTGCTGTTACCTCCCTTCCCTGAGACTCAGTTTCTTCATCTGTGAGATGGCCGATAGCAGAGATAGCAGACCTGCCACTTAAGGTCGTGACTGATGGAGGAATGTGACGGCGCAGGTCAGTGCTTAGCACGGTCACACACGGGGCTCGGGGCTCGGGAAGGGGGCTGGGAGGAGCCTCGGGGCTGTTATGGTGGCCATCTTGCTTGCTCCCGTGGCCGCTGACCTTCGAGCCCTGTCCTGTCCACTTGCAGCACTGAGGAGGCCTGCTAACGTCCTCACCTTCCACCTGTGCCAGGCCAAATTTCAACATCACCCCAGGGTGACCTTTCCGAGGCTTGTCTCGGGCGTGTCACCCTCTGCTTAATATCTGGACTTGTCCTAGCGTGGTTCCCGGGCCCTGTGACTCTGGCTCCAGGGTCTGTTCTAATGTGGTCATTTGTTCACAGCACCCCACCCCACCGTACCTTCCAGCTGTCCCCAGGCTCTGCTCCTATCTCCCTCTCCTTTCCCACCCGTTGGTGAAATGCGCCCAGACCCTGGACAGAGGCTGATTCTCCAGGTCCCAGCTGACCCCACCTGGTGCGGCAGGCGGCAGGCATCGCCCCTGGAGCTTGTCTCCCCCCCACACACGTGTGCCCTGGATTTCACTCCCTGTCCTCTGAGCCTGGTCCTTGGTGCACCTCATGCCCCTGAGGTTCTGTCTCCATGTGACATTGGTCCTTCTTGAGGGCAGATGTCCCCACATTCACCCTCTCATCATCCGCTGCCCCCAGCTCCCTTCCCAAGCTCTTGTGCTCAGGGTCCTGTCAATAGATGACATCTTTCTAGGATTCAGATGTGCAGAACTTTACCCCCAGACCAAATGCTTGAGGGAGATGGGCGTTACCTTCCTGTGACTTACTCCGAGATGATAAGGACAAAGAATTTCACACATGGCAAAGCCTGTCACCCAGGATGGGTGTGTCTGTAGATGTGAAGTGTGTTCTGGAACAGCAGGACGGGCGTCACATGTCTGAGAAGAGGGTTTCCTGGCCCTGGAGGGGCAGGGACAGCTGCGGTGCTGGTACGCGCTCTGCTCTGGAGGGAAGGGAGGCCCTGGCCCTGCGCTCCCGTCCTGTCCTAAAGGCATGTGGCTTTCATGTCAATTTGTTTGGTCCTGTTCCCTGTCGTGCAGCATGACTGGAAAGGAAGTGGGTGGTTGACTTGCTGCTGGGAGCTAAGGAATGTCACGTCGCTCAGTGTGCTTCACATTCCCAGAAACACGCTGAAAGGAGGAGGGTGACTCAGAGTCCCTGACTTTCCACAGCCTAACCGCTGGGCCTGGGCGGTGCTGAGGAGGACAGGAACACGAGGTGCCCGGACGGTGCCCCCCACCCGGGCTGCTGTGGCCAAACCAGGTCAGCTCAGCGGTCTTCTCCTGGCTGGAGAGGGCCCTGGGTCCACTGGTGCTTGCAGATTTCTAGCTGTCCCCAGGTCCTGCAGAGGGATGTGTCAGGGAGGAAAAGAAGGTGGTGTTGGGCCAACAAGGGGAAGTGTCTGACCACGGTTGTGATTTCTTGCTGGGCATGAATGAGGGAGGGCCTCTGTGCTTGGACTTAGCCTTGCAGTACTAATCCCTCTTCTCCGAGGAGAGTTTACTCTCCCTGGCTCTTCCTCCAGACCCTCTCATGGCCCCCCTCCCCCCGCAGAAAAACATCTTTCCTGGTAGAAAGGCCTGGAAAATAATTTCAAGGGCAAGAATTTGGCCATGATCCCTGAAAGGGAAGCCCAGGCTTTACAGGGGTTTCATGATGTTCCAGAGAGAAGCCACCTGGTGCTCTCTACCCACCTCTGGGCGCCCGGCCACCCGGCTAATGAGCCATGAGATGGGTCCAGCGACCAGCCCGCCCTGCCAGAGGCCTCCTCACCTCAGCCGAGGATTCCCGCTGCTGGCCCGTCGGTGCGCCCTGTTCCAGGCTCCGCAGCCCAAAGCAGGGCTGAGCTGGGGGCACCCTGGGCTGTGTCTCCACATTCATGCCCCCGTGTGTTTACTCACCAGAAAGAAAACTCCCACTTCCCAAGGCTGCCAATAGGAACCTCCCTTTTAGGAGCACCAGCCGGGGCCCTGGAGAGCCCTGAGCTTCTCCCCAAGCAAAACTGGTTCGCGCTGAGGACACCGGAAGGAGGCAGGCGGGCGCCGGCTCCAGTCCTGCACCGCATCTCCTCATCTCCCACTCGCTATCGCTGAACCATCTTGCCCCGTGACTCACCTGCACGGGCATGTGGCAATGGCACCTGGGGGCGGGGCAGAAGCCACACAGGTGCGGTGCCCAAGCTCAGGGCCCCGGGGCCCCCAGACCTCGGCTGGCTGCTGCTTCTGCTTCCTGGCTGTCTCGGCCAGGGCATCTCTGGCCTTCACCTTCTGCATCCAAGGACCAGGAGTAACAACAGCACCGTCTCCTAGGGCTGTGCTCAGGATCTGGCCGAGCCTGCTGAGCACTCAGGCTCGGCTGCTGCCAGGTGGTGCTTCCAGGTGTAGGCGCCCCCCACCCCCAGGCTCAGGGCTCGTGGCCTTGAGTCTTGCCCTGTGTCTCTGAGGGTTCATTCCGTCAGCCCCACTATACCTGAGTGCTCAGCACCAGCTCAGTCTGGCAAACAGCGGGGAACTCAGAGTCACTCGGAGACTCAGCAGACATGAAATGGGGCACCTCTGTCACCAGAAGGGGCCAGCTTCAGTGGAAAATGGGCAGGGACCAAATGAAAGATTCAGATGACGAGGGGATGGGACTCCTTTCCTCATCTCTCAGGAGACTGCTATGCTAAGACGCCACAGCACCATGGGATTCAGTCCCCAGTACCAACACCTATTCAGACACACACACAGATTAATAGGTAGAAAGAAATCCTATCAGTCTGGGTTGTGGCTCTGTGCCAGAGCACTTGCTAGCAGGCCTGAGGCTCTGGGTTCGGTTCCCAGAAACACACACACACACACACACACACACACACACACACAGACACAGACACACACACACACATTTCTTATCATTTGCCTTCTAACCTGGGAATTCTTTCAATCACAGCTAAGTTAGAGTCCTCCTCCAAATTCTTTCCCCCCTGGGGCTCCTGACAGTGGGGACTGGAGAGGCCCCCAGAGGAGGCTGTCCCCAGAGGCTGCAGGGAGTGAGGCTGACTTGCTTCCTCCCCTGTATCTGTGTCTCTGCCACTCCTGGAGTCATCGCAGGTACGTGAGGCTGCACATTTCTGGTCCAGCTTTCTTGGCCTGTGGCCAGTGCAGATGAGGAGACCCTGCACTCAGAGGGGACCCTGAACTCAGAGGGGACATTGCCCAAGGATATTAAGTTCTGCAGTGGCCACAGGTACCCCAAACAGAGTCATAGCAGGGCTCTGGGCATCTGGGATGGTCTGCACTCCCAGAGAGCTCTGTGAGGTGCCCCATGTCCTAAGAAGCACCCCATTAAGCAGCAAATCTAAACAATCCTGACAGGTCAAGAGGGAGACCCTGGAGGAGAAGAAAAAGGCCTGCCTCCTGCTTTGGAAGCGTCCCCCAGCTGGGGACTAGCAGTGACGCAGTGAGAAGACCTGGCTCGACTGGGCCTAACTCCTCTCCTGTGTCGCGCTCACCTCTGCTGGAGACACGTGGACTCTCTGGGTTCTGCACTTTAGGTTTTGTGCATTACAGAGCGGAGGACGAGCTCCCTGTTCTGCAAGGACACTCCGAGGAACGGAGCGAGTCCAGGTCAGTGTCGTATTATGAGAGCCCAGGGCCAGCTGTCACCTGATCCCAGTCTTGACTCCCTCCCCAACGAGAAGAGATAGGACAACATGATTTTCAGGATCTTTTCTAGTTCTGAGAATATCTGTGATTCCTGGGGCACCACACGTCTGATTTCTGCTCCTGCAAGCCCGGTGCTCAAACAACAGGGGCTCCTCCTTGTCCCTGAGACCAGGCTGCGGAGCCTGTGCTCATTTGGAAACAAAAATTTCTGAGTGGCGGTTGGAAGCAATGGACAGGCGGGCATGTGCTGAAGTGCTGTTTTGTCGTTATTATTTGCCGTACTGCGATGGACCTGATGTGCTGAGTCCCAGGATGCAAAATTGCCTTCGCAGAGCGGGCGTGACAGGGATTTCAGAAATTCTGTTATTTCAGATCATCAGGAGAAGGGCCAGGAGAGGGGCCAGGCAGTGTGGGGAATGAAAGTAAAGGAAATATAATTGCACAAAAAATAACAAAAGGCTTTAAAGAAGGCCATACAACAGGACGGGACCTTAAAATCCTTCTGGTCCAATTTCCTAAGACAGTGAAAATAGCAATGAAGGTGCAGTCATCTCTTAACATCCTACTATAACCCTCAGACGCTCAAATTCCCGATATAAGGTGGCGCAGTGTGGCATAGAACCTACACATGCCTGCAGGACACTTTAAATCATCTCTAGGTTACTTACAGCACCTAGCGTAATGCAAATGCTGTATTATAGGGTGTTGTGCTGTATTGCTTAGGGAATAATGACAATACAAAGTCTGGATGTGTCTGCTACAGGGATAATTTTTCTCCCCCGAAACACCCTTCATCTGTGATTGGTTGAATCTGTAAACGCAGAACCCTCAGACACCAAGGCCAGCTTGAATTTCCTCCTTTACTCTGAATGAAGATTTGGTGTCAGACCCAGGATCCCTTGAAAGAAAGACAGAAGCTTCAACCTGAGCTCTCTTTGGCCCTCAGGAATCTCCAATTTTGCAGCAGGTGCAGTAACTGGGATGCAAATAGTTGATGAAGAGGAAGTTTTCTTCCTTTTCAAGATGCAATTGGGTAACAATCCCAGGGATTAGTCAGGAAGGATCTAGCTAATTCTGTGGTCAAAAACTTCCCCTACTTTTCCGGCACATTTTAGAAAAAATGACCAAAATGTTCTGTACGACCATTTTCCCAAGTAGAAATTCAGAAAAGTTATTTCAACCTATTTTATAGAAGGATTGTAAGGATAACACAACCCGGGATTAGATGGAAGAAACTCTTGGCTCCGATGGTCCTGTCCTGGGGAAGATTGCCGGGCCCCAGGGAAGCCCATGTTGTGTAAGTTGTGGCCTCTAGGACAACTGGTCTGATTAGAATCTATTATCAGGGCATTGGTAAATGTCCCACGTGGGCCCTGGAGTGAAAGTGTAAGGGGAGCGGGTGGCCTGTCCTCACCCCAGAGCCCAGCTCTCAGCCCTGTGGGCCTCAGCTGGGCAGCCAAAGCCCCTGTCCTCTCTCAGCCCACCGCAGAAAGTCTTTTTATTTTACTACACGCACATTTTCTTCCCTCCCTCGGCAATGACTCAGAGCACTTTGCAGCTTGCAGTTTTAGGAATGTTCTAGCTGTTTCTCATTTTAGGGAGGGAGCAGGTTCTGGGGCTGAGCGCGACCTGAGCTTTCTGAGTCAGATCTCCTCTCAAGCCAACCTCAGACAGCTGTTGCCTAACGGCACCATGAGGACATACACAGACCCAGAGGAGGGGCCCGCCATGCCTCTGGGTCGCATGGTGTTGCCTGTTATTAAATTTTCTTCTCTTTCTACTTTTCCAACTTTTTGTTAAAAACTAGGACACAGACCCCACATGAGCCTGCAGCAGGAGCTTCCATTCTGCTGTGCGTCTTGTCCCCCTGAAGGTCTGGGGGCAGCAACTTGCAGGGAGCTGCCATCTGTGACAGCAATGCCCTCTCCTGGGGGAGACACCTGCCCGACAGGCAGGTAGGTGTCCACTCTAGAACAACAATCAAGGGTAAGTCAATACATCAACCAGCAACAGTCGTCGGTTTTCATTTTCAAGTCTGACTTGAAAACGTGCCTGTACTTTACTGAATGCACACTCGTGTGACTGGCAGCGCCACGGGCTCACTTCACCAGGATCACCAGAGACCCGAGGAGAGCGTCATGCTAAGACATTGCAGTAGCCACAGCACCACCTGGCCTTGGGAACTTCCCAGCTCCTGTATGACCTTACGGACCCACAGTCCTATCATTGAGCACAACGCCCATATGCAGTGCTGGACTGAGTGGCCCTGAGGGTCTCTGGTGGTCCCTGATCACTTTTCCCACTGCAGGCCCAAAATGTGCACAGGGCATTCCTCCCTGCCCTTTGTTGTTTTTGAAGAAGGTTCTCAGCTGGCCCAGTGTAGCCACATGGACCAAATGCCAGAGGGCCGAGCTCGGGACCTTCAGTCTGTGGACAGAGGTGGGCAAAGCCCGAATCCACCACTGGCCTCAGAACTCAGCCATTTCTCCCATCAGCTTGTTCAGTTTTCCCGAGAGCCCAGGGAGGAGGCCCCTGACTCCTATTCACAACCAAGGGGAAGGCGGACTCGAGGGGAGCAACTTCTCCAGATCCCCAGGCTTCTTGCTGTTCCCCCGGAGGCCAGAGACAGGCGAGGGCTCAGGGAGAAGTCAGGCAGATTCCTGACCCTGCAGGGTAAGTCGGACTCGCCTGAAGGAGCGAGCAGACAGCACTTCGCAGACCTGGGGCCTAAAGGCGCAGTCAACAGGATACTGAGCTCTGGAGCCCTTGGACCTCAGGGTCTCCTGTGCCACTTGCTCTCTGTCCTGTGCCCAGGACAGATGGGTCTGGCCATCTGGGGGCTTCCTTTCTAAGAGTCTGAGCGCATCAGTGACTGATGTTGCCTTGACTCTGGATCCAGGGCCTCCCTCCCTGCCCCAGGTTTTAAATTCCTCTTATGAAGAACAGCTGGTCACTGTAGGGTCATGTGACCCTTGAACACCTTATGAGAAGATTAGCATCACGGTACAGGCTGTGTCCTTCATCCGAAAACTTGGGACCAGAGTGTTGTAGAGTTTGGATTTTTTTCCCCCAGATTTTAGAAATGTTTGCATGTACATAATGAGATATCTTGGGGATAAATGAAAACTTCATTTATGTTTCATATTAGTGTGTACACATGGCCTGAAGGTAATTTTATACAATGTTCTTACTAATTTTGTTGCATTCTGCAACCCATCGCAGGAGGTCAGGTGTGGAATTTTCCACTTGTCGGGTCCATGATTCAAGAGTTTCAGATTTGGGGCTTGTGCTAAGGATGCTCAAGGTCTACAGAGGAACAAGCAGGGCAGTCAGATGCCTGGGCCCTAATCCTGACTCCCTCGCACACACCAGCAGTGTGAACACAGGCGGGTCCTATGCTGCTTCCTGCCTCGGTTTCCTCATCTGTAAAAGGACAGGGATAGCAGTGCCGTCTTGCAGGGCTGTTTGAAGATTCGATGACTGCCTGCACATGGAGGGGAGGCACATGGAGCCGCGTGGGGCAGGAGTCGGCACCATCTTAGCAGGGCCATCTTTGATCTGTACACATCTCTTGAGGCACTGGGCAGAGCCACCCTGAAGGGACCTCAGGAGGACCTCATGCAGGCTGGGGCCATTCTGTCTTCTGAGTTGAGCTGTTTCATTTTTGGACTGCTCTAAGAAAATTCTTCCTACATTTTGCCAAAAGTCACCTTCCTGCAACTCCTCCCCATGGGCCCTGGTTCTGCCAGAAGGCAAATGTCAAACAACAGTCCTGAAGGAGAAGACCTAGGATATCAATAGTCCTGATGGAACTGGGCTGGGTGGCGGCATCTCCTGCAGCGGCCATCCCCGTGGCTCTCAGCCCCAGAGCCAGGTCCGGACTGAAGTCAAGGATCTTTCAGTGAAATTTGAAAAACCAAAAGTTCTCAGTTCTTGGATGCTTCTATTAGCAAAGCATAAAACAGCTTCTTTCTCCACTCTTTCAGCCCAGAGCGTGCTGCCAGACTGGCAGGAGGCCAAGGGGAAAGGCACTCTCCTGGTGCAAAGATGACAGTCACACGGCTCCGGAGCCATGACCTCACCTCAGTTAATACGTGCTGTCCGGCCTGTAATCACTGAGCATCCAGGGAGTGGGCCAGCGAGGTAGCCACCCGCGTCAGGCCTCCTGTTTACAGAGCCTTTCTGGCGTCAGGTGTAAAATAATGACCCGCGAGTCCCCTTCCTGCCTCGCCTGGCAGCCCTTTGGAAGCTGGTGTGTGCGCTGTGACACAGGAGGAATGCACCTGTCTTTTTTAGATTGATTTGATAGCTTGGCTCTCTGATGACTCTTGTTAAAAACAACTTGTACACTTGAAGTTCACAGCATCAGAGTGGGGGACCTGCATCAGGTGCCTTCAGGCCGGGCAGGGGGGGTTTGGTCTCTGGAGTGTGGGCAAAAGAATGGTTGCATTATTTTTCTAAATCTAAATCTGGCTTTGATGTCCGGCAATATCAATCACTATTTGGTTACTTTGTCCATCCAGCTGCTCATCCAAGAGGAAGCATACTTTGGGGCACTGTGGCCAGGCCTCTGCTGCCCTGGCTTCTGGGGCTGAGCACTGCTGGAGCTGAGGGTCCTGTGGATCTCAGGCTCTTGTGAGTGCTCCAAGGACTTGGCCCCAGAAATGCCCTTCCCTGGGTCAAGAACCCACAGGTGTCTGCAGCCTCTGTCCTTCCCCGCCCAGGTGCCGTGTGCAGAAAGGCCTCGCTCCAGTCCTGGTGTGCCCCCCACCCTTTCCCCCTCAGGCATGCAGAAGCACTCTGCCAAGGCTGCCCTCTGCCACTTTGCATGAGCCTCCGTTCCTCCCTCCCTCACCAAGGGACAGTCCAATGACAGCAGTCCACCCTTATTCAAGGGGGATGTATTTCAAGAGCCCAGACGATGCCTGAACCCGGGAGCAGTACCAAACCCTGGACCTGCTGTTTTTCCCCAGATGCTTAGACCCACGAGAGTTTAGGGCCGTTTCCATCCTGACCAAACCCTACACCCTACAGTGGCTACAGCGTTTGCAGCGTGAGGTGGGACAGCGACGGGGCGTGGGTTTCTTTCCCTTCTTCGCCGCATCATGGACAGACGCTCCTTCTTACCCACAGATCTTTGCAACTTCAGTTCATGGATGGTTTCCTTCTTAAGTCAAGAACTTTCCCTTTTCCTCTCACAGGAAGCGCTTCATGGCCTATCTGATTGCCAGCGTCCCTGCTCTTGTGCTCGGGGGCCATTATTAAGTAAAATAAAGGCCGCCTGAACACAGGCACTGTGATCTGATGACAGGGATGGCTGGGAGGTGACTAAGGGCGGTGAGGTCCTCGGTGTGAATGTCCAGGACGGGTGTGCCTGGTGTGTGACTCGGGTGGATGGACCCAGTGCGATTTAACATATAGGCACTGCTTACTTGTGGAGTTTTTCCCTTCACATTTTCAGGATGAAGCAGGTCACTGAAAGCTCAGGAGGGGAATGGGGGAAGGGCTCAGAAAAGAGAGGTTTGGACCTCTGGGACCCCAGAACTTTCAAAATGGGGAGGTGCACATCGGAAAGGAAGCGGTGTGCTTCTCCCTGATGTGGGGCAGGACCTCGGCCAGCCACACACTGGAGACACAGCCCGGGCTTCCCAAGCCCTGTCCCGGTGACCTGGTTTCATGTACATCACTGAATCCTGTCAGGTGCTCCAAGTCCAGGGTATCAGCCCATCTCTGGGTCCCAGGGTCAGCCAAGGTCGCCTGAGCATCTCTTCTCAACAGCAGGTTCTCAGGGCTCCATTCCCACAAAGTTGGTCAGCTGGGGACCAGCAGCTGCCCTTCCTATTCCTCTATGTGCAGGGAGGGGTCAGGCATGTGACCCAGGCAGGGACAGCTTGGCCTCCATTCTTTAGAAAGAAAGCATTGTTTTTGATCCAGACAAATTTTATGTTTTCTGCATTTTAAATATTAGCTAGTGCTAGTCCCTCATCGCTTGACCTCAGGCATCAGGGTGGCCTTGTCCCCTGAGACCTCTTTTGTGAACCTGGGGACCTGCCTCCCAGGGCTGTCCTCCCTGGGCCTCTGGGGCACAGAGGTATTGGGTTTTCTCTCCGGCTTCTCTGAACACTTCTCTCGTGGGCTATTCCCGGCCACCTCTCCTCCCTCCTCCCCACAGGTGGACCCGTCCAAAGGTTCTGGCCTTGGACCTCCCGCCTTGGGTCATAACTGCTGCCAGTTTACTGAGGGCATGAACTCCCTCCTGAATCAACAGAGGACACTGACTCACCAGCAGGGGACCTCCTGGGCAGCAGACCTCTCTACTGTGGAGTGTCATCTATGCCCACACCCCCTCAGAGCCAAGCACCCCTGACCTGTGCTGGCTGCACATCACCCAGCACCCCTTCCCCCCGGGCTCCTGCCCAGCCCCTTCTCCGTCTTGCTCCCAAGTCACAGGAAGCTCTAGAAGACACAGGCCCGCAGTCACAGGCTCTAGCCACTCACCTCTCACTCCTTCCTGGCAGAACTCCCAGCTCCTGCTGTGGGAGGTCTTTAGATGGCCTCTGATCCCCTGTCCATCTTCCTTCTCAGGAACCCATGCGGAAACCAGGGGAACAGGCCTCCTGAGCCGCTGCTCCTCTGCCTTTCCATTCTTGCCTCCTCTCAGGGGAAGGTTCCCCTTCTCTCCTCACAGGCCTGCTGTCTGCCCTCCCAGGCCCTTGCCCACCGAGCCCTGAAGCTCTCTGGCCTCACTTCCTCCCCTGCACAGGAAGTCGTGGGCACTGGAGTAAAGATGAGGGGACACGGTGAGACGTGTCACCTAGAACCTCATGAAGAGGTGATGGTGATGGTGAGGATGGTGATGCCCAAAGTGGACTGTCCCTGAGATGGATCAACCTGAAGTTCTCCCCTTTGACCCACCAGGGGACGCAGGTCCACACACAGCTCGCTACACCAAGCCTGCGCCTTGAGCTGTGCTCCAGCACTTCAGACACGCGGTCAGGCCAGAGCACTGCCGTGTCCTGGTGTCTGGAGCTCCTCCTTCTTCATGAGTCTTTTCTTGGTTCTTCTACCCCTCCACAATGTGCAGAATGAAAAGGTGGCCTGTCCGTCTCTAATGCTGGGTTGGACCCCATCACCCTTGCTCTGTGCCCTCCCACTGCTGAGAGGTTCCCCAATGCTCCTCCGCCGGAACCCTGCCATCCCACAGTGCCCTGCCAGTGTCTCCCACGTGCCAGGCCCAGTACTAGATGCCCATGTAGGAGCCCTGATTACCGAGCACTCACTGCGCGCCAGGCACTATCCCGAGCACGTCTCCTAGTGGACTCATTAGCATATGCTCATTTACATACATTTTGCATATATGGAAATTTCATCCTCATAACAGATCTGTTTACTCCTCAGAAAACTCCCGAGAGGTAGCCGCCATAGGATGGCCTTGTCACGACCGAACTGAGAGGGTGAGGCTGCCCCGGTGATCCCGCCCTGCAGTACAGAGGCCGCCGTGGTCGCCCCGTGCCCAGGCTCTGCAGCGGGCCACGCGCCGCATCCCTGGACACTGCTCTTACTTGCAGCACAGGAGCAGCTGGCGAGAAGGGTGTGGAGGAAGAGGCCGGCGGCTGCGGGAGGTGCCCAGAGGACGGCCCACTTCCGGGGGAGCAGGCAGGAGCCATGGTTACCTAAGGCCCGGGAGATAAGGAGGCCAGTTGCGCAAGGCGCAGGCGGAGGAGCTTCCCGTGACTCAACGCCCTGCCCTCCTGGATGAGGGCCCAGGGGAGAAGCCACAGGGGATGGAACTGGGATGCTCGGTGGAACTGGAACAGGGACTGGGATGGGGTTGTGTTTGAGTGTCCAGGGCCCCGGTGCCTCGTCCACCCTCCATGGTTCCCACAGAACCTGCACAAATGTGTGTGCTGGTGTGAGGGAGTCTGAGCCCAGGAGAGCTGGGCCTCTGGACCAGCACGGGAGCTCCTGCTGGGTGGCAGCTTCGCGGTGAACTTGAAATTGCACCTAATTAAAAGTTACCCCTAATACTCACACGGCAGCAGCACAAAGTGGAGACATGGAACAATCTTTAAAAACAGGGTTCGCTAAGAGAGACGGGAGTGGTGGAGAGATGGAAAGGAGAAGGGAGGGAGGGTGAGGGAGGACGGGGAGGGGAGGAGGGGAGGAGGGCTGCTGGCCCTTCTTGAGCTCTCCCTGGAGTCCACTCTTCCTCTCCCACTCTGGCCTCTCATTTCTGGGTTGGTAACTGGCGCTAAGTCCACCCTCCATGCCGGTCAAACTGGGGTTGAACTGCTGGCCTCCCACCATGTCCTGCGCTTCAGTGACCCAGAGGCCTTTGTTCTCCCTTGCTGGCCACTGCCTGGAGTCCTCAGGAAGCCCAGTGCAGTCCCCAGCCCTTCCCCTCCCTCCTTCCTCCAGCGTCCACTCTGCTGCCACATCTGATTCCTTCTCCCTGTGACCTGCCCCTCTCCCGGCTTTTGTAGTTCTTACCACCATCAGCTCATCCTGGGGTCTCTGCAGTGGACTCCTGCCTGGCCACCTGTCCCCTGGCTGACTGGAGCCCCTCTGAGAGCTCCTGCCTGCCGTGTGTGTGTGTGTGGGGGGGGGGGGGGGACCAGCTGCTGTCCTCTGCAGCCTGTCTCTGACTCCTCGGCTGGAGCCACCCTCCTGCCTCAGCTTCCCAAGTGGCTGGGACTTCAGGTGTGGGCCACTGCCGCTGGCTCCTGGTTTCCTCATAAAATACCAAACAGGGCTGGGATTGGGGCCCTGACTATTGGGGGAAAGCCTTCTTTTGGGAGAGGATAAAACTGTTGTAAAATGGACTGTGATTAATGCAAACATCTAGCAAAGTATGTTTAAATTAAAACGTTAACAGTGTTGTCTTCAAGTGTGGGGTCATCCTGAGTCTCCACTTGTGGACCTCGTGCCATCTTTGGCAGCATGCAAAAGGATACATTTATGTAATGCACATATGCATTTATATTACAATCTATATAATATTTGTCTGTTTCAGGACCGTTTTTAAAACCCCCTAAGTCTAAGGACTCTTTCAGGGTGTGCCCCCGACCCCCATCCATGCCCACACCTAGCAGGCACATCAAAATGCACCCAGACTCCACCGTAACTCACTTCTCCTTCTTTCCATGGAAATACAAGAAACAATGGTGAGAATTTTGCTCTTGAAGTTATTAGGCTCCACACCACTCATTTATAGTGGGCTGTCAGCACGCAATTTGGGGATTTGTGCTGGGGAAGAAGAGGTCACCTGTACGTAGCCTTCCAAAGTGATGAGACTTTTATGGATTATAAATTGTAAACTAACAATGTTGACATAATGTTGCATTTTATAAATATTTAAATATTAATTAAAAAAAAATTTTAGGGTTTTGTTTGGTTTTCCGTGCCAGGGATCCAACCCAGGGCCTCAGGCTGCTAGGTGAGGGTGTACCACTAAGCTGCATCCCCAGCCCAAGTTTGTTGGTTTCTGTTTCAACGAGAGAAACTTGACTTCACATAGGTTCAGAGGCGTCTGCCACCAAAGGCTGGTGTAAATGGCAGTTCTGGTTTAACCCTGCATCGGTGTACACATTTAAAACTGCGAAGCAATGATCCATTTCTGCTAAAATGTAGATTAAATCCATCCATTGGCCGATTTTGACATTTGTTGAAGACCTTATATTTGAGTCGTAGAGACTGAATTTTCTGTCTTCATTTTTCCTTTGGTGGTGCTGGGCATCTAACCAGGGCCTCGTGCACACTAGGCAAGCACTCTACCACTGAGCTGCAGCCCCGGCCTGAGGCTACATTTTTCTCACGAGGGGCGGGGTGGTGGGAATAACAAGATAGCTTCTACTAAGATAATGAGCTATACATTTACTCCCCAGTATTTCTTTGGCAATACACATACAGGCTGCTCCATTAGCAACTCGATTCTCAAAATGATGAAGGGAGAAAAATCAGACCTCAAGAAACAAAGTTTGGAGCACGAGAACCTTCTGGATTGTTAAGATGATTTCTTCAAACAGCAGAGTTGGTCATGATTCCTGTCCTTCTTTGTCCTCCTCAAGGGTCTTTTCTTGACCTGAGCACACTGCTGTGGCCTCATAACTGTGGAGACCGCCAGCCACACACAGAGCAGCGGAAGAGCCCAGCGAGCCAGCCCCGCCTGCCCACCCTGCCTTCCGCGCCTCCACACCGACTCCAAGCCCCAGAGTCACCGGCAGGTGACGTGACTAGCCAGCAGCTGAGTCACACCTCGCCCGAGAGATGGGCAGAGGAGAAGGAATTTAGCTCCCAATGCAGATGTTCATGGCCAACGACCACTTTTCACACTCTTAACTCCTGATAGAGGACGCAGAACGGGTCACCTCAGGGGCCATGGGTCACCTCGGCGGCCGTGGTCCTGGCTGAGCTCACCAGGGCCGAGGACTTTTGCAGCCAACAGATCAAATAAAGCTCGAAACCCTTGGAGGTCAACAGACCAAGTCAAACTCGAACCCGTGGCCTTGGCTGCACCCACATGGCCACCTACAGAGAGCAGGCCCAGCAGTGCCCCAAGCCTTGCCATCTCTCAGCCTCACAGACAGCGCAGTTCAGAAGGGAAGTTCCACAGGGAGCACCAGCAGAGACGGCGGTGAGAGGTGGCCAGCGTGCATTTGCCACGTCTTTGTCAGCTGGGACCTTGGGAATCTTTTTGGTGTTGCATGAATCACCAAAGTCAGGAAGGATTCTACCAAGTGAGACCCGTGCCGCTGCCTCTCATTTGTGGTCTTTACGAGATGTTCTCGTTGTCGTCAGGGCCACCGGCCGGGGAAGTGAGGGAAGGGAGGGGGACGTCCACTGAGCACCTGCTGTGTCCAGACTCTCTCTTGCCTGCCAAGAGTCCAGGTATGATCGTTCTTGGTTTCCAGAAGGAGAAACAGTTGGAGAGCTTAAGGAATTCACCCGAATCACGCAGCTGGAAGGGGCAGAGGAGGACTCGACCCCAGCACCACGCTGCCTGTTGGGGTTTCTGAGAAAAGCTTTGTGGATTATGTGAGTTCACCCATTTCCCAAGGATTTGGTTTCCTCTCTATACTTAACCAGAGAATAGCATTTTCTCAAGATGCAAAAACGTTAATAGATGCACTATTGAGGGAGGGCCTAAGATAGCAATGTCCCCAAATGTCAGGGCACAGGCTCTGGTGAGGGGCAGGGAGGGACAAACTTGGCCTCGCTGTGCAACACCCTGGTGCTAAGATGGAGGGAAACCCTACGTTACAATATTCACAACCTACCAAACATACATGGGTTAAACCCACGAGTTAAAAGGCAGAGGCCGTCCCACCAGGAGAAACTGCTGGGAGAACACACAGCAAGGTGAACCGGAAACACTGAGGACAAGAGGATGGGAAAAGACACTCCAGGAAAGCACTCAGCAAGAGAACTGGAGTGACGACGTCAACCTCCCTCCCTCCCTCCCTCCCTCCCTCTCTCTCTCACACACACACACACACACTCACACTCTGAGAATATAATGCAAAGTGTTTCAATTCACCATAAAGACATGAGACTATTTCTCTCTCAGCAATTGGTAGGTTAATTAGAGCAAAAAATAATGAATATGTTTGGACAATTTGATTTAAAAAATCTTTCAAATGGACACAAATTAAGCCCTCCCCACCCCCAACCCATTTTATAACAGTAGGTTTCTTACCTATCACTTCTTTGAACAAAATGTGATTAAAACAATTATTCTTTGGTACTGGGAATGAACCCAGGGCTCATACTTGGTTGACAAATGTTCTACCACTGATCTACATCCCTAGCCTGACCAAAATGTAACGGAGTAGAAGTCAACAACAAAATGTAAATTAAGATGTTTCCATATTGTGGGATTTAAAAACAGAATTCTAAATAATCCATGTTTCACAAACAAATTGTAATGGAAACTTAAAAATACTAAAACAATAATAAAACCATGTAGAACTTTTATATTATAGGGAAAGTTGTGTTCAGAAGGAAATGCATAGTCTTTTTTTTTTAATATTTATTTATTTTAGTTCTGGGCGGGCGAACACAACATCTTTGTTTGTATGTGGTGCTGAGGTTCGAACCTGGGCCGCACGCATGCCAGGAGAGCGCGCTACCACTTGAGCCACATCCCCAGCCCCATAGTCTTAAATACACATATTATTTGCAAACAATAGAGGCTGAATATCAATAAGCTAACTCCAACTAAAAACGGGGGGAACCATTCATATCAAAGAATGAGAAAAGAGAAGATATTAAAGAAGAAAATAGGTGTATTAGTCCACCTTGCATTACTATAATTAAATGCCTGAGGCTGGGTAGCTCTATAAAGAAGAAGGTTGATTTAGTTCACAGTTGTGCAGGTTGAAGGGCATGGTGCTGGCATCAGCTAGGCTCTGGTGATGATTTCATGACAAACAGCATGTACAAGAGAAAGATGGGGAAGAAGAGTGTGACTTATGTGGCAGGCTCACTACTATTATTATCAGTATTATTTCATTTCACTTAGGTGTTGGCAGTGTGGGGATTGAACCCAGGGGCACTTAACCACAGAGCTACATGTCTTGCTCTTTTGATGTTTATTTTATTTTGAGACAGAGTCTTGCTAAATTGCCCAGGCTGGCCTGGAAATTGAGATCCTCTTACCTCAGCCTCCTGGGACACTGGGATTTCAGGTGTGCACCACTGCACCTGGGCCAGGTTCAAGTTTATAATAACTCACTCTCTTGAGAACCAAATGGGAGTCCCAGGAAATCACCTTCATCCCTTCTGAGAGCAGAACACCCAAAGACCTAAAGGCCTCTCCCAAGGCCCCACCTCTTAAAGGTCCTGCAACCTCAATATGGCCACACTGAAGACCCAGCTTCCAACTTATGAGCCTTTGGAGAACAAACACATGCAAACCACAGCATTTGATATTTAACTATAAACACAGCAGAGATTAAACTGATAGGAGGGCTTGAGGTGTAGTTCAGTGATAAAGCATGTGCTTAGCATGTGTGAGGCCCTGTTCCGTCCCTAGTACCAAAAAAGAAAAAAAGAAAAAAAAAACCCTGAAAAATAAAAATGATAATAAAAAGAAAATACAAGAAATAATTTCATGGATAGCTTTGAAAATTATATCCAAGAGAAATATTCCTAGAAAAATATAACATTCATGTTGACTCAAGAAGAAATAGAGGGGCTGGGGATGTGGCTCAAGCGGTAGCGCGATCGCCTGGCGTGCGTGCGGCCCGGGTTCGATCCTCAGCACCACATACCAACAAAGATGTTGTGTCCGCCGAGAACTAAAAAAAATAAATATTAAAAATTCTCTCTCTCTCTCTCTCCCTCTCTCCCTCTCTCTTAAAAAAAAAAAAAGAAGAAATAGAAATCTTGAATGATCCTAGAATTATTAAAGAAATTGAAATGGTATTGAAATTCTGGCCACAACCACACAAGTCAGATTTCACAGCAAATCTTTCAGGGAACTGATTGCTCAATCTAACAAGAATCCTTCCAGCACAGAGAGAGAAAACACTCTCCAGCTCATTCTAAGAACTCACACTAGTGAAGGACAAGGTAGAGAAAGGAAAGTCCTAAGCAACCTCATTCACAGACACAGATGGAAAATCCATTTAAAGATTAGCAAAAAGGATCCAGCAACGTTTTAACAAGGGTGTTGTTAAAACATTGGAAAATCCATGTTACTGTGTTACTGAGAATTTAGTTACTTAAAAGAGATTCCTGCTGTGGGCGTGGCACCCACCTGTAATCCCAGCGACCCAGAGAAGGTGGCAGGAGGATCACAAGTTCGAGGCCAGCCTCAGAAAAACTTAGCGAGACCCAGTCTCAAAACAAGATATACAAAGGGCCGCAGATGTAGCTCAGTGGTAGGCACCCTGTGAAGGAACAACTGGACAAGCTCCTCAAAGTGCCCTTTTATTGAGGAACAGCTCTGCTTATTTATAGAGCCAGGGGCGGTTTGACAGTTATGACAGTTTAACAGTTTAAGGTTTGACAGTTGGCACGAGGTGCTTTCTGATTGGTGGGTAAGGATCATGTGAGTCAGCAGGGCTAGTCTGATTGGTGGGTAAGGATCATGTGAGTCAGCAGGGCTGGTCTGATTGGTGGGTAAGGATCATGTGAGTCAGCAGGGCTCACCATTGGACGGCTCTTCTCCAGGGATGGGAAAGTTAGTCTTTGGAGGTGGGGTTGGCTCCCAAAACCCTGGGTTCAATCTCCAGTACTGGAAAAAAAATGTCCTACCTTTTGTTTCAATGCCTGGGAGGTTGCCTCGAACCCTTGAAATTTCTTGAGGAACAGGAATGCCTTGATTATTCCTGGTGGGCCACTTGGGCCACACCTGATAGTCCTATTAATGGAACGACTCATGGTGGGCCCCTTGGACCACATCTGAGTCTATGCTAATGAGATGACTAAGGCGGGGCTGGCCAAGTGATCAAGACCAGCCAAGCCATGGGAGGGTTGGTGCCACCTGACATCCTCGGAGACCAGGAGCAGTGACGGGCATACCGCCCAGCAGTCTTGCCCGTATATTCAGGCCACCACCAGCACCTGGAGCTGGAGCGTGGCCAAGCTTCCTGGCTCAGCAGCGCCCTGCACATTGCCCCACACCGAGGCCAGGAGGGGACTTGGGTGAGGACACAGGGGCTTCATGTTTGACACTCTTTCTTTCCCAGACTCTGCCCCATGGCTCTTCGTTTTTATGACTCTACTTTGTTTTGGTCCTGGGCATCCTCAGCCATTTTTTTCCTTTTTCGAGACAGGGTCTTGCTGAGTTGCTGAAGCTGGCTTTGAACTTGGCAATCCTCCTGCCTCAGCCTCCAGAGTTGCTAGAATTACAGGCATGGCTGCCACATATTTTATATATATATATATATATATATTAATATATATGTAGAAAATATATGCCTATATATCCTATCTCTATATATACATCTTCTATCTATGTATAATATATACATATGCTAACATATACATATTCCATATGGCTGGAGGCCATAAAGGGCTCCTGGTGACAGGAATGCATGATGCATTTCCTGCATGAGCTTGTAGGTCCAGGGGTGCAACATTTTTCAAAATGCCTCAAACTATATGCTTAAAATCTGCTCTTTTTTTGCATATGAATTATACTTTAATTTAAACATTTGGAAAGAAATCACACAACTTAAAAAAAAAAGCAATGGCATGATAAACACAAAATTTAAACTTGTAGTTACCTCTGGGTTCAGGGGAGTGAGTGGAGAAGGCTCATGAACCCTCTTTGCCAAGTGTTTGATGTAGGGGCAAGTTATGGGTGAGTTGCTCTTGCTCTGAGTGTTGGGTCCAGGACTCCGATTATAGACTCTTATTCCTGTAGGTGTTACATTTGATATTTTTAAGTATCAGTATTATTTGAATATATATCAAATATCAATATTATCTGAATAATATCTTCTTAAAAATACTGAAGGAAATGATCACTTTAAGGTGGGAAAATTTAAAGGGATTCTTAGAAGAAGCCTTACTGGAAAAGAGGAAAGGGACATGAGCTTTTCTTTCTTTCTTTTTGGTGGTGCTGGGGATCGAACCCAGGGCCTTGTGCATGAGAGGCAAGCACCCTACCAACTGAGCTGCATCCCCAGCCCAGGACATGGGTTTTTACAGATAGATGATCAGCATCAGAGTTTTTGGTGGCATCCCAGTTCTGCAATTGGCAAGCCCACAGAGGGGGAATAGAGCCCCTGTGACGGAAGCTTTTGCTCATGGCTGATCCTACCCAGTCTTGCTTCTGTCTGGAGGTCTAGCTCACCGGGATGGTTGAACACCTGCAGCAAGAAACGTACAGCTCTGACATCTCTCCAAGGGCCAAGCATTTCTGTGGAGGCTGGTTAATAAACACAGCTCCATCTGTCTGGATTCCACAGCTAGATCAAACAGAACTTCCCCAAATAAGGCGTATTTTCTCTCTCAGGTCATTATGAGTTAAACTTCAAGTCCTTGGGGAAGACATTCCAGTCATGCTCGGTGCGTACAAGTGCGTACACACCATGAAAGCGTTTGTGTTATGTTGGCGCAAAGAAGCTGCCATTTTTTATAACGCACGTAGGATTATTAATTGTGGCTGTAGAATTATTAATTGGTGTTGGCATTTGCAGCAAAGCACTTAAGAAGAGCAGAAGTCCTAGAATCTAAGCCTGTGAGACCTGCAGGGGTTGGCTGACGTTGGTTAAAGCAGGCAACCATAAAGCATGAAACACAAGCCCTGGACAGTCTGTTATAACTTCAGACGTGTGAGTTTATATTCCTTTGACTCTGTGACAATATGGCCAAAGCTTTCTTTGCTCGTGGGTCTGCTGACTGGAGGTAAATTGCTTTTTTGTACAGATTCCCCGATGCTGCATTGTCCGCAGGCCCATAATGACCAGGTTTCTCAACAGGCACTTGATCTTGCTCCTGTCAACATCCCTGACACTCATTTCTTGTTCCCCACACCCCAGCCCCACTGACCTTGTTTCCTAAAACACACCAGACTCATTCCCACCTCAGGCCCTTTGCACGAGCAGCCCCTCTTCCTGGAAGGCTGTTTCTCAAATCATCGTGGGCCTGGAATCTTCTAGTCATTCAGTTTACACTTGAAACAACGGGGATCTTCCCACCCTGTCAACCTGAAACATCCATAACTGACAAAGTCCAGCTCTTAGTTTGTCCATGTGCCTTCTCCTTCTAGACGGGGTCTGGTTTGCCATCCCCACGTCTAGAGAAGGGCACCGGTGGCTGCTCCTGAAGTCTTGCAGGTGAGGCACCACCGCCGAGTGGAGAGACGGCGGAGCGGGTTGCGTGTTCCCGTACCCTGCACGAGAGGCCCCCCCTTCCCGAGGACAGGTGCGTACTTCTCTCCACAGCCTTTGGGTCAGCTCTGGGCTTCTCGCAGGCGTCACTGTGCACACATCATGTATCCAAGTTACATCCGGACCGCAGCCGATCTCAGAGATGGCGAAGTGAAGACCGCTCCTCCAGATTCTTACTGAAGTTGCCAAAGGACACTTCAACACACACTCAGTCACTGTCTATGGCCGGGTGGACAGGCTCCAGATGCTGGAATCCATTGATGCTCCAGTCCCTTGGATTCATGGATATAGTGTTGGCACACGACCTACGGGTTCCCTCCGCTATACGTTAAGTCACCCCTGGGTTGTGTCATTCCCAGGGCCGTGTGCGTGCTGGCAGACCCCTGTTGCGCTGGGTTGTTAGGGAATGATGACAAAAAATAAAGTCTGCACGCACTCAGTACAGATGCGATTCTTTTCCTGATATTTTTGACCAGCATTAGGTAGATCCCTGGACGGGCGCCCGTGGATATGGAGGGAGGGCCAACCCTCTCGTGGCCTTAGTTCCAGCTCCTCGTTGTCTGTGGATCAAGCCCATGACGTCGGCCACATGGTTCTCTGCAAGCTGCCCCCCTCCCCTGTCCCCCCTCCACTAGCTTTGAGCCCGCTCTGTGACTCTGTGGAACTTCTCCCTGTTTCCTGCTGGTCTGGGCTCTTTCCCTCCTCCCTGCCCCTGTCTGTCCCTGTCCTCTTTGCTCCTCCATTTGCAGCCCCCAGGGAGCCCAGGCTCACTCACTGACGGCCCTGCCCAGTGCTCCCTCAGCCGAAGGCCCTGGTTGGAGAGCAGCGCAGAGCCCTGTCTGGGGATCCTGGGCATTCTCCTGCCTTCCCATTCATTCCTCCCCCTAGGAAGTGCTGAGCCAGACCTCCAGGTGACTCCAGGTGACAACCTGAACTGACTTCAGTGAGCGGTCCACCACCATGGGCCGATGTGGAGCAGGGACTTTGCTGAGACTTGAGTCCCCACAACTCACCTCTGGCCATGGCTTTGTGACCCGGAGGCCTGAGATCTGCTGGGATAACGCCATCGATGGGGCTCGGGGTCTTCCAACAGCTCCTGCACAGGCTCCTGGCCCAGCTGGAAGCTGCTGCTCAGACCCAGGGTGACCCTGGCCACTGCTAGTGCATAGTGAGGCTTCCCTGCACACCCTCTCCTGGTCCTGAGGCTCTGGACTCCCTTCAGTTTGTTTGCTGGGCAGGGAGCCGTCCCCATCTTGTCCTGGAGCCACCCTCCACCCCCACTGCAGCCACAGTGACCATCAGGATGCTCGTAACTAACTGGAGGACTGATGGTGCAGACGGTCTGCAGACCAGTCACAGTCCAGGGGCAGGTGGTGGCCGGGCATCAGAGGGGCCGCCCCTTCCACATTCTTGACCAGGTTAAGTCTGAATAGGAGGAGACTTTGGCCCTGGTCACTTCTTATTTTATTTTTGTTATGTTTTTAATTAAATCGCCTCGGTCGCTGACACCCTGGAGAGACTGGGAACCGCCGCCTTGCAGTTTGTTAATGATGCACCATCTGTTTGCTCACGGTGGTCACATGATCTTTGCTCTGCAGAACATCCTGTCTCACTGGCCTAAACCAGTTTGTGGGTGAAATGCTGGGGACATGCCAGGAGCTTCCTCTCTCTCTCTCACACTCTCTGTCATTTCTCCTCCTGTTTCTTCTGCTCAGAAGAACCATCCCCCCTGACGGGGCGGGTTTTGGGGTTTTGCACCGGCTGTTGATGGCATTAAACCCCACATCTCCATTGCAGTCTTTCAGCCTGACTTCAAGAGTCACCAGCAAAGACCACAGCCAGCCAGGCGGTGACGGCTCTGAGAGGGGGAGGCAGAGGCCAGGAAGGCCCCCCAGAGCCTGGGGGCACCACTCAGCCAGGCTCAGAGGGAAGCTGGGACCCCTCCAGGGCAGAGGAAGAGCCACAGGGAGTCCCTTGTGACCTGGCCACTGAGTGTTGCGTGACTCATCTTCTCTACCTATAAAATTCCCCATCACTGACTCATCTCACATGACGGCCTCGATTAGATCTCTCAGGAGTGTCCGTCCCAGGAGCTTCCAAGAGCTTTCGATTTCATCCATTTCAAAGAAGACGAAATAACAGAGGCTGACCCTCTCTCTGGTGGAAAATTCACCTCCCGCCCCAAGCGCTCTCTCATGACGTGCAGGTGGAGTGGGGGATGAGAGATGAATGAGACCCTAGAGGGACTGTGCTCATGGGACAGGAGATGCAGGCTGTGGAATGATACTTACAAAGCTTTCGGAAATCCAGCACCTCCCAGTGTTCAACACCCCCAGCCCTGCCAGGCCAGGCCTCAGCCACCATGTCGTGGCTAAGGTGACGCACCACCATGGTTGGAGTTTGTCCTGGGAGTGCCCTTCTGAAGGGACCCGGAGTGCAGGGGGGGGGGTTCTGGGTAGGGTAGGAGGAGAGGGCTCAGCCCAGGATGCCCACAGGGGAATCTCAACAGAGCAGGGTGGGCTGCCCAGGACCGTGGGCCAGGCCCCCTGCACGCTCCCCAGGCTCCTCCTGGAGCCCTTCTTCTCTCCGATGGGATTTAGCGCTTTGATGTCAGTGGGGAAGTGGGGTCTACAGCTGATCTGTCTGATGGCCACCTCCTCCTCAGGGCCTGAGCAGCTTTAGGATCTGGGTGTGCGCGTGCGTCTTCAGGCCGACAGACGCGTCCTCTGGTGGGGAGCGGGCTCCTGTGTGTGATTCATCCCGAGGCGCCTCACGCTGGAGTTCATGAAATACGTCTCCAGTCAGCAGAGCCCATCGCCCGGAGCCTCTTATCACCCCTGATAGGAGTTTGCAGCCCATAAAACGCAGCACACAGAGAAAACATCTGTACCTGCACTTCTTGGCCCCGAGAAGGTTCTTTAGTCATCTGTGGGTGAAGCGTAGCCATTGTTCTTCCCTCGGTCCCTGGAAGCCCAGAGCGGCATCTGGACGGACAGCCGCAGGGGCCTGCTGGGAGTGGGCTCCGCTGGTTTGCTGTGGGCCCCACGAGTCAGATGACAACGAGGGTTTCCCTGGCCAAGCAACGGGGGACGCTCATCTCAGTGTTTTCCTGAAATGCCGCCCCAGTTTGGTCCCCTGACTCATGGGTACAGAGGCGATGTGAGTCCATGGAAGGGACAGAGAAGAGTGTGGCCTGGGTTGGGGGGACAAGGACACTTTTAAACTCCTGCTAAGGATCCTGGTCCGGCTTCACCAGAAGCACTCGGTCGTTAGCTCTTGGTCTTGGTCTTCATGCACAAAGCACAGTGATATGCTGTCACCGCGACCTGGAGGTGACTCTTGGACAAGGACGTAGGTCACATAAGGTGCCCTGACCATCATTCTGCTGAGGACACCTGACCGCTGATGCCCTCCTCTCGTCCATGCACCAGAATTGGATGATTCTGTGATCCAAACAGAGCAGAAATATTTCATCCCTGTCCACAGCAAAGAAAAAGCTACAGACGAGGGTCGCTGCATGTCCCCGGAACTAGAATGAATCGCTGGGGAGGCCTCCTCCCAGGAGGGGGATTCGGAACCCTTACCTCTGAGCGGTTTTACCCTGGAAGAAAACCGGGGATGTGTCTTTGCAAGGAGAGTCCCCCCCCCAGCTCCTTGGGCAGCCTGCTGCCCGCCAGTTCTTCCGGGCCCTTGCTGCCCTGATCCTCTGCCCCCCAGCCCCACCCATCCTGCAGGACCCAGGTCAATCCACCTCCTACAGCATCGGGGTCACTCCCCTCCGGTGAACTCCCACAGGACAGGCCAAATCAGGTCCCGGTTCCTACGTAGCGTGGCCAACGTGTCCTGGAAAGCTCCGGTTGGCAGGGTCTCCCAGGCAGAGGGAGGTGCCATCTGTCATCTACTCCCTGCAGCCGCGGCGCCACTGGGGAGGGAAGGAGTCCTCGGGGTGCCTGCCCTCAGAGGTCCCGAGGTCCTACTCACACTGTATGGGTCAAAGCCAGCTGAGCGGCTGCTGTAGTCACCGGGGGACCCTACAGAGAGCGTGGGGAGGGAGGAGCCCGACAGCTCCTTGGAGGACAGTAACGGCCACTGGGGAGAGCCAGCCATCCCGCCATGCTGTCTACAACAGGGGCCACAGCCTTCCAAGTGCTGTCACCCGGAGACTTCCCCTGGCTGGAGGAAGGTGGCCTGTGGGGTCTGCCAGCCGTTGACCTGGCCTTCAGAGGGTTGGCTGAGACAGCCACGGCCGGCGCAGCTCCTTGGGGCAGGGGCCCAGCTCCTTGGGCAGGAAGCTTCCTTCTCGCTGGTGGTTGTGCCCTGGTGTCTGGCGCAGGGCTGGGGGTCTCCCTGGGGGCTTTGTCTCACTCTTCAGTCATTCATTCAACGAGCAAGTGTCGTACCCAGCACTCGACATGACGCAGGAAGAGGAAAAGAAACAAGGCAAATCTCTGTCCCCAAGGGCCCAGGAGGTTCCAGGCTGAGAAAGCAGACCCAGTGCTGAGTGCCACCACCCTGTGGGAGGAAGCTTCACAAAACCCCTGGAGGGACGACTGACAAAGGAGCCAGGAAGGTTTCCCAAGGAAGGAGATTTGACCTGGGCCTTAAAAAGACACGGACAGGAGGTGGAAAGGAAAGGCCTGCAGTCCCACTGGAGGCCAGGTAGGAAAAGCAGAGGAGAAGGCCACCTGTCACCTGGACTGGAGACCTCCGGGGACGGCCAGACCTAAAGGACCCGACTGTACTCATCGTAGGCTTCGTGGGCCACGTGCAAACTCTGCCGCGTATCCTCCGTGTGCGTGAGTGTGTTTACAACCCGTAGAAAATACAAGAGCCACTCTTAGCTGGCAGCCCTATAAACACAGACAAGCCAGGGCACACCCACCCGGGGGCTACGGCAGCACAGACGGAAACCGATGTCGGGGGGAATGGAACCTCACCCGTGGCCCTGGGAATGCTGGGACGGTGCGGGGTTTGTGGAGAGCGGCCCTGGCGGTCCCCCCAAGTAAGCCCAGAGTAAACCCTCCTGCTAGCAACGCTGCTCCCCGGTGTGCTTGTATCCAGGCCAGTTGGAAACGTCCGTCCACACAAAGACTCGCCTGTGGGTGTCTGTCAGCACCATTATAACGACCCCAAGCGGAAACAACCCAGATGTCCATCAACGGCCGGGTGAGGATGAAGAGTGTCTGTCCATGGAACGGAACAGTGTCTGCTCATAGAAGGAGTTCTGCCACTTGCACGACCTGGGTGACCTTGAAAACGTGTCGAAGGAAAGAAAGCAGACCCCGGAGCCCACCGCCGTGTGATCCCGTTTGTGTGAAGTGTCCAGAACAGGCAAAGCCACAGACAGACCGTGATGAGTGGCTTCCTGGACGGAGGAGTCGGGGAGGGGGCGGGACTGCTGCTCATGGGCACAGGTTTCTTTTGGGTGTTGAAACCTTCTGGACTTAGATAGTAGTGAGGGTTGCACGGCTCTGAAGAGACACTGAAGACCCCAGAATCGGGATTGGACCCAGGGATCTCCACCGGGTTATGTCCCCAGACCTTAATTTTTATTTTTAATTTTGAGACAGGGTCTCCCTCCAATCTGGGGTCCTCCTGCCTCCACCTCTGAGTCGCTGAGCCGTGGGTACGCGCCACCATGCCTGACTAGACGACACGCCCTTTAAAGTGTGCGTGCTGCGGCCCCGGACCCCGTCTGGATCTGTGTTCAGTGTCGTGTTCCTCTGTCTATAGGAGCTGTAGGGTAACAAATGCAAGGAGCTGCAGGGGACGCTGACCTGGAGGTTTCCACCAGAGCTCGAGCTGAGGGGTTTGGTCTTGGTCCTCCAGCAGCGGGGAGCCATCGAAGGTCCCAGCCTGGGAGCAGCACCAGCAGGATGTGCTCCGTAGACCTGGGGACTGGCTGGGCAGGGAGGAGGCACAGGGGCCACTGGTTCCCGCCAAGGGCATGCTGCACACTGAGTCCAGGAGCTCGGGAGACTGGCGGGCAATAACAGGGAGCCTCTTCCTCCAGAGCTCCCTCCTCATCCAGGTGGAGAGCGTCAGGACCGGGCAGCAGGAAGTTATGTTCTGAATCCAAGAAGATCAGAGAACCAGGGGGCTGGAGAGACACACCTGGGAGCCAGCAGTGCGCAGGCGGGACACAGAGAGGAACTTCCGCAGGCCTTAGGGGACCAAGGATGGAAAACCAGGGCCTCTGCACTAAAGGGACAGGGAGAGGGGAGAGAGGGAATGGGGAGAAGGGGAGGTCAGAGCAGGAGGTTCATGAGGAGGGCGAAGCTGGATGGTCCCAGGCAGGCGTCTCAGACAAGAAGGGACCAAAGGAGCCTCTGCAGTTGGGGTTAGAGGCCACCACTCCTGACGAGAGCCATGGCCACGTCATGACGGGAATTAAGCTGCCCACCTGCCAAGGGTCAGAGGAGAACGGCGGCGGCAGCAGCAGGAACCAGGAGGTAGATGGAGATGGAGCCTTGGAGCAGCAGGCACGACGTGGGGTGGCAGAGGGAAGGTGGAAGACAACCTGTTAGCAGGCGGAGGAGGAAGAGGGTGGAAGCATCTCCTATCAAAAGGAGAAGGATCAGAGCAGGAGGCTGGGACGCTGCCCAGAGTCTGGAGAAGGAGCGGCCCCAGGTCAGCCGTTCCAGGGGGCCTGATCTTGTCCTGCTTGTGGGGAGAAGACCCAGGCTCGAGGCCCAAAGGAAGTGGAGGCAGGCAGGGCTCCCCTCACACTGGAGTCCTGCGGCCTCTACCTTGGAGTCTGGTTAGATGTCTGGTTGGGTACGGTGGCAACATCACCTCAGTGGTGGATCGCATGTGTTATTTAGTCAATGTGGCCGAGGTTGCCGTGAGAGGATTTGGTGGGTGGTGTTCACATTTACAATCCACTGGCCAGAAAGAGAGGAAGCTACTCTCAAGCCTGGTGGGCCTTGTCCAGTCAGTTGGGGGCCTAAGAGCCAAACCCGAGGTCCCCAGGGAAGATATCCTGCCTCAGTGGTCACCACAGCTGTGGGGAGGAGAACAGGGAGTTCATGTGCACTGAGTACAGCTTCAGTGGGGAAGGGTAGGCAGGAGGAGGAGGCTGCCTGGGGAGGCCGAGGCAAGAGGATCCCAAGCTCAAAGCCAGCTTCAGCAACTTAGCAAGACCCCAAGCAACTCAGTGAGACACTGTCTTTAAATAAAATGTAAAAAGGGCTGGAGATGTGGCTCAGGGGTTAAGTGCCCTAGGGTTCAATTCCTGGTACCAAAAAAAAAAAAAATCTGTGGCTCATAAGCTACATAGTTTGTGGTGCTTTATTACAGCTGCCCAAATGGATAAAAATAACCACAATTAAAAACCAAGCCAAAGAGCTGCACTGCAACCCACCTGGACCCAGGCTGCAGGTCTGCCCTGCAATTTTAGATGGGGCAGCCCCTCTGACCACGATGGAGCCAACTGCTTAAAATACGTCTCTTGATAAATCTGTCCTGTAGGCTCCGTGTCTCTGGCGAACCCTGACTGACGGTGGTCTTGAGACTTGGGCTCAGCCATTAGCCATTTGGTAACTGGAAGTCTGACGTGACTCCCTGGCTCGGGTCCGTGGACATCTGGTGGAGAGTCCACTCTGTTCTGCGATGAGACACTCTGGCCAGCTTGGACCCTGCCCACCCTCGCCCTCCTCTTCTCTCTTATCCCAGGTGGGATCTGGAGTCGGGGCCGTTGGGGCAGCCTCCGGTGTTGTGAATGGAGACGGGCACACCCTGCCCCTGACCCTCGGCTCTGGCCTCGGTTTCTGGCCTCTATTAAGAATGGCCTATCCCACCTGGTCCTGGACATGGCCATCCCTGTGACCCCTATGGTGGCGTCCAAGAGCCCACTGGGACCTCTGGTGGTCAAGTCTTGTGCTCTTTGTCCCAGCCAGCCTGATCCGAGGCTTCTTCTGGCCCCTGATACTCAGAGTCACTTGAGTGTCCCTCTCCTGGGGTTGGGACCTCTTGTCTGGTTCTTGTCAACCACACTGGGTGTGTGGGTCTCCGGAAGGCTGCACGTGAGCTCATCCGTTCAAGTACCTCCGAGGAGCTTTTGGGGACGGCTGTCCTCTCTGGGGTCAGGGGGACCGGGGTCGGGGGACCGGGGTCAGGAGAAGGCATTTTGGGGGTTGACAATACCAGTCTATAATGTGTGCACAGGCAGTGCTACAACATTTTTCTCTCCCCAACCGGCCAGACCTTCCTCTGATCCAGAGAAGCAGTGTGTGCAAAGAACACAGGGTTAGCCGTCAGTGATGCAGGTTCTCACCCCAGCCTCCCGCCCCTCCCTGGTCCCGGGTGAGCTCCTCACGGGGCCTGAGCCTTGGTTCCCCCTCCAGCCACGCCAAGAGCAGGGTGGTCTGCAGGTGCTGCAGCCGGTCTCCTGTGGCACGTCTGTAGGAGCTCAGGGTCTGGGACCGCTCAGCGCCTGGGCAGAAACTGTTTTTCAGATGGATCCACATTAATGCAACTTGTGGAAAACAAATGATCAATTAATAAAACAGAAGACACGCAACGTAACTGCCAGGTGATCTGACGCCAAATGTATGGAGTTGGTTCCTCCTTTCTTTCTTTTATTTTTCCTTTCACGAACCTATCCCCCGATTCTCCAGACACAAGCTGAGTGTCCAACGATTCAGCTCAATTCTGATCTAACTACACAGAGTTAGCACAGACCCCACAGGTTCAAGTCCCCCCAGATTCCTCCCACTTCAGATGCCAGCCCCAAGTCCCAGTCCACCCATATACTTCTTACCAGTATAATATAAATCAGGGGTTCCCACAACCCCCTCCCCAGGTTCAGGGATTTGTTTGAAAGGCCCCAGAAAAGCCCTGTACTTACTGTCAGCGGTCTTATTATAAGGGGCACAACCCAGGAGCAGTCAAATGGAAGAGAGGCAACTCAGGGTCACACAGCATCTCCGCCCTCTCTGGGTCCACACCTCGGTGTGCTCCAACCCGAAGCTTTAGGGGTTTACAGTGGTTTCAGGACCCAGGTGTGATTGACGAAGCCGTCGACCATGGTGATCAACTCAGTGTCCAGCCCTTCTCCTCTCCCCAGAGGTGGGGGTGGTGGAGAGGAAGCCCCCCCCTCAGCCATGCCCAGGTCTTCAGGTGACCAGCCCCCAACCTGAGAAGCCTCCCAGGGGCCCAGTCCCCTCCTTAGCCTGCAAACATTCCCCACCACTCTGGAGATTCCGAGGGTCGCAGGAGATGTGTGCCAGGAACCGGGGACAAGGACCCCACCCATGTCCACTCCTCATCGCAGGGGACCATGCCCACTGAGCACTCTGTCAACCAGGAGCACCGGCCTGGCCGACAGAGAGCCTGGCCTAGGCCTCACGCAGCAGCTGCTTGGGGAACGCGAAGGCGGTGAAGGAACAACATCAGGGGCTGGGACGGCAGACGGGCTCCTCCGCGGGCCTCCTCCACTGCAGACCGACCTGATGGTTCAGTCCCAGTCTCCTCTACGACGCAGTGGATTTTGTTTAAAGCAACATAAGGTGGGTGGTTGGAGGGCATGAAGGATCAGGGCAGTGTGCTCGCCAAGAGGAGGACAAGGGCAAGTGGCCACCCTGAAGGCTACAGGGACACAGGCAGAAGTGACTGCCCAAGACAAAGAGCCTGGAGAGGCTCCATCCCTTCCTGAGCCAAACTGCCCAGCTGTGCTGCCCAGAGGCCTCGCCCCACCTCTCCGACCCCCAGCAACCGCGTTCTGATAGGGGCAGAGGCCCAAACCAACTGTTCCTGGCTGGACCGGGCACACTGGCCTCTCCCTCAGCCCCGGGTTCTCCAGGGTCTCCAGGAACCTCCAAGGCCTGGCTGGGGGCACAGACCAGCCGCAGAGCGTCAGAAAAGGAAGAGCGCAGGGTCAATTGCATATAAACCTCATCATAAAATCCACATTGTCTTCAAATTGTTTAAGCCACCAGAACATAGTGAATCCACCAGGGAATACGGTGGGGGGCTCTCAAGGGCAGGGTGAGGAGCCCCTCCACCCTTCTGGTTCCCAGGCTGCAAAATTCCCCAAACACAGTCTTCCTCGGATTAGGGTCAGAAAGGCTAGACGGTTTCTTCTTAATAATTGAGTATTATGTCATTTACTGTTTTTTTCCTTTTCTTTTAATGATTATTGAAAAACATTTCTATTTGGGGCTGGGGTTGTAGCTCAGGGGTAGAGCACTCGCCTAGCATAGTGTGAGGTGTTGGGTTCAATCCTCAGCACCACATAAAAACAAATAAATTAAATAAAGGTATTGTGTCTAGCTACATCTAAAGAATAAATGCTTTTAAAAAATTTAAAATACACATATAATTTTTTGAAGTTCCGTATGTACACAATGTCTACCTCTTTCTTTTTAAAAGAATATATTCTATTTCAAGATACAATGAAACATCTTCCTTTGCTGTCTAAAGATATTTGAAATGTTAGAACTCAAAAAAAAAAGATGATTGAAGCCGGTTGTGGTGGTGCATGCCTGCAATCCCAGCAGCTCGGGAGGCTGAGGCAGGAGGATTATGAGTTCAAAGCCAGCCTCAGTAAAATCGAGGTAATAAGCAACAGTACCTTGTCTCTAAATAAAGCACAAAACAGGGCTGGGGATGGGGCTCAGTGGTCGAGTGCCCCTGAGTTCAATCCCTGGTACTCCCCCCTGCCAATTTTTTAAAATAAATAAAATACATAACTAAAAAGTATGACTGAATCCATCTTTTATATATATATATATATAAATGCAATTCACATTTCTCACTTCTGACAACAGAATTATTTCATAAAAGCATGCGATTAGCAGTTACAAAAGGAGGTTTGCGCTTCTCCGGGTGTGTGTGTGTGTGTGTGTGTGTGTGTGTGTGTGTGTGCGCTTACTGCGTGTCCTGAGAGGACGCGGATGCTCCAGCGACAGGCCCCAGCACTGGGTGCAGCCATGACAGTCCTGTGGCCTGCTGGGAGGCGGGGTGGGGCGTGAGCAAGGGCAGGGCCCTGTCCATCTTCCCCGGCAGCCAGCCAGACCTCCAGTCTGCGAGATACTTGTGAGCGAGTCGTCTTGGGGGGGGGGGATGACAAGGTGCAGGCGTTCATTTGCTCTGGAGCCGCTCTCAGAAAGGGGTGCACAGCCGGGTTTGCCCGATTGGGGCGGCTCAGAGGCAGAGCCCCTGCCTGGGCCTGCGGCCTGGGTTCCCTCCAGCACCACTAAGGATGTCATCCCACGGCCACAAAGGCCCCTAGCGGGGAACCGATGCTCAGAGCAGGGCCCACCGCCTTCAGAACAGCTTCGATGGCTTCCTCTTTATCATCCCTGGTGACCAAGAAATGTGTGGAACCAGAAGGGTCCCCAGCGAGCGCTCTCCCCAACGAGGCAAAATAAATACACAAAGAACATCAGCCAGACAGGCCCAGAGTGCAGGACGGACGACCTAACCCCGGAATCTGCAGAAAGGGCTCGGGGCACCCTCTGCCACTGAGAAGCTCGGCAGGTAGGCCATTACAAGACTGTCCTTTTAGGCTGAATTTTTAAAGATTTTTCGGCAGGGGAATGGAGGCTGTTGAGCGGGGCAGGGGTCAGAACTTCCTGGTCCTCTTTTTTTTCCCTTTAAACTTTTTCTAGCTGTAGATGGACACAATATTTTTATTTATTTTTATGTGGTGCTGAGGAGCGAACCCAGGGCCTCATAGTGAGAGGCAAGTGCTCCACCTGAGCTACAGCCCCAGCCCCATTCCGGGTCCTTTTAACCACTGACCTCCACCCCTGCATGCGCTTCTCTGCTCCCAGGTCACCTGCATCAGGTAAGATGGGGCTTTCCTCGTGGCTGCACAAACCCTGCAAACCCGGACAGCAGGTGCCTTCCCAGGAGGTGGGTGGTGGTGGGGAGCGGCAGCCAGCCTGCCTCCTGACACACGCACTGCTCTCCCCCTCCGGGGCCCAGTGATGAACGCTCTAGAATCTGGCCGACCCTGAGCAGTGACCTCTGGTAGAGGCGGGGCAGGCACATATCACTGAGCTGGTAAGAGCAGCCCAGCACCCGGGGGGGGGGCACCGCGGGCTGGTGAGCAAGCCCTTGGCATTTACTGAGCCCCCTCGACTGTAAGAGAGTGAAACTCCCTCATCTTCAACGTCCCTTCATTTTTTCCCCTTTAGTTGTCGAGGGACCTTCATTTTATTCATTTACGTATATTCGGTGCCGAGAATCGAACCCAGGGCCTCACCCCCGAGCCACAACCCCAGCCCCAGTCCCTTCAGTTTTAACACGTACCAGATCCTGGTTTCTTCTGCTAACTTAAGGAAGGGAACAAAGGAATCCCATCAGTCCATGGATCATCAGAAGAACACACAGCAATTTGGGCCCGGCCTCCCCTCGGCTTTGAAATTGAGGAACAAACAGCTATTAACCAAGTCCAGCCCGAGGGGCACTGCTCTGGGAGGGTTCCCCGAGTCCTCCGGCCCTGCCGCCTGCCTGGGTAGCTACGCTGCAGCCTTCGCAGGGGCTGATACAGGACGACGGCCACCGCGGGACCCCAGCCGGGCCCAGGCAAGCCCCACCCAGCGCACTGTGTCCCTGAGGAGGAAACCCCAGGACAGCTTCTTCTTGGAGCTGCCTGTGCCCCTGAAGCACAGGTCTGTTTCCTTCCTGGAGACCAGGAGCTCCGCATCACCCTTCCTCCTCGACCCGACTGCCGGAGGACTCAGAGTAGGGGTCCCACCGAGTCCCCTTACCAAGTTCCCTGACGTGACGGTACCTGGTACTTTGTTCTCGCCTTACTGACTTCCACTGAGGTATTGACCTCTTGACAGATCTATTTATTCATCTCAGGTTTACAGCACAGGGTCCCCCACCCCCCACCCAGGTACACTGTCTTCCATAATTAGCGTCTTGTTAACAATGTGGCCCACTTGTTAAAATCGTGAGCCAGTACTGACACGTTATTATTAACTAGAGCCTGCAATTCACATTAGCGTCGTTCTTGATGTATATCCTGGTTTTGTGGGGTTGAGGGGCAGGCAGGCAGTTCCAGGGATTGAACTCGGGGGTACTTGAGCCCCATCCCCAGCCCTTTTTGGTATTTTATTTAGAGACAGGGTCTCGCTGAGTTGCTTAATGCCTCACTGTTGCTGAGGCTGGCTTTGAACTCACGGTCCTCCTGCCTCAGCCTCCTGAGCTGCTGGGATTACAGGTGTGTGCCACTGTGCCCGGCTGTTTTGTTTTGTTTTGGTTCCAGGGATTGGACCCAGGGGCGTTCTACCACTGAGTCACATCCTCAGCCCTTTTTTTGAGACCTGGTCTCACTAAATTGCACAGGCTAATCCTGAACTTGTGATCCTCCTGCCTCAGCCTCCAGAGTTGCCGGGATTAGGGGTCAGCACCGCAAGAGCTGAACAAGAGCTGGGAACATCTGAACACAAGGCAAACATTTTTCTATTTTTTTTTTCAGTTGTTGATAGACCTTTATTTATTTATACGCGGTGCTGAGAATCGAACCCAGTGCCTCACACATGCCAGGCCAATGTGCTACCACTGAGCCACAGCCCCAGACCAAGGCAAACATTTTGTAACTTTTATTTTTATCAAAGCAAAAATCAAGTTGTTATTTTTTTGGTCAAGTAGGGTAAAAGGCTTATTACCACAAGGCAGAAACATAACAACAAAACGGTCTCCAGCCCCCTCAGGAGCCAATTCTCCTGAGCACTTCCCACTCTTAGCAGAACATCCTGATAAATGACTTCCATATTTTTAACTTCAGTTGGCCCTCCCTATCCACAGATGCAAACGACCCTGGTTCAAAATATTTAGAGAAAACAACGCATCTGTGTTGAATGTGCTTTTTCCTTGTCATTACTCCTCGTCACGACAGTATGATGACTGTCTGCACAGCTCCTGCACAGCGCCACTTGCGCTGCACGAGTGGGTACCGGTCACCTGGGGAGGAGGTGAGTGTGTGGGAGGCTGGGTGGGTTCTGTGCAGACGCCTGCCATCCCACGTGGGGCCGTGAGGTCGCAGCAGCCTTACCACCTGTCTGGATTCCCCCAGGTTAGACGTCCCCTTCCTCCGACAGACGTTGAGGGCTTGGGGCTCTTACCCCCACCCCGTCTTCTCGGATATAGTTGCCCTGATATTTCTGGTTAGAGGGTGTTCAACATTCACCCTATCAGAACCTTGGGTACTGTTGAGTCAGCAGCCAATGACGGTCCTGTTTCCCTTCTTTTACAAGTTTTTGTTTGTCCCAAAGAGTTGCCTTCCATTTGGATTTATTTAGTGTTACTCGTGTCTGTGATGAGTCTCCCCCCACCCCTGAATGGCCTCTCACCCCCCTGAACCACCTGAGAACATTGTGTGTGCGTGTGTGCGTGCATGTGTGCGTGCGTGCGTGTGTGCGCGCGTGTGCGTGTGTGCGCGCGTGTGCGTGTGTGCGTGTGCGCGTGTGTGTGCGTGTGCATGTGTGCGTGCGTGTGTGCGCGCGTGTGCGTGTGTGTGTGCGTGTGTGCGTGCACGTGTGTGTGCGTGCGCATGTGTGTGCGCGTGCGCGTGTGTGTGCGTGTGTATGTGTGCGTGCGTGTGTGCGTGTGTATGTGTGCGTGCGCGTGTGCGTGCGTGCGTGTGTGTGCGCGTGTGCGTGCGTGCGTGTGTGCGTGCGTGTGTGCGTGCGTGTGTGTGCGTGCGTGTGCGTGTGTGCGTGTGCGTGCGTGTGCGTGCGCGTGTGCGTGCGTGCGTGTGCATGTGCGTGTGTGTGCGTGCGTGTGTGCGTGCGTGTGTGCGTGCGTGCGTGCGTGTGCATGTGCGTGTGTGTGTGTGCATGTGTGTGTGTGCGTGTGTGCACGTGTGTGTCCAGGACACTGCTGCTGGAGCCCTGGGCTCCCTTGGCCTCAGCCTGGCCTCGGGCTCAGACTTCCCTTCTGCATCCCCTGGGAGTCCCTGCTGCTCCCTGCGGAAGCCGTGGTTCCTGGTGGCTCTTGGTTACCCCTCGTCCCGATGGGCCCTGTCTTCCAGGGCAGGACAGGCAGGCAGGGCTGACTGAGAGATGGCCACGGGCATCAGACAACCAGAGCCGGACCTCAGCTGTCTGACTGTGCAGGTGCTTCTCGGGTGCTGTCCTGGGAGCACCCCACCCTGCTGCACCCTGGAATCAGCCTCACCCACTCGGCAGTGCTGGAAAATGGCAGCCCGCCCCCCGGGTGAGAGCTGCTGGGAAAACCTGTCTAGGGCCAGCAGAGCCCAAGAGCGGGGCAGGGGGAGGAGGGAGCCCGGCGCCCCAGCTGGGAAGGCAGAGTGAGGGCAGGCCAGAACCCCCTCAGGGGTCACTTGTGGCAGGGAGGGTGAGACCCGGCCTTGTGTCCGGCCCCAAGGAGAGGAGGAGGAGGCTCATCCCCTGCTTCAGTCCTAGCTCCCCTGACTTCCTCCCTCTCCAGAACCTTCCTGGGAGCCATTGCCTCCTCCTCCTGGCCCTGCCTGAGCCCTTCTTCACCACGGGAGCTGGGCCCAGGACTCCCCGGGCTTTGTCTAGACTCAGCGTGTGTGTCTGTGTCTTGTGCTTCTTGTTTGGAGGGGAATCTCCAAGCAGCAACGGGGAACCCAGGGTGAGCCACGCCACGCCACGCCACGGGGAACCGCTTCTGTCACCAAGAAAGGACCCAGAGGGACAAAACAATGAGTCTGTTCTATGAAGACATTTGCTGTGTGACAGATCGACTTCCCGAGAATCCAGGCCTAGGGCCACCTCCCGGGCAGGGGGACCTCGCACCCTGGCCCTCGGGAGGAACAGGTCCCCAGATGCTGTCCCCGGGGGCTTCTGTGAAGTACACGAGATAATTCAGCCCCTCACAGTCGTTTCCTAAAACGTCCCGGCACCACCCCGCACACAGGAGCCACCCCGCCTTCCCTGGGAGGGCAGACTCCTGATTCTGACCTCCCCACGGATCCTGGCGGGCCTCTAACCCCCGGAGCCTCAGTTTTACTACCTCTAGAACAGACGTGCTCCTCGCTGTGCTCTGGGCCTGCGAGAGTTTAAGTGAGGCCCAGAGGTCATCGCTGGTGGACGGATGAGCCAGGACAACTGTCCTCTCCCCCGCCAAGCAGACCATCCCCGCTCCTCACCCCTTCCCCTCAGAACATGCCTCTCGCCTGCCCCCCCCCCCCAAAAGCCTCCTTCACATTCACTGTCAAATGCAGTCAGTGACCAGGGTGCAGGGAAAAGCATGAAGGGAGATGGAACAGCCTGTCTTAACCTTGCTGCAGCCGAGATCCTCACACACCGCCTTGGCAAGGGGACACCCCGGGCGGTGCTTCCCCCACTGACGTGAGCGAGAAGGGAGCTCTGGGCCAGCCGCGCTCCTCCTTTACTGGACTGACCGCAGCTCACACGACAGAAATCACTTTCCTCACTCTTCCGGGGGCTGCAGATCCAAGGTCGAGGTCCTGGGGAGGCCCCTCTTCCTGCCTTGCAGTGGGCCCCCTTCTCTCCATGTGGCCTTCTCTCTGTGTGCCCACGTGTCCCTTCCTCAGCTTACGAGGACACCAGGCCTGTGGAATCGGGGCCCCATCCCTCCAGCATCATGTGACTTCATGGCATCCTTAAGGCCTGGTCACCAAGTGCAGTCCTTCTGGGGTGAGGCTTCAACCTATGAATCCGGGGGCGGGGACCCCGTTCAGTCCCCAGCACACACGCTCCTCTCCCCGTGAACTCTCTCCTGGAACCCAGGGAGGGCTGGCGCCACGGGAGATCTCCACGGCCGCTGTCCACCCTGGACGGACCCCAGGGCCCCAGAGCCTCCTCAACAGCAGAGCCAGGGCCCTGCCACATACAGGGGACCGAGGGGGACAGTGAGGCCAGACAACTTCAGAGCAGGCGTGTCCCCTCTGCTCGGAGACTGAGCCCTGGAGCCCAGCCTGGGCAGCGCCTTGAGAATTGCCTCAAAACTGAACCAACCCAGAGAGCAGAAGACGGAGGCTCCCAAGAGAGACGAGAACCCCATGTGGACCGGGGGTGGCCCCGGGGCGGGGAGATACTGGAGCGCACAGAAGGAAGCCGGTGGGCCGAGCCGGCTGGTGGAACTCTCTAGGCTCTGGAGCATCCGTGAGAACAGTCTCCTGAGAGGTCAGGCTCTTGGACGCAGAAAGAGCCCTGCAAACCTGCAGCCCCTCTCCTGAAGCAGAGCTTCCCACACCACGACGGTTCTGGAAGCTTCTCCTCGGCAACTCACTGGAGAAGGGCAGTGGGAAATGCACGTCTGAGTCTGAAGCCACAGGAAGATAGAAGTCTCCCGGCTGGGGCGAGGCCAGAGAATGGCCTCCTGGGAATTCAGAGCCCTGTGGTCGGCCTGACGGCACCTGTTAAGTCTGCCTCCTCGGGACCGAGCTCTGCCGTGGAGAACAGGGAAGGCGCTCGTCCATCATGTCGGGCGCAGGGCTTCTTCCAGCCTTGACCTGGGAATTGTTTCCATCATTGTTTGGCTGAGCTGGTTTCCAGAGCCCCGATGAAGAGATGAAGGATGAAGTAGAAACATCCTCATCCAGGACCGGGGCGGACGCAGGCATGGCTTCCCCGGGCAAGCAGGGTTTGCTCTCTGTCTTGAAGAAGACATCAGTCACAGCAGGATAAGCCCAAATTTAAGGCTCACTGAAAGTAGAAAATCAAACTTCCAGGCCCAGTCCTGGGTTATTTGTTGATGGTTCTCATCTAATACAGGGCACGGTGGGTTCCTGAGTCACAGTTTATGTTCAACTGATCTGCACTGGAGTCTAGGAGAGTGCCCTAGAACATTTAGTTGACTTTAACATTTTGCAGACACAAAGCCACAGCTCGACACACATTTTAAGCCTTTTATCACGATGAAGTGTATGGTCAAGGTCGGAAGACAGAACATATTTCATTTAACTGTTTGTTCACTCGCCTGATGATTTTTAAAATTCACACATGCCCTGTAGGTCGTCCTTTGTCCTCCTGCCCAGGCCGCCACGGCTAGGGGCAAGCTGGGTCTCCCGGGCATTCCATCCTAGACATTGAGTATCTTGCCCCTCCACTCTCCTGAGCATGTTTCTATTTTTAACTCATGGTCTCAAGATGGCTGCCCCAGTCCCAGCCTCATGTCCCTATTTCCAAGTAGGAAGATGAAGACCAAGAGAAGGAGGATAAGGTGTTACTGTAATCATGAAAGCAAGGGACTTACAGAAACCCTTGGCAGCCTTCCTATACAACTCGGAACCATGTCACCGGCCACCTCTACCTGCAAAGGCACTGTGCCACCCTGATAATTAGGCCACAGTGGAGAACGGTCACCACGTAGGCAAGTAGCAAGGTCCATCACACACAAGGGCCGGGAGATGGAGTGGCCGGGCGGTGAGGCCCATCGAGTGGGACGGGGCAGCTGTGTCTACCCCCGGGGTTAGAGGAAGGCTGAGGTTCTGGTGGGCCTGCACGTGGGATTTTGGGTGGGTGGAGAGCACAGAGGAGAGACCCTCAGGGAGCCGTTCTGGGAGCAGCTACAGGGGAAGAGGCGGAGGGACCAGGGCCCGGCCCGAGGCTCGCAGAGTTTTCTGAAGGCACTTTGGCCACACTGTCACACCCTTGAGAAAATGGGGACTTCCATTCTGAAGAGTCTGCCTCCGGGTTCCTGCCTCCGGGTCCCTGAGAGGTTCGGAGCCTGGGATCCTGCCTCATCTCCTATTCCTTTGTGCCTTTGCTGACCCGATTCCCAGGCCAGGACCCTCGGGAAGCCTTCTCCCGGAGGGTGAGACGAGAGAGCTCAGGTGCCGAGGGCCAGGGGCCGAGGCCCTATCCTCACACCCTCCCTTCTCGCCGCAGAGGCTTGATTTCTGCCCTGACCACAAACCTCCACTTTATATAAAAATATTTATTTAAGCCCCATCTCTTTTAAGGAGACGCATTGTACTGTTTAGTTGGCTTTAGATCAATTGCGTGAGGGACCGTGTGATTCAGCAGCAAATTTTAATGCGATGTATTTTGTGGCGAATGTCAACTCAAAGTTAAATACATGACATCAAAAAATAAAATTAAATTAAATCAATGCAAGCTGGTTCTGTGAACCGTGGGGAATGCTTGCACGTTACGTTTCTTCAAGACGTGGAGCTGTTGTGGTCTGTTTGGAGCACCACCCAGCCCCGACACTGGCGTCCACACGGCTGAGGTTTTCATATCTGCAGCCACCCCTAGTGCCTGAGGGGGTGGGTTCTGGGACCTCCCAGGGGATGCCAAGTCCCTGCATGCTCCAGCCCCTTACCTAAATCCTCCCCCAGGTTCCCACCATCCCTGGAGTTCTGATAGTGCCTGATACAGCCTCAGTGCATGGGGTTAATTGCTGCACTGTATTTTTTAATGACCAGAAAACGTCTGTGCCTCGTCAGTACAGACAAGAAATATCTCCTTGAGCATTGCCCACCTGTCGTTGGCTGAGCCCAGAGATGGGGACCCTCCAACGTGGAGCACCCACTGTGCAGAAATCTCGAATTTTGCCACTAAATGCTCAGAAGACATCAGACTGCTAGTCATGGGCACCCCTGGCAGGTGACCAACAGGGTGGGAGGTCATCTGTGTTCCTAGTAAATGACAAGCAAAACCGGATGTCGTCATTATTTTTGGTTTTCAATACTGAAAGATTTTGCTTTTGATCCAAGGAAGTAAGAAATCTTAGAAAACGCCCCAGGGGCCAGTTTGCAGGACTTTGTACTCCTCTCTTGCTAGGCTTCTCCTTCAGCGTCTCTGTTCCTTAACTGTGCTGTCACCAGAGGTGCTGCGGATGGACCAGGGCCCTGTGCACGCTAAGCGCAGGCTCTACGGGTGGCTACATCTCCAGCCCTTTGTGTTGTTTAGTTTGAGACGCTCTTGCCAAGTTGCCCAACTTGTGATCCTCCTGCCTCAGCCTCCTGAGTCACTGGGAACGAAAGTGATTTCCAAGTGTGTATTAGCTGCATGGAGGTTCAGCTGAGACCCACTGATGGGGGGACTGAGCCGAGCGTGGGGACCTGGAAGTTAACAGAAGTTTCTCTCTCTCTCTCTCTCTTTCTTTCTTTCTTTCTTTCTTTCTTTCTCCTTCCTTCCTTCCTTCCTTCCTTCCTTCCTTCCTTCCTTCCTTCCTTCCTTCCTTCCTTCCTTCCTTCCTTTCTTTCGACACTTTTCTGCCTTTATTGACACGAACGTCTGGTCCAGCAGGACAACCTGTCTTCCTCGTCCCTTCTGGCTGACGTCTCCCGCCCCCACAGTGGAGGACCAACTTTTGCAGCTGCCTCTCCCCGGGTCCCTGACTCTGGCCAGCAGTCCTGAACCACGGAAGCATGATTTCTGAGACTGAGGGAATCCATCATGCTGTCCCTCGGCCAAGATGAACTAAGCCTGTGGTCCCCAGAGAGCAGGGACCGGCAGCTGTGGAAACAGACGGCTCTGGGTTTCAAAATGCAAATGACCGCACTTCCCTGATCCCCCCAATCCCCCCGCAGTCCCTCGGTGGGACTGTAAATCTGCTCTTGGGATGTGGTAAGTTGAGAAATGAAACACAAACACGCCCAACTGATAACCTTCCCTCTGGCCTTTCAGGGTATTGTTTACAGAACTGGGTTTTAGAAAGTAGATTCTATTATGTTCCAGGTTCAGGGCTTTGTTTTGTTTTGATTTGATTTTTTTTTTAAGCCCAGAAACTCTGACTTTTTCATCATAGGAGGAAGCTGGTGTCTCTTGCTGGGAATAAAAGGAATGCCCTTGGGCTGCCTGCCGCCCAGGGATGCAGGGTCTCGGGTGTCTGGTGTCCACTCCACCTGCCCACAGCCTCCGAATTTCCTTTTATGGAATCGCCTCTTCCCTTCTGAGCAAATGAAACCTCCAAGCACCTGCTTCTCCAGAGGGTGTGGGACAGAGCTGCTGGCCTCCCAGAGCCCCTCTCCAGCCCACTCCCAAACTCAGGGCCTCCACCACACCTCTGCTCCCAGCCTTCCAGAACATTCCTTCTGGCTTACAGGAGACCAGCGGCCTCCTGCGCCCAGGAGCCTCCCTCCCCAGCTGTGGCTCTGCTTGAGTCCGCCTTCTCCCGTCAAACCAGGGCCCAGCCCCGGGTGCTCTTGACCATCTGTGAGCTCTTTTAAAGATGTTTCCACTGTTTTAAATGATGATCTTGAGAGAACCCACACAAGCTTCCTGTGTCCTCGCTCCGTATTCTGGATCTCAAGCACACACCGATTCAGATTCGGGGAGTGAGCAACCTCGGGAAATGGACTTTCCAGAACATTAGGAATCTGGGGGTGGGGGCAGAGCTGGGGGAGCCCCGGAGGCCGCCCCCCGGCGATTCTCTTCCTGGATGAGGAAGCGGCCTGGCGGAAGCTGAGTTTTGTTCAAGAAACTGGGGCTTTGATAAACATTCTCTAGTAGGAAAGGCCTGGGTGGCTGGGGGAGCCTGCTGGAAACAAACCCAGATGACGAACATCCCAGGGCACAGTGAGGACCAAGACCTGGCCCTCAGGAAGTCCGCCTGCAGGGCACACTGACCCGTCTCCTCTGCCCCGACCTGGGCATGAAGGGCTCCTTCCTATCTGCCTTAGAATTTAGCTGGGTGTGGTGACCCGTGTCTGTGATCCTAGCAGCTCAGGAGGCTGAGACAGGAGGATTGCGGGTTCAAAGCCAGGCTCAGCCACCTAGCGAAGCCCTGTCTCTAAATAAAATATAAAAAGGGCTGGGGATGTGGCTCAGTGGTTAAGCACCCCTGCGTTCAATCCCCAGTACCCCACTGCTCACCCCCCCCAAAAAAAGAATGGAGCATTTAACCAGATCTTACGGCGAGGCGGTTCAGGAGGAGGTGGAGAAGACTTATTTATCCATGGACTTTATCCAAGAACTTGACTGCCCGCGCTTGGGACCATTCATTCACATCCAGTGACTAAGAAAGCAGAGCTGAAGGCTCAGTGGACCACAAGCTGCTCCCCACCACATCAGCCTGAGTCGGAGGATGACTGGGGCCCAAGGGGACCTCAGGCCTGCTCACCCCAACAAGACAGTCTACAACCCCCTGGACTTGTGGAGCCCTGAGAGCGGACCAATGTCATCGCAGGTCCCCCAAAGTAAACCCAGAGTGACCCAGGGGAGGTCAGGCTGAGGGTCTATAGCACAAGCCCCTGGTCACCAGCAAACACAGTCGTGAGAACGGGGTCCCCTCCGTCGGGCTGGAGTCCCTCCTCCCCCAACCCTTTCCTCCGCGCCTCTGAGAGGTGGCCCAGAGGACCTCTGTGGGGCTGGGGGGCTGGTGAAGCAGCAGCCGTGACAGACAGACACGGGTCAGTGGGTTCTGACATGTCCTCCCCTGTCCCCATCCCCATTCCGGTCCCACCCATCTCCCAGCCACCAGCTCTGCAGGCCAGCAGCGGCCTCAAACCTCTCTCCAGATGCTTGGCTGGGGTCCACTCTGAACTTTGGAGTTACTGTTCAAAGATTTCTGTTGGCTGTATCAGGACCACAACGGGACAGCTCTGAGGCCCGAGGGTGGTCCTCGGCTCTTTAGGTACCTGCTGAAGCACTGAGGGATAAAATGATACCCAGGCTACAATCTGCTTTAAAATACTTATTAAAAAATACGCTGGTGTGTGGAGAATGAACACAACTCTGAGCTCCGTCACCGCTATGGGAAGGGAGTGACGGGTCCTGGCTGCAAATGTTCCCCATAAGGAGTGTGTGCTGGGGGCCATGGGACAGACCCGAGAACCCACCGCCGTCCCTGCCACCCCCAGTGCCAGCACCAGGTTGCGTAACCAGAACAACCCTCGCTTCTGGGGAGGAGGAGGGTCCAGAGGAGGAGAGAGGACCAGGTGGCCGCAAAAGGGAGACCAGCCAGCCTTCCTCCGCCTTCGGCCTTCGCCGGGAGCTGCCTCCTTCTAACAAAGAAGGCTCAAGGAATCCGGGCCTTGGATCCTGAGGTTCACCCGCTGTGGAGTTTTCAAGATGATTTCCAGAGGTCAGGGTCTTCAGACCTGAGTACGGACTTTTTAAAAGATGCCTGGTAAAGGAAGAGTTTAAATGCGAACTGAGACGCGAGGCTTTTTAAGGAAAAATGCAAAAGGTCTTCATTATCTCGGCCGTTGTTTTGGTTAGGAGGGAAGCTGAGGGCCTGCGGCCAACCAAAACAGAAGGGGAGAGATGGCCGCAGGCCCGCGGCTCTCCACAAGTGCCCTTCTCCAAGGCTGAACTTCTTGGAAAGGGGTTTATTTTATTTCATTCTCTCCCAGCTCCACATCTGGGTCATTCTAGGACCTCAGCTGGTGGCCTCAGCTTTCAGGGCTCTTGAGTCAGATTCCTTCTTTCTTTCTTTTTAGGGATTACTTAAAGGGTTTTAAAGTCGGGAACATTTTATAGGCAATATCATGAGGCAGAAGAGTGTATTTGGAATTTAAAAAAATAAGTTATTGGCGTTCATAAAAACTTATGGTCCAAATTTTCTGAAAAAAAAAAAATGAACCCAACAGAAAGACAAAATCAAGAGGAAAAAGAAGAATGTTTTAAGTGGGTTCAGAGTTTGATGGCGCCAGGGAGGGCCCCCCAGGGAAGAGAGGGGAGATGCAGACTCTAGAAGGCACAGAGAAGCCAGGCACAGTGGCACACGCCTATGATCCCAGCAGCTCCGGAGGCTGAGGCTGGAGGATCGTGAGTTCAAAGCCAGCCTCAGTAATACAGCAAGACCCTAAGCAGCTCAGTGAGACCCTGTCTCTAAATAAAATATAAAGAGGGCTGGGGGGTGGCTCAGTGGTTAAGCACCCCTGGGTTTGATCCCGGTACCAAAAAAAAAAAAAATGAGAAGACACAGAGATACCTAAATGCTGAGTCCCAGGAGGTCCCCGTACCTCCTTGCCACTGCAAGGTGACAATAACACAGTTGAGGGTGGGTGGGAGTGGGAAGCCGAGTCCTAGAAGGCTCAGTGTGGCTTTCCCTGGGAGGAGGAGCAGAATGTGCCACCCCAAAGCCTGCCACCTTGGCACGAGGGTCACGTGAGCTGAAGCATTGACAGAGGCGGGAAGGGCTCTCTGTCTTCCCCTTCACTGCCCAGAAGCCAGGCACGAAATACCCGTGGGTGGGTGTCCCTGCACCCTGGGCCAGGAAGAGGAGGGCACCCCTGGCCAGAGGTGAAGAGTGACACCAGGCATCAAACACCCTGTCTTCCACGGTCCCCCACGGCTTCCTGGTGGCTTCCCCATGATGCATCATCATGCAGCCAAACTCCCTTTCCCTTGTCTGTCTCATTGAGTCTCACTGTTTTCTGCATAACCCCGTGCATGTAAACGCTAATAAAAATCACGTGCCTTGGGCTGAGGCTGGGGTCAGTGGCAGAGCGCTTGCCTGGCCTATGTGAGGCCCTGGGTTCGATTCTCAACACCACCTGTCAATAAATAAAATAAAGGTCCGTTGACAACTAAAAAATATTTTTAAAAAATCATGTGCCTTATCTCCTGTTAATCCATCTTTTGCTAGATTAATTTGCAGGCCCCCAAGAATTGAACTTAAGAGGATAGAAGCAAAGCTTTTCCTTCCTGAAACGCACACAAAAAAAACACACAAAATGGGGATTGGTGGTTAATTCACCTAAGGCAGCTAAGCTCCTAGAGGCTACCCACGGCAGTTAGAGATGAATTACTGGAGGCTGGGGAGAGTACTAGAGCCGTTGCCTAGCATGCGCAGACCCTGGAGTTGATCCTGAGCCCACCCCAAAATTAAATAAGTAAAACGATCGCTGGCTCAGGCCCTCCTCATTCCCAAGCAGAAGCCCAGTGCCAGTTTGACCTGTGCCTTAGTCCATTTTCTGTTGCTGTCCCAGGAGTGTTGAGACTTAGTAATTTATAAAGGAAGGAAGTTTTCACAGCTCAGTCTCCTGAGGCTTCATGCTGCTTCATAACATGGTGGAAGCTGGAAGGGAATGGAAGGCCACAAAACAAAGGAGAGCCATCTCCTGAGACAGCTCAACGCTCCCCAGGAAAGGGGAGCTCCACCACGGCCCTGACCCCTTCCCCTGGGCCCAGGGAAGAACCAAGGTTTCAGCACATGAACTCTCAGGGGACACACTCAACCAGGCAACCTGGGTCTACCAACCACAGTACTGGGTGTCGGCCTTTTTGTACACTGTCATTGTTTGGGGGGGACCGGGCATAGAACTCGGGGGCACTCGACCACTGAGCCACATCCCCAGCCCTATTTTGTATTTTATTGAGAGACAGGGTCTCACTGAGCTGCTTAGCACATCACCATTGCTGAGGTTGGCTGTGAACTCTCGATCCTCCTGCCTCAGCCTCCCAAGACACTGGGGCTACAGGTGCGTGCCACCGCGTCCGGCCACTGTCATATTTTTTTAAAAAAACAGCTTTATTGAAAGACAAATTGAACATCAATAAGCATGTAGGTCAGTTTTGACAAACCTTGCACCCCTGGAACCATGGGGAAGGTGTCAATCACAGCCCCCGGGAGGTTCTGAAGGCCGGCAAAGCCTCCCTGGGAGGGGAGCTGAGCCCTGCACCTGCAGAACCCAGAGCCCTGCATCAGGCCTGGGAGGGCCCTGGGGGGCCTGGGGGGAGAAAAGCAACAGGGCCAGGACCAGCAGGCCCTGAGAGGTGCTCTGTAATGTGCTTATAGAGGTCTGCTTTTGATCTCATTTTGCTATTTTGTGAAATCCAAAAGTTTTAAGTAAAATGCTGATTTTTTTAAAGATATTTTTGAGATATTGATGGACCTTCATTCTATTCATTTATTTATATGCGGTGCTGAAGCTCGGACCCAGTGCTTCACACATGCTAGGCAAACGCTCAACCACTGAGCCCCAGCCCCAGCCCAATGCTGATTCTTTTTGAAGTGGTGTTTGGAGACTACTTGGAATAAATATGAAGACACCAGCATTGCGACTTTGCTGTGATACTGACCGTAGCATCTGTCACAGGGACTCAGCCTCAGATGACCAAAGGAGGCTCCTCTAATGTTGGAGGGGTTTTATCTCAGAGGGGCTCATACAGAGACCCAGGGACCTGGGACATGGGGTTGGGATGGAGACACTGCAACCCTGCACAGAGCCAGGGGTTTACCCAGAGCTGCCTGTGGGTGTCCTGGGCTGGCGTCTATTTTTATAATCCCTAAAAGGCACCAGTTCCCAACTGAATACTTGAGAGGGAGGTAATGTCGGGAAAGTTAAAATTTCAAGTGAAATAGATCATAGCCCCAGTTATAGGAAGGTTTTTAAAATTTTATTTTATGTGTCAGACAGTACTAATTCAAGCTTCCCTTAAGTTTAGGGTCTGTTTGTACAGTTTAATCTTTAAGTATTCTTAGTATTAATTTGGTTTGATTTTTCTGACTTTCTTAATTAGTTTTAGTCATGTTGAAGTGTGGAAGGAATGAATATCTACACTTATTTAAAGGATCAAACCATCAGAATACGAGATAGAAGATAACGCTAATTCTCATTTCTTAAGTTGGACAAAAACCTCAAAAGGCTGTAGATCTGCATTTGCCCTCTCTCAGAGATGGTCTCGTAATTGCACGGAATCCCATCGAGATACCTGGCGTCCTGTGCCTGCGGTCTCAGCGCTCCGGGGAGAAGTCAAAGCTCTCCATTCTTTTTCTGGTAACTGGATCTCAACGATGTTGACAAACTGGACCGTCCCGTTTTTCCATCTTGGAGCCGGTTCCAAGGTGGGCGGCTGCTGGATTTGGGTGGGGGGACTGACAGGTGGTGTGGTGGGTGGAAAGAGAGGGGGCCTGCAGGGAGGGCATCCATCAGGGGCACCCGCAGCACAGACCCAGAATCGGACATTAGGACAGGTGACAGTGCTTCCAAGCCACAGTGGAGCCATGAGGAGGTGCAGGGGCCTCCCCTCCTGCCTTGGGTCCCCCTCCCTCCTGTTTCCCTTCTTCCCTTCTCCCTGGCTGTGGGGAGTGTCAGAGCCCGAGTGAGGGAAGGAGGAGTCCACTCCAGGGGAGCTCTGGCCTGGGGTGCCAGACCTCAAGCAGGGTGAGGGCAGCCCAGCCCTGGGGACTCACAGCCCCAAGTGAGCAAGGAGAGCTCGGCTGAGATGGGCCAGCTGGTGGGGGGCTCAGGGTCCACGCCGGCTCAGGAGCTATCGGTGCACATTAAAGACCCGGGACAGGTCATCAGAGCCCAGCAGAGTGAGGGGGGGTGTCCTCGGGGAGGGGGAGGGGAAGACGGGCAGCGACAGGGATTGGGTCGAATAAGTGAGTCTGCTGGAGTAACTGGAGCCGGGCTCTCGATGTCAGAGAGACGAGATACAAATAAGGAAAGGATAAACCAGAGGAAGCCCTGCCCGTTGGAATCAGATGCAATTGAAGGCACTGGTGGGCACTCAAAGATTTCAAGAAAAGCAGGCACAGAAATCAGTGTGTGGATCCACAGGCTCCCTCTGGCTCTGGCTACCAGGAGGCCCCGGAGCAGTGGCTGCTCAACTGCGATGAGCTCACCTCATCCCCAGACCTTGGCTTCTAAAGACCACTCTCCACTGGGAGAGAGCCCCTGTGAGAGAGGTTCATTCCACGTGGGACAGCAAAGGACCAGGTGGCCGGGGCCGCTCGAAGAGGTCACCAACCGCAGAGTGGTCTGAGCAGCAGACTAGACGGATGTGTCCAGAGAACACTTAGAGGTCGCTGAGGAGGGGCTTCAGGACACACCGTGACCGCGAGGGGGAAGAGCCGGTCCTCAGGGAGGATGCCCAGCGGATGCCTGTGCCGAGGCAGGTCAGAACCCTGTGCGACGTGTCCTGGTGGGAGGCACGCGCTCGACGCCACCTCGGGGTGCTCCTGCCACAGCTGAGGACATGGGGCTGCGACCCTACACAGAGCCGGGGTTCACCCAGCTGCCTGTGGGTGTCCTGGGTGGTATCTATTTTTAGAATCCCTAAAACGTACCACTTCCCAACTGAGTGTTTGAGAGGGAGGTAATGTCGGGAAAGTTAAAATTTCAAGCAAGATAGATCATAGCCCCAGTTACAGGAAGGTTCTTAAAATTTTGATCTAATGTAACTCTCCTAGTCCTTCAAGAGCGCCAAGGTCATAAAGGAAAGACGGAGAAGGGGCCGTGACAACCCTGCCCAATGCGTGACCATGAATCGGGCCCTTTCGCCATAAAGAATTTTGTTGGAATAAGTGACAAAACTTGGGAGGGTCTCGGGACACAAGGGGCCGTGGTTGATGGTTGTCAGAGGACCCGGGGCAGGGGCGGGGGGGGGGGGATGTCCTTGTCAGAAACACGCAGAAGCTTGCCGGCAGGGAGGCCGCTGGCTGGCCAGGGACCTTGTGGGCTCTGGAAAAAGAGGTTTCTGTGCTGAACTTGTACCTTCCTGGTAGGATTGTGGTCATGAGTAAAAATATCTCAAGGATCATATAAATAAGGCATCGTGTTATTTTCTTTTTGATGTCTCCAAGCGCAATTCACAACCCCGGGGAGTCCGTCTGGGAGGAGCCAGGTGGTCAAGGGAGGCCTCCCCGGCCCAGGGACACATTCCTCCATTCCACGGTGGCTGACCCCGGACTGGGTCAGACACCCGCCCCACCGAGGAGCTCTCCCTGGACGGTCTCCAGGCCCCTGGCAGCGCTTAGGGAGGGTGGCCGTAACTGCCCATCCACTATGGGTCAGGTCGGAGGCGGCGGGGCCTTGTGCACACATCTCCAGAGAAGAACACGGTTCCAGGCACGCATTTGCCGGGCGAAGGAAAGAAGGGTGGGCTCTTCCCAGTCCTTGGGGAACCTCCGATCCAGTAACGAGGAGGTGAAGTCCGAGGCCGCAGGGGCTGGGCTCTGACGGAGCCCCTGGACCTCCCTAGGGGGACGAACGCTCGCAGGGCTCTGCTGTCCACTCTCTGCAGTCTTTGCAGAGGAAAGTTCTGGCCCAGCCCCTGCCATAGATCAGCAGGACACTGTTCTCCGACGGGCTCTCAGTGGGCAGAAATTCAGAGGCTGCCAGGGCTGCCCAGCGGGCTCAGGACCACGGCCAGTCAGAGGCCCAGACTCCCCAGGAACACGGGAGGACCTTAGGCGAATCCCTCATCCCCTCTGGAGCTGTAGAATAATCCTGGGGCCGCTGAAGTTTAACAAGGTTTCCTTTAAAGAAGAAGGCTCTGAGCAGCCCAAGGACACTTCAGCCTTGACTCTGGGAGGGACCTCCACGCTGTCCCCAAGTCCCAGCCACGTATCTGGCTTCCAACGGGCGCTGGAGGCAGCCACTGGCAGCCTTTCCCTTTGTTGGGCTTCTCCACCGGAAAGAGTTGTGTAAAAAGGAAAAGAAACCACCATTCCTGCCACAATGGGGCCGATTGTTGGAGCTTCGGCATTCCCTCCAGTGTTTGCTTTTGTGTTTCACAATGCACAGGAAATGAGGGTCAAGGACTTCTGACTCCCCTGTGCCCCTCTGGTCAGGACGGAGGGACAGTGGTTTTTCTAGTTGCTCAAGAGGGAAATGATAACAGGTAGGAAATTAGCACTCGGCTCAGCCTCCAGAGACAACCTTGGGCCTCAACCAGATCCTCCGGCCATCGCAGGAAATGTCCCAGGCCCCTGTCAACCTTCTCCCACTTTCCCTTTCCCTCAGGGATGGGGATGGTTAGAAAGCGGGGTGAAGCCTTGTTCCAGCAGCACTCTGGGAGGCCGGGGCTGTGGACTGAGCTCCTGTACCTGGGTCCCACGGACCAGACCAAACCCAAATGGGCTCCCTCGTGCTCAGTGCCACTCCATCAATGGAAACCTTAAGGAAACAGATCCCAAAACAGGCCACTTTCTTCCCAAAGCAGGCCAATTTCTCGGCCTTCCCGAGTTAGTGTGGAAGGAATCCCTCTGCGTGCACCCCCGCAGCAACGCAGCCTGATGTCAACACCAGCTCTCCTCATGGTCCTGTCTCGGATCCCACTCGGGCTCGGCTGGCCCAGTGAGGCCTCCCCTCTCTGTGGAGCAGAGGCTACCCAGATTTGCAAACCAAAATAAGAGCCGGGTTGGCCTGCAACTAATTTCTTTGCGATTGTGTTTTGACAGCATTTTACCACGTTGCATTTGGTCTATCGAGCACTATCAGTGACCGGCCTTGGTGCCGCGAGGTGGTGCTCGCCGGGATCCCAGCGACTCGGGAGGCCGAGGCAGGAAGACCGCAAATTTGAGGTCAGGGTCAGAAACCTGGCAAGACCCTTTCTCAAAATAAAAAGAACTGGGGATGTGGCTCAGGGTCCTGCCTAGCATTGCCAGGCCGTGGGTTCAGTCCCCAGTTCTTAAGGGGAAAAAAAAAAAAAGAAGGTCAGGAGGTCAGGGAGTGACGCAGAGACGGGGAGGGTCACATGTCAGTGCAGCAGGCCCCAGGCCCGGCCCCAGCACCACCAGTGAAAAGTGAAAAATGTGGAGAGTTGAGCAAGTAGCCCCAGGGCTCCGCCCTGCTCTCTTCCTCCATCAGGCCCTCCTGGGGGCTGACAGCCATCCAGCTGCCACCCAGCTTCTTCGTCCAAAAATGCCGATGTGCTCCCCGACCACTCACAGGAGGGTCCTGCTGGAGTGGAAACGGCAAGTGTGAGTCCAGGACTGCTCCACCCCTGGCCAGAGTCTCCTGAGAGGTCAACCCAATCCCAGGGTGAAAGACCTCAGGGGGCATTTCCAACTTTCCCCGTGCCCCGGGATGGATGGAGGAGAGACCTCATTCACCCCTCAGCTGACTTGGCCGTCAGTGCACACGGGCAGTGACCCAGGAGAGACCAGCGGGCCCCAGGAGGACGGAGGGAGAAGACGTGACAGTTGTGACAAGGTCTGTCTGGGACGGGCCTGTCCTCTGGTCTGTCTCCTGAGATGAGGATGCTCTTCCCAGGTTGGAAAGTCCAGGAAGGGGGCTTTCAGCAAATAAGGGGAGTTCAGAGAGAACACTCTGCGTTTACGTTTTCACGTGGCTTCTGCTCAAAATGATCTACACACCCATGAGGTGTATTTTGAGATGGTGTGTCCTGGACCCCTCAGTTGCAAAACTTATTTTAAAAAATTTAGAATATATAATTTGGTTATCAACAAGATTGTCATAACTAAATAAGTTATTTTTTTTCACCACTCAACACATATTTCTACATTAAGGTTGGAGTCCTTGGAGCGCTTGGACTTCAGTCCTCTATCTCTGCTACGTATAATTTGTGCAAGCTGGAGGAAAACCTCTAGCTCTTCTGTGCCTCCGCTTCCTCATCCATGGAAGGGGGCTGGATTTTATACCCCTGACAGGTTTTGGTGAAGATGAAGAGTTGACATTCTTGAGGGAGTACCTGGCACATAATTAACACTCAGTAACTGCCAGCTCTCGTCGTTGTGATATCGTCACAGTGCTTTAAGAAAGAATTCTGCGCTGGGGAGAGAACACGGATACGGAAAATATATAAAACACCAGAAGGGGCAGACCTGTACACACGCTGAGGATGTGCACTTTCAAGTTTCAAACAATTCTGAGGAGCACTTAAGTCTGGCCTCGTCTCCCAGAGCACAGAGGAGAGTTCCCTCTTGTTTTCCTGCAACTTTAAGACTCTTTCCACTGTCAACGATGCAAACCAGCTTAGGGCAGAAGGGCTAAGGGTGGCCAGGAGAGCGCACTTGCCCGAGAGGCAGGGTTGGAGTTTCACCAGGAACACGCAGACTTTGTTCTGCCCCAAGTGTCCCTCACTGGGGCAGTGCAATGGCATCAGCCAGGCGCCTGGGCTAGGGGCTTCCTAAGGTTATCGTCCTGCAGATCCATGTCCACACAGAGGACCAGCATCCAGGGCCCCATCCTAACAATTCCAAGAGCAAGGTGAATCTTCCCTCTTGATCCAGCTGGAAAAATCCCCAGGAAGCCTCTGATTGGTTAGTGATTATCCTTGACCTAGGCACACCGGATCCTGGAGGCCGAGGGAGGTGGGGGATGTGGGTGCTTTGGAGAAGGAGGCAAAGGGATGCAGACTTCACCCGTGGAGCAGCCGCGGCTGCAGGAGAACCTTGTCCTCCCTGACCAGCACTCTGTGAGCCAGTGCCTAGAGCCACCCCTCCAGGCTGAAGCCACCCAGCGGTTCATGGACACCCATCTGTTGGTGGGCCTGGGATATGACCAGGAGCGTTCCTGCCTGCTAGACCCAGAAGGCAGCACAGGCACAGACCGAAGGAGCTGCCCTCCCGTCCTCAGGGAATGACCTCACCCCAGAACTGGGAGCCGGTGGAAACAAACACACGCCTCAGTCCACTCCCAACCCCTGGGTTCCGCGCACTTGTGTCCATAAAATCTCCACCGTCTCCACCGGTTATGAAGTTGGTTAAATAGTTTTTTGAGGTCTTGCTCTGTACTCTGACTTCCTCACCTTTCAAGTTCCCTTCGAATCCCTCAGGTCCGTCTGGAAGCTCTAAGAAAGACTGTTTTTATGAATCCTGTAAACAGGGCAGAGCATCCGCTGGTTTTCATTCCGTCATGGGCCGCGGGGGCCCCTCCGGGGCTCTGGGGAGCCACAGGCGGCGTTTTCCCGAGGGACTGCCAGAACAAACACCGCGAAAGGCCAGCCCGGCCTCACTGCGGCCCGCAGCTCTGCTTCTCGCTCTGGGAGGGAGGAGAGACCCCTGACCTTCTGTGAAGATTTCAACACAGCCCGTTCTCCAAGGAATTGGAATTTGTAGGTTTTAGTCAACTCTGCAACAAGATCAGAAAGTCCCGCCCCGCTTCACGGTGGGGTGTACTGGATGGTGGTGGAATGTTTCAACATTGTGTTTTTAGGGCGAATAACAAGGGAATTTCACATTCCAGAACCCTGAGGGTACACAAGAAGAATCTAAATAATCAGACTGTAGAGGTTACGTTGACCCAGCCATGGAAAACGGAGATCTCAGAAAAACTCTGGGATTGGGAAATATTTCTGGCCATACATGACCTGCAACATCGGGAATACCCAAAGCCCCGAAAATGGAGCTAAAACAAATAAAAACAAGATGAGGGTATTGGGACGGACTGTTATACAGAGGTCCCCCCTTATCCTCAGGGGCCTACTCCAAGACCCCCTGTGGATGCCCCAAACATAGATAATACCAAACCTTACGTGTACTATGTTTTTCCTATATACGCATACAGACAATGAAATTTGTTTTCTAAGTTAGGCATATTAAGAGATTAACAACAATAACTAGTAATAAAATAGAATGATTAAGACAATATACTGTCATAAAAAGTTATATGAATGTAGTCTCTCTCAAAATGCCTGACTGTACCCCTTCATTTAAAGGAAGCAGTTTATGGCTTCTCTTTGGCATATCCTTATCGCCAGCATCACTACCCTAGTACTTTGGGGACTTTGTTAAATAAAGCAAGAGTTACTTGGACACAAGCACTGCAATATCGTGACAGTCAATCTGATAACTGAAAGTAACCACCCTGTGGGTAGCATATACCCTGTGGATGCATCGGACAAAGGGGATGATTCACAGTCCATGCAGGATGGAGCACGATTTTACCATGGTATTCAGAAACACATGTGACTGGAAACTTATGAATTGTTTATTTTTGAAAATCTCCATTCATCATTTCAGAACGTGGTTGACCTTGGGTAACCAAAACCTTGGAAATCAGAACTGCCGGTGAAGGAGGACTATTGCATATCAACAGTATTTAAATTCCTCAATTTGCCACTGAGATATATACCAGGAAAGAGATTGTGGACTGTGCTCCAAAAAGGATTCCTAGGTCTTTCACTGCCTCTGCTGTGTTCATGTGCTTGGAGAAGGAGGTGCTAAACGCCTTTATGGAGGTTTTTGTGGCAAAGGAAAGCCACAAGTATTTTGAGACTCACAGTCCTGCGTGTTGCTAGAGGTGGAAACTTGGCCTCACCTTTGCTTCTGATGTTCCTAAATCTGGGGAACAGTAACTCCACGAAGATCGAGTTACACAGACAGAAAGACTCTGGCCTGGAATAGAATCTTCCCAGACCTGGGATTCAAAGTCAGGAAGGCAGTGGGCATGGAGGCTGGAGAGGACACACCTGCCCCGAAAGATGGCCCTACTCACCTCCGACAACTGGTGTCACAGCCTCATGAGCACCTTACCTGACATCTCGAGTGCAGATTTCCACTAGAGCATGCTCTGGGTGCCCTGTACCTGTGCCATCTGCGTCATCTACGCGAAGCTCACCACGGGGTACGCAGAGGCACCAGAAAGGCTCTGGGTTTTTAAGGAGACGGATGCACCCACCATGCACCTTGAGATTCAGCTCTAAGTTCTCTAGGGTTATTGTCTTCAGGCACACAGAAGTTGGCGCAGTCTTACTGAAAGTAATAGCCCCCTGACGGGTGAGCCGCTCATCCTGCAAAGGATCCAAGGAAGGGTCCACAAAGAGGTAGAGGCATCCCGTGAGAATCCACGCTGCAGGAATGCAGGAGGCAGGGTCTGCAGCCAGCAGGAGGCCAGCTGAGAGGGTCTGCAAACAAGAACGTGGCTGGGGGAGCAGGAGCTGGTTGCAGATAGAGCTTCCTGCAGCCAGGCCGCAGGCCGTCCTTGGCTCCACAACTAAAGCAAGGGCAACACCGCGGCCAGCCAGCTCTGCACATCTGGGTTCCATGAAGAAAATTAGGCACACACCCTGCATGAGGCCCACAGCCAACCCAGTCACCCCCATCCCGTCTCCACCGCCTGGATCTCCCGGCCTCAGCCCTGGGGCAGCCACTCTGCCGGGGAGCTCTGCAATGGCAGGTACATGCTGATGACAAAGAGTCGGGCAACACCCTCGGTGCCAATCACCACTTACAGCGTGGACAAAGTAGGCCGACTCAGGGGTGTTTTACTTTGTAGTTAACCACTAGACTATTTTTAAAGCAATTTTAGGTTTGCAGAAAAAAATGAGCAAAAAAGTACAGAGACTTCCCGGACGCCCCCTGCCCCCCATTTCCCGTCATTAACATCCTGGATCAGTGTGACACATTGTTACAAATGGACTTCATTAGCTGAAGTCCAACGTGTACATTAGGGTTCACTCTATTTTGGTGTGGGGGGATTTGAACCAAGGGACACTTTACCACTGAGGCACATCCTCAGCCCCTTTTATTTTGAGACAGGGTCTCACTAAGTTGCTTAGGGCCTTGCCTCCCTAAATTGCTAAGGCTGGCTTTGAATTTTCAATCCTCCTGCCTCAGCCTTCTGAGTTGCTACGATTACAGGTGTGTACCAGTGCACCCGGTTAACCCCGAATCCATGTAGCACCACTGTAAAATACACAAAAGCATGCACACAATCCATAATCTCAGCAAGGCTGGCATAATTCTAAGATGTCCCCCCACAATAAAATCCCAGGCGCCAGGTGTAGACACCCTTTGTTCCAGCTATTTGATCCAGCACTAATCTAGGTACTGCTGTGAAGGGGATTTGCAGATATAATGAAGGTTCCAAATCCATTGACCTTATAAAAGAAAATATTCAGGTGGGCATCGCCTAACCACACTACCCTTTGAATGCAGAGAGTTTTCTCCAGATGGTCCCAGGAAAGGAAGTCAGAGACTCAAAGCATGAGGGGCACTCAGTGCACTCTTGCTGGTGTGGATGTGTCCTGTGTCAAGCAGCAGGGACGGTCTAGGTGCTCAGAATCGCGGCCAGCTGCCATCCAGCAAGGAAACAGGGACCTTAGTCCCACACCAGAAGGATCTGAATTTTGCCAACAAGAAGGAGCTTAGAAGTCGATAAGAACCCAACGGAGTGGAACCTGGATTTCCCCAGAGCATTTACGTGTTCATGTTTGCCTTGTACAAAATGAGATTCTATTTATGTCACTATCTTGTAACCTGCAAATCAAGGATGCGGTTCAACAAATTCAAATCAAAGCAGACGCAATCATTGGAGTCTGGATTGAAATCACATTGAGTCTGTAGGTTGGCTGGGAGAGAATTGATTTATTTTGAGGTTATGTCTTCAAAAACATGACGGGACACCGTTTGTGCAGTTCTTTTAAGATCTGTCAGGCAAATGTATGGTGCTCCCCGTCGAGGTCTTGGTGCTTTTCAGTGTTTCTTTCTAAGTGTGATTGCAAACTGCACCATGTTTATTACCTATTTTCGCAGATTGCTGTTGGTGCGACAACACTGTAGACACGTGATCGATCTTAGCACTCTGATTTTGTATGCAGCCACGTATCTAAAGTGCTTCATAGCCTATCCTGTGTTCCCTAGGGTCTTCTCTGGGCATGATGAGCTTGCACTGCTGAGCCCCGGCCCCAGCCTCCTGAGGGTTTTCTGGGAAAGCCATTCAAATACATCTCTGACTGGTTTCATGTCTTCCTCTCCAATTCCCTCATGTTCTTGTCTTCCTTGTCTTCCTGAGCTGCCCAGCATCTCTGTTATCATATGGACTCAAAGTGGTAAGACTGGATGTCTTTCAGTTGTTCCTAATTTTCAAGAGAATGTTTTAATATTCTACCATTGAGTTTGTTGTTTTAAAAAATTATTTTAGCTGGGCGCAGTGGCACATGCCTGTAATCCCAGCAGTTTGGGAGGCTGAGACAGGAGGATTACAAGTTCGAAGCCAGCCTAAGCAACTTAGTGAGGCCCTCAGTAGCTTAGCAAGACTCTGTCTCAAAATAAAAATAAAAAGGGCAGGGAATGTAACTCGATGGTAAAGCTTCCCTGGGTTCAATCTCCAGTACAAAAAAAAAAAATTAGTTTTTGTGTGTTGGGGCCTTTCACATGCTAAACAGGTGCTGTACCACTGAGCTGCACCCCAGCATGGTTTTGTTAATTTTTAAACATAATCTGTGTTCGCCAGGCACAGGGATGCGCTCTGTGATCCCGACTACTCAGGGAAACTGAGACTGGAGGATGGCAGATTCAAAGCCAGCATCGGCAACTTAGTGAGACCCTACCTCAAAATAAAAAATAAAAAGGACTGGGAATGTCACTCAATGGTAGACGTCCCTGGGCTCAATCCCTAGTTCCATAAGCAAATAAATAAAAATAAGCCATTTTGGCTATGGCTGTGACTAGGTGGTAGAGCACTTGCCTGGCATGTGCAAGGCCCTGGGTTCACACCGAGAACCACCAAAAAGAAACAAAACAAGATACATAAATGGTCTTCATTGTGTTAACGGCTATTCTCTTCTCCTTGTGGTCTAAGTTTGTTAAACTCACGGACAGATGTTAAATTTCATACTTTGCTTTCCTCGATTGATAAAGCCTATCAACATAGTTTTGAATCTATTGATGAATCTCCTGGTGGGCAAAGCCCAAGAGGCCCTCCTGGCCTTCCCCTCCTCCCCACACCTCCTGCTGGTTTGCTGGCAGCTCTGTTCAGGAGCAAAGCTGGTCAGCATCTGCTTTCTGGGCCGCCGTTGCCTGGTTTGGAGTGGTGGGACGGGAGCTGCATGCGGCAGGCCCAGCCGCGTCCTGGAAGAGTTGGTGCAGGAGTCCGGTTCCCAGCTCAGCGGCTTGTCTGCACCATCATCTGCGCTTGACATTTCCTGGAGGGGAGATTTTATCTTCCTTTAATGGCTGCAGAGACAGTGGGGCTTACTCCTTCTTCCTGAGTCGGTGCTGATAAGGCGGCTGTTCTAGGAATGGGGCAGTTTCCGGTCCTGGCGCTGCCCACAGAGTCCTCTTGCTGCCTGAGCTCTGCTACGGTTCTACGTTTCCGTCTCCCTGTCCCGACTGGGTCTCAGCGTTGTTCGTTTGTGTCCCCTCTCTGTCGATGAGGTTGGAGTGCGTATTTGTTTTTTCCGGTTCTTTCTGATAACAGAATGCCTGCCTCCTCTGGTCTACCTTTGTTTCTGTCTCATGATGGCGTCTTACCATAACGCTCCCCTTCCACTTCCTCACACTTACTCTCCCGTCCTTCGTCCAACTTGTCATGCTGAATGTCTGGTTTGCTGCTCTACGGCACCTCTTCTGGTATTTATTGATCGATTGGTTGGTTATTGGTACCTAACGATCCTACAGAACAGGGGGCTGCACTGTGGCCTGTTCCCAGCCTACATAACCCCTTCGATGGGCCTCCACCCGGGGCCTCTCCTTGCCCTCCCCGTGGCCTTCCGGACCCTGCCAGGCTCCCTTCTAGCCCCATATGTCCCCTTTCTCCCCCTTTCCCTCTCTACCTTCCACAGAGGGCAGAAATAACAATATGACTTGTGACCTTCTGGGTCTCGCCTACTTCACTGTACACGAGGATGGTCTCCGGTTCCATCCACTTCTCTGCAAGGGACAAGTTTCATTATTCTTTATAACTGAATAAAACTCCATTGTGCATATTGCCACATTATCTTTATCCATTCACCTGTCGATGGACACCAGCCGCGGGACTTGCCTTAGACTCAGTCCCCAGGACCACAAAAAACAAAGCAGAAAACCTTTTTTCTAGCTATTTGAACTATATGGAATGCGTTCAGGGCGTCTTGGCACAGAGGCCACAACAGTCTTCTTGGTCTAAGTCCTATTTCAATACGTTTTCTACCAACGCAAGTGCCAATATGTAACCTCTTTATTATTAATTCTCAAACACTTGAAATCAAACCTTTTAATTTCAAAAGTATGGGAACGTTTACAGACAATTTTGTTGATACTTTACTCTATGGGCCAGATGTGGTGGCACATGCCTGTAATCTCAGTGGCTTGAGAGGCTGAGGCAGGAGGATCCCAAATCCAAGGCCAGCCTTAGCAACTTGGCGAGGATCACAGCAACTAAGAGAGACCCTGTCTCAATATAAAAAATAATAAGGGCTGGGGATGTAGCTCAGTGGTAAATCACTCCTGGGTTAAATCCCCAGTACTTGTCCCCTCAAATGATAATAATTTACACGGCATGATACAGATCCTTTGACATCTGCTGAGCTCTTCCGTGTGGACCCATATCTTTACTGAACCCTCCTTCCTGAAAGGCCCTTTCACTAGCAAGACAATGCTACAGGAAAGGGATCCTTTCCGTGTGCCAAAGACTCTGCTCACCGTTCCCTGGCTTTGCTGTTGCTAGTCCCCATGAGCTCGGCTAGGAGAGGGATCTCAGCTATTTTATCTACTCCTTTAAAAAAAAAAAAAAGTTTTGATATTTTTTCACACCAGCTTTATTAAGACACGAGTCGCCTGCCCATGCAGTTCACCTAAAGCACAGAATTCAAAGGCTTTTGCTATGTTCACAGAGTTGGGCTCCCACGGCCACAGTCAGCTTTGGAACATTGTTCATCACACTAAAAAAGAAATGCAGGCCGCCAGTCGTTTCCCCCTCAGACTCTCTCAGGCAGCCATGAGTCTACGTTCCATCTCGGTAGATTTGCTTATTCTGATATTTCATATAAATGGAGTCACAAGAGAGTCTTTTGTGATTGGCTTCTTACACTTACCCTGTTTGCCAGGTTGGTCTGTTTCGTAGCGTGTCTTAGTCCACTTGAGCTGCTATAACAAATACCTTAGACCGGGTGGCTTATAAACAACAGAAATTTATTTCTCCTAGTTCTGGAGGCTGAAAGTCCAAGATGAAGGTGTCAGCAGATTCTGTGAGCAGTGAGGGCCCACTCACCGTTTCACAGAAGGTGCCTTCTTGTGTAGGTGGGGGAAGGAGGGCTCTGAGGTTTCTCAAAAGGGCATCAATTCCATTCATGAGACACCCTTACTCCTCAGTCATCTCCAAAATACCCGCCATGTCATACATGCCCTGGAGACTAGGTTTCAACATATGAATTTGGAAAGAACACAAATCTTCAGCCCGTAGCAAGCACATATCATCAGTATTTATATTTTATCCCTAGTTGCTGTTGCCAAATAACCCTTCACTGTGGATACAGTGCATTTTACTTATCTATCCATCAGCTGGACTTTTGGGTGGTTCCCACTTTTCTGGAATATCTCTATGCAAGCTTTTCTGTGGACGCACACTTTCATTTCTTTTGGGCAATGTCACCTTGTGGAATTTCTGGTGACTCCATGTTTATCCTCTGAAGTTGCCACACTGTTTGCCAAGCAGTTGCGCCATCTTGCAAGCCCATCTGCAGTGTACGGGGTGGCCATTTCTGCCCATCTTCAGCAACAGCTGTTTCTTACTGCTTCCTCCTTTGCCCATCTTCTTGCAGTATGCCAGGCACATGACGGGCACTTAAACGCTTCATTACAAATCATGTAACAATCCCCCTAATTACAGCCTGCTCTTCATTCTTATGTGCATGTATTGGGTGTACCCATTATGGTCACATGTGTTCCATATAATACAGCTAAAGTATTATTACATATCGTATCAGTCATTAGCTGTCCTATTTGGGGATGTTCTGCTGTTGGGACAGAAGGCACAGGGGAGGTGTGGGGCATCTCTCACTAGCAATGGTCAGAGCCAAAAGCCTGAGGCACCAAGGACCGCATGGCCAATGTAGAAAACAGAGGCCAGTTCTGGCTGGGCTCAGTGGCCCCTGCCTGTAATCCCAGCTGCTCAGGAGGCTGAGGCAGGAGGATCACAAGTTCAAAGCCAGCCTGAGAAACTCAGGGAGGCCCTATCTCTAAATAAAATATAAAAAGGGCTGGGATGTGACTCAGTGGTTAAGCGCCCCTGGGTTCAATTGAAAGAAGGAAGGAAGGAAGGAAGGAAGGAAGGAAGGAACATTGGCCAGTTCTGGTCATTACCCAGGCCAAGGTCTAACTCCAGATAAAAGACTTTTTTAAAACCTTCCATTTGACTACATGCCAGCTTTGCCCAGATATGAACAATGAAATTCCATGTTTCTCAATGACATTTTATTACTGAATCGAAAACATGATTTTAAAATGCAAAGTCCACATATTTTCCATAAGTCTCAAATCCATTTTGATTTGATTTCCCCCCATTTTGGTTTTAAATGGGGAAAAAATATCCTAAAAACATTTTTCTTTTTTTTTTTTTTCTGATTTGACCTTGTACAAAATAGGTCATCATCCCTGGGCCAAGTAATCATCAACGACACCCTTCTAGTTTAGGGGTCTGATGCAGGAAACCAAAACCAAGAAGATGTGCTACACAATCTAAGAACCTTTCTGGTTGGGGCCTGGGGGAGGGGGTGGGGTGGGGTCGGGGTGGTGGTGGGGGGAGGCTTACATTTTAAATGCAAAGGCTTTTAGGTTTTTTTGTCCTGAGGACCTGGAAGACAAAGAAAGGATTAGCTAAATCTGTCCTTTCATTCACCTGGGATTCATTTCATGTCATGGCATTATAATTTGTCCCCAGAATGTCCCCAGGGAACCTCCAGCATCCTGCTTCACGTGGTTGCCATGATGTCTAGCTCTCCTTCCTGGCTGTAATGAACCCCTCAGATTGCTTCTTCCTCCTACAGGTAGTTTAGTCTACGTGTCCTAAACACACATTCCCTGTACTTACCACACTGTGCTCCTGGGACGCGGGTCTAGTCACGCTGGCTTCCCCACCTCAGCCTCCAAGTAACCGGGGCCATCTTGCTTTTCCGTACAGCTTCTTTATTTGATGATCAAGATAGTGTTTGGCACATTATGGGCCATTGATAAACACTGAAATAACAACAGATTCCATCCTTGATAATCACTGACTTAAAAAATTAATGAAGCAGGTGCCCCTGTACGGTCAGCACAGACTATAATTACCTGTTGTGAAATCTGTCTGCCCGTGACAATTGGGCACTGGAGGGTTTGGAGCAGGTGTCTCAGCTGCGCGTCAGGCTGTGATCTGGAGGTGTGTCTGCAGAGGTAGATCTACTGGGCCGGCCAAGCAGGGCTCAGTGTATAAACAAGGCCCCAGGCAGTGTCTTCACCTCCTCCGTGGACCGTGACCTTCTCTCTGCCCCTGGTGAAAGGACTAGTTTCCCTGGCCGCCAGGAATCCTCCTTCCAACACGCTTTCTTCCCGGCCCATGGACTTCCTTGTTCCACAGCCAATTTCAAACCCCAGGCGAAGGAGCAGAGGCTCCCAGTGCGAGATGGGAATCATTAAAGCAGAATAGATGGTGATGCCAAAAAATGACAGGAGTGAGGGCCAGCGTCCCAAAGGGTGACATCAATACCGAGACTGGGAAGGAGGAGGGAGAGGCAGGGCAACGCGGTGAGGAGGAAGGCACCATCACCCCAGGAAGACCACAGTGTGGCCCGTCAAGAAGGGTGATTGGATGAGCCTCTAGGACATTGTGCTGGGTGACACAAACCGGTCACAAAATGGACTAGCACTGTATGATTCTGCTCATCTGAGGTACCCAGAGGAGCCAAATTCATAGATAGAAAGTAGCATGGCAGCCGTCTGGCCCTGTCCGGCCCTGGCAAGAGGAGGAAACAGGACCTTCTTTAATGTATCTAGAGTTTCAGTTTCACAAAATGAAAAACATTCTGAGGACTTAAATTCAACTTTATTGAGGTTTCATTTGCGTAATATAAAACGTTTAGATTCTCTAGGCATACCCTGTGATGAGTTTTAACCACTGTAGTTAAAACTGCAGACTTATGTAGCAATCATCTGATTAAGATCTAGAATATTTATGTCACCCTAAAAGTCTCCCCTGGCTCCCTTCCCCATATGTCTGGACCAACCACCCCTGGCCAAGACAACCCGAGATCTGCTTTCTAGATTAAATTTGGTTTTCCTAATATTTCACATAGATGCAATCATATAGCGGTTTCTCTTTTGTGTCTGGTTTCTTTTCCTTACCGTATTTTAAAATACACCCACGTGAATCCCTAATTTATTCCTTTGGGTTGCAAAATGATATTTCATTGTATGGATATGTTGCAATTTATTAATTTGCCTATGGGTGGACATTTCAGTTGTTTCTAGTTCTTTGGAAATTATTAATCATAAGAGCTCTATGAATGTGCATGTGTAAGTCTTTATAGGGGCCTGTGTTTTCATTTCTCTTGGATAAATGCCTAGGAATTGATTAAAGTCGCTTTATGAGAAAAGGCCATGATAGTAACATGTTCAATTACCGCCAGCAACGTATGAGAGTTCCCATTTCTCCACATTCTCGTCAACACTTGGTATTGTCATATTCTCAAACTTCAGCGATTCTAGTGGGTATGTGTGGTTTTAGTTTGCATTTCCCTGATGCCTAATGACGTTGAGTATCTTCTACATGCTTTTTATACTGAAAATACTGATTCCCAGTCTATGACTTTTGTTTTCATAATAGTGTTTTACCAAAGGCAAGTTTTTAACTCTGAGATTCGTTTTCCAATTTTTAAATGTTTTCTGTTTCCTGGGTGAGAAATCTTCCCTGATCCCAAGGTACCAAGATTTCTATCTTAAACATTCATCTACAACTTTTACATTAATGAAATATGATTCATTTCAAGTTAATTTTGTATTGGATGGGAGATAATCACAAAGGTTCCTGTTTTCCTTGTGGATACCCAGTTTTTCCTATACAGTTTGTTAAAAAGACCCTCTTTCCCTCAGTTGAAATATCCTGGCCACTTTGTCAAACATTAATTGACCACATATGTTTGTGGGTTTGTTTTCACTACTTTCTACACTCTTCTATTGATCTATTTGTGTATTTTCATACAAATACTACACTCTTTTAATTACCAAAGCTGAATATTAAATTCTGAAATTAGGTGATGTTGCTCTTTGAACCAATATTCTTCATTTTCAAAATCATTGTGACTTTTATAAGCTCTTTGCATTTCCATATGAAATTTAAATTTTTATAAAAAGCCTGCTGGAATTTTGATTGGGATTGCATTGAATATGCAAATAAATTTGGAGATAATTGACATTTTTAAAAAACTCAAGTCTTGGGCTGGGCTATGGCTCAGCAATGGAGCATTCGTCTAGCATGTGGAGGTCCTGGGTTCGGTCCTCACCACAAAAAAAATAAATACATAAAATAAAGGTATTGTGTTCAACTACAACTAAAAAATAAGAATATATATATATTAAAAAAAAACCTCAAGTCTTCCTGTCCATGAACATAGTCTCTTTGTTTATAAATTTGAAAATTTCTTTCAGCATATTTTTTAGTTTTTTTGCATGCAAGTTTTATACATATTTTTTAAGATTATTCTTGAATGTTTTGTGACCATTGAAACTATTATACATTTTTATTGTATTTTCAGTTGTTCGTTGCTAGTTGACCTTGAATCCTGCAAACCTACTAACTCTTTACATCTAATAACATTGTTTTGTAGATTCCTTAGGACTTTCTATGTTTAAGATCATGTTGCCCAAGAATAAAAATCATTTTACATTTTTCTAATACATATATCACTTATTTATTTTTCTTGTTTTATTGCATGGGCTAAGATCTCCAGTATAACACTGAGTCAGAAAGGTGAGAGTGCACATCCTTGTCTTAATCCCATTCTCAGGCAACAATCAGTCAGTGGTTCATCATGAAGGATATGTTAGCTGTAAGTGTTTTGTAGATGTCCCTCCTTAGCTTGAGATGGTTTCCTTTTATACCAGTTTGTTGAGAGTTTACAAATGAGTATTAAATTTTGTCAAAAGTTCTTTTCTTTTGGGGGACACAGGGTTGCATACAGGGCATATCTGTTGAGATATTGTGCAGAAAAGTCTGAATCTAACAGGGCTAAGAATGCTATACTTTGGAGAGCCTGTTGCAAGGTTGGCCTTTTGCTGGCTTCTGGGGACTTAGAACTCAGGAGGTCCCCACCATTCCCAGAGGTGCAATGGTTTAGCACATATCACAAGCAAACTGTATAAACAATGTGGTTGATGCTGAACACCTACATTCCTTCTGGGAGCCTGGAAATGTGTGTGTCATGTGGAGTTGCCTAACCCCCAGTGACAACCCTGGGCTCTGGGTTTTTATGTTCCCGTAGACAGCATTTATCACATGTTGCCACAACCCATTCCTGGGGATATTAAACACAGAGAGAGGCATTTTAAAAGCTTATGCCTACTCTCCTCCAAGCCTCACTCTATGCACATTGTCCTGTGGCTAATTTTGCTTTATGTCCATTCACTGTAATAAATCTCAGTCATAGACAGGTCGTCTTAGAGGTATCAGCACAGATATCATACAGTTTTTCTCCTTAACTCCTAATGTCAGTTACATCGATTGATTTTGAAAATTGCACCAATTTTGAATTCCTGAATTGTCTCACTGGATACTATCCTCTTTTTATGTTGTAGAATTTGATCTGCTAATATCCTGTTACGGATTTTGCATCTATGATCATAATTTTCTATATTGTAATTTTCTTATTATAATTTTTCTGGTTTAGGTATCAGGGCAACACAGACCTCATACAATGAGCTGGAAAGTGTTACCTCTCCTAAATTCTGAAAACTCATTGAGCATTGGTGTTTTTCTTTTCTTTTTTTTTTTTCTTTTTCCTTATTTATTTGAAACTGGGGATTGAACCCAGTGGTGCTTTACCACTAAGCTACATCCCAAGCCCCTTTGATTTTTTTATTTTAAGACACAGTTTCACTCAGTTCCTTAGGGCCTTGCTAAATTGCTGAAGCTGGCCTCAAGTTTGTGATTCTCTCGCCTCAGCCTCCCAAGTGGCTGGGATCATAGGCCATACCAGGACGGGTCTTCTTTCTTTCTTAAATGTTGGTATTTTGGTGGTGCTACTGATTGAACCCAGGGCCTCATGTACGCTGGGCCAGCGCTCTACCACTGAGTTGTGTCCCTCTTGAACATTTAGCAAATTTTCTGTCACTGTTTATTTTGTGTAGCCAAATAAACACAGACAAAATCAGGTCTAAGGAATGGAAACTTACCGATAGTCCTAAAGATCCAGAAGTCCAAGATCAAGAGATGTCACCTAGCAGTGGCCCTCTTGCTGAGTCATAACGTGGCAGAAGGCATCACAGGGCAAAGACAGGGCGAGAGAGGGGACGAGGACACACCCACCCCTGCCCTGGTGGCCTTAGTCCATTCAGGAGGGCGGAGTCCTGGTGACCAGGCCCCTCTTCAAAGTCCCACATCCCAGTAAAGTCCCAGTGGCAATTAAAATTCAACTTGAGCTTTGCAGGGAACAGCGTTCCAACCACAGCTTTCTCCAGTCGGGCCATCCAGGCCCTGTGTCTTCTCTGTGAGAAATTTTTAAATGACATTTAATTTCTTTCAGAGATAAAGGCTATTCAGATTTTCTACTTTTCTCAAGTCAGTTCAATAGTTTGTATCTTTCAAAGAATTTCTGCATTTCACTTAGGTTTTGAAACTCATTGGTATCAGTTTATTCAGAATCTCTCTCCACCATCTCTTTCCCCCGTAGGATGTACGGTGAGAAGCCTTCCTTCTGGATATTGTGATTCGTATTTTCCATCCTGTTTCTCTGACCAGGGGCTTACAGATCTTTTCAAAGAACTATCACTTCCAACTTTCTCCATGGTTTTGCTATTTTCTATTTTCGTTAGTTTTCACTCTTTACTTGGGTTTAGTTTAATTCGCTTTTCCTTTTTCAGCCATTGAAGACAGAAGCTTGGGTCATGAATTCTAGATCCTTCCTTTTTTTCCTAAAAGCTGTATTAGCTGACATAAGCTTCTCTGCAAGCACTTCTCTAACCGCCTGGTCGCAAATTTTGTTACGTCGTGTTTTTATTTTCATTCGGTTCAAAATATTGTCTGATCTTCATTGATTTCTTCATTGACTCATGACTTATTTAGAAATGTGCTATTTATTTTTCTAATATTTGTAGGTTTTTAAAGAGATTTGATATCCTTTGTTCTTGTTTATTTGCTTAATTTCAGCTAAGTTCATGATATCCGGATACAGGCAATAGAGTTCCACCTATCACTTGGCTAGTAGCTTCTCGTACACTTTGATGCATTTGACCAATAATTTTCATGGCTACTGCAAAGATAAATTTCAAGTGTGTTCTGAATTTATTAATTCTTAATATTAATGGTGATAGCTAATTTTATATTTTATAGTTTAAAACATGACTGATTTTTTAACAACCATTAATTTTAAGTTGAACATTTAGATTTTTATTTAAAGCTTTTGGATGTTAACTTTTCATTTTAATTTATATCATTAAATTTGAAACTAAAAATATTTTATCTTCAAACAGGCAGAGCACAGAAGGTTCTTCGGGCAGTTCAACTATTGTGTATAAAACCAATTTTTACACTGGTCAAAATTGACTCGACATTATTGGTGTTATATAACCAATAATGACCCCTAATGTAAACCGTGGACCATGGGTGCTAATGATGTGTGGGCGTAAGACCATCGATGGTGATAAAGGGACCATAGTGGCTGGGCACACGGACAGGGGGAGGTGATGCCTGTGTGGGGGAGGGGGCTCATACTTTCCATTCAACTTTGCTGTGAACCTAAGACGGCTCCAAAAAATGAAGTCTAGTTTAGAAAACAATCATAAGATCTCACAGCATTCAGAATGCTAGACCATTTGAGTGTTTAAAAAGCTGGCCAAGCAGGGGCTGGGGCTCTGACTCAGGGGCAGAGCGCTTGCCTAGCATGTGTGAGGCCCTGGGCTCCATCCTGAGCACTAATTTTTATTATTTTTATAAAAATGAAAAAAAAATATAAACACATGCTGTTTGCATACAGCTACAAAAATAAATAAATAAAATTTTTTTAAAAAAACTGGCCAAGCACAGAGGCGCTCCACAGGTTGGGGCAGGAGGATCGCATAGGCCAGCTTGGACAGCTCAGACAGACCCTGTCTCAACATTTAAAAAAAAAGGGTCTGGGAATGTAGCTCAGTGGTAGAACACCCCGGGTTCAAACCCTAGTACCTCAAAATTATCAACAACAAGAAAAAAAAAAAGGTTTAAAAGTAAATATTATTGCTGCTACTAATTAGTCTCCCTAATCCCATGTGGTTCCAAGTGTGACTTTTTATTTTTTTTTTATTTTATTTTATTTTTTAAAGAGAGAGTGAGAGAGGAGAGAGAGAGAGAGAATTTTTAATATTTATTTTTTTTTAGTTCTCAGCGGACACAACATCTTTGTTGGTATGTGGTGCTGAGGATCGAACCCGGGCCGCACGCATGCGAGGCGAGCGCGCTACCGCTTAAGCCACATCCCCAGCCCCAAGTGTGACTTTTTAAAATCCCCTTTATCTTTAATCAGCTTTACCAGGTGACAGTAAAATCACTTAGTTCACATCTACATTCATTTAGAAATGAGGCGTTTGGGAGGCGGAAGTCCCTGGGATGTGAGTCAGTTATTAAAATCCACGTGGCCTTAGAGAGAGCCCCCTTCTTGTGCCTGGCTGGCCGCCCGCCCCACGGGGACTGGGTTAAGACTGGAATCGCAAGTGCCCTACAGAGGCCTCTCCTATGAGTTCAGCAGGAGCTGGGTAAATAATATCAGAACTGAGTCATTTATGGTTGAATGACACAGAATGAAAAATAAATGCCTTTCAGGCAGTTCCTGTTACCTAATATGGACGAAGAAGTAGGCACTTTAACTAAGGGCCCCACCTGTGACCCGCATGAACTTTTCCCTATAAGGATGTTGATCTAATTTCCTGATCAAAAAAGGAGTCCAAAAACACTGTAAATGATCTGTCTGGGCCTGAAAGAAGGCCTCTTCTCTTCTCAAAGACCGTGTCCATGTATGTCTACCGAGTTTATCTTCTGAACAGCTGAGGGGGCTGTGTTTTGCTCTGTCCTGGGGAATGTCAGTGCAGGATGGGAGGCAGAGTCTGTGGCCCTGGGAGTGAGAAACCAGGTCCTGAAAACAAATTCATACTCAGAACTTGGAAAGAAGACTGGTATCCTTATAGGATTCTTTTTTTTTTTTTTTTTCAATACAACTGTCCATTCTACTGTGAATGATAAGCCCGGGCAGAGGAGGCTCGTGGAATCGACATGACCAGTGCCTAGACCTTCCTACCTGAGAGTAAAGGTGAAACGATAGAGAAAGTCCTCTTTCTTGGAGAAATGGGGTTAAATGGCTGTTCTCAGATAAGTGAATTAAACTTTGAGAGCCATAAGGAAAAGGAGCCCTTTTCTAAGGAAGTGACAACAGATTCATAAACTGCATGACTCATAAACTGCTTTCCAATTGCAAAACTGATCGTGAATCACTGAAGAAAAACTTAAAATCTTGAAAAATCTGAGTTGTCTTTCAGGAATCAGCAACTGCAGTCTCTGCTGTTGGTGAACATATTCTTATTCACTGGCCTGGAATAACCTTACGGTGATACTAAAATAGGTCAGATTGTTAGAAATGTTTGTTTAAAAGCCAGACTGGGCTCTGAAATTTCTTTTGAATGAATCATAAGAATCTGGGTGAGAAAAAGAACTATGCTTAGATAAATCTGTTTGAAACAGGCCTTAGAGAAAAATAAAGAAATCTCTTTTAGTAGAAAACCGTGTATTCCTAACGAGGGCTCTGGTTGAACAGCAACCCGAGACAGGATGAAGGGACCCTGACCGTCAGGATTCCCAACAGAGGGAGGGGCAGAGTTTACCAGCACAGACCTGGGAAGGGATTCCTTGTGCAAAAACCACCGTGGACAGGTGAGCTGGCTGGAGATGGGAAGCTGTGCTATGCTGTTGTCTAAGAACTGGAAGCAAATGCGTGACCCAAGGGTGCTTCCAAGCAGCTGTGAATGATGTCTACTCAGATTTCAATCATTAACTTCAGAGCAGCCTTGGGCTGGTGTCCAGGTTCAGGAGAAAGGACAGAGGTAATAAGATTTAACTGGAAAGACTGGAGTGAGTGAAAGAGGAGGAAAACACTATTGGAGTGAGGGGAATTATTGTATGTTTAGATAAGGAGAGTTCAGGGGAAGTTACGGGCAGTGTGGATCAATACTTAGAAAAATGGAATCTAAATAAACAATAAAAATGTCTCCAGACCATGTAAACATGATGAGTTTTACAATTTACCTAGAAAATCTCTTAAAATTTGCTTGCTGGATTGATGTGTGATAGTCTCATTGAACATTTCTCCTCCTCCTCCTCTCCCTCCTTCTCCTCCTCCTCCTCCTCCTCCTCCTCCTCCTCCTCTTCCTCCTCCCCTCCTCCTCCTCCTCCTCCTCCTCCTCCTCCTCTTCCTCCTTCTTCTTCTCTTTTTTGGTGCTGGGGATGGAACCCAGGGCCTCACCCTTGCTTGGCAAGTGCTATACCCCCTGATCCATACCCTCAGCCCTATCTAATTGAATCTTAAAGTCAATGAGAACCATTATTTTATGTCTCTAGTATTTGATGGTTGAGAGTACTTTAAAAACCACAGTTATTCAGAGGAAAAAAAATACTCAAGCATTATCACCAAGGATAGGCTGCACCCCACACCAACAGATGGTTCCAAGTACTCACCCGCTAATCCTTTCAATTATCTTAGAAACTATGGCATGTCAACCTTCAAGAGCAGGAGCCCTCTTCCAAAAACAACCTCCCCACCACAGTGACTGCTCAGTAAACATTTCCTCAGCACTGTCGCCATTCCCTGTGGAAACGCTACGTGCCCGGCCACAGGACAAGCTCTCGGCGTCTTCTGATGGATAGCCTGGTCCTGGGCCTGGCTCTTCTGCTTCGCTTCTCCCCTCTGGCCAGGTGTTTCAGTCAACTTAGATTAAGACCCAGTCTCTCTCTGCATTTTGACCTGGGGTTGGAGTTCATTGTGTCCAAGGCACTCGCTGCCTGGGGACAGCTGGCCCAGGTGGACGAGCTCACGGGCGCTGCTCGGTGACAAGACTGCTAGTGATTGGCAGGGACAAGTCTCCCTAGGAGTCCTCCATGGCTCTGCTGAGAGTTAGGTATCCAAACTCTCAGATCCTTAAAAAAAAAAAAGTCTTTAAAGCTCTGCCAATAATTAAATGTGAAGTGAGTGCAGTGACTTCATATTTGAGTGCAAGAGGCAGCTCACTGGGTGGAGTTAATAAGGGCAGAGGTGAGTCAAGAACCCCGGGTGGTGAATGTAATTACAGCTCGTGTTGAAAGGAGCACGTAGCTCCCCGACCTTTATTCCCCACCGAGCTCCTCTAACGTTCCCTTCCACGCTGACACGGACAACCAGTGGCAGGGCATCGAAGCACAAGAGCCAGACATCTGGTCACGTTCTGGAGATTAGATGGCTCAGAGCAGACGAGGTGCTGGGAAAGGCCACGTTTCCATGCACCGGGCACACGCCCAGAGAGGTCAAGGTACCAGCTGACAGCCAGACCAGCTGGTGCCCACTGCCTCTCCACATGAGCTGATAACGATTGGCCGCATGGAGGTCGCGTCTCCGTTCTCCAGCCTTAGGCGGCCTCAGCCTTCGAGAGCCGCCTTTGCCCACCTTCCCCTTCCCTAGTCCTGATGTGCATTGCTTCCCATGGTTTGTGATCCCAAGTTGTGTCTATTTTGTTTTTTTCCTTAAAATGGGACAGCCCCCTGGGTCCTGGCCCCTGCCTCTAGCTGCCTTATTTGGACAGTCTCCTTGTTTCTGTTCCTCTGCCCTTCATTCCTCCTGTCCATCACTACCAGGTTGGGGGCCCTTTTGCAGATGTCACCCCTCTGCTCAGCAGTCTTTAGGACCTTTCACTGCCTGCAAACCCACGTCTGAGGTTCAAGTCCAAAACCTGCCCCGGTTCTCTCCTGAAGCCGCCTTGCCAGATCTACCCAGGGGTCCGCTGTGACACCTCCCTGCTGACTTTGGGGCTGGCTCTTGACCTGTAATGTCCTCCAGTGTCCCCTCTGCACCTAATGAACTCCTGCCTGGCCTTGAGGCCTCTCTGGCCCCACCAACCACCACCTGGCTTTGTGGGTCCCTAGGCTTAACGCCCTGCTGCCCCTGCTCCGACGCCAGCTCTTCCACAAAGCACCCCCAACCTCCCAGCCAGGAGGGACCCCTGCCCCTTGACCTTCCCAGCGCCTTCGTCACTGCTCCTAAAACAGGTCACAACTACCTGATTTTATAGTTATTTCCTTGTTAGATTGTAAGTTTCCTGGTCCTGGCTGGTCTTACTCATCCGCAGCACCCAGCACAGCCGACTGTCAACACCTATCTGCTGGGTGGATACACACGGCAGTCACAGGGCCTGTCCCAGCAAGAACCCCGAACCATGGAGAGGCCACCTCTAATGTGCCCACCCCTTAATCGGTGGGGACACCATCATCCTGAATCTTCCAGAAAGATCCACCCTGGTTCACCTCCTTCTTCACCCAAAGAGATGCCGCAGTAGATGACATTCCAAGGCACTGTTTGACTAACTAATGTGTAAGAAGGAGAGTAGATGATAGCATATATGTCATTATACCTGAAATCGAACCTGGTTAGAGATCGGCCTTCTGGCCTTCTCAACACGCTGCTCAGAAGCACAGAATATGTAAAGTTGGGGCTGGGCTGTAGCTTGTGGTGGAGCGCTCGCCTGGCACGTGTGAGGCCCTGGGTTTGATCCTCAGCACCACATATAAATAAATTAAATAAAGGTAAAAAAAAATCATATATATATATATATATATATATATATACACACACACCTCTAGCTGTCTCATTTTGATAGTCTCCTTGTTTCTCCATTTTATATATATAAATGGAGTATTGGAGTATATTGGAATATTGGAGTCAGTTACTAACCAAGTATCCCGGATTCTGGGTCCAGCAAGTGATTAACTTTACACTCTCATCCCTCCTCCCCCAGCTGAGGGGCCCACCCCTTCACACGCATTTTGCAGCATTACAAAATCCCTGTTCCCAAACATCAAACATCCTGAACCTAAATGTCATTCTCCTCGCCACTCATCTTTCTCCAACTTCGCCCGGGTTTCCTCCCGGTCGCCCACAGCTTTTCCTGCCCGTGAACTGCTTTCCATGGTAAAAGACCATGTGTTTCTTATAACAGTGACACCAATGTCACTACCAAGTCCATGTCATGACTCTTTCAAAGACACTCAGAGTTCTCGATGGTCATCGGGCTATTACCACATTATTAATTGACATCATAATTCCATAATGTAACTAACAATTATTCTCTCCATGGAGGAAACGAAGTAACCAGAAAGATGAAGTAACCAGCCCGAGGATATTACAAGGTCGAAGTCAAGACCAAAACTGGAAACAAGGTCTCCTAATCCAGCACTAGACTCGGGAGGCCACATACCCTCCCTTCCCCACAGTGTAGTGGACCCTGAGGATACGAGAAGCCATCGGTAGGAAAAGAAAACCGTGCTGTCTTCCAAAGGCAGTGTCACACCTCTGACCCTCCTGTCACACCTCTGACCCCTGCCCCTTGCTTGGTTTTCCTTGTCTGGAGAGAACTAACCCTTCCTAGCTCTGGGAGTGGCCTTTCCCTTCTCCAGGACTGTGCAGCACTGGGGGTCAGCAGAGCCTCTCAACGGCTCTCTCTGCTCTGGTGCTAAGACATGAAAGAATCATGTCGCTTTCCAGCTCAGCACCCGCCATGGCTCCCCGAGTCAGCGTGAAGGCCAAGGTCAGGTCTGGGGGTGGGGCTGAGCCTCAGAACACGGGCCAACACATACAAGGCCGTGGGTTCCATCCCCGGCACCCAATTTTTAAAAAGCCAAAGTCGTTAGTGTGAACTGTTCCGGGATGTGGCCTGGTCCCTCTCCATTCTGATCACCTCCTGCCCCCCCTTGGGCACCGGGTCCCCACTTCACTCCATGGTCCTCGTGCCCCTAGGCCTGCACTTGCTCCTCCCTGGGCCTGGCCTGGGCTTCCCAGATGTCCACATGACTCACGCCCTGCTGAGGTCTTACTCAGAAGCCACCTTCTCCCTGACGCCTCTTCTGACCACTTCATTTATTAGTTTGATCTCACGCGGCCTCCACCCAGCGTGTTCATGTTCCGGCCCTTGCCTAGTGGCTTTCCCCAGCCTCCCTGCCGCCCAGCATAACTTACGTTTTCATCTTGCTTCTTGTCACTGACCAAATCCCCTTCTCCAGGGCGGGGTGAGGGGAAAGTGACCAGCCCTCACAGACCGCCTGCCGGGCTGCGCTTTATACTGCTGCTAAGAGCTATGATGAGGCCACTTGTGGTTTGAATTACTTTAAAAATCAGAATACTATTAATTTCCGGTGAATAATTCCAAGAAACATGGTGCTTGGAGAAGAATGAAGATGTTTTCAGAGCAGCAGAAAGAGATGCCTGGTGCGGCGGGGTTGTAAAAGCCGGGGCTGTCCAAGTCCTCTTCCTGTTTAGTAAGCCACAGGGCCCTTTTGTGGATATTTTGAGATTTACTGTACTCTGATTCATTCAAAATGAGATTCCACATGATATGTTTCTTTCAAGTGTTTCCGAAGAAAGTCATTTCCATTCCAGCTCACACTTAAAAATAAAAAGAATCATTTGCAAGTTTAGAGGCGACGGTATTATACCAAAAAGTTTCTTATAGATTATTCCATCAGATTAAAAGCAGGGTTGGGGTGTAGCTCAGTGGCAGAGCCCTTGGGGTTTTCCACCCCCGGACTGCACACAACAACAACAAGAAGCCGACAGGACGGAAAGGAGAGGGAGGGCTTCCAGGTGAGCCAAGCCATGAAGGCAGAGAAGGCAGCGCTCGCCCTGAGCCACGATGCACCCCGAGCGCAGAGCGAGGTCTCTGCTCTTACTTTGTGCACCTGTGAGAGGTGAACTGCGGCCTCACTGGTGGACCACCCTCCACCCCAGGCAATCGAGATGGCCAGGCAGGGCTCACCCACCCAGGCTGCTCCTGCCGCTGCTCCCACCTGCGCCAGCAGCCGCCTCCCAACGTGAGTGCTGGCACCAGCCTGACCGCCAGCGCAGCTCTGGGCTATTTCCATCTTACTCCCATTCATGCCTGGCCCCTGTGGACGCTCTCCACCACCCTAAGTCCACGCGGCAGCCATGAAACCATCCATGGTCCTTCCTCCAGAGCCATCAGATTTGGAAGGAACAGGGAGAGGATGATGGAGATTCGGCACCGAGAATTCCAGGGCCGAGGCCCCCAACTATCCAAATGCCCGAAACGCCTGCCAGTAACAGGCACAGCAGAAAGGCTCAAGAAAGGGCCACCAAGGACGGCTTTGGTGGGTGAATCTGCACCATCCGGTATCTACAGGACATTTCCTTGTCTATACAGACACAGTCTGCAGCGTCTAACACTGAGCTCTGCTCAGGCAAAGAAAAGCACTGTAAGCAAAAGTGTGTAAAGCTAAATTCTTTAAAATAATGTAAAGTCCACATCGCACGGTCACTGCGACACCAGAGCAAGCTGAAGTGTCGGTGGAAAGAATCAGGCTAACTACACATAAACTGAAAACCTTCGCTTCTCGCCCCTGCAGTTGAAAGACGGGTTGGTAATAAGCTACGGTGCATTCATCCACCGCCATCCTGCATGGCAACACCTGGAATGGACTAGGGTACTCTCCACCCCTGGATGCTCTTCTAGACCACGCCCAGTGAACCAGGCTTTACGCAAAAGACTCTAAACTGCATGATGCCGTCACATGAAGTTCTAGAAGAGGCACAACTGGGCTATGGGAGGGATGCCTGGACACTGGTCGTCTGGGGAGCTGGAGCAGGAGTTGACTGGGAGGGGCAGGAGGGGAGGGTGTGAACCCGTGGTGTGATGCACATCTCTTTAGGGGTCTGCCCTGCACATGTGTGCACATCTATCAACACTCATCCGATGCTGCACCTGCCTAGCCTGCACGAAGTCAGCCAAAGGAAAAGAGAAATAAAAAAGAAAAGAAAACCCATGCATTTTATCACATGTACATTTTGCTTTAAAATAAACAAAGAACAATAACAACAACAAAAAAAAAACCCACAAATACTCAGTTCCAGCTAGTGACAGGTGTGCTGAAGGACGGGAACTGCCATTACTATAGAATGCAGCCCCAAATGAGATGGCTTCATTTAAGAAAGAAAGGGACCCGTGAAAGTGTTTCAGACCTGCTAATTTGTGTTCAAGAAATAAGAAAGATGAACAGGGACGGGGAAGTGGCTGAGTGGAACAGCCATCGCCTTGCGTGTGGGAGGCCTTGGGTTTGGTCCCCAACACCACAAAAGGGGGAAAGGATAAACCATAAAGATTGGTGGAGGGGTGAAAGAAAGAGGGACAGTCGGAGGAGCAGGGAGAGAGAGTGTCCTGCAGCTGCGCCACTGTGACAAACCCCTGGGACCGTCCACGGAAAGGGAGGAGAACTTCACCTTGGCTCAGTTTCGGGCCATGGCTTCTTGCCGAGGGGCTGTGGCAGGGCTGTGCGACTTGGCAGAGCACGTAGCAGAGGAGCGCCCCTCGTGGCCGCCAGGAAGTGAAGAGAGCGACAGGAAGGAGCCAGGGTCCCAGGGCCCCCTCAGGAGCACACCCCCAATGACCTCACTCCTTCCCACCAGGACCCACCTTCTAAAGGTTCCGTCACCATCACCTCCGGGGACCACGCCTTTCGACACATGGGCCTGTAGGGGACTTTCAAGACCCAACTGCAGCAAGGGAGAACAGTGATCCTGGGGACACACATCACCACCTAGCTCTGAGTTTCTTACGTTGCCCTCCCCAAACACACCACCGAAAAGTATTTGCACCAACCAAGATGTGGAGCAGCCTGACATGACACAAGCAGTAAAATATACCCAAGAGCGTCACCATCGGATAGCACAACACCCCGAGGAGGGTCGGAGGAGAGTCTGACTTAAGTGACCTGGGAACCAGGGTGCTGCTGCTCTCTACAGCGCTGAGCAGGAAGGAAGGTGGACATAACTAGACACACTCCGGTTAGCTGGCTCGTCCCCACAGGGCTGTGCACCCACAGCTCCAAACCGCTTCACGCTCCTATGTTGATGGAACAAATAAGTAAATATGCTGCAGCTATGAGAGCCCTGGTTTCACTGCTGGGGAAAGAAGTGGCTAAGAAGAAAGAGAAAGCTGGAGGAAGCCGGAAGTGTTGTGCTTGACTCAAAGGGCTCAGCACCAGCTCGTGATTCACACACACTGAAGAATAAACACACAAGGGACAAGATGTGTGGACAGAGGGCCCCAAAGCAACGAGCCCTGCAGCGTGCCCACCTTGGTTTATAAACTCCATTCTCCAACAAGTGAACCCAGGGCTCCTCAGAGAACACAAAATGAACCCGCACCATCTTGGAGTGCCAGTAAATAAGGAAACCTCAAAAAACTAAAGGTCATGTCAAAAGGACTCAAGAGCCCATGCAAAGGGGATTCCAATGGTGAAACTGAGAAATTTGAGCAAAAATAAAATACTGATAATAAGGGCTTCTAACCCCCCAAATAGAATAATTACTCATGGGTCCATCTGGATATAAACAAATAACTGAATAAATAAATGGGAAGAAAGAGCATTTCCCCCTTATAATAGAACTCTAGCTAATAAGTACAGAAATAATGGGGGACAAGAGAAGGTTTCCATGAGAGAAGCATAGAAATCATTGCAAGTGAGATCTTGCGTTGAATAGTAAGAGAATAGGGGAAAGTTCAAGAGAAGCAGAATATTTGCAAAGTCTCAAATATCTCCTCTAAAAGAGTTATTTTTCATGCTGGGCACAGTGGTGCACATCTGTAATCCCAGAGACTAGGAGGCTGAGGCAGGAGGATTGCAAGTTCAAGGCCAGCCTCATCAACTTGGGGAGGCCCCGTCTCACCGTAAAAAGGGCTGAAGATGTGGCTCAGTGGCTACGTGCCCTGGGTTTAGTCTCTAGTACCAAATTAAAAACAAGTAAATAAAACATTTATTATTTACAAAGGGAAAATAGTAGACCCAGCACCAGAACTAATTAGATGAGTGTCTCCTGGTGCCTCCCCTCCCTGCCCCCCACACGGCCAGCTTTTTGAGGGCACAGTATGGCCTCTGTGGTTTTCTTGTGAAGAATGCAAAACTTTAATTGTAAGAAAACTTCAGACAAACCCCAAGTTGAGGGACATTCAACAAAATAGATGACCAGTACGCTTCAAAAGGGTCAAAGTTGTGTAAGACACAGACTGGAGGAGCCCACGGAGATGTGAGGATGGGTGAAAGGGGCCCGGATTGGATCCTGCACCAGAAAAGGACACTGTGGGGAGATAACCTAGTAGTGCCGTGTGAACGCTGCTGGTCTTGACCACGGGACTCTGGCTTTAGCACGCGACATGAGGAAGCTGGTGAAAGGTGTGTGGGAAGGCACTCTACTATTTTGCAAGTGTTCTGTGAATCTAAAATTATTTTTTTAAGTTAAAAACTGTAAGTTGGAATGGGGTTGTGGCTCATTGACAGAGCACTCACCTAGCACATGTGAGGCACTGGGTTCGAGCCTCAGCACCACATAAAAATAAATAAATTAAATAAAGGTAGGGGTCCATCTGACCAAAGAGGGGCTCTCCTGTTCCCAGGTTCAGGGATACTCAGGGTTCTGATAGAACAACCCCCTGCCTTTTTATTTTTATTGAACCCAGGAGTGCTCTACCACTGAGCCACATCCAGCTCTTTTTAGTTTTTATTTTGAGATTGTCTAAATTGCTGCGGCCAGCCTCACATTTGTGATCCTCCTGCCTCAGCCTCCCAAATAGCTGGGATTATAGGCATGCTCCATGGCCCCCCTGAGATAGAATACTGTTAATGGGTACTGTCTCTTGGTAAGACAGTGGCTCTCGTGAGTTCATGCTGCATCCCACAGTGAAGGCCTGTCCCTGTGAGTACAGATCGCCCTTATCAAGAAGAGATTAGAAGAGGGAGGAGGTGGTGGAGTCAGCCAACCCAGGGCTGGTGTAAGTTGGTACAGTCGCCTTATTTAATATTATTTAATTGCTAAATAAACTGATCTAATGAATCAGACCCACAGTAAAATGATGTAACAAGCCATAAATCTGACTGGTGACCTTTGGTGTTCGGTATGAATGTGCACACTGTAACCCACATATTTATCATCGAGCGCGGGAAACCGTGGGGTTGTAATGAAATACACACATGTCCCTTGGAGACCAAGCATCGGAGGATGGTGAAAGGAAAAACATGATCTCTGTGCTGTAAAGATTCACAGATCAGGAAATGTCCTGTGAGATAATTCAGAAAGCTGCTGGTTCCCAGTACAGGACAGGAAACGCCAGGGTCCAGCGCAGCCCGAGGAGGATATACATCTAGGGCAAGTTCCAAATCCTCATCCTCCTGGGAGCCCAGAGGGGAGTCAGACCCAGGAGGTGGGGGCTTCTCAGCTGCTAAACTTATCTGGTTCTCCAAGAAAACCCTGAACCATGGAGAACTGGTGATGCAGAAAGCGGATTTGAAGGCTGGGGCTGGGCCCAGAGGTAGAGGGCTTGCTTGGCACATGTGAGGCCCTGGGCTCGATCCTCAGCACCACATCTAAATAAATAAGATAAAGGTATTGTGTCCGTCTACAACTAAAAATTATTTTTTAAAAAAGAAAAGAAATCTAATATGAAGCTGAAAGAAAATTAAAAATTTCTTTCTCAATGATGAAAGCTCTTTAACTTGTTCTGCAGGACACCTTTCTGTCTCAGATCTGAGAGGCCTCGTGTGTTGAGACACAAATGTGGCCCACCATCGTGACGCTCAAACACAGTGGCACCAAGAATTTCTCCCTGCCCTTTCGGGCCTGCAGCAGGATCTTACATACACATTATTTTGCGTGTTAAAGAGAAGTGCAGCATCTCTAGTGGAACCCTGGGAAATGAATGATTCCAGATACTAACAATTCTTAAAGACGCTCACAGTCAGTGCTCGCTTACTACGTGCCTGCCAGGCTGCACAAGTAGGTGGACTCCTCCCTCGAGGCTGACTTCGTCCCAGGGTGCTGAGAGGTCATGAGCTCCTTGGCCATCCTAGAGGGCTGGAAGAAGCCTCCTCCACAGCTGGTTCCCCCTTCTGTACACACTGGAGGTTTGCCAAGGGTTGAATCAAAAATTATTGCAGCTGCATTTATCTCAAAATTTCCAAGCAGAGCCGCTGCCCCGGTCAGCACTATGCCATTCCTGGGCACCTCAACGTGGCACCAGAATGCCACACTCCTGCCCCTAACTTCAAAGAAGATACATCGGTAGGGGAAAGTAATTTGGGGACAAAAGTGTACTCTTGAAGCCCGGAAAAGAATATGAGCCATCGTGAACCTATAAACCGAATCAGAGACTCTGTGGTAAGCATCTGCTGTGTTAAGAAACCAAGTTCTAGAGCGTACTCCATCAAACCGGTTTGCCAGAGCTTTGTTTCAAAAGGGAGAGGTGGGGGAAACTCATCCTTTCAGATCATTTTTAAAAGGTCAGTGAGCTCTAACTCCCTCCCTGGATCAGGTCATTTGATGTGCACAGTTGGCTTCATAGACCCGACACCTTCTGTGTGTCTTTCTTATTAGTTAAGAGAAAAAAGTGCCTGTTGTTAAAGATCCACAGCTTGCTCCGAGAGCCCGGTGCCTGGATCACCTTGTTGGAATGAGGTGCAGATTAACACGCCATTTGAATTACAGACCGTGTAGGGACCCAGTCCATCAGAAAATGATGGGGTTTTTCAAAGTAATAAAGCAGAGATCTCTGAGCAGATCTCTTCTCCTGACCACCCCACAGTGACCAGTGCACCCAGAGGAGGGCAAACTGCTCCACGAACTCAGGACGAAGAAGATGGCCTAGTGGCGCTCAGGATGTCCGCCTTGACATTTGGGAATTTAAACACCGTCTCTGACGGTGATCTTGAAATGTGGACTTTGCCAGGCACACTGAGGGGCAAATATATGTCCTCCTCTCCCGTGCTTTAATGGACACTATGTCCCCTCTATGAACCATCTCTTAGCCTCTCGTTCTTCCAACAACTGGTTCAACCCTGTCCTTTAGGGGGCCGTGGACTTATTCCAAGAATATACAGGTTTTAAATTTACTTCCTTCTCTCAGTCCATAAGGTAGACTGACAGCAAGAACAGAACATTCAGATTTCACTACCTGGCCGAGAAGCAGGGGAGTCACACACATCTGGCCCACGAGGGCCAAGATGGCTGAAGCTTCTACAGAGCTTGACGGGGCGGCAGGGCTGGGCTCTGGGGGAGGAGGAGCACACCCACAGGGCTGTCTGGTGAGGCAGATGGAGTCTCCCAGGTAGCAGCCAGCTGGGGTCGCCTCTGCCTGGGCCGGGTGCCAGACCCCATCTCTTCTTCCTGGGAAGGCTCTTTCCAAGGCAGACGGGGAATCCCAGATGGAAAAGCACAGCCCGCATCCGCTGTCTATTGGATCAATTACAGAAAGACAGCTTTTCAGAATCACTCCTGTGTCTGCAGAGCTCTGCAAAACCAACTCAAAACATGCCCAAGACATACTTGAGGTGGGATATTTCATTCATGCACCAACACATCTGAGCCCTGCTCTGAGGATCAGGGCTGCAGAGCTCCATTTCTCCCCTCTCCACCCTACAGGCACCAAGATATTCTCTAGCCACTCCTGCTCCCCCTGGAGGACCAGGGTGGTCTCTTCCTCCCCCTCCCCTCCCCTCTCCCCCTCCCCCTCCCTCTCCCCCTCCCCCTCCCCTCCCCCTCTCTCCCCTCCCCTCCCCCTCCTCTCCCCCTCTCTCCCCCTCCCCCTCCCCTCCCCCTCCCCTCCCCCTCCCCTCCCCCTCTCTCCCCTCCCCTCCTCTCTCCCCCTCCCCCTCCCCTCCCCCTCCCCCTCCCCTCCCCCTCTCCCCCTCCCCCTCTCTCCCCTTCCCTTCCCCCTCTCTCCCCTCCCCCTCCCCCTCTCCCCCTCTCCCCCTCCCCCTCTCTCCCCTCCCCTTCCCCCTCTCTCCCCTCCCCCTCCCCCTCCCCTCCCCCTCTCCCCCCTCCCCCTCCCCCTCTCCCCCTCTCCCCTTCCCCCTCCCCTCCCCCTCTCTCCCCTCCCCCTCCCCCTCCCCCTCTCCAGGCCCTGAGCCTGCTAGGCACCTGCTCTGCCCCTGAGCTCCACCCCAGCCTGAGGACCAGGCTTCTCTTCCAGGACCAGGTCGTCCCTCCTGGGCTTTGTTTCTTCCAGCTTGCCTTCTCCGCGGCTCTTTGCCACCAGTGTCCAGCACCTTGCCTGGTCCCCGTCCCTCCTCCTGCCTTCTGCCCTCCCCTCAGCCCCCTGCCCTGCCTCTTTTCATCTTGGCCAGGGCCATGGCCACACTGCCCTTCTCTCAGCTGGGCTCCTCTGCTGGACTTCAAAATGCAAAGCAGATGTAGGGACCTGGCACACGCCAGCCATTTCCGAATTGTCCTGAGGCTCAAATCCTGGCATTTCAAGGCCCCACCTGGGTTCCCCACCCTCTGCTCATTCCCCAGGCTGTGCCTGGCCTTCCCCAGGGCCTGGAGGATTCTGCTCTCTGCCCACCAGGACGAGACACGTCACTCCTGCCCATCCTTCAGGTCCCAGTTCCAAGGTCACTTCCTCAAGGCTCCTCTGTGACCCCGGGCCAGGGCAGGGGTCAGAACTGTGCTTTTGTCCAACACCCACCTGGGTGTGATGCGACTCCTCTCTGGGTCACTCTTTGATGAGTGCCTCTTGTTCCCAGGGGATCCCAGATCCACCAGCACGAGGGCGACTCACCTTGCTCACAGTGTGTCCCGACTCAGGGAGCAGCGACACTTGTCAAATGCTAACCTCCAGGAGAGGCTGGACTGGCTGCCCCTGTCCCTGCTCCCCAGGCCCCAGGTGTCCTCCCCAGCAACTTGGGGAGGGCTGACCCAACTTGCAGACACCATTTAGCCGGCTGGCCACAGGCTCTGTGGTCCTCCCGTCCCCCGACTTCCCGGTGTAGGTCTCTGCCCCAACCTCCTCAGCCTCTTCTCACGACTGCCCTCCTTTCACCCCTTCACTGCTGGTCCCCCAGCCCCCCTTTCTGACCACCTCGCTCCTAGGTTCCCATTCCGTCCACTCTCTGCCTGACCTTGGACACCTGCAGGAAAAGATGAACATTGTGGATGTAGGACTGGGGTCCAGGTCGCCGGTAGAGCTCCCGCTTAGCACATGCAAAAATAAACAAATGAAGATGGACCCACTCCGTCCCAGCCTGGCGTACGGAAGCGCGTGTGGTCCGGGGCTGGGTGTGCCACCACGTGTCTGTGACCCTGGCTGCTCCCGAGGCTGAGGCAGGAGGATCTGAAGTTTGAGGCCACAGACAACTCAGCAAGACTACATAGGAAAGAAGGAAGGAAGGGGGGAGGCAGGGACAGGTACGTGGGGCTTTCAATCTCTGGTTTGTGGAGCCCTGAATTCCAAGCATTGGGGCCGGGTGGATCCCAGGGAAGGACCCTGGGGGGACGCGCTCCAGATCTGATCCCAAGTATCTACCTACCCCCTTCCTGGTGTCCCAGGGCACTGTCAGCAAAAATAAATAAACCCTGCATCGCTCCCACCTGCACCTTCCCCTTCCCCACCTCCACTGGGCCCAAACTAGAGACCTGATTTTAAATAACTCACGCTTTTCATCCCCAGTGGCTCCATCGACTCCTCCGAGATCATCTCCACAGAAGAACAATTTCATTTCCTTAATCACTTTTCAAATAGTTTTTCAAAATGCACTCAAACGTCTTTCCTGAAAACCAATTCCAGAACAAAATCACCACTCAACAAAACCTATGCACTTCAGCGGGAAGAACGAGGAAATCCTGCTAACAGTCCCCCACCCGCCCTTCTACACCGCCAAGATCAGAGGAACTTTGCTAAGAAGCGGGTGAAGAAGATGCAGCTGCCCCACATCATGCACTAAGGGGGAAGAGGCGTGCTATTCATGTGACATTGGTAAGTCCCTCCTCATGTCTAGCCACCTTCACTTTCTAGTTATTCTCCAAAACAATACCTCAGCTGCAGTCTGGCTGGCCTCCTCTCTAACCCCGTATTCTGACAAACTAATACCTTGCTCTGTTCTAGTTATTTTGCCAACCTGGCATTCTTCCCAACTCTGTTTTGACTTTTTAAATTCTTCCTCAAAGCCCAGAACAAATGACTCATAGCTGGGTAGCATGTCACCATCCAGCTGTCCCTTCCATGTTTAAAAGCAGAGCCCGAGATCCACCTTATCAACAAACTCCCCCATCAACAGGGGCAACGGGGTGCACGCACTGCCCCACGGCAGGCAGGAGACAGAAAGAGGACAATAAGGTGGCTCTGCCTTCAGAGTGTGTACAGTCAGCGGAGCATCTTTCAGACGCTGAAACAAAGTAAGATTCTAGGCCGGAAAGTCACAGGCTGACATTGCAGGAGCAGCTGGAGCAAAGCAGGATTTCTACTTCTCAGAAATGACATTCCATTTGTTCCCCTTCATGGGTTCTTGGTTTTCGTTTATTAATCCATATTCACAACTGCCTTAGAAGCAAGAGGTTGTCATTCTTGTGGGTGTGTGTGTGTTGGGGGGGTGGCACTAGAATTAAGCCCAGGGCCTGAGCATGCTAGGAAAGCTCTCTGCCACTGAGTCCCACCCCCAGGCCTTTTTTAAACTTTATCTTGAGATGGGGCCTCCCTCCCTTGCTCAGGCTGGCCTGGAACTTGCCATCCTCCTGCCTCAGCCTCCCAGCAGCTGGGGTTACAGGTGTGCGCTCCCATGCCTGACTGAGGCCACTCTATTTATGGACAAGGGTTTATACAGGCCTTCTCTTTAGCATGAAATAGTAACAAATAACTAAGCCTCAAAGTAATCCTCACTCCTTCCAGGAATGCGTGTTTCATTCCGTTTCAAAGCATACAGTTGGCACTCAGCACCCATGGGTTCCACACCTGTGGATTCCACCAACCTCAGAGAGAAAATATTCCGAGGAATAACCCGTGTCTGTGTTGAACACGCAGGGACTTTTTCCTTGTTGTTACTCCCTAAGCAAGACAGTGTGACAACTGTTTGCACAGCACCAACCTTGTCTTAGGCATTGAAGTTCAGCTAGAAATTTAAATTATATACTAAGTGCATCGGTTCTATGCCGATACCATGCCATTTTGTGTAAGGGACTTGAGTGTCTGTGGATTTGGGTACTCAATCCCTCCAGAATACACTGAGGGATGTCTGTATGTGGTGGGATTTTAAGCAAGAAGTTCAGTGGCCTTGGCCTGCCAGAATCCCAGCTGGAATCCCAAATTTGAAACTAAGATTAAGTTGTATCTTCCAAGATCTCTCAGTAGCACTCAAGAAGCTCAACATAAGAAAAATGAAGCCAGGCGTGGTGGCTCGTGTCTGTAATGCCAGTGCCTGGGGAGGCTGAGGCAGGAGGATTGCAAGTTCAAGACCAACCTCAGTAATTTAGCGAGGTCCTAAGGACTTAGCAAGACCTCGTCTCAAAATATAAAATAAAAAGAGCTGGGGATGTGGCTCAGTGGTTGAGTGCCCCTGGGTTCAATCCCAGGAGCCAAAGAAAGAAAAATGAGTGTGTCGGTCCAGGCCCACCTTTCCCAGCCCATCAGTGTGGTTGCGAGACAGGGTGGGGGCAAAGCCAGCAAGGAGAAGGGGGACCTGCCAGCAGTTACTGCCGTGGTTCTTGGCTCCGTGAGTCACAGGGGAAGCGGCAGTTCTTGACCCGTGCTGTAGGCGCTGAGATCCGGTATTTGCTTTTAGACCGTGGGAGCAAAGACTGACGAGGAAAATTCGCCCGAGCAGCTGGGAAACAAATTCCCTCCTGGCTGCTCAGAGAGAGCCCCTGCCAAGCCACTTCCATCCCGAGACGGGTGTCTAGAAGGATACTGGCTGTTCCGTCCTTCGAGGTCATCTCTGTCCCCTTCCTTCCCCCTCCTTGATTCCCTCTACCCAGCAAAGGTGACCCCCTGCTTTGGCTGTTTAATAACATGAAGTTGACAAAAGTATGCCGTTGATCAAGAGCCCGACACGTGTCATTCTAGCCTGATTTCCTGCATCCTCCGAGTCCTGCATATTGGACGATTCTGAGACTCAGGATTCAGGATGACTTTTGTGTTAGCTCGTCTGGTGGCTCGGTTTTACCTTATCCACCAGGACCATTTCCTGGCCTTAGGTCCTGTCATCCATGTGGCTGAAATCACACCAAGCCCTACTCCCCTGAGAGAGAAGCCTACAAACTTAAAAGAATGCAGGTAACATTCGCCCCTCTTGATTCCCCGAGGAGGGAACAGCTTTGTCCAGGACGGATCTAACTGCACATCTGACTTTGTCCACAGTGACTCCTGTGGCACACACACAGTCTTCCAGCTTCAGCGAGACTTTGCCCTGGCTCTTCCCCCGAGATGTCAGTCATGGACAACGTACATCGGGGATCGCGGGTCAAGAGCACTATCCCGCTGGGCATGCGCGAAACGGAAGGTTTAAGGTTTGCATAGACCTAAGTAATGAGCATGGGCTTTTGGTGACATTTTCTGGTCAGGGCTGGCCAGCCATCCCTGATAGGTTTGCCGAAACCAACCCCAGGAAATCCAGCAAAGCAAAGAGCAGTTTAAAGCTGCAGAAGAAGGGAAAATATAAATTGAAACCTCACTTTTCCAAGAACTGCTTCTCTGGCTGCCCTGGCTAAGAGAGGAGGAGAGAAGGAAAACAAAGGGATATTCCAACAGTCAAAATGGAAGGGACGAAGCCAATGCACCGGATATCACAGACCAGGAGAGGCAGCCCCCAAATAAACAATGATCACCTGGGGAGGAGAGAAAGACAGTCTTGGAAAGACTAACATAAAGCAAACCTGTGCAGAGGCAAAATGTCCAGCACTCAAGAGACCTCAAGCACCTATCACCCAACAGTCTAGAAGAGGCAGTGACAGGGGGTAGGTCCTCAATCCGCACGCACCTGAATGGTGACCCAAGACTTCAGTAAATACAGAAATTGGATTTTAATATAAATTTTGATTTGGCATGATTAGAAGTAGGGTAACTTTTCTTTTCTCAAAAAGTTTTCTATAAAGTTAGTTTCTTACATAATGAAGCAAATGTCAGATGTAAACAGCTTAATTAGTTCTTGGATGAATTCTTCCTCCTCCTCCTCCTCTTCCTCCTCTTCCTCCTCCTTCTTCTTCTTCTTTGGCAGCACTAACCATATCCTCTACCGCTGAGCCACATCCTAGCCTCTGGACTGACTCTGAGTTACCATCTTCTCTAAGAGGATTGGAATTCTGCCTGCCTCCATCAAGAAGTAGCCACCAATGCAGAACTCCACCTAAGAGGGTAATATTGATATCCATTCCTTTGGGTGCAACGTACAGTATTTATTTACTTACAGTAAAGAACTGTATCTCCTTATAGACTAAAGAAAACTGCCCTTTTACACAACATGCACATATTCTAATTTATCATCAGTCTACCCTCTTACCAGGTCTACTCCAGGAAGGCAAGAATTCTGGCTGTTGATCACGGCTGGGCCTCCGGCCTCTAGAACAGAGCCTGGCACAGAGCAAGGGATCAGTGAGCAAGGGAGGACTGGATGTGTCCTGCGAGGTGGCGACACCCCTCTAGTCAGCACGAGGCAGGCCTTTCCCTCATGGCTCGCGCCTGCTCAGCAGGTTCCTGGGTGCACAGGAGCTTACAGTCTGGTTCCAAGGGGCCATTAAAATATAGCAGGCGTCAGCAAAGGGGATGCCCAGGAAGCGCATCACCGGACGCTTGGTCTGGGCTAGAGGTCAGGAAAGGCTGAAAAAGCACCCTTTACCTGAGATCTCAGCGACAGTGCCGTTGGCTGGGCAAAGCCTAGTGCTTCGAATACCAAGCCTGGTTTCCATCCGTTGGCTTTCCCAGACTCCGTGAAGTGTCCTGCAGTATCCTCCGACGTATGGCCCTGTCTGATTTAATACCTCACTCAGGATTTTACTTATGAAAAAGCGCTTTCATTTATTCACTAATTTCCCAGCTTGCATGTATCCGATATCAGGTTTATGGGCACAGTGTTGGACGGAATCAGGGCCTGACCTATCTGCAAAGCCAGAAGACAGAGGGGCACAGCCATGTTGGTGTTGTCCAAGGGACAAGGGCCTAGACTTGGGTCTTCTGTGAGGCCTGAGTCCAAGTTACCCAAGACTCTCCCCAGGAACTGCCGAACCTTGCTCCAGGGTGAATTCCCAATTCGGCTGCCCTGTCCCACCTATCTCCCAGGTTTCCTTTCCAAGTGATTCTCATATCACTTTTGTGAAGAGCTTCAGCGTTTACCAAGCGATTCTCCATACAGCATCTCACTTGATTCTCAAAAAAACCCTTGGGAAACAGACCACGCGGGCACTCTTATTTCATTTTACAGAAAACAGACTCAAGGTGGTAAATGAAATTGTGCAATTTCGCGCAGTGAATAAGAAGAGAACTAAGCCCACCATCCGGGTCGTCAGACTTCGGGTCCCTGGCTCTTTCCAGGAAATCATAAATTGCTCATTTAATTTACATTCCGCTCACTCTCTCTTCCCCTCCGGCCTGGGTACTTCTCTTGTAGCCTCTCCTCCTCCCCGACATGGTGTGTGGACTGGAGGGATTGAGGGAGATCAGAACATCCCACCCCAGACATATTTCTTTGGCATGTTTTGCGTTGGTTACTCAGAGGAACCGCAGAGCTCTGCAGACGCCCGCAGGACACTGTGCAGATGGAAAGGCTGGCCGCTGGGGAATCGGGCACAAATGTCCATCAACGCTAGAAACATAGACACGGATGGGGGAGGGGTTTTTCCATCTCAGTGCCCCCGCCCCCCCCCCCCCCCCCCCGCCTGGGAAGGATCCGCTTACAGCAGGAAGAGTCAGAAGTCAGATGCCCCCCAGTTCCCTGGGACCTCACCCGTGTCACCAGACAGCTCCGGGCGCCTCCTCCCTGCAGCCCTTCAGCCTGCTCCACCTCCCTCCCCAGAAGCCCAGGCCTGCTCCTGTGGTCAGGCCCAGGAGGCTGCATGGCCGGGCTCTCCTTTGAGCCTTGTGCTTAGGAACCTAATAAAACGGTCATTTCCCTACTAGCATTCTACCATCTGTTTATTTCAGCAGCTTGACCTTGCAGAGGGGCAAGAGAAGCTTGGTGGCCCCCTGTCCCCGGCCTGGCTGCTGAGGCCAGCGTGCACTCGCGCAGTTCCTGAGCACTGAGAGTGAGTGGAGGGGCGGGAGCCAGCGCTCAGCCTGTAGATAACCAGCTCAGGCTCCGCCCGCAGTGGGCCCCCCACAGGGGATGAGCCCTGATGCTGACTTTGTCTGTGATTTTGCAGGGAAGGGAGGCTACAGCGTGAACAGCGCTATCTACTCCTTTTATCTGACCAGGAACAAAATGTGCTCCGGGGAGCAGGAGCACACGCCGTTCCTATTTGACTAATTAGTCACAGGTTCAATGAAGAACTTAAAAAAAAAAAAGTTGCAAAAAGGAACTCCCGCAGATGTTGTCACCGGAGAAAGACAAGTGACCATGGTGAGGGAGGGCCCACTTGAGAGTGCAAATGGAATTTCAGTATCACTTTTACTTAAGCTTCATCGCACAGTAAATGGGGAAAATAATAAATGATTCTGTGTAAAAAAAAAAAAAAAAAAGACAAATATCCAAAGATCTGCGGACCACATCACCACATTCCCACACATCCTCCAGCTGGCCCGTCAGTGACGTGGCTGTGGTGGGAGTGGGGTGCTGCTGCCCTGGACTGGCGGGTGACGCCTGCTCCAGGGGCTGCAGGGCTGCTGGGAGGTCCAGAACCCTCTGTCTACAAGCCACTTCTGGGGACAGCCAGACCTAAGTGCTATTTCTCATGAACAAAGGAGCAGCCATAGTCAAAGTCCAGTCCAACCTGAAATACCAGATTTCCCAGGAGCCTGGCCCAGAGGTCCTCACCTTGCTCAGTCCCAGGTTTAACCCCTTCCTTCCTGCAGGGCCTGGAGTCTACCTTCAACGTCATGGAGGTTGTCTGCACCCACGACAATCATGTATCTCTGACCAAGATCCTCAGGCCTACTTTTAGGGATACGTGTGCATAAACCCCTGGGGACAGCGTTCTGGAGAGCTCCAGAGGAGAGAGCTCAACAGCGCAGCCCACCACTGCAAAAGCACTTACTAATCTTCCTCATTCTTCTATCTTTTGTGACAAAAGGATTAAATGAATAACTCTGATTGTTTGACAGGCCAGCACTGTGAAACCTTCCAGCAGTTCACAGTGATGTCTCCTCGGTCACCTCGGGTCCCCTGGTTCCCGTGGGCCTCTCCACACATCCATCCAGTGAACGCAGACTGAGGGCCAGATGCAGTCTCTTTGCTTCTGATTGTTGCTCCTGTTGTCCTTACTTAAGTCCACCTCTAGATTCTGGAGTTCAAGGCCTCGTGATTCTTCTTGTCATGCCTGAAGCATGTAACTGAATTGCATTAGATACAAACATTTTTAGATATTAGACTCCTGAGATCAGAAAAATTGTGGATTCTGTAACATAAATATTTTACTAAAATCTGGTTAATTTTAAACAAATGCAAACAAGAGAGGAAGATAGGCCTTCTTCATTGTGTCCTTTTTAAAAAAATCTTTTGCTATCCTATGAAATTAGAAAGGATTGAAAAAAAACAAGACATTCACCGGTAGCAAAATATGGAAGAAATGAAATCCTGTTGATGAGGAAGTAAATTAGTATTACTTATTTGGAAGGTGAGCTAGCAATTAGTACCCAAAGTTTAATCATTCTCTTTGACCTGATGATTCTCCCTTGATTGATTTATTCTAAGGAGGGAAGTAATAAAAGATGCACAAAAAAGTTTTAGGCAAGAAGTTGTTCACTTCAGCATCAACTTTCATGTCAGAGTTAGAATCCATCATGCAAGGAGGGGCAGAACATCAAATCCAGTTTCCTGATTCATGTGTTGCTGCAGTCTGGCTGGGCACAAATCACGAGCCACTCAAGAGGAACAAACTTTATTTCTGAACTCCACCAGCACACTCCACACACGCTCCCCAGGAACTCTCCCGAACTCCACGCGGCTCCTCCAGGAACCACCAACCGGAAAATCCCTCCTCGGGCACTTCCCCAACCAACTCGAACTCTTCAGGAATCCCCGCGAGAGCTCAACCGGAACTCAATGGGAACTCCGCGAGAACTCAAAAGTCATCATCTTAATGGCTCCTGGCGTCACCTCTCAACCACTACTTCTGCAAAAATGCCATGCGTCATCCCAACTGGGCTGTGGTCCTCAACAATGTGATAAGGGACCAGGCACAGGACTCTCTGCTTCTCCCCCCCAGCTCCGGTCGTGGGCTGGATTCCTTAGGATCAGCCAGTTACGGACTCTACCAATCAGTAACGCTTTCCACTGAAATGTCTAAAAGCCAAGAACTGCACTAATTTTCTGCCCAAGGGTATAAAATTCCTTTATTTTAAAAGTTTTCCATTTTCCTAAGAACCCTACACCAAATTGCAATCTGTTCCAACTGGTTTTTTTTAACATTTTTTTACATCCGATTATTTATCTTACACATAAATCATCGATAATGAATGACATATTTTAATGTATCTTCTCATATAAAACCATTCACATAATGGTTTCTTCGTGCAATGAGTCAAGTGCTCCGTCAATCTCTCTCCCAGCCCATGTTCCCACCGCTTCCTACCGTCTGATTCATTGTCTTCGCTCTTGCCTCTGAGGTGGGAGGCATCGTCACCCCCACTTGACAGACGGGTGAGGGGAAGTACAGAGAGTCTGAGTCACCGGCCCAGATGACCCAGCCAGGAATCGGGAGTCAGAACCAGGATCCAGCAGCAGGTTCGGAGCCTGGGTCTCCACAGCTGGGCCATGCAGTCATTAAGATGATTAGACACAAGTGCAGTAGTTAAACCTCGGGAACCTGGGGGTATTCAGAATGCGATGGGATTGTCGTCCGGTGGACACAGGTGGGGAGCCGGGGGGTGACCGCAGGAGCCACTGCCTGCACCCAGAGCCAGGACCAAAGGTGAGGCCGCTGGTCAGAACTTGCCTTCATCCTGGGGCTGTGGCTTTATGTCCTCTGATGTTGGTTTTCCCTGTGGGAAAAGATGGGGGATTGGAAGTGGCAGAGTGACATGATAGGTTTTGTTCAAAAGAGCCATTGCTGGCAGCCGCGAGGAAGGCGGGTAAGAGGAAGGGAGATGCTGGATCAGGGAGACCCGGGGGGAGGCGAGAGGCACAGTAGCTGTGGGGCTGTCGAGGGGACAGTTGGCGTCCCTGGAGGCTGGCACCCAAGGCCATGGTCACCAGCTAGCTGCAAGGGACTGAAGGAGCAGCCTTGGGCAGCCACTGGGGCTCTCCAGCGTCCCCATCCACGGTCACCGTCTCTCCTTTAACAGTGAGATCACCTCACGGGAAACAGAGAGAGCGGGGATCTGTCTCCCAACCACGTTCCCATCGTGGAATGAGCTCTGAAGGCCCCGGGGTCCCTCCCCAGCACTGCAGAAAAGAAAAGAAAAAGCTCTACATTTGTTGAGGACCAAGGAACTCACGTTGAGTACGGATAATGTTGTGACCTTGTTTTTGAAAACATTAAAAAGGGTTTTTAGGTATAGTCCTGTCTCTGATTTAGAAATTCAAATACCAAAAAAATTCTCTTTCCAACTTTATCTTAGTTTTCCCTTGAAGGGAAGGGAAAGTTGGTTACGTTCTACATATAAAATGTCGCACCTAGGAAGGACTCTCAGCTGGGACTCATATCCTGCAGGTCATTGGTTCAGTTCTTTTAAATACATCCCCAGGGGACTGGGGATGTGGCTCAAGCGGTAGCGCGCTCGCCTGGCATGCGTGCGGCCCGGGTTCGATCCTCAGCACCACATACCAACAAAGATGTTGTGTCCGCCGAGAACTAAAAAAATAAATATTAAAAAAGTTTAAAAAAAAGATTTAAAAAAAAAATACATCCCCAGGGTCACAGTAGAAATGTGCTCTGAGGAGAGTTGACACCCAGCCAGGTGTCCCATTCAACAGTAAATGTCACTTTGTCCCGTCTAAACTGCAGCTCAAGTCTAACGCCGCCGTTTAGCAAGTTGTTAAGATAATTTTCAAAGGCTGATTAAATTATGAACTAATACTTAGTTGAAATTAGATAATTTAAATAATAAAACTCTTTGAAAACTATAGAGAGAACCAAATAAGAAAAAAAGAAAGATAAATGTGCTGACGGAGCAGAGAGCCACACACGAAAACCCTGTGCTAGAAACCGCAGAGGACAGCGGAGAGCCACAGAGAGACCTACTGTGCCCAAGACGGGTCGCAGGTCTCCCCAAAGCCAAGCGCCGACCTCCACGCACGCAGGCTGAACTCCAGCCCCACCAGACTCAAAGAAGAAGGCTTTGTCTCATCTTCTCCCAAGAGACTCGGAAGTAAAGCTGGAATTGTAATTTGTGGGGCAGCCTGGTCTGAGGTGGCCTCCCCCACCCTCGGAAGTAACAAAGTTAAGTACATAAAGGAAAAGCCCGGGGGAATAAAGACACTGAAACAATGGCGAAGAACGCTGTTAAAAAATGACAGAGTATCTTCTCAATCCAGGAGTGTTCATCGTCAGCGATGAATGCTGTTGAGTAATATGGGAATAAGCAACAGTGCACAGGCTTTGAAATCAAACAAACGGCCCCATTTAGCAGCTGTGTGACACTGGGCCAGTTGCTTAACCTCTCTGACAGTTCACTTGCTTCATCTTCGAGATGGCACTAATTATGCCTACCTTAAGAGATGGTGTAGAGATTGAGTGAAAGCCTGACGCAGTGGAGGACACCTGTGATCCCCAAGCCAGCTCACAACTCAGTGAGACCCTGTCTCTAAATAAAGTACAAAAAAGGGGCCGGGGCCTGGGTCAGTGGTTAAGTGCCCCTGAGTTCCATCCCTGGTCCCGGGAATGTGTGTGAGAGCGCATGGCTTCCCCCGATTGGCACCCAGGGGCTCAAGCGTTGGTCTAAAGTTTCTTCCTGACTTTGTGACTGAAATATTGGAGTTGTTTTTCCCCTTCTAGAGGCAAAGCCCCCCGGTCCTTTCTGCTCCATCCTCGTCGCACCTGAATCATGGCAGAAACAGAAACGAAGAGCCCGAGCGTCCACTCCTGGGTTCTGCAGTAGGAATGGACCGACAGACGGCTGGACCGAAGCTCAGCAGGCGTGAGGTGCAGTGCCAGGTCCTGGGCCACAGGGTGACTCGCGAGGGGACAGCGCTGGTGTGGCTGAGCGGGACTCTGGGCTGTCCATGGTGAGGGCCACTCCTGTTTTCATCTTGGGCATCGGGAGGCGACACAGCGCCCTTGTTCACGGCTGTAACAGTGCAAAGCGTGGAACTCGTCCCGTGGTTCGCAGCACCCACAGCGCCTGCTCCTGTCGCAGACTGGCCTCCTGGTCACAGGCTCAGACGCTGCGGTGATGCTGAGTCACCGAAAAGTCTCCAAACCTCTCAGCAGGCCTGGACTCAGCCTGTGGCTGAGCGGGACACACGGATTCTGTGTTCCTCTTGAACAAGTAGGACTGGGTGTGCAGGCTGTGGTAGACACCGTGCTTGGCATGTATGGGGCCAGACACGGAAACAATAACAAGTAAAACAGAAACAGAAGCAGAAACACACAAAGAGGTTTAAAAAAAAAAACTAGCTGAGAGCATGGCACACGCCAGAAATCTGTTACTTGGGAGGCTGAGGCAGGAGGATCGTGAGTTCAAAGCCAGCCTCAGCAACCTAGTGAGGGAGGTCATGTCTCAGGTTTTTAAGGAAGGGGTGGTGTAGCTCAATGGTAGAGGGCTGGCCTAGCGTACCAGAGGCCATGGGCCCCATCCCCACGCCTCAAATAAACAAATAGACCAAATCCAGTGGTCAGTGGGCTGCGGCCCGAGATGGATCCAACAGGTCACTTTTCATTGGTTAGAAGCAGCAAGAGAGAGACCCCACCAGAACCTGGGCTGGAAGACCCCTACTTGAGCCTGGGGACATGGTGTTCGACACAGCTCTGTGTGGACCAGTAGCGTCTGGAACAGGTACAGAGAGACGTAGCGAGAACTTTGTCATCTCGTGATGTGAGGGCAAAGGGCAAAGTTGATTCCGTAGAGATCCCAAAACCCTAAAAGGAGGACCTACGTGACAGTGTCCCCAAACCACGGCCTCATCCGCCCACGGCGGCTGGGAATGGAATCTGGAAGCACAGTCCTCGGAGAGGAGTCTGCGGGCAGCCAGTGCCAGGCCTCGGGGACCTCCCAGCCATGCAGGGAGGAGACAGGGCAGTTCCAGGACCTGGTCCAGCTGCGAGGCCACACCACAGGTGCCCATCCTGGCCCCTCAGCCTTGGGCAAGTTGCTTCACCTCTCTGTGCTTCCGTCTGGGGACACCAATGGCACAGCCTCCGAGGGTGGCTGAGCACCTAACGGGGAACTCGCGCAAACCCCCAGAGCAGCGCCTGGCCAGTGGACGGGTCAGCGAGTGCAGTGTCACTGCTGGACAGCTCTCCCCCACCTGCCTCCTCCTGCAGGTTCCCCCCCCCCAGGCCCCGGGAAGAGGTGCGTGGAGTCCCGCCCAACTCCCTGAAGAGAGGCCCGGCCCTGTGGGCCCGGTCAGAAGGCCTCACTCTGAGCAGAGGTGCCCTTTCCCAGCGGGCTGCCGCTCCCTCCCCTCGAGGCCCAGCTCAGCCAGCAGAAAGCCAGCTGGGGGGCCGAATCCCACAGGGGACGCTCCCACCCCAGAAAGGGGCAGGAAAGCCCGGGCTCTGCAGCCCTCCCCGGGTGGCCCCAAGGCCTGGGACATCCCACCTTGGGCCCTGGGCTTCAGTCTTTGTGGTCACTCCGTGACTGCAGCTTACCCGGCAGGAGCAGGAAGAGATGAAGCAGGAGCGGCCCCAGCCCTAGCTCAGCAGCCGTGCCACGAGGACATCCCCTGCTGCAAGACGGGTCCAAAAATAAAGCCTTCCAAGCCGGACACGTCGCTGATCTAAACAGAATCTGGTCCTGTTAATCACCAAAAAAGGAAGAGTGTCCCGGAGGAGAGAACCGGCAAGGAAGTTTCCCGCGACCCCAGGCCCGCTCAGGTCCCGCTGCAGCGTCCGTCCACAGTGGTCTGGGCGGCTTTGCAAGGGATGTACAGGACAATCTCATCCAGTCATTTATTATGTAATGAGATTCCTTGTGGTTTAAGGATAAAACTCAGAGCCCCACCGGGTTCCAGAAGGGCTTTACCCCCGAGTTACAGCCTCATTTCCTAGAGCCTGGGAAGGCCAGGGGTGGGGTCTCTCCTGCTCAGCTCCCCCCAGGGCCCCCAGGCCTAGCCATGCCCGGTATACAGTAAGCGCTCAAGGACAAGCAGAGCTAGCGACTAAGCCAACACTCAGAGCTTATTGACCAACTAGCTTCCCTTTTTCCTTGTTTAAATACGGGCTAGAAACCTTCAAATGCCCTGTTAGACGAATGTCCTGAAGAATATGTGGGAAGAAAATCAAGCCCCGGGAAAACACATTGGTACGTGTGGTAACAGGAATGACAGGTCATGGGAACAGAGAAATGTCGCTAGGGGAGTCCCGGGAACAACACCAACTCTATTTTTTGCTAAGAAACATGGGAGGTGCAGGAAAGAGGAGGAGAGACGGCGACATGTTTGGAGATGGCTGCTCACTCTCCTCCCAGTAAGAGGAGGATGTGATTTATGATCTGAGTTAAAGGGGTCAGGGACGCTCGTTGACCGCTAAAGGTCATCTTGGCCCGCCACTAACCAAACACCTGTGGGAACGCAGTGTCCCCTGGCACTGCTCGAGGCACCAGGATACTCGGTCATCAGACCTGCATGGTCTGGACCCACGTGGCTGGGTGGTGGGCCAGGCAAGTCAGGAGACAAACTCGGGGCCTGCAAGGGGCTTGAAGAGGGCCGTGACCTGGAAGCCACCACCCAGGAATGAGAAGACAACAGTTAGAACAGCCAAGGTCTAGGAGGCGTGAGGTGGCAAAGTCGGGTGTGTCCCAGCTCCGATGGGGAGAGGCCTACTCAGGTGGCCCGAGGTGGCCGGTCTCTGCCTCTGCCACCTCTGCCCTCGCTCCCTGGGCACAAACAGCTACACTGTCTGCAACTCCCTCCCCTGGCAGCTCCTCCCTCACTGTGACCCGGATCTCGGCTTGACGCCAGCTTGTCGGGGACCATCCCACCTGCAGGAGCCCCGTCGTCCCCTGCCCCTCAACTTCACTGTCCTCCTCCTCCTTTATCTCGTACCTACTGACCACCCTGTAGGGGTAGACGTGTCCTCTGTCTCCTGAACAGAAGTCCCCAAGAGCAGGGACTTCACTTGCTCACCCACACATCGCTGCCACCTGGAGAGGCATCAGGAAGGAAGGACTTTTTAAAAAAATATTTTACCCCTTCTAAATCCTTCAAGTTGTTTTTTTTTTAAACCTTATTTATTTATTTTTATGTGGCACTGAGGATGGAACCCTGCACCTCACACGTGCTAGGCAGGCGCTCTACCACCGAGCCCCAGCCCCAGCCCCCAGGAAGTGTGTTTTTAATAAATATTGGTGGGATAAATTGATGCTTAAATCAATGGGTTCCAAGCATAAGAGAAAGTCAGGAAAAAGTCAGAAGATGTTTTGTACAAAATTTAAAACAAGTGGTCAGCCTCCTCTCTAGATTCAAGATTGCGTTCCATCAGATTACTTCAGGGTGTGAAAGAAAACACAGAACTTCAAAGTGATGCCTTTCAGTGTAGGAAAGAAATCCCGCCTGCGCCCCCCCCCACTGTCCCCCACTAAACATAAACAATGTTTTAAAATCAAACCCCAGCAGAAGTTAAAAATAGCCAATGGTCGAGAACAGGGAAGGGTGGTTAGGCTGGATATATAGCAAATCCAATTTTCTGCCAAATTAAACTGACCATAGCAAGGCAAGGGATGTTAAAAGACTTGGAGGATGAGTCAATGAAACATGTTTATGAAGAGCAAATGTGCCAGGGTAATTAGGAAAGGTCAGCAATGTGGAAACTTAAGACAGAAAAAGAACACGCATTTTTCTAAGTAAAAATAAATCCTGGCACCACTGCCAGGCTGTGTAGGGTTTTTCACAGGAATGATCTTAAAGTCAAAAGAAAACAACACAAAGATCAAGTATGTAAACATCGACATATTCCTTAAATTTTGAAATCAAAACATTTTCAAAAACCCAGAAAACATGTAAGAATGAAAAATAAGAGTGACCTTGACCTCAAGACCAAGACAGAGGCTGCAGCCTCGCGGCCACGGAGCACCAAGCTGACGCTTCTCTTCAGAGGCCACTGGAGAGTGTTTTCAGAACTGGCCAAGTGACATGATCAATAAAGACTAGTGACAGCTGTGACTCCAGTCAGAATTAAATAGATGGCGAAAAGCATGGACGGTGCAGAGAAGCAAGCAGATTAACTCAACAAAAGGCCAAGCCGGCGGCAGCCAGTTATCGGTCCATGGACGAGACCGTAAAAACCATAAACTGTACCTAGAACTTCACAACGGAGCAGCCTCCACTGAGCAACAACTGGGAGGAGGAAGGGCAACAGATGGACCTGGTATCCTCCCTGAAGCAAGGTCAAGGTTCACGTAACTGAAATAGTTTAAGAGTAGGAATATCGACCTGACCTGCAAGTAAAAATGTCACTCAGAGGAGCCTTGAGAATGAAAGGAAAGCAAAGCCTGGCCACGGGGCGACGGGGCGGGGTGGGGTCACGGCGGGGCTCACTCCTGTACTGGTCCCACCCTAAGGGACTGGGCACCTACCGTGACCAGACAAGATTCCAGCTCTGGGGACGTGTGGCCAGAAGAAGACAAAGTCTGGCTCACAGGACTCGTGCGTTCTAGTAGGAAAACCAACATCGACGAGCCAACAGGTAAGGACAAGCATGAGTCTGTGTTTCCACAGGTGGTCAGGAGAGGCCGCCCAGAAGAAGAGAGTTCTGAGTGCAGAACTGAATGACCGGAGCCAGCCATGAAGAAGGAAAGAAAGATCTGGACAGAGAGACGGCAACACACAGGGCCCAAGGCAAAACAACTGCACCCAGGTAATTAGGAAGGAGCAGCATCTTTCTGTCTTAAACACACACACACACACACACACAGAAACACATGTACACACACATACACACACGCACACACATGCAGAAACACACAAACACATTACACACACACACAAACACACACAAACACACACACAGACACAGATACAAACACAGAAACATACACTCACACACACAGGCACGAAGATATGTATCTCCTCAAAGCTATTTAAAAAGTCACTGTGGATCATATCAAATGATCCCCAATATTAGGAATAACTATAAGGCACTAATAAAAAATTACTGGCTCAGCTGGTGGGAACAGGGTTTTGGGGGAGTGACGGAACTGCTCTCCAACTGGCCTGTGGTAATAGCTGCACAACTCAGCAAATTTGCTAAAAAATCATTGAGTTGAGCATTTAAAGTAGGTGGACCTTATGGTATAATAAAGCTGTTTAAAACAAAGTGAACACACACACACACACACACACACACACACACACACACACACCAGAAGCCAGGAGCAAACATATCAAAGCAAAGAGAAGACCATTGTGGGGTGGGGTCGGACCCTGCTTGGTGCGGCCTGGGGAGCAGCCTGGCTGAGTCCTGAGGCTCTGGGTGCCAGGGAGGCTTTAGCAGGGGAATGACATCGTCCAAGGGTGTCCCCCAAGTGCTCTGTGGACAACTGCAAGCAAACTCCAGGCCAGCATGGAAGCCAGGAAACCATGGAGGAGGGACTGGTGTCCCAGCAAGACAGCATGGCGGCCTGGAGGGTCAGGGCGACAGAGGGGCAAAAAGCAGGGAGACGGGGAGACATTCCGAAGGGGCCGCAGGCCCAGCAGATGGGACGTGGGGAGTGAGTGAAAGACAGTCGGAGTGGACTCCTGCGCGTTGTGTGGCCCGAGCAACCGTGTCCCTGATGCCACCTTTGCTGGGACGGAAACACTGAGGAAGAGAGGTTCGCAGGGGAGGAGTGGAAAGGCCCGCTTTGGCGCGTCATGCAGGAATGACGTTACAGTTTGAACTATATCCCCCCAAAATACGCTGACGCCCCAGCTTCAGAATGGGACCTTATTTGGAAGTCGCGTTGTGGCAGCTGTAATTACTTGGGACGTGATCACTTAATCCAATGTGACTGGTGTCCTTGCAGAAAGACCAGGTGAAGACGGAGGCAGAGGTCGCAGGCATGTAGCTGCGGGCAGACCATCAGGGACCAAGCCACAGAGGGCCTGGGGAAGGCCAGGAAGGGCCCACCCAGGCTCTTGGGAAGAGCGGCCGCTGACCCTTTGATTTGGGTTTCTGGCCTCTGGAACTGTTGTCCTGAGCTGCCCTGTTGGGGCACCTGGCTCCGTCAGCCTGCCAGGCATCCAGGGGCTGCGTTTGGGGGGCGTCCGTGCCCGACCACCTCAACCCAAACACCCTGTAACACAACAAGGCTCCGCTGTGCAGTAAGACCCAGCCGTCTGCCTTGCCCAGGATCACAGAGCCAGGAACAGAGCCGACCTTCCAGATCAGGGACGTCCATGGTCTAAGACACAGAGCAGAAGCTGAGAAGGTGGAGCCGGCCACCGTGGTGTCATCTGAGTCAGTGCCACAGCAGGGTGTGTCAGCTGATTAAAGCACCGTGTGGCAGGACATTAAACAACAAAAACACAGTGCTCGGTTCACGACCCCATTAGTAAAGTTAAAATGTCTTCCATGATGGCGATACAGAGACAGACAGACAGACACAGTCACGCTCTGCCCCACAGTGTGAGGTCGACGACAGACCACAAAGAAAACACCTCCGATTGAATCCCAGCAGCTCGGGAGGCTGAGGCAGGAGGATAGAGTGTTCAAACTCAGCCTCAGCAAAAGCAAGGCACTAAGCAACTCAGCAAGACCCTGTCTGTAAATAAGATATAAAAAAGAGCTGTGGGTGTGGCTCCGTGGTTAAGGGCCCCTGGGTTCAATCCCCGGTACCAAAAAAAAGAAAAGAAAAGGGCCTCCAGAGGTTTCCACAGAGCTGGAAATGCCTGTTACCTGCGATGTCACGGCTGTCCTAAGACCGTGGCACAATGCATTCCTTGCGCTGGATGCATTTATAATGCTTTCTAATCAGTATTTTAGAGCGTGCCCTCATCTATTTAAAAAAAGCATTTACTGTAAATCGTTGTGCTGGGAGAGGCTCCAACGTCCGCCTTCACCAGGGTAGCGGCTGGCTACACCAGCCCAGGGCCAGGGCCCTCCAAGATGTCCCCACAGTGGTCAAACTGCGCAATGGCGCCTTCCTCCAACTGCTGATCCATCCTTAAATGACACACGGCTGCATTGCTAGGGACGTGGATACTTAGCAAAATGATAGAAGAAAGTATCAAAGAGGGTAGCCCATCATAAGTCGATAAGCACAAAGAACCCGGCGGTGTAAGTGGAGAAAAATAAATAGCAGGACAAGAGATTTCCTTTCCAAGAACATGCCTCTCTAGTAAAGTCATCAAATTCTGGGACAGAATATCATCCCATTCTTAGATGAGAACCAACTAAGACCAACATGAGGGCCCCGCAGAGGTTCCCGACTCACAAGCCCTCGGCCACATCCAGGAGGGGACCAATGGCAGAACCCATCAGGCCATTTTTAAAACCAGTAAAGATAAATATTTTAAAAAGTTATAAAAAGCTGTCTTAGGTCAAGAACTATGCCGTTAAATTCCCGGGTGTGAGAACAGCGAGGCTGGAAACCCGGCTGTCGAGACGGCTTCGGGGACTGCCCCGTTGGTCAGGCTTTCAGCCTGTCCTTCCCAAACCCGCTGCAGAGCAGAGCTGCTCCTCGGGGGCTCCCCTCACAGGAACTTTACTAAGGTTTCTCTTCTTCTCCTTCTTCCCCGCCCCCTAAAGAAAGTTCCTGAAGATGCCTGTGGTTAAAGAAATCTCTTTGCATCTAAAATTCAGGCCCAGATTTCTATCCCAGCAGCTTCATCAAGGGAAAACTGTGTAGAGTCCATTTTTAACAAATGATGGTCCTCAGCCTCCAGTGAGCTCCTGTGGGCGTCTGGCAGCGTTCGGGATTTCCTGCCTCCTCTGTTTGATGCGATCTCTGGTCGTAACAGTGTTAGGTCACCAAGACTCGGAGCCTGCCAAACCTCATCTTAGACATTTATGTGGGTTTTCCCGAATACCCCTCAGCAACTTAAATCCTAGATGTTATTGCCAGCTACCAGGGAAATTAAATAGAAAATACAGGAAATATAAAGTGACTAACAGTTAGCAATTGCACAACTTTTTCGCATGGGCATTTTCCATGGCTGGGAAACAAACCAGAGGGTACAGTGGAACACAGGAAAATGTTCACAGACATCCTGAGGTTCTACCGACACATGGAGAAACTTCTGGTTTGGTTCCTGGAAGGACTGAATGTTTGAGTCGTAAACTTCTGTGCCTGAGGCTTGCTCAATTATATCTGAGTAGTTATGATTAAACACAATCGGAATTGTGCATTGGCAAAGACAGACACTTAAAACTTTTATAGGTACACAATCACCTTTCTCTCGTTAATATAATGAATTCCTAATCAACTGAAATCAAGAACGGTCAAAAGAAACACATTTAGACTTTCCTATTAAAATTTAACATTTCACAATCATTTGAGATGGTGTGATGCCCACACACCCACACGCCCACATACACACACACACACATACACACAACAAAACAAACAAAAAAACCCCAGAAGATAATAAATGCCCAATTTTTTTCAAAGTGCATGGTGTTAGTGGACTTTCTGTCACTGTGAGAAAATACCCAAGATAATAAATAATAAGGGGAAAAAAGGTTTATTGTGGCTTACAGTCGCCGAGGTTTCGGTGCACAGTCACTTAGCCCTGCTGCTTTGGGCCTGTGGAAACACAGTACATGGTGGTGGGAACACAGGGCGGAAGAGACCTGCTCACCTCAAGACAGCCTGGAAGCAAAGAGAGAGGAAGGGGTGGGGATCCCAATCCAAGGGCACCCCCCAGTTCACCTTCTACTAGGCCCCACCCCTCGCCACAGTGCCACAGGCTGGAGGACAGACCTTCAAGCGTCTGGGGACATCTCGGGTCCTAACTATAGCACACAGAATTGGGGAAGTGTTAAGAGACAACCAAGTACAGATGCTACTCAAAGTGTGACAAAGCCACCGCGGGGAGGGAGCCGGGCAGGGAGCCTAGACTAGGGAGGTGAAGGACAGCAGCCAGGTCAGGTAAGAGCACCCCCCCCCCCAATGTGAGGACGCAACAGAACACCGTAGGTGCTGACCTGACGCGGACTAGAGGGAGTGGTCCCTCAAATGGAAAACGGAATCAGTTGGTTCAAGATGTTTCACACCTGGAATCCCCTGCATTTTAGATGCAATAGGAATCAGAGCCTTCAGTGAGAACTTTCTTATAATAGGGCTAATTTCTCTTGGATTTTTCTGTGGTGCTTGAATTAGTTATTAATTTCAATATTGTGTGTGTGCACCCACCACAGGGAAGGTTTAGAAGTTCTCTCTCTCCTCTGTGTCTGCCCATCTATGTCTGCCTCTATCTGCAAAAACAGGGCGACTTTTTAAAGTCTACTTGTTCACCATGCAGACGCACTTAGAGTCAAATCTCTGCCTTATGTTCTAGAACTAGCAGCACTTACCTATCTGCCAGAAACCATATATGCATACATTTCCAGTCTCTCTAGACAGAAGGCAATTTGCTTACCATCTATTTTTTTACAGTTCTTCCTTGTTTAAAATTATTTATATTAAGATGTGTAATCACAAAATAGTTAGCACTATTAGTGTTAAGAGTTAGCCTTTTTTGGGGGGGTCCCATTTACCCTGTAACAAAAAAGGGGGGGGGAACACTGTGAAAATATATAAAATGCTTCTTTTTAAAAAATGTTTTTCATTCCCATTGACCCCACTGCATAACCTAACAACGCTTTTGACACTATTTTAGATCAGCCTCCAGAATACAACCAGGGCCAGATGGAAAGCGGCTGACTAAATTAAAACACACTAATTGGGCATCAAATTTCTCCTGCAACGTCCTTTCCCAGCATCACAGATGAGGTATCGTGTGGGTGTCGGATGTACAACTAAGAGGAAATTCATTCTTTTCGTACAAGTAAATCATTTGGATTTATTTTACTACATTTTCTTATGGGCCCCTAGAAAAGATCCAAGGTAGGGTGTGGGAATGTAACTGGTCAAACATTCGAAGGGCTTTAATTCAACGAGCGAAAACAAGAATTAGCATCAAGACACAACTAAATCACTTCTTGGTAAGAGGCATTCTTTGCTATATAATCCTAGAAAGCCCAAGGCTACGTCTTGTATATGGACATAGATGTTCTCACCTCCCCGTGAAGGGAGGCAAAGAACTTTGCAGTTCACGGCAGACACAAAAACACTTTTAAAGAACAGATCTCAGGACCTTCTATTCTAACATATAGTTCCTATTTGATGACGTTGCCCAAAACCCACCTTGTAAAGTGAACCCTACCTTCACAGAATCCCTATCAACATACCAATTCAGATCCCTGAATCGCAATGCATAGAATGGTCTTCCTGTTGTTGTGTAGTTTTCTTGATGATTCAGAGATAATGGGGACCCCCAGATTGTGTCCAGAATGCTGGATCTGAACTCCACTGGTCATGTTGATAGAAGCTTTAGGAGGCCCGGTGTTTCTCAGCAAGGTCAGCAAGGTCAGTATGGACAGTGATAAATCGTGTCATTAGCCCAGACCCTTGAAATGCTGTAATGAAAGTGACACTTTTCCTCGGTGGTCTTCCTCCCCAACAGCCACTCCAGGTAAACCATGAGAATACATCCGATGGATTCCAACGGACCCCAGTTTCAGTCCATCGTCTGCTGTAACAAAGTCCCCCTCACTGGGTAGCTAGTAAACAAAACAGGAATTTTATGTCTCCGGGTTCTGGAGAGGAAGAGTTCAAGATCAAGTTGCCAGCAGATTTGGAGTCTGGTGAGGGCCTTCTCCTGGCTCCTTCTCTCTGTGTCTTCCTAGGGAAGAGGGAAGGAGAGAGCTCTGGTTTCTTTAGCCCCTCGCCAGGGCACTAATCCCATTCGTGAGGGCTCCACCCTGGCGACAGACCCAGCTCCCCAAGGCCAGCCTCCTAACGCCATGGGGGATAGGTTTCGACACAGGAATTGGGGGAAACACCAACATCCAGGCCACGCCAGGGACACTCTACAATCTACCCGCCAGTACTCCTCAAATCTGTCAGATATTAAAACCAAGCAAGTCTGAGAAACCGTCACAGGAGGTGTGGTGACCAAGCCTATGTGGTGTCCCGGAGGGGATCCTGGAGCAGAAAAGGATGTTAGGAAAGAGCTCAGCAAAATCTGAACAAACCAAGGACTTTAGCCAGCAACAGTGTCTCCATACTGGCTCCTTATGTGTAACCAATTCGCCACACTAACAGTGGGGGAAACCGGGTGTGGGTCTATGCCGACTCTGTACTGTCATCTCAATTTTTCTGTTATTCTAAACTGTTCTAAAAAAACTAAAATTCATCTTAAAATCTATGCAGTCATTAAAATTTTTTTTTTAGTTGTAGAGGGACACAATACCTTTATTTTATTCGCTTATTTTTATGGGGTGCTGAGGGTCAAACTGAGTGCCTCACACATGGGAGGCAAGCGCTCCACTGCTGAGCTGTAGCCCCAACCCTATGCAGTTGTCTTTAAAATATAAAATAGCTTCATATCTACATCTTATTGTAAGTGGTTCAAATAAAATTTATATAGACAGAGAAAGATAAGGAAAAGAATAAAATGTTAAAAAATGTCAAAAACAAAAGAAAACAATGTCAACTCTTGGACACTGGCTGAGGAATAGCTGAGAACTTTTGTCACTCATTTTGCAACCTTCCTGTGTGTCTGGAATTAGACCAAAATTATTTTTTTAAATTAGAGTTAAAAATTGCCATAAGCAAAAATAAGAGATATCTACTACTAAAAGGCGGGGGGGATATTGATAATATATGTGACAGACAATGAATTCATCTCGTGTGTACATTATAAGAAATATACAAATGCACATTGGAAAAGATAAACAGGTAAGTCACAAAAGCAGCGTAAGGAAAGAGAAATGAAAGGAAAGGAGGGGGATGGGAACAGGGAAGGCAGGAAATTGGACTGGACGTGACTTTCCTATGTTTCTACATGAATAAGAGACAGTGAAACTCCACATCATGTAGAACCACAAAAATGGGAAGCTCTACTCCAGGTATGTATGATATTGTCAAAATACACGTCACTCTCATGTATAACTAAAAAGAACAAATTAAAAATTTTTTAAATGAAGCATAAGAGGCAATTGACATATGTATAGAAGTGTGAATGTATATATAAGTGTGTGTGTATGCATATATGTGTCTACATGTGTTTGTGTGCATATACACATATGTATATAATGTCAGTATCAAAAGAGAAATGTACCCAGGCATGGTGGCTCACTCCTGTAATCCCAGTGGCTTGGAGGCTGAGGCAGGAGGATCTCAAGTTCAGAGCCAGCTTCAGCAACTCTCAAAATAAAAATGACTGGAGATGAAGCTCAGTGGATAAGTGCACCTGAGCTTAATCCCCAGTACAGAGAGAGAGAGAGAGAGAGAGAGAGAGAGAGAGAGAGAGAAATATAAACTTTTTAAGAACTGTGATAAAAACTTCCCTAATAATTGCCCCTCCCACAGTAAGGTAACAAATTAAGGGAAAATCTGAAACTAACCAAAAACTCCAAAGTCAGAGACCTTATCATTAAATGCTCACGATTCTGTTGCTGGGTGCCCCAGCTCGTCCACTGATATGGCTGCAATTCGGTCATAGAAGTTTTTAACGACATCCGGTCCCTTTGACCCTACATTTCCTTTTACTTAGAATTTATCCTAAGGAAATAAGCAGGGAGATGGAAAATCACACACAAGGCAGTTAGTTCATTATAACACTATAAAAATATTATGTCACAAGTCTAAGGAGTGGGATCAGTCAGATGATGGATCACTGAGTGTTCATGAAAGAAATCCCACCGTGGAAAAGTGTTTATTGACAGAAAAGTTAACCCACGTCAACTGCTGACTCTACTTCTCTTGGAGCGTGGTATTATTTTGCTGGCATTATCTTTCTGGCACCCATGGAGGAGGCCCCCAGGCTGCAGGACACAGGGCGGCTGGTCGTACACTGAAGGATGCCGGGGCTGGGTCCAGCACCTGAGGGGCCTCCAGAAAAGCTGAAGACCTGCAACTGAGAAGGGACCAGGCTGCACGGCAAACGGTGAGTTTCCCCAACTTACAAAATGCTACAGATTCATTTTCCTGCATATATTTAGGTGCCTGGTATATTCAAAATATAGTGCAAGATGGCCCAAGAGGAAAGGAAGGAAGGGAGTCTATAAAATTGGGTGAGGAAGGTTACTTGTCCTTAGTAGAGCTAGCAACTCAGCAGGAGTGACCAGAGGAATTTCACACCTAGCTACCCTGGAGGAAGGACAGAGACTCCCTGGAGATGAAAATCAAGGAGGCCTCTAAGATGAAGAGAGAGGCGTCTTTGGCTGACAAAAACAGGAAAGAGAAGAAAAGTAGAAAGCCTCATTGTGGACAGGATGAATATGTTGACTTGGCCGAAAATGGGATAAATGTAAGGAAGTCAGTGCTAAGAACTGGGAAAGTAGGCTAAGGTCAGAGAATAACAAGACTGCAGTGATGGACGTCCAGACTCAGCCTAGTGGACGAGTGGGGTCACTAAAGGTTGCTGGGCACTCTGCAAGCCTGACATAATCTGCACTAGTGAGATGGACCTGGTGTCCACTGCTGACAATGAGGTGGACCAGATCTCCAGAGAAACCCTCCTGGGACAGAGCACCTCCACCTCAGGCAGATGATTTAAAGCGTCTTTGTTAGCGCATGACTGGAAATCCTCAGAGCCTGGCTTAGCAGGAAAGCATGACTCCAAATAGGCAAGAAAATGGTGGAGCTGGCATCTCCCTGAGAGCGCCTGCCTAGAGCAGGAGTCTGCAAATGTTGGCTGTGGGCCACACCTGACTTGCCACTCTTTCTGTAAATAAAGCTTTATGGGACCCAACCACGCCCACTCGTTCCTGTGTTCTGCTCTCATGCTGCAACCACAGAGATGAGTAGCTGCCACAGAGACGTGTGGTCCACACAGCCTGAAAAGGGACAGTCTGGCCCTTCACAGGAAGAACTCTGCTGATGCCTGGGCTTGAGCTACAGTTGGCTGGTTCTGTGGGACTTGGGACCGGCACAGAATGGGATGCCATATGAAAGGCTCTGCATACAGCTTGCACCCTTCAGCACCTTCAGCAGATGAACCATGAGAAAGTCTGCTCTGAAGAAGGAGATGGAGGAAAGTCTTGCTCATTCATATCTTGGCTTTGGTAGAAAGAAAAAAGATCCCTCTGAGAATTCCCTTCCACAAGTCCATCCTCACACAGGTTAAAGCCCACCTATCTGTATGGTGACCCAAATCAAACCAAAACACACACACACACAAAATCCTCCACATTATCTGTGGGGTGACCTTCCCAAAATCTTCTAACCAAAAATTCATTTTATTTAAGCAATTCAGCTATTAGTGACTTTGGGTGTCTAGCAAAACAAAACAGAACAAAAAACAATCTTTGATTTCCCACAGATAAAGTTTTCCAAAGAATATAATAACATAAACTTTGAATCAAAAAGCACAAAACAGGCTGTGTGTAGTGGTGCACACCTGTCATCCCAGTAGCTTGAGAGGCTGAGGCAGGAGGATCTTGAGTTCAAAGCCATCCTCAGCAAAAGGCAGGTGTTAAGTAACTCAGTGAGACCCTGTCTCTAAATAAAATATAAAAATGGGCTGGGGATGTGGCTCAGTGGTGAAGTGCCCCTGAGTTCAATATCTGGTACCTTAAAAAAAAAAGCACAAACCATATGAGGAAACAAATTACTAAAACTAAACAGAACAAACTGCATAATTAAACCCACAAAGGTTATAGATAGTGAAACTATTAGGTACCAAACATAAAATCTTTACCATGATTAAAGAAATAAAAGAAAGTATCAGATAAGGAAAAAGAGATTACCAAATGATCAAGTATATTTCAAATATAACATCTAAAAATGACAGACATAATTAACATTATAAATTCATCTAAAGTAGCAGATACAGCTGAAGAGAGCAATAGCAAATTGGAAGATCGATTTGAAGAAACTACACAAAATCCAGCACACAAAGAGAAAAAAGTAGAAAATCCAAGAGTTGAGAGTTACCAAGGACAGAGTAAGAAGGCCTGTTAATCATCTAATCCAAGTTATAGAAAAAGAGAAAAGAATGGAAAGAAGAAACAGAAGCAATAGGAATAATGTCTAAAAATTGTTTGTTGAATGACAACAATCCTCAGAATGGAAATGATTCTCACAGTCCCATTGTAAGTCAACTGCAATGCAGCAACAGAGAGAAAGGCACAGGCAAAAAGTATATAAGTACAAAAAAAGGACAACAGACTTCTGACTAATTGTTCATCAATATTGATCACAATAGAAGACAGTGGAATAATGTGTTATGATTTGGATATGGAATGTCCCCCTTTTGTGTTGGAGGCTTGGTCCAGAGGTGGTACTCTGAGAAGTGATTGGATCATGAGGGTTCTGACCTCATCAGGGGATTCATCCACTGATAGCTGGACCGTCTGGAGATGGTGGAAACTGTAGGAAGGTGGGGTGTGGCTGGAGGAAGTAGGTCAGTGGGGGCATGCCCTTGGGGATTATCTGTAGCCCCTGTTCCCTTTGTCTGTCTGTCTCTCTCTGTCTCTCTTTCCTTACTGTCCTGATCCATACTGGGACAAGACTGGAGGGCCATCCTGTTCACAACGCAGCTCCGCCTCTTCCTGATTCTTCTTCCTCCCCCTTCCTTCAACACTCTCTGAGAAATGTCCTCCCTGCTGATCTCCACCTGAGAGGCAGCTTCTCCAGGAAGCCAGTCTGCAGCAGACATCCAGGGCACAGGGCTGGGGGAGTCAGGTGGGAGAGAAGGCTGACCGACAATCAGACTTTGGAGCCACTCATACAGAGTTCACAGCCGAAGCCCAGGAGCTAAATGAGACGGCAAAATCAAAGAAGAAGCTCTCAGCCCTAGAGAGGCCTCCACGTCAGTGTACAAGGAAGAGACTAGAAGCTGTGGAGGACTGAGGAGGTGCTCCATGTAACGCCTTCAAGGTCAAGGACGGGACGCTCCACGATGTGTAGGTGAAGTACTGAGTGCTGCAGGTAAGGAAAGGACTTTTGGACGCCGAGGTGTCCTGACCACAGCCACCTTCCATCCCCCTTTGGTATTTTTTGTGTGCGGGAGGCTGAGCCTCAGGCCTTGTACACCTAGGCAAGCGCACCATCAATGAGCCACAGCCCCAGCCCTTCTAAAAACTGTCTTATTTTAAGGCAGGGTCTCCATGTAACCCAGGCTGGCCTTGAACTTGTGGTCCCCCTGCCCCGGCCCCCCGAGTAGCTGGGTCACAGGTGGGCACCCGCGTGCCTGGCTCCTTTCCCTCCTCCCTGGTGCGTTCTCTGGTTCTGCTCCAGGAGACGATTTCTCCTCTTCTGCCCCAGTCTCCTTAGATGGGCTGATTCTGCCCACCATTCCACAGTGGGGGCTGGTGCTCAGGACTACACTCCCCTGGCCTTCAGTTTGGACTAGTGAGAAGCAGACCAAAGGCTTTATTTAAACACAAATAAGCTCCTTTTAACTTTAATTGAATGGCCCTGGGGTTCACTGGAGCCTCAAAATGAAGTCAACACAAGAGACCAAAGCCGAATCTTGGAGAAAGTCCTGGCCTGGACAGGATCTCATTTGAACACCCTGATAAAGTGGTCTTTGCAGCTACACCCCTAGATTTTTCTGGTACTATTCCATGGAATTCCTTGTTTTTATTTATAAATTTGAGTTGGGTTTCTGCCACTAGCAAATTAAAAAAAAAATGTACCTGATAACATGAGGATAGATGGTGACACAAATTCAATTTTCTGTTCTTTTTTTTTTTTTTTCCACAAGACAGGATAAGGGAGGAATCTGCCATGGTTGAAAGAAAGCTGGCATTGCTGCGGCCGGAATCCACAGTGACCCTGGGTGCATGAGCAACCTCCGCCTTCCTTGTGACCAGGGTGTGACAACAGCATGTGCTTGCAACATGGTGAAGTTAAACTAGTTTACGTACAGCTTCATACAGTGCCTGGTTCTTAGTAAATGCTGTAAAAGTGTTAGTGGTTACTAGCTACTATTCCTAATTACAGAATCTCATGAGCACATTTTCCTGTTTATAAAATCATCACGGGCCTACGCATAGATATTCCATATTTTACTTGGATACTTGCCCTAGTAACAAGCCAGTTTTTCACTATTTTGAATAACACTGCCTCAAAGGTCCTTGTATATAAAGCTTTCTGTGTTTATGATTCTGTTCTGAGTTTAGAGGAGCTCAGGGTCTGATTCTCAAAGATTCTTAAGGTGGTAGAATCTGGAGCCTTGATCTAATGAATCTTCCTTTGTGTTTTCACATCAGCTGCTTGTATTCACCCAAGTCTTCTCTTCCATCATTTAGGGTTGCACCTATGGCCAAGATGGTCAACAACAGTGCCACGTACAGTGCGCTCTGAGAGAGAGAATAATCGTTATGAGGATCATATCCTTTAATGAGCGGGGCAAATGCATTGAAGTATTAAATTAAAAATAGAAACAACCAGAAACCTCAAGTGACTGGAGATACATCTGAATTTTACTTTGAAAGAGTAGAACCCATCAGAACCAAAGGTAGTGGACACTCATATTTACTGAGTATCCACTATATAATGAATGGTAGAGTCACTGGTTGTCCTGATGCATGTCTGGAAGCATCAGGAGTACTTAATGAGAGCAAGCTTGATCACATTTCTAAGTCAGAGAAACTTAAGTTTTGGTCACATATTTTCCCAAACAGTTTTCATTACTCAAAGCTAAGACTAATGACTTAATCATAATAGAAAAAAACAACATAGGAAAAATGGGCATTTGTCTTAATTTCACAGTCAAATATGCCTTTTTTAGGGGAAAAAAGTCTGTCACCTTTAAGATATCAGCAATTTGCAATCATTATTTTAAGGTTAGTATAATCTGGAAAAAAAAAAAGATGTGTTTAATCCCACAGTTTTATGAAGAAGTCAAAATAACTCAAAAGAAAGTATGGTCACAAATGTATGGACACCTTTAACTCAAGTATCAACTAATATCCATCTGACCTTAGTAACTGATTTGAAATTCATATCCTCTCATATAAAAGGAGTATTAATCCAAAGCCCTGAGTTCAAGTTCACTAGAATGTTGTAGCCCCCAAAGGAGTGATCGTAGAAAACTCTGAATACCAGCCTGTCTGAGACCAGGAAGAGACTGCTCTCCTGAGTCCCAAAGCCCCAGGATCCGTGCCTTAGCTGCCCTCAGCCCCTAGAATCCCAGTCACCAACAGCTGGGATCTCTGCAAAAACTTTCCCAAGTAACACAAACTAGGTTGCCAATCTCTACCCACATGCCACAGTGGAACAAATCGTTTGGAAAACATCTTGCATCCCCCCCCCCCTGTTGGTCAGCTGGAGCTTCTTCCATTATCTAATCTTCAAACTACACTCACTGTTCCTCCCTTGGCCTCCTCCCCTTCCGTAAAGGGCGCCATCATCCACTCACTCGAAGCCAGCGAGGTGAAGTCACCCTAGCTCTTCCTTTCCTTCTCTCCTGTGTGCACGCTATCAGTAAGTCCTGTCGATTCTAGATCCCAATGGAAAGCCAGATCAGCCTTTCTGGGGTCCTTTTGCTGGTCTGCTTTCCAACTACCACACCCTTTCTCAAGCCCTCAGCTCTCACTTGGACACACGGCAGCCTCCTGAATGCGTTCAGAATGATCTCCCCCCAGTTCCCCCAACACACCAAGCTCTCTCCCACTCTGTCCTTGCCCCACACTGTCCCTGTACCTGACATGTGCTTTCTGCAGGCTTGACCTGGACCTCTCCTTCCTAGACTTCAGTCTCAGAACATGTCATCTCCCCAGGGTGACCTTCCCGCCCACTTAGTCAAATAAACTCATCTCCTGCCACTGTCCCACTGTCCTCTGTCCTCAGCAGTTTTGATTGCACACTGACTTTTAGAATGACATATATCTGCTAGTTATTTACTATCTTTCTTCCTCATGAGACCATAAATTTCACGAAGGCGAAGACTGATCCATTGTGCTCCCCAGGGTACACCAGTGCTGGGACAGTGAGCGGCAGGCAGTGGGAAGCTTATTAAATATCAGTTGAATAAATGAGGGGGTACCGTGTGACCCCCTCACTGAAGACGGAACCCTCCGATGCTCCCCAGCTTTACTTTGGGGCACTCAACCCCTCCGTGGGCTACAGATACGACACATTTCTGAACAAATGTCCTGCATTCCTAAACTTTTCACTCCACCATCTCCTTGTTCCTAACTCAAACTGGGCTCTTCTGTGAGAACCAGCTTCTAGTGATCACTCCAGTCGAAGCAGTCACCTCTCCCATTCAGACCCTGGAAAGTAGAATCATTCCAGATCCCTGAAAGGATGAGTAGGGCGGAAAGGCACCCACCAACTTCTCAAAGAAAATAAGTCAGTGTGATCGGCACAAGGATTAGAGAACCAAGAGAAATCGAGAAATCAACTGTGTTCATTTTAACATCAAACTCACAGTTTTATTCTTCTGTGACATGGATTGGAAAAAAAACATCTTTTTCAAATCAATATCCAATCATTGACTATTATCCATTGTCCTTGCATTTCAGAGAAAATTGTAAAGCTATTCATATCAAAAAGCTCTTCGGGGGCTTTATTTTATTTTAAATCTAATTTTTTAAAAGGAAACATGGGTATGGATGCTTACAAGTAAATACTCACAGATTTCGTACTTGCTAGCTGGCTTTCACAGCTGCAGAGAAGGCTTCCTGCCCTTAGCGCCTCTCCTGAGGACTGCAGGTGACTGATACTGCACTATTACAGAGACCTTGTGTTTTGTTTTTTTTGTTTTTTGTTTTTTTTTTTTTGTCTTAAGGTTTTATGGCTCTGAAGAGGAAATACTGCAGAGTCAAGCAAGGCGTTTTAGGTTATGAATCATTTATGCTCTTTGGATTTAATGAAACGACATTCTGAACGACTAAATGGTGTGTAATAAGCTATCAAGAAATTGACAATCTTACAATGAAAGATGTTCAAAAATCTCTCAAAGAATTTATAACAATAATAATAAAAACAAAATATTACTGAGCCGTGGTTGGCCTGGGCAGTGTCTAAGCACTGTCCCACACATTTATCCATCCAGTAGCCTATGAACAGGGACCACTCTTACCCCCATAATACAAGGTACAGAGGTTAAACAATTTGCCCAAAGCCATCCAGCTGGTGAGAGCTAGAGAAAGATCCACACTCCCACGTGAGAGCATGAGCTCTTCATCATGGCAACCTCTTCCCATTCTTCATTGCCACGAGACCAATTTGGTGAAACAATACCAAGTTATTTTAGGACTAGGCTGAAGAAGTTGGCATCTCGAAGCCTTCTCTTTTTTTAATGTAACCATTCTTTCTGTATATGGTGTGCATGCATCTGCACTGGTATCTATATGAACACACCTCACCTGTGTTGCTGGCAATGAACAAGTGAAACATATTTCTGAAATCTCTTAATCAAAAGTTTACATTAATAATTTTAATTAATTAATTTGGCAAGGGACTAGAGCACACCCTACTGGCCAGCTAATAGGAAATACAGCATTTACTCGGGACAAAATGTCTAAATATTTAAATCAGAAGGTAAAGTCAAATTTCTGCTTGAAAAAAAAATTATCTTGAAAACATCGACTATGTATCTAAATTAAATTGATCCAGAGGATACTAAAAAAAATTCTAACAGTTACTGATTCCAGAGGTGGGATGGAATTAGAAAAACATCCGTCAAAAGCATCAAATATTTATTAAAGCAACATTAGGTATCTGAAGGGTGACTCAATTAAAACTAAACAACTAGATAGACTGTCCAAAACCTATACTAAACAAAAGTTAGTTAAGCCCTGCCTCTGACACCTAAAACACAGACTAATAAATTGCAAGTAGCCCATCCGTCTTCTCACAGGCTACGTATACCAAGTAGAAAGGAAGGGAAAAATGGAGTATTGCCACTATTGCTAAGGGGAAAGCTCAATGGGAGACTCTGTTGTGATGTGGCACTCACAGATGAATGGTGGGCTCTTACCAGCACGTCCATTCTAAAGTAATCCGCAATTTATTGGATATTATATATATACACACACACACACACACAATTGTTTTCAAAACAATGCAGTACACTAAACAAACAGCCTATAAGAAATACATTTCTTCCATTGGGCGTGTAGATTTTATTGCATGCTTACTTACAGACTAGTAAAAAAAAAGTGCGTATTATACATTTATATCATGTATAGATAGAAATAAAAGCTCTGGGACTAAAAGGGTAATGCAAAAAGGATCTTGTTTTAAAATATGTCTTTATGAACAAGGAGAAATGCATAAGTTTTCTCATGTAATCCTTCACAGCTAGGAAAGACAAACACCAAAATGTGCATACTCTTCTACAGGATTCCAATATCAAAACATGGATATAAGTCGTACATTTGATAAGGTCTGCCCGGCATCTTTATACGTACACGACTTGTGGAATTTCTTGGTGAGGACAGAAAGGAGTAAGGTCCTCAGGACAACAGTGTGGTTCTCAGGTTCCTGAGACAGAGCTTCAAGCTTTTTCTTACTCCAGGGATAGCAATTCTTTTGCTGAAAAGGGATTGCCTGCACAACAACTATCTGGGTCAATATGATGTTGAGTCTAATGTTTTAGATGTCATGCTCTATTAAAACAGTGTCCATTCCGTGAGAAATGGCCTCAAAATTAAATCAACTCTGAGAAATATATTTTTTAAAAAATACATTACTCAAAACTTAGGTTCAGTAAAAAGGGAGCATTTTGCCTAAATCTCTAATGAATGGTCACCTGCTAGACTTAATATGCTAGAGTTACTTCACGTTGCTTCACATTTTCCTTTCAGACTCTTCCCCAAACATTCTATGATACTACTGACATATCAATGTTACTGTAAAATAGAAAGTCGATTACTAGATAAAAGATGTGTGGAGCATAAGTTTTCTCATGTGATCCTTCACAGCTGAGAAAGACTTATTATATGAACAAAATTATGAACCAAATTCAGTAAACTAGCAGCTATAACTGTTTTTCCCCAAAAATGAATGAATCAAATGTCTCTTTTCCAAGATTAAAATAGATCAGAAGAGAAATCAATGAATCATGTGTTAGTCATATGATTTTGTGATTTTTGATAATTTACCAAAACATTAGCACATCATACAGATCACCTCTATATAGTAAGTATCCTGTTGATCTTCTTTCTCTAAAGAAGGGGTGTGTTTGATGGTTGCTCTGGTGATTATCACTGTTTTATGAATAGGGGAATGTAAAAGCATGCCAATAAGGCCAAAGCACAAATTACAGCTGTATTGTGGTGACTTGAAAAAGCGTAACTAGGGTTCCTTTTGAATGAAACTGGAGCTCATCTAGGTCCACATTCAGTAAATGCTGTACTGTGAGGTCTGAAAAGATGTTCTGGGCAAGTTCTCAGGCGGATCTTTTTTTTTTTTTTTTTCCCACACCGCTAACAGCATATGGGTAGTGGTGAACATAAAACAGGGAGGTGGAGATGGAATCTGGATAGATTTTCTGTGAACCAAAAAAACCTAGTTAAGTTGGTAAGAAAATCAGCAATTCTTTGTGACTAATTCCTATAATACTAAATGAATACAATAAGTAAGAATATAGGGAAGACAGGATAACTCCAATGTTGATAAATAGCCTGGGCATGAAAATGACCCCACAGCCCTCTAGGCCAGAAGGTACCGCTGAAAGAACAGGATAACTGTCCTTGCAAGTGAAAGGGGGCAAAGGGATACTTTTTCGTTTTTAATTTGGTGCTTAAGGCCTTGAATTCAAAATGAGGCCTTTGAATTAAATTTAAAAGGATGTAAGTAAACAATGTTGGAGAAAAGGCAGATCATTTCACGGGGTGCAAAGTTAATAGTTAACTTGATAATGAGGCCAGAATCTCATTCCATATGTTAAACAACCTCAATTACGTTGTGCTAAACGTATAACTATCAGGCATTATTGCTGAAGTGCAAGAAGGGCTCTATGGAGACCAAAGAGGTCAGTAGCAGTCTTTGGCCTCTACTCCATAAAGTACCATTTGGGAAATTTGTTCTCGTTAAAACTGGAGGGTTTCCGTTTGTTTGCTTTTTTTCTTACTTTAGCCACTCTTGGTTTGTTATCATTTGTATTATTTATTTTACGGTTAAACTATAAGCCCAAGTTGCATCACGGGTGCCCCCAGAAACCTCCTCCTACTGGCTTGTTCGTGGTCTGTCCTGGGGCGTCGCACGGCTGCCTGGTGCCAGGAGACATCCAGGCCAGCTTGGGTCTAACAGGTAACCAGGTGAAGAACTAGGGCCTCCAGGACCCAGCAGGGGCTGCCCCTGGAAGTGGTGGGCGGCCTGAAAAGGTCAGCAGCACCAGGACCGGGCTCCTTTTCCAATATGTGGTCAGAAGAGCCCTTGCCCTCCCCTGGAGGCCCTGCTCTCACCAAGGAGTCCTGGCTGCCCCTCTGTCTCTCACTGCCCCTCGTCGTCCCTCATTGTCCTGCACTGTCCCACTGTGTCCTACACAGACCCACCCTCACTGTCTCACAGTCCCATAACGTCCACACTGTTCCAGCCATTCCTCACCGTCCCGCGCCATCCCTCACTGTGCCGTGTTGTCCCCACAATCCTCCCCTGCCCCTCACCGACCTACATGGTCATCCTTCCCCGTTCCCCGCCGTCCCTCACCATCCCTTCCCGTCCTTCACTGTCCCTTGCTATCCCCCCTGTCCCTTACTGCCCTGCCCCGCCCCTCACGTCCCCTAGCCCCTCCGAGTCCCTCGCCGTCCCGCCCCGTCCCGAGTTGCGGCCTCGCAGGCGCTGCCCTCGCCCCGTCCGGCTCCTCGTCCCGTCCGCCCGGCTCCCGCAGGAGAGGACGGCACGCACTATCCCCGGGGGCGGGGAATTGGGGGAAATTCCGCGCGAGGCCGGCTGCGCGCAGACTTCTGAGAAAACCCTGCGTCTAGGCTGTCGGGGGCGGCTGCCCGGATCCGCGAAGGCGAAGAGTCAGGGGCCTCCAGCGAGCCGGGGGCCTCCCGCAATGCCCTCTGGGGGGCCCCCGCAGCAGCTCCAGCCCGGCATCGCCCCTTTAAGCGGCTTGCCGCCCGGATTGGCTGCGCGGCGGGGGCGGGGCGGTGGGCTGACGTCACTCTCGGCGCTTACGCTAAATACTCGGCGGCGGCGGCGGCGGCGGCGGCGGCGGCAGCCGAGTGCGAGGCAGGCGGCGCGAGCGGGAGGGCCAGCGAGCGAGCGAAGGAGCGAGCGGCGAGGCGCCTGCGCGATGTCCGGGCCCCGGAGCCCGCGGCACTGAGCCGGCCTGCCGGACATGCGCGGGAGGGCGCCGTGGGGCAGCCGCCGCTCCCCCGGGGTAAGGCGCTCGGCGCTGCGGACGGGCGGACGGGCGGCGCGGCACCTCTCGGGCCCGGCGCGGGCGGCTCCGCGGGGCCGGGACGTGGGGCGCGCGGACAGGGCCGCCGCGACGCCGAGCTGCTCCGGGACGCGCCGAGGGGCAGGGGCGGGCCCGCGCCGGGCGTTTCTCTCGGCGTGCGGAGGGCCGGGCCCGAGCTCGCCCCGGCGCGGGCGTGGGTGCCGGCGACCCTCGACGCGCCCCTCGCCCCCGGGGCCCTGTACGCGTCCCCGCCGGGCACCGGGTGCCTGCGGAGGGCGCGGGGCGGGCTCGTGCGGCCCGCGCCCCGTTTCTGTCCCGCCGGGGCTGCGTGCCCGGTCGAACCCGAGCGCCCCTGAAGCCTGCCGGGGACGCTCCGGTGGGCGGCGGCACCGGCTCTCGGTCGCGGCCGGCCTCCGTCCCTCTGCCGGAGCTCTCGGCGCCCAGGTCGTTTCCTCGGTCTGTATTTGTAAATTGACCCGAGTTGTTTCGTGTTCTTTCCCTCCTCTTGTAGAATCGCGCTCTTTAAGGGCACTGCGGGATTCCGTGCTGAGAACCTGAAAGCTGGCCGGGAATTTCGTGTACTTATATATCACATCCTGGTGCAAATTAGACGACTCCTTGACCATGATTGGAGCTGTATCGGTGCTTCCTAGGTCTTTATTAGGATTTCATCATTGCTTGAAAGAAACCAGTCTCTTCCCTGATAAAAATGTGAATAGATTGTTAGTCATGAACTTAAGTAGTGCAGTCAGAATAGAGACTGTAGCTTTAAAAGAGATGTGTTGGTGACTTCAGGTACACCTGCAACACAGGTAGGGCAGGACTGGTTTCTAGGCAACTGTCAGAGGTGAAGAAAGGTGAGGTTTAAAATGCTCTTCTTTTTTTCCCTCCTGAAGAACAAGAGTTCTGCAAAGTTTCAAGCTTTTGTAAATCTCCAAGGATGCAGTAGATATATCTTTGTTGAAACTGAAACATCTAAGTTCACTATACCGAGTCTTGTTTTTTTTTTTAAGTTGTATTTCTTAACATAATTGTAATTAATTTTCAGAGACATTTTACTTAAACAGACCAAAGACAGGTACCTATATCAGCAGAAGACCAAATTTTTGCAAAGCCCCAACTAAAAGCTGGTTTCTTGCTAGCCTGCTAAGTATATTATCAACCCATCCCTTTTCTGGATAGTAGCAGGTTTAAAAAGAAAAACATAGATTTTAGTATGGATTTCAGACATGATTTGCATTCCCTCACTTCCTGCAGAGCTTCTTTTCACTGTGTGTTCTGGTAGACATTTACTAATAGACAAGAGAAGTCTTAACTATCAGTTTATAACCTGGCAGTTATATTAGATGGTAAACTCCTTAAGGGCAGGAACTCTGCCTTGTACAGCTTTTTATCTTAGGCAGCCTTGCACAGAGTTGATATTGATAAATAAATGCATGAAAGCATGTTTTACATTTTAAGGCTCAGCAGGATTGGACTAGTCACTGATAAGGGTTGGAAAGCAAATCTATTTTTTATGGCTGTTGTGAAATGTCCAAATTCATATTTGAAGTTGAAATGTTTGTTTTCAATGAATTCTTTTTCCTATTTTTAGTTCACAGATACTGCTCACCCTTTTGTGAGGTTTAATTATGCTGTGGTCTTGAGTTTTTATGTGAAAATAACTCTTCACTGCTGCTGCTCAGAAGTTAAACTAGATAATACTTCCTTTCTGCTTATACTAATAGTAGCTTTTAAAAGCAAGTTGCCTAAATTACAGGTACAATCTAACATGCTTGAGACTGACCTGATTGTCAACATACCATCAAGTTGCTTTAGAAAGGTGAGCAGAGGAGGGGAAAGGTGGTGCCCAGGGTAATCCCAGGAATTTGAATGTCGTAGGCTCCCTCTACCAGAGAAGCAACTCTGCTGATAATCTAAATAAATATGAATTGGTACCTCATCACCGGGCACCCTCAGCACACTCTGCAGGTGTTTGGCCATACTTTGTAAAAGCGAATGAAGAACCAGCTTACTAGATAAACACAGTCCAGTTGTGGTATTCTGGCATTATTTGCACAGAATAAACACATGCTTTGTAAAGGTACATAAAACTGGTAAATTTCAGGCTCCTAAATGTAAATTGCTAACTTATAGAGAATTCGTGTTAAGATAGAGAAAAGGTAGTGTGAGATTCTGATTTCAAATGTTGAGAGGAAAAAAGATTTTGAGATTAGGAGTCTTCGTTGACAAATCCAACTTTTTATGTCATAAAATTGGGCAGTATATTACAAAGCCCCTTTGTAAATCAAAGGGAAAACCTTCATAAGGTCTGTCTAGGGAGGAGCAGCAGCCTATGGGCTGAGGACTTGAAATGGTGACACGGTGACATGAAGGGAACCCTCCGCTAAAAGATATGTCCTCCTTTCTAATTTTCTGTTTATTCCTCTATAGTTTCCAAGTTTAGTTTTTAGTATTAGAATGAAGAGGGGGGAAAAACTTATAGGAAAAAGAAATTGGGCAGTATTACAAAAAGACCACAATCTTCTAGACCGCAGTGAATATGTCTTTAAAATGTGGGACTTGGGCTACAGGAATTAGACTTCTTTTCAACTTGGAAATGGAATGGCAGGGATTAGACAGCATTGTTCAAAAGCTCTTATTAATGACCCACAGATAGGAAACTTACCTAGTTACAGATTGCTTGTTAGAAACAGTTTAGCCCTCTGTGGAAGGCTCTTCTCCCAACTGACAGCTGCTTTTCCATTCTTTATAACTCTATTTGAAAAGTCCCTTGCTCAGTGAGGCCTTTCTTGACCACCTGTATAAATACGTTCTCTTCTACCTCCTTATCCTGTCACTGTACCCTGTTTCCTTGAAAGTTATCACAATCTGAAATTGCTGGAATTGTTTGATTGCTTATATGTCATTTTCCTCCCTCATTAGATCAGAAATTTCCATCAGGCAGCAACCACGTCTGTTTTTCACCTAGCATAGTATCCAGTCCAGAACAAGTGTTTGATAAGTATTTGTGAAAAGAATTAATGCATGGCGGCTAAGAATTTGAGCTGAGATATGGAGATGTGGCTCAGTGTTAGAGCACTTGGTTTGAGCCCCAGTACTGAAAAAAAAAGCTTCTGATCTGAACACTGAGTTCCACTTCCTATCTCTATAGTTAGCTAGCACTTAGCATTGCACTTAGCAACTATTTGCTTCAGTTTCCCCATTAATAAACAATGTTAGAGAAGCAAGTTGCTCCTGACATGAAGATGCTGTAGAAAGCAGAGGCAGTGAGTGTGTGCTGGGCAGAAGAGCCCTGCCAGCCCTTTTGCTCATAGCAGGAGGTTTCACCTCACTTGGTTTCCTCATTTGCAAACTGGAGATTATAATCCCTAACTCTTCTTAGAGGGATGTTGTGGGGATCAAGTGAGATAATGTTGGAGAAAGTGCTTTGTAATTCGTACAGTGCTTTACGAATATGTTCTATTGTTGTTAAATTCCAGATTTTACCATAAAACCTGATTATAATGCCATCATTAGGATCCATGCTGTAGGGGTATGTTAGAAAAGGCCCGTTGGGTATATGTAGTAACCCCTATTACGAGTAAAAACAGACCTGTGCTATATCAAATACTATGTTGTAACAGGTTACATCATGATGGGGCATCACTCTATCATTAAAGATTGAGGGCTTCAAAAGAATTGTTGCACGTGGTCATAATAGAAGGTCAGACTGATACCTTTACCCACCCATTTAGATGCTAGGCCAGATGTACAATTAATGACTTTTAATAAGGAAAATTTGGGGGAGTTGAAGTAGAACAGGACCTTTTCTTTTTTTTTTTTCTTTTTTCTTTCTTTCTTTCTTTTTTTTTAAGGGATTGAACCTAGGGTCCCTCTACCACTGAGCTACATCAGTGGTAAAAAGACCCTTTTTAAATTTTAATTTGAGACAGGGTCTCACTGAGTTGCTGAGTCTGGCCTCAGACTTGTGATCCTTCTGCCTCAGGCTCCCAAGTCTCTAGGATTACAGGAAAAACAGGAACTTTCATAGCCTACAGGCTATCCCAGAAAAACTATTTATCAACCAAAATGCCCCCAAAAGTTTATCTGCACTACCCATAAAGGTGAAGTGTTATGCTTGGTCAGATCTTACCCCGCCAGTTTGAACAGCCTGAAGGACTGGAAGAGGCAGTGGTGTGGTGGTCAGAACCTGGACTTTGAAGCCGGGCTTCCTGGCCTAAGTCCTGGCCTTGCCTCTCACCATGTTTGACCTGAAGCAAGTTCCTTAACTCTCTGTGCCTCAAGCCCCTCATCTATAAATAAGAGTAGTAAGATGACCCACTTCACAGGGTTGATGAGAGCATTAAATAAATTAATATACACATGAAGCCCTTAGAACAATGCCTGGCAGATGAGTGTCCAGTGAATGTTAGTTATTACTAATGATTATGTATTCATTCCAGCAGTCTAGAGTTACCCACTGGGTGACTTGAATGCTTGTTAAATAAATTTGAAGCTTTCAAGACTAACTTCCCAAGCTTAGACCATTGTGCTCATTCTCATTGTGATTGCAGTAGAATTCATGAACCTTTCACAGTCATAGGTCTATTGTATGTGTATGTCAAAATAGAATATTTTCCACCTTCTGTGTATGTATATATACACACACATATACACATATAAAATATATATATATGACTAACTTGATTTTTGTGCTTTGTAGGAAAAGTACAAAGGACAAAAGAATATATTTCTGTTCTATTTTTCTGCTACCCAATTAAAATCACATGGGACTAAGTGAATCAAGACTATTGATTATGGTAGTTGAACGAATAGGCCATTTCTTTTGGCTGGAAAGTTTCCAAATTATCAAAGAAATTATGTCATTTAATTTTGATAGTCTGAAGATAAATTATTTTCCTTGTTGCCTACATTTTTACCACCTACAAATGGGCTGTTATGTGCTGAGGATGTTAAAGGACCTCCAAGGAATGGAGCTATAAAAACAGACACAAATGTTCATTCTCATCATTTTGAACTACGCTTTAATATTTGCTGAAACCATAAAGTTTTACTTGAATTCATGCATGAATATTTTAATTGCATTTTACTTTAAAAGGTCTTCCATGTAAAGACTATTTCTGCTTTTCTATGGCAGCAGAGTACAGTGAAGGCAATTTTCCTAACTTGCTTCCTTTTTTCCCTACCTCCAAATCATAGCCTATTAAAATAAAATCTGAAATCTGAATTGAGGCATTTATTTTTAGAAAATCTACGAAGTGTCTTTTTTCTTTCAGCAAATAAATTCACGTTATTCAACTGTGTAGCTATCATAAAAACTGAACATGTAGATGAGTATCAAATTAGTAAGCTTAGTTTATTAATAAAATTCCATTAAAATAGCTAACATTTATGCTTAATGTGTCAATAGCCTGATTACAAGTGCTTCAGACATTAATCATAATAAAATTTGAACATAAATATGCAGACATTGGTATATTTGGGAAGGACCTAAATAAGTTTCTTTTTATAAACTTGTAAATGTAGCTACCTTATGTCTTCCCTGGCTGTGGTAATAGGTAGGTAGGTAATTGTTAAATGCAGCTGAAAAGGCCATTTATCACCCTGAATAAACAGAAATCAGGTTCTAGAACCAGATTGAAAGAAGGAAATTACATCACACTCTTAAATAAGGAAGCACTGGGCAGAACTGGATGAGTTGTATGACAAAAATGTGCCCCTCCTCCTTGTGTGGATTGCTCCTGAGATTTATTAATGAGATCTGGTGGCAAGGTAAGCATATCTAGGTTACTGCAGTAAGGTAGCCTGAGAGAGAGAGAGTATGTGTGTGTGGGGGGGAAGCAGTTTCAAAGAGACTGTCCTCAAGCTAAAGGCAAGTGATTTCACCTCAGTAAAGGAGGTGTGCAGTGTGCATTTGGTTTGACTTTTTTTTTTAATATTTACCTTTTAGTTATAGGTGGACACAATATCTTTATTTTTATGTGATGCTGAGGATTGAACCCAGTGCCTCACTCATACTAGGCGAGTGCTCTACCGCTGAGCCACAACCCCAGCCCCTGACTTTTTTTTTTTTTTAAAGGAAAGTAACATTAAATTTAGCAGCAAAAACACAGTAGATGCATTGTAATCCAGAAGGAATAGTATGTAAGAGAAGGTAAAATTCATTGTTTTCAGAAAATACTCCCCTGATTGCTTTAAGCAAGTACACAGTAACAGGAACCAATTTAGGAAGCTGTGCTGTTAACCACTGAAGCTTGACGTTTTTACTCAGTCTGCAAACTGTCTGCTTTGGATTTTGGAAATGAACTGAGGAGATCTAAACTCGTTAAATTAGTACTGGCAGCCTCTCTCTCCAGCATGGGTTAAGTTTATCTCTTACAAATCTTTGCTTTTTCCTAGTTCTTTGCTGACAGTCAGCCTCTGTGAAACTTTCACATAATTGCTTTTTAAAGCATGAGGTGGATATTTTCTCAGCGTCATTAATAAGTGTGTATTAGAAGTGAGTGATGCCAGGAGCCACAGGAAGAAAAGAGAAGTCAGACACCACTCCTGTCCTGGGAGACGGAGCTGAGAGGAGAATCTGGGCACAGCACAAAATAACCCAGGAACAGAGACACTGCCTTGGCTTTTCATAAAAGGGAGGGTTTTTGGCAAAGACAGCAGAAGAAGAGTTGCCTGAAGGCATAAGTTGGATTCTAAGCATTTGGAGGAAAGAAGGAAAGAGAAGCCAGAGCTAGAAAGGAAGGTTGGGCCGGGGCGTGCAGGCCTGTGTTGGAGCCAGCAGGGCTGAGGAGCTTCCAAGGCTCCTGAGCAGGGGAGGCTCTTGGTTGAGAGGTAGTTAAGGAACACTGACTGGGTGCTGGTATGTAGTGTGGGTTGGGCATTTTCCGACTGGAGGCATAGTGGTGCCAGTGAGTGGAAGGAGGGTAAATTTGAGAAAGAACGTAGACAGTATGTGGAGCTTAGCGGCCTTAACTGGGAGAAGTGTGATCCTCCTGGACTAGAGCTGGTGGGAGGGGAGGGGAGGGGAGGGGAGGGAGGGAGGTAAGAGGAAGGAGGAGTTTGGTTTGTAGAGTTTGAGATGCCAGGGGACCATCCAAGTGGAAAGATAATCACCAGACAATAGGAAATGCAGAGTTGAAGCCTGAGCCAGGCTGGAATCCTCTGTTCAGGAACTGTCTGTGTCAGGTGAAATAAGTCAAAACTTGGCTGTTGGGGAGGGTAAAGAGAAAATAAAATGAGACTTGAAAAACACATGATTTTAAGTCCCCCCCCAACCCAATTTTTTAAAAATTGATGTTAATAGAAAAAAGAAAGGAAAAAAAAAAAAGAATTCACATCTGAGGTTGGTATTTACCTCAATTTTTGACCCACTAAAAAAGCTGAAGTTTAGTTCATAAACACAGAAGAAAAGTTGTTGTGCTGAATGTTATTTGGATCCTGGTGTAAACCATGCTGCTGGATTAGCATTGCTTTCCTATTTTTGCATTTCATAACAGAATGGCTCATCTTGTATTCTAGTATTGATTTTCCCCACCTAGGTTTGTTTTTGTAATTGCTTTCCTAATGTAAAGCAGAACTAGTTTTACAGTTCTGAGGAACCAGATAAAGTTTGAAACACTGCAGCATTATTCAGATTTTACTTGAGCAGAATTTATTTCTTTTTAGCTAGAGGTTGACCAAACTGGTTGATACCCCCCAACTCCCTCCCACACACACACACACAAGGAATATACAGGCTGGATACTTGGTTTTTAGGTGGTCTCATTCTCATCTGAAGAACAGTTTCTGAAAACCTTTCTTCCAAACCTAAGGCACGTTGTTCTTTGGGGGTTTACATTTTGAAGTTATTTTCCAAAAGAAGAGAACGTGACAATTCCATTGCCCTCCTGGCTTCTCCCATGCAAGCAAGTAGGCAGTTGGGACAGTTTCATAACATGGCCCATTCACAATTCCCCATTGAAATTTAGAGGCAGGTCACCTTCTATGAATACACAAAGACACTATTGTGGTCAGAAGTGAGCTGGCTCAGTGAACACAATTCTTTTTATACTAAAAAAATTTTTTTCTTAAGAAAGCTAACAAGTAGGTGATGGAAACAATGAGTAAAAAATAACTTTTTCTAGAACATACAAATAATTTTAAGTGACCACTGAAACGTAGGTTCAGAATTCCAAAGCAATTTCGGCAGAGGCGATAGTTACACAATCATTCTGTTGAAAGCTAAGATTTAGATGGCACTAGGAGGCTGACACACAGTAATTACTAGTAGTACTTGTTGGCTAGCCGACAGGTGGGGGTTGGGCCTCCAGAATCCCCCGCAGCCTTTTCCTGTAATCTGGATGAACAATCTTCAAACGTGTGCTTTCAAACTACTTAAATACCATATTCTTCTTCCTATCTTGCCTTTCGTTTTTACGTTACCACAGACACTTTCCCTGTAGTCCTGCCAGTGCTTGTAGAACGCTTAGAAAAAGCCTGATAAACCACTGGGCTGAGCATACAGAGGGAGAGGCTAGCCATTTTTTAAATTGGTTTTTAAATTTTTTTTTAGAGCTTTACCTGCGGGTAAGTAAATAACGAATTTGCCTCATTTCAGTAATCTTGAAAGGGACTTCAAGAGACTCCCTGGTGATTTAGATTTCTTAAATGACAGATTTTTTTTTAATCATATATCTTTTAGAGACTGATTTAAAGAAAAATTGATTGAAATAATATTTTAAACCTGTGGTAAAATCTCTCTCTAGTGCATTGAAACGGCTAATTGGGGAGAGTCAAATGTAGAGAATTAGAACCAGATAAAATTTGAAACTCTAAATTTTTATCATTGATATTGGTAATTTATTGATAAATTTTCACTGAAAATTTATCCTGAGAAGAATTGGGACACATGCTCCTTTGTCGATGAAATTTTTTAAATTACAATATCCATATTCCTTCTTTTTTTTAAATTTTTTTTTTTAGTTGCAGATGAACACAATACTTCTATTTTATTTGTTTTATTTTTATATATTGCTGGGAATCAAACCCAGTGCCTCATGCATGCTACGAAATCATTCTACCACTGAGCCACAACCCCAGCCCTCCACATTCCTTCTTAATGTTAAAAAAAACAATAGATGTTGCAGAGTATGGTTTTGGATCTTTAGTTTTAAAATTCCCTCTACCTTAAACACTGTATCCACTTAATTGGTATGATAATCAGAGGACACTGTAAATCCATTCAACATTCAGTTATTGAGCACTTGTTAATGTTTCAGACACTGATGATTAAAAGGCAATTGGCAGGGGTGGTGATTGGGGCACAGTCTGCTCCTGTGCACTGATAGGAGGTGACAGATTTGTAAATAATGGATTTTAAGTTGCTGAGCAGTTAAACCTGTGCACCCCTCCACCGCAGAGGTGTCCTAGTCACCTTCCGTCATCCTGAGTCCTGAGCACAGCTGTAGTGCGTCCTGAGCACAGCTGTAGTGCGTGGCAGGTGTGCAGGCTTTTAGAGAGTGACTAGAGATGTTTAGTGAGCCAGTGTTGTAGTGTGTAAGTGTCACACAGATAGTTGAGAGCATTCCAGTGTCAAGGGGAAAAGGCCTAAACTCTTTGTCTAAGTGCATGTGAATAAATGAACTGCAGCGGATGCTCCTTAATGCTTGTGATGCAGCGGAATACTAAAGTAAAACTAAAAAGAGGCTGCAGGGACTCTGGACCTGTGACATACGACAAGGGGGTTCCTAAAGTTTAGGAACTGTTAGTTTTAAGAAAAATATACTTAGCCTTTGTAATCCATGCCTTGCAGCCAGGCAGGACATGAACTACTGGGCATTTCACAAAGGAGAATGTAAAGAATGTACCTTTCAGTTTGTCTTTGACAGGGAGGGATGAAGCTGTGCTGGAGCCACTCATCTTGCAGAACTTGATTTTCACTAATGGAAATTAGTGTCTTCATATATAATGATTTCTTTTTTGAACAAGCAATATCTGGAGAATATCTCTTCTGTGGCAACCCTGAAATACAGACTCCACATGAATGCTAGTCAGTGGGGTGCCCAGACTCCCTTGTCAAGCATGTGGGGGTCTAGTGAGTGCTAACTAGCTCTGCAGTGTAAAATAGTGACTTCTGAAATTACCTTTTTAGCTTGCAAGGAATCTGCAAGATTCCCCTGAGCTTCGAGCCCGGGGCAGCCGTGCCTTGCGAGGCCTGTGCGCTGGTTTAGAGGGAGGCTGTGTGCCTGGCATCTGTGGGGTTGGTTGTGTAGCTCTGGGCTTGCTCTGTAGTAAAAGGTCTGTTTTCCCAGCAACTGATTGTTTCTCCTTTTGTGAAAACATTTCAAATCTTGCTATTCTTAGTGTCTGTGTTGGGGTTCCCTCCTGAGAGTAGAATGAGGCAGACGCCTACAGCGACTCCTGTTCCACTCGCCCCAGATTCCCTGTGAACCCACTCGTGCTGAGGTTTAGACTGTCCCAAGAAACGCGTTTCTGAGTTGTTTCCTTTTTTCTCTCACTCTTCTCCATCCCCACAACCCAACCTCAGGGAATGAAAGCTACTGGTTGACTTAAAGTCCCGGCTTCCAGATACAACACAATGTCAACAGCAGGAGTTGCTGCTCAGGAGATCAGAGTCCCATTGAAAACTGGATTTCTGCATAATGGCCAGGCCATGGGGAACAGGAAGACCTGCTGGGGCAGTCGCAGTGAGTTTGGACAGTAAGTAGAGAATGCAGTGCCCCTGTGCTCTGTGGACCTGTGCGACTGTAGTGACCTAGAGGATGTGATTGCTGCTTGTTTACGATCAAAGTGTTTTCCTTTCCTTTCAGTAACTTCTTAAATATTGACCCAATAACCATGGCCTACAGTCTGAGCTCTCCTCAGGAGCACCTCCCGTCCATTGGTACGTATTCTGAAAGTCAGGGGAGCTAGCAGTGGTGGCCTTGGCTGGCTCTGCAGCAGGGTTTTGTGAGGAGGAAAACTGAGCTGTGTCCGACGGTGGTCTGACCCCTAGTGGCAGCAGATGTGGAGCTAACTGTTTTTCTCCAGCTCTTGTACTCAGTGGCTTTTATCGTGGGTCACTGATCCCTAAGGAGAACTTAAATTATGGAAGTGTGATCTTGTAAAATCAAGAATGAGTTCTCGCCAGCCATGATGCATACTTAACCTTTAGGAACTTTGGACAAGATTTCCTCTTTATTAGTAGTATTAAATGCATCTTTGAAAGCAATAAATGAAAGTAGTCTAAATGTTAAAACATAAAAAACTGTGTGTGTGTGGTACTTTCAATGTGAACATTATGCTCCCTGGGTTTTTGTTGAGCTGCTTGTCCGGTGAACACACTGTGAGTCTGTTCACTCAGTGTTGTGACATGCTGGCATAAGGACCTTGTCTTCTCTCTCTCATGCCCAGTTGCCTTGAAGTGTCGCATGTCTTAAATGGCAAAGCCGGTGTAGCATGGTACTCATGTAAATTATATGCTGTTCATCTTCTGCGAATTTTGCACACGTCACAAAACTTGTCTCAGATGTGTGGGTGTGTGCCATGCACAAGTCCAAGGGAGATGGAAGAGATAGTTTGTTCTTTGAACCAGGTCACGTGTGTTCCCATCTCAGGCTCTAATTACACCCATGGCAGTTGCATGGGTGTTCTCAGGGTCGCAGTGAAGAGCTCTTGTCTCTCAGCAGGTACAGGGTCATTGATCCTTATGGACGTCCCTTGTTCCTTCTAGGGCACACTTCACAGTCGGCTCCAATGAATGGCTGCTCCTTTGTGGAAAATGGTCCATCTCAAAAGTCCTGCCTGCCCCCTCTTATCATTCCCCCCAGTGACAGTATGGAACAGCGTGAAGAGGATCCAGTTGTCTGTGGCTTCAGGAAGCTCTCGGTGAATGGGCTCTGCACGTCCACGCCTCCACTCACACCCATGAAGCCCTGCCCCTCCCCCTTCCCCTGTGCAGCTCCCTGTGAGCGGAGCTCTCGGCCCCTCCCACCACTGCCCATCTCCGAAGACCTCTCTCTGGACGACACAGACTGTGAGGTGGAATTCCTAACTAGCTCAGATACAGACTTCCTTCTAGAAGACTGTGCACTTTCTGATTTCAAATATGATGTTCCTGGTAGGCGAAGCTTCCGTGGGTGTGGACAGATCAACTATGCATATTTTGACACCCCAGCTGTTTCTGCAGCAGATCTTAGCCACACATCTGACCAAATCAGAGGTGTCTCAAATCCAAATCCTCCTCCACCTCAAACCCACCGCAGATTAAGAAGGTCTCATTCGGGCCCAGCTGGGTCCTTTAACAAGCCAGCCATTCGGGTATCCAGCTATAACCACAGAGCTTCTCCTAACTCTGATGAAGACAAACCTGAGATTCCTCCCAGGGTTCCCATACCTCCCCGGCCAGTAAAGCCAGACTACAGACGGTGGTCTGCAGAGGTCACTTCCAGCACCTACAGTGACGAAGACAGGCCTCCCAAAGTGCCACCAAGAGAACCTTTGTCCAGGAGTAACTCCCGCACGCCAAGTCCTAAAAGCCTTCCATCGTACCTCAATGGGGTCATGCCCCCGACACAGAGCTTTGCCCCCGACCCCAAGTACGTCAGCAGCAAAGCCCTGCAAAGACAGAACAGCGAGGGGTCTGCCAACAAGGTTCCCTGCATCCTGCCCATTATTGAAAATGGGAAGAAGGTCAGTTCAACGCATTATTACCTACTACCTGAGAGACCGCCATACCTGGACAGATTTGAGAAGTTCTTCAGGGAAGCAGAGGAAGCAGACACGGGCACTCGGCTCCAGCCAGTGCCCGCTGACTGCAGCGCGCCTTCCACCGCAGAACCGCTGGACTCCAAGGCAAGAACAGACCTGGGCGGCCACGGGAAGCGGAAACACTTGTCCTATGTGGTTTCCCCCTAGGCTTGGGAGTCGTGTTCAGCAGAAGTTACGTGGGAGCAGATGGTTCTCAGTTTTCCAGTTTGATCGAGGTTCAGAGAACAGTCTGTCAGATTGTAAACTGAAATAATTGAACTCTGTCTTAAAGAGAAAGGGTTAGAGCAGTTGTGAGGTGCTATTCTGAGAACCCCTGATTTTGTTAACATTGAAAAAAAAGTCTATAATTTATAAAGATGTGATGGTGGGAGGGAAGGATGGGGAAACTTTTAGATATGCATACATTATATACCTATGTACAAACTTGTGGTGTAACCGTAGACCTTAGCTGCAGGTTAACCAGTTAGTTACTATGTTAGAGTAATATATATGCAGAATAATAAAATCTCGAGCTGGAGGAATGGCTCTTCTTGGGCTTAAAATTGAGCAAATGGAAGAAAAAAGCAGTATTGTTGAGATCAGGATCATATAAAAAAATTACTTTGTGTAGTCGGCTTGGTGATCTCTGGCTTTCAGGCCCACGCTCTATCTCAGTTATCTTTGCAGCACCTCTCCGGGAAGAGCAGGGCACGCATGCTGCACTGTGCCTGCACCTGCCGAGTCTCAGAGTCACCCCAAGGCCTGGCACTTCCAGGTTTTATTTCTTGTCCTGTTTAGGGGAGGGATAGCAGTTTATTTGGCAACCATTGTCACCTGTGTATGTCTCACATCTTGAAAAACAGAAAGATAAGAGAATTGGTGATGTCCTCACAGCTCCTGCTTCCTTCCACATGCTGACAGGGCCCATTGTGGTGTGGCCTTGAGACAGCGGCGGCGCAGGACAGAGTCAGCTGGAAAGGCACGCTGGCCACCAGCACTCAGGGTGGAAGTTTCGCAAAGCAGCGGAGCAGCTGGCCGTGCGATTGAGAGTTGTTGTGTGTGGGGGGTGTGTTGTGGGGGTTTTTTAGGACTGTATTAATAAACAGATACAACACAAGCTGGCCTTGTGTTGCTGGTTCCTATTCAGTATTTCCTAGGATTGTTTGCTTTTTAAGTAAAACACTTGTGACCAATAGCACAGCACGTCTTAACGCCAGAGGCCACGTCAGCACCTTCCTGCTTTCCCAACCCTCCGGCTGTGCCTCGCTGCCTCCCGACTCAGTGAGACACGGCTTGTGTTGGAGTTTTCACATCCTCTGACGTGTCTGCTTGTGTAGACGGCAGTAAGGAGAAGGTGCTCGCTAACAGGGGGACACGACTGCGGTGGTCTCTTAACAGTTAAACAAGCTGTTTACAATTTAAACTGCTGAATGATATTATTTGAGCTATTTAAAGCTTATTATATTTTAGTATGAACTAAATGAAGGTTAAAACATGCTTTAGAAAAATGCACTGATTTCTGCATTATGTGTACAGTATTGGACAAAGGATTTTATTCATTTTGTTGCATTATTTTGAATATTGTCTTTTCATTTTAATAAAGTTATAATACTATTTATGATACCGTCAAAACTGTTTCTTGCCTAAACTCTTATAAAATACCTTAAGCAGTTTGATAGCTTTATATTTTTTAAACAAAAGGGAATTAGTCTTTTTAGTTTAATATACATTAAAATTTACTGTCATTTTGTAAAATGATCATTTGAATGTCTTTAGATATTATAAAAGTGTACAGTTAGCTGGGCACAGTGGTGTGCACCTGTAGTCCCAGGTACTCAGAAGGCCAAGGCAGAGGATTTCAAGTTTGAGGCCAGCCCTGGCAACTTAGCGAGACCCTATCTCAAAACAAAAAAAATCAAAAGGGCTGGGGATGTAGCTCACTGGTGGAGTGCCTCTGGGTGCAATCCCTAGAATTGCAATAAAATAAATATGTATAGTAGAAATGAGCTGCTTATAATTTACCTTTAAGAATCAAGAAATTGAATGAGTCTGGTATTAACTATCGAAGCAGTTATACCCAGGGAGGTGGGGGCCATGGGGTCTCTGTCCAGGAGGATGCAGTGGAAAGAACAAGCCCTGTCATTCAGACTGAATCTGACCGATTTTGAATCTCAGGGCTGGGTCTGGATGGCTGTGGCGCACAACTTTGCTTCTTGCTTGTTTGGGGCCATCCAGAGAGCATCCTGTCCGCAGCCTGGCAGGGAGCTGCAGACTGTGCTCACTGGCATCTGAGGTTGCTTTAACTGAGCAGGGGGCCCCTGGCAGCATCTGTCCACCAGCTGTTGGCACTGTCTGTGCCCTTGACACCCCCCTCACTTTCCTGGGTGGGGTGGTCACCCTCCATGACCTCAGCTGGGCACCTGTGCTGAGCCTGCTTTCTCTTCAGTTAAGGTGAGGGCTCGGCTCGAGTGGTGTGGGCCGGAACTCCAGCCCCTCTTCTGAGGCTGTATATGGACAGATTCCTTAAAATACGACCCTGTGTTCTTTTTTTTTTTTTTTTTTTTTTTAAAGAGAGAGTGAGAGAGAGAGAATATTTATTTTTTTAGTTCTCGGCGGACACAACATCTTTGTTGGTATGTGGTGCTGAGGATCGAACCCGGGCCGCACGCATGCCAGGCGAGCGCGCTACCGCTTGAGCCACATCCCCAGCCCGACCCTGTGTTCTTGATAAAGCAGGGTGGCAGAATTATCTTGTGACAGCTGCATACAAACCACAGTGAGTGGCACCGGGTAAGGGCCCGTACACGAAGATTGTTGGAGGTCACCTGAAAGCTGGGTGTCAGTTCCCACATTTTACCAGGGAACCCCTGAGCATTGGGAGTTCATCCCACAGACTTAACCAGCCGCGTGGGGGATCTTGGAAAAAGAAAAGCCTCCCTGTCCCACAGACTCTAAAGCAGTTCAGAATTGTAACTTAGGATAAAGTGCTATAAAGATAACAAGCAGTGGGGGTGACAGGTGACAAAGAGCATCCTACCTTTGAGAGATAGGCTCTGAGGGCTGGAGTGGAGGCTGAGGGAAGTGGATAGTGAGTCAGGGTGTGGGCACCCACAGCAGAGGAAGCAAGCCCGTGAGATCCTGCGGTAGGAGACTGCTGCATCTTCACAAAGCTGAAGAACACTGGCAGGGGGCTGGGTGGTGTGACAGCAGTGGCGGCCACTCCAGAGATCCCAAATAGGGAAGAAAGGTGATTTTTTTTTTTTTTTTTGATACTAGGGAGTAAGCACCAGGTCACTGTCTCTGAGATACACCCCAAACCCTTTCTAAAACAATTGAGACAGAGTCTCACTTAGTTGCCAAGGCTGGCCTCAAATTTGTGATCCTCTTGCCTTGGCCTCCCAAGTTATTGGGATTACATTGGAATTATAGGCATGTGCCACCACGCCTGGCCTGATGGCAATTTGTTTTAGAAAACATGATAGTTGCTGTTGCGTGGAGAACACTGTGGGAAACCATAATGTATAGGGGACATTGAAGGACTCAAGCTGCTGTGGTCCAGAACAAGAGATCAGCATGGCCGGCAGTGGAGAGGGAGGAAAACGGTGTTCTAAAAGGGAGCAGGGAAGTGGGGAGCAGGTCCCAGGCCACAGGCTTGGTGTGTATCCACCCTTTGAAAGAGGGTCAGCTCTGGGGCAGGGACTCTCAGCTGTCCCTGTCCTCGTCCTAGAGCCAGTGCTGCCCGGCCCTGGGAGGCAGTAAGTACTGTGGGTCGAATGTCTGAATGCAGCACTGTGTGGCGGTCCTCATCTGCCTCTTGTAGTTTGGGCATCACCCCCGGCACTACTTTGTCTTGTAGTTATCTTTCTTTAGTTCCATCTCTGGTTTCCTCTTTGCATTTTTCCTTGATTTTGCAAGAATATATTTTCTTTGCAGTTTTTTCATGGCTAAACCAGTGTGCCCAGCCGCCATGCTAACGGCACACTGCTGGAACCGTTTGCCGTTTCTCCAACCACACACCACGGAAGCTGAATTCTAAAGAGTCCCCACGCGCAGGTCAACTCCAGTCCCCCTGATGCTTGGCTGTTGCTGAGACAGACACCAGTAGGAAAACCGTGGTCTGTCAGCTGCTGCTCTGGCCATCATCAAATACCCTCAGAGAAGACCTGTGCCATCTGGCAAAAGTACTGGCCTAAAGTCAGGAACCCTGGGCTCCGGGTGGACTTGCACTTTCTCTATGAAGAGTTTCATGTCTGTCATTGGTACGTGTGAGCCTGAGCCAGAACAGGCCCAAGGGGCTGATCATTAGGTACCTTTCGTGGAAGGAAACAGAAGCCATGGTCAAGAAGGCCGGCTCAAGTGGTCAGTGGGTTTTGTCAGGTTCCAGGTCACAGTCATCCAGGGTCTCCTGTCCTCTTGTTTTTATTAAATTCCCAAGACATGCTAATGGAAGCTGATGCAGTTTGCTGCTTATTTCTTCCTAGGTCTCAAGTATGTTAGGAGAAGGAAGAACTATCTTTAAGAGGATACTCCTTCATTTCTAGGGACATTAAAAAAAAAAAGAGGGACTACAGAGAGGCTGCTAGAAATGTCATAGTTGATGAGAATAAAGAGAACAATACTCATATGTCTACTTGTTTAAGAATCAAAAACTGGGGCTAGGCTCAGTGTTGGAGTGTTTGCCTAGCACACGTGAAGCACTGGGTTCGATCCTCAGCACCACATTAAAGAAAATCGATAGATAAATAACGGTATTGTGTCCACCTACAACTAAAAAAAAAATACATTTTATATATATATATATATATATATATATATATATATATATATATAGAGAGAGAGAGAGAGAGAGAGAGAGAGAGAGAGAATTTTAATTTTTAGTTTTTAGTTTTCGGAGAACACAACATCTTTGTATGTGGTGCTGAGGATCGAACCCGGGCCACACGCATGCCAGGCGGGTGTGCTACCACTTGAGCCACATCCCAGCCCCAATATATATTTTTTAAAAACCCCAAAACTATTATTTTGGTATTGGTGGTGTTGAGCCCAGGGTCTCATTTAGCCTAAACACTTGATCTACCACTGAGCTATGCCCCCAGCCCAAGAATCGAAATGTATTTTGAACTACTCTCTATTTTGGTTCTTAGTTTCATCACATAACTCATAGTCTCAGTATATATTAGAGCTTTTTCCTTAAAAATAAGCTCCTAGCAATTGTTTCATACATAAGGGTTTTTATAAAACTTTTTATCTTGAAATCATTATGGGCACACAAGAAGTTTCAAAAGTAGGAGAGATCCCCTGTACCCGTTACCCAGATCTGCCCAATGATAATATCTCCTCTAATTATTAAAACTAGGAAAATGACACCAGTCCAATACTCATGTTGAGAAAAAGTTACTATTAAAATGAATTTTGGCCCAACTTTTAAAAATTTAGAAATTAATGTTACCATTTTGCCAGGCATTTTGTAAAAAGCCAATAAAACTTTAAAAAGACGTTGCCATGTAAACATGTGTGAGCTCATTGCACCAGAGAAGGTGAAACCCATGTGTGTTGGCGTCCATCTGCCAGGTTTCCCGCAGGACTGATTGGTGTTAGTTCTAGGAAAGACCTTCTGACTTTGAAAATCCATGAGAGTTTTCCTTTAAATGCCTCCAGGTACCACAGACTTGAGCTCCACACTTTTTCATCTGAAACCTGTACCAGCCAGGAAGGGGCTACTGTTTAACCCTGTCCTACAGCGTCGAGGTTTTCTTGTCCTTGAGGAAACGTTTTGTTCAAACTAAAATGCACTCAGGGACTTGTTGTCTTTGCAGACTAGGACATTTGACAAAATGTTCTGGCTCTTTTACTCTCTGCGTGTGAATCATACAACTTTTAAGAGAAGTTTGGCGACTTCATTTTGATAAAGGGGAGAAGAATGGAATTTGGTAGAAGTTCAGATTGTGCACACTGGGTTGGCCTCCTCTCTCACTGCTGCGGTTGCTAGAAATGATGTGATCTAGGCAGTCGAATGATCGGGGAAGGTGTGGGTTTTCCCGCTTCTCCTCTGAATGAACAGAACTTCAGTATCTCATACCTGAGCCCCCGGAACCTGCTGTCATGGCTCACGCGTTCAGACGAGCTCCCGTCTGCTTTCATGTTTCCTGCCTGGAATTCAGAGTGGCAAACGTGCTTGTGTGTTTTCCTGTACCTGAGCAGCTCTTAACTATCATTGTCCCTGGTGTCCTCGGCCCCATGGCAGCAGGTGGGGTGGGTGCAGGGAGGGGGTGGATGGATGGGAAGAAACTGCTCCAAGTACTTGTTTGCCCCTGTCTTGGAGGGTGCTGTCAGGCTGTTGGTGTGGCGTGCCTCTCCTGCGTCGTCTCTCCTTCTGTGAGCTAGACCTCTCCCAGGAGCTCCAAGCAAGTGACCCCACCTTGAGCTCCCTAGCACAGCATGCACAAAGGCAGACACCCGGCTCAGCTCTTCTCCCCCACTAAGTAGCCAAGTTGTCGTCACCAAGGAACAGTCCCGAGGAATGTACGGGCACCCTGCTCTTACACAGACAGGCAGCATCTTCATTCCTTAGAAATAACTAACGATCCACGTCAATAAGCATCTAAGTCACACGCCTCACATGATTTCTTCATGTTATAGTCATGAGGGTTTAGCCCAGTGCCTTCCCCTGAGACTGCATGACTCCTGCACGCCCCCTCTTGTGTAAGTCGAGTGAGTCGCGTCTTCCAGCCCAAGTGCCGAGCCTTCCTCTGGCTGAGCTCGGAGCTGCCTCGGGCACAGTGAGCAGGAAGCTGTACTTTGTGTATTTGAATTCCTGGCTGTCCTAATGTTCTGAGGTGAACTGGTGTCCTTGTACACAGTGTTTCTGCTCTGTACTTGATCACAGCTCTTGGCTGAGCAGAAGCCAGCTGACAGTTCCTGCAGCTGGGTGAGTAATGGGAGCCTGGCTCTCCAGCTCTGGGCTGCAGAGGCAGCTCCAAGCACCCACAGCGGCTCAGACACAGGATGAGACTTGTCTGCTTACCGCCTGTCCTGGCCCAGGAGCCTCTAATTACACGCCTGCTGTTTGCAGGAGCCCAGGTGGCCTGCACTCACTCACTTGGGCCCAGAGCCCTGAAGATAGTGCAGCTGGGCTCTCCCTGCCAGCCCAGAGGCAGCTCAGCTCCTCAGTGTCCGTCAACACAAATTGTGATAACCACATGCCAAAGAAAGCAGGAGTCTCTTCCATCTCGCAGTCCTTTTTCTCTCAGATCGTTGCCACACTTCATCTTCCTGGAGACTCTCAGGCCCTTTCGTCTCTCCATCACAGCTTTCTGTTTGCCCCTCTAACTCAAACCTCGCTGGCACGGCAGGAGATTTCAGGTGGCCCATTTTCCTCCACACAATGTGGCTTTGTCTTGGGAGGTGGCTCCTGTGATGGGCTGTGGCTGACTGGACTTGCTTCAGGTGTCTGCAGTGTGAGCAGCTCCCAGTTGTCAGGAACTCGCTGTGTGTCCTGTGAGTCCTGAGCTGAGCACCAGGATAAACCTCTTCTGAAAGGAAGGCTGGGCGGGCGGGTATGTGGCTCAGCGGTAGGAGGGTGCATGCCAGCAGTTCCCAGCACCAAGGGCTGGGAAAGACCCTGTGCATGCAGAGTGGAGCAAGAAAGCCACTGTCACCAGCACCAGAAATGCCCTGGCCTCTGCCATAAGGGGCGTGTTGATGCACACTGCTCTGTGGGACAGAGGAACAGTACCCAGGATCCCGCCAAGAACATCAGCTGTGGAGGAGAGTTGGGGACAGCAGCCAGAAATCTGTTTTTGTTTTTGTTTTGAATTTACTTTTTTTTTCTTCCAAACTTAGTCAATGCTGAATCAGTTCTGTTGTTCCTTTTGTAAGAATCTATCGACTTCTTTTAAAATAGATTGCTGTTTGTCATCTGGCAGGATGAGATGGATAAGGTTCTCATAAAGAAACTGACTTACTCGGATGAAATGTTCATTTAAAATATTTTCCGGGCTGGGGATGTGGCTCAAGTGGTAGCGCGCTCGCCTGGCATGTGAGCAGCCCGAGTTCGATCCTCAGCTCCACATACCAACAAAGATGTTGTGTCCGCCGAGAACTAAAAAATAAATATTAAAAATTTCTATCTAAATAAATAATAAATAAGATATTTTCCTCTAGGGCTGGGGTCATGGCTCAGTGGCAGAGCACTGGCCGAGAATGCGTGAGGCACTGGGTTCGATCCTGGCACCACATAAAAACAAACAAAATAAAGGTATTGTGTCTATCTACAACTAAAAAAATATTTTTGAAAATATTTTCCTCTAAAACTTGGATAGTCTATGGGCAACTTCTGTCCATGTATTTACCCCCCCCCCCCAACTAAGTGGTCTACTTAAAGATCTGTGTGTTTGTGATTGATCACACGGTGGCCTCTGTGGGTTCAGTTTTCTCTGAACAGCCTAGTACAGGCAGACAAGGTCTCCCACCCACCCATCACACAGTATAATTCTGCCCTTTGCTTAATCCCCACCCCGATGCCCATTCCATCTCTACAAACCCATATTATTCTTTCTGAATCACACATAAACGCCCCACCCTCAGTTGCATATAAAACTGTTGTATTATGTGTACATCAGTGTGTAATAACACAAGCGTGGCTGACTTGGAATCCATTTCTATCTTCTGGAATCGCTGTCACTTCACTGCTCCATACCTGGGTCTAGCTGGAAACTCAGCAGAGGGTTTAAAGAAAATTTAAAGAAAGTTTTTCTTCTAATGATAGCCTAATTACAAGGATATGTTTTCAACTCCTGTGGTTATAAATCCTGATGTTGGCAGATCTTTGTTTTTTTATTTTTATTTTTTTGTAGTTGTAGATGGACAGAATGCCTTTATTTTATTTATTTTTCTTATGTGGTGCTAAGGATGGAACCCAGTGCCTCACACATGCTAGACGAGTGCTCTGCCACTGAGCTACAGCCCCAGCCTGGATCTCTTTTTCTATAAATATGAAACTCAACCAAGATAAAGTGTACTTTATTATTCAGAGTGGTGCAGAACAACTATTTTATAGTTCATAGCCAGGAATGTAATGTGATATGGGAATGGGATTACACCCATGGCCTGATATCTGATGTTTAGGCATGACCTCCCGTCATAAACTTTTGACAGTCTGAAATTAAGAACAAATCCTAACTGAAAACCCACAATGCCTATGGGTGTACCAGACCACTTCAGGAATACATGAGAGACGGACGCAGATGGGTTTGGCTGATAGTAAAATAAGTCTATGGCGGGGGCTGGGGCTCAGTGGTAGAGCACTCGTCTAGCATGTGTGAGGCCCTGGGTTCAATCCTCAGCACCACATAAAAATAAAGTCATTGTGTCCATCTATAACTAAATATGTGTGTGTGTGTGTGTGTGTGTGTGTGTGTGTGTGTGTGTGTGTCTGTGTGTAAATAAAGTAAGACTAAAGGAAAAGAAAGGCTAAAAGGGAGACAGGAAAAGGCTTCTGGGAAGGTAGCTCTGAGTTCTGAGAGAGCTCTGTGTTTATGGAAATCAGGAGCAGGAAGGAGCCTGAGCCTCAGGGTGATTATCTGGGGGCACTGGTAGCCATCCAGCTTCACCCTCCCCCAATCTTCCTCATAGTAAACTGTCTGTGAGTAGGTGCCCTAGGCCAGAGCATTTTTGGTGACAAAAGCACAGTAAGGCCCTGAATAGCAAGAAATCTGAATGTATAGGTGGAAGGGAAAGCCACTCCCTCTGGAAGGCACCCATCCACATCACATGCTGTGTCCAGAAGCATAATCCTCTTCAGTGGTTATCAAAGGCAAAATCATGTAATCCGAACTTTGATCCGTAGGTAAACAAATAGGAATTTTCAGGTACAAATACAAGCCCCAAATTAAAAATCACCAAGCATTTAAGGAAGATTAATGTCAAGAAAAGCACAAAGCTCAATAAAGAGTAAACCTCATGCAAGCATTTCCCAAGCAAACATGTTAATCCTTAGAAATGAGAATGTTATATCCATAAAACAAGAACAGGTTGTTGTGTAAAAGAGTCAAGCGACGAAAAGTGTGAAGAAAAGAGACATTTAGAATCTGAGAAGAAGGGAATAGTGGCATATAATAAATAAATAATTAGAACATAATAGAAGAAATTTTTCCAATCTAAAGAAAGATACAAGAAAATGAAACCATAACTAGATTCATTTCCCCAAACTTTAAACCCCCAAGAATAAAAGGAATAAACCTTCAAAGAAATTTTTAAAAGTACAAAAAGTTACCTACAGGTGAAAACGAATTATATGAGCTCCAGCAACACAGGAGGCTGGAGGAAAATGAGCAGTATCATCAGGTTCTAAGAAAAAATTATTTGGAACCCAAAGTCTTGGTCAAATTAGTTCAAAAGAACTTTGAGGCATACAAAACCTTAAAGTTCATCACACTTAGATTTACTCTGTGAATTTCTTAAATCAGTCATGGACTAAAACCTCCAGATGTAAGCCAAAACAACCTTTTTCTCTTGATGAGTTGATTTATCTCAGGTGTTTGTTGTGGTAATGGGAAGCTAACACACATTACAGCCCAGGAAGACCAAGCAACCCAAGAAGTCGGAGGACAGGTGTCCAGTGGGCAACGGTGAGCCAAGCGCCCGTCATTCCCAGGTAAGTCACGACTCCGGGTGGCTGAGGTGAGCGATGGAGAACTAAGGCCCAGGTTAACTCGAGGGTGAGAGGGTGAGGAGTAGGGAGAAAACGGACCAAGAGCAGACTCACCACTTTGGAACATTAATTTATAATGTTACTAATAACATTAACATTAACAGGAGTTAATGTTATTAGTAACATTAAGTATTAAAAATTTAGACGGTCTGTCCTACTTCAAGTAGTAACAGGGACACGTCTGTCAGATTAACCACCCAGCCTAAGACGGTTACAAACTCAGGACAAAAAAATAATTTTGGGGGGTGGAGGGGGCCGGCACTGGAGTTTTAGTCCAGGAGTGCTCTCCCACTGAGCTACGTCCCAGCCCTTTTTATTTTAGTTTTCCTTTGGGGACAGTCTCACTAAGTTGCCCAGACTGCCGTTGAGCTTGTGAGCCTCCTGCCTGGACTCCCGAGTGGCTGGCACTACTGCACCACTACACCTGAGGAGGACAAAGGGTCTTTAAAAACCACAACAGCTTCCTGAAGGTTCTGGAAAGCAACCAGTGCCCTTCAGAGAAAGAAAATAAATGAGGGGACCTGCAGGTGGTCAGCTTGTCCCTAGAGTGCTCAAGCAGAAAGTGGCCGTGTCCTGGGCTGACTGCATAGAGCTGGGTTTCAGACTGCCAGGGTGGGGATCTGGGGTGGGGGTGGGAAGAGACAACTGGAAGGGACCAGAGGACGTGGGCAGCTTTCAGCAGCCACCAGCAGAGGAAGCCCAGCTGGGAGCTCAGCCCTGCCGCGCCAGAGGCGCTCAGCAGATGCCGGGCTTCTGTGGAAACCCCATTGAGAGCCACATCCCGAACTACGAGCAAACCAGAAATAAACCGGCCCTGATACGAGCCTGGCACTGGGTCAAAACCACCCCAGGTCAGGTCACCTGTCAGTAATTCACTCCTGTTAGAGCAACATCCGTCACTTGTCAGCAGAGGACAGGGGCCGCTGGCTGCAGCGCAGCACCCAAGACATTCAGGATGTCATCGCAGCTCACAGGGCACACAAAAAAGCAGGACTCATCCCACCAGGAGAAAGGGCAACCAGGAGAAGCCCACCCCAGATAACCCAGCCACCGGAAGTGCAGAGACTCTTAAGCATCCTTGGATGTGAAGACAAAGGTAATAGCACAAAGAGAAAAAGATCAGAAGATTGTCTCAGGACAGCAGAAAATGAATGTGTACCTTATAAACCACTTGAGAAAAACAGTGAATTTAAAAAAATAATTATCAACCCAGTAGATGGCAAAGGAGAGGGAAAATTTAACATAAAAAGAAAACATGGTAAAAAGCATATATAAAGTATAACTCAAAACACATCAGTAGGGCTGGGGCTGAGCTCAGAGGTAGAGCGCTGGGTTCAATCCTCAGCACCACATAAAAATTAAATGAAGATATTGTGTCCACCTAAAACTAAAATAAATAAATACATATTTTAAAAATATATATCAATAATGATGAAAAGGGAAAGAATTAAATTCCCATTTAGAAAGATTGAGATTTTCAGATTAACAACAAATATCTATATTATTTAGAAAAGACACATGAAAAAAAAGAAAATCATACATTGGTTGGGATTAGTTTTGAGTACAAATTACAGAAGCATCAGCTAACAGTACCTTAATTGAGTGCATTTATTTTTCTTGTATCAGAAGTCTGGGAGGAAGTGGCTGCTGGTGTTGGTCCAACAGCTAGGGACAGTACCTCAGCAGTTCTCCTGGCTTTTTCTTCATGACCACAGAATGGCTGCCAAGGCTCAAGGCATTACATCCACGTGGAAGGCAGGAAGGGGAAGAAGCAAAGCTGGTCACATTTCCCCTTTTTGAGGGAAAGCAAAAACTGCCCAGAGTCTCCATGATTATTTTTGTTCCAGTAATCAAAACTGTGTTAATGCTAAAAGAGGATGGTCATCTTGGAGTAAAAGTAGACAAGGGAAGGCATTAGACATGAGGGTTCCATAGCCAGTGAAGAGGCCTCCTGGTGGAGAGCAGAGGATGGACAGTCGCGAGAGGAGATGGGCAGCCATAGGCCGGCGAGAGCAGAGCAGAGGCAGTGGGATGCCGCGTGGCAGTCTGGTGCTAGATAAGCTCAGCAGGATGCAACGCCCATTTCCAGCCCCTTTCATCAAGGCTGAAAAATAAAATCTGTTTCCCAGGCTCTTCTGCAGCCAGGCCTGTGGGTGTGGGTGGGGCTGCCATCTGCATGGCCCTGCGTGGGGTCTGGTGAGTGGAGCCAGCGGAGGTGCCTTCAGCTGCCACTAAGGGACTGTGGCTTGGCAGTGGCCAGACCCAACTTATAGCCCCAGCAGCAGCCCCGTGGGGAGACCTGCCAGGGTGGCAGCACTGCAGCAGCAGCAGGGGCCTCCTGAGACTGGCTGCTGACCCCGGAGCCCTGGAGGGTCATCAGGCATCCCAGGGAGACCTCCTGACTCCCCTTCCAGGGCTCCAGGGGTTCTATAAGCACCCAGTTCCCTGTATCTAACCCCTCTCTGCTGAACTTGCACAGGGCAGTTCTGGTTTCCTGCCTGGAACTGGCGCTGACACAGCCCAGCCACACACAGGTGCTCATGTGGGCGCGGGAATGCCGGGGCCTTGGAGACTTTCAGAAGCGATGCAGGCCCTCGGGAAGATCGGCTCCAGTGCAGACCTCAGAGGATCCCTGCCAGGTGAAAAGTAAAGGAAATGAACATTTCCCAAGAAAACACCCAAAACCACAGGAAACAGTGTCGTACGTAAGATCAACCGGAGCCAGAGACAGCACACAGAGCTTCGAAGCCCCCAGAGTTCAGACATCAGACACAGGACACAGATTCAGTGTTCTCATGTAATGAAATGAATGTGCACACAGGGAGGCAGATTTGGACAATAAAATAACAATATGAAATCATATATCCTCTCAGAAATGATATAACATACCAAGTATAATACTGGTAACACCAACGGGAGCACGTTCACCAGACAGGACGCGGAGGACCCATCATGAACGACATGCAGCAGCGACGGGGGCACGGGTGGGAGAAGCGGTCAGGGAAGGTGGAGAGCACCTTGGGACAGGGAGCCAGGGTTCCAGGAGCGGGAGGAGAGCGCAGAGAGGAGCAGGTAGAGGGGCCATGGAGGGGGGTTCCCTCCAAGGGTTAAAACACACCCAGGCTCAGTCCTGAAGCCCTGGAAAACGTCCACAAATTGCCAGGAGGGAAGGGAAAGGCAATGCGTGCATCGAGGTTCAGGTTCACAGACTACAGACACCAAAGGGGAAGCAGCAGACAGAGGAGGGGACCGCACCTTCACCCCCAGCTGTGACCACGGGGTCAGGCCAGATGTCTCAGGAATTCAGTTCTGTGCTATTCACAGGGAATGCCTTGAAACCCAAGGCCAGAGAAGCTGGAAACAAAGAAAGGGAATAAAGAGTAGCAGCTAAGGGCTCCCAGACCTCAGCAACACAGACATGGAAGCCGAAGTCACTTCCTGGTGAAACCAAGAGAATACACAATGGGAGCACAGATCCAGGGCTAGAGGTGTAGCTCAGTGGAACAGCACTCGCCCTGTCTCAGTGCTGGAAGAAAAAAAAAAAAAAAAAAGCAAAACTTATATTCACCAAGAAGACACATGATTCTAAACTTGCAGGCATAAATCTCATAGATATTTATAGATCTAGGAGAAGGAACTGGCAGATTCACCATTATCAGGGAAGGTTAATACACTTCTCTTAGGGATTGACAGATTGCCTACAAGAAATGAGGCTAGAAATTAGGGATGGCTTGACCAGCAGAATCAACGAGACTGATTTAATGAATACACAAACATTGCACCCAGCAATTAAGGAACACACATCTTTTGTTTAAGAACTTTTTATTGAACTGTAACACACAAATATAAAACAAATAACAATTAATTTTCACAAAACCAGCACACTGCAACCCAGAAGTGGGGGAAGGAGCCTTGCAGTCCCCAGATCCCCTTCCTTTTTATTTATTTATTTATTTTTTTCAGATCCCCTTCCTTGAACTCCACTCTATCAACCTTCATGCTGAAGGCCACCGCCATCTTGCCTTCTAATGCTGTATGTAGGTTAATTTTGCCTGTTTTTAAACTTTACAGAAACGGATTCCTAGAGCATCATTCTTTTGTATCTGGTTTCTTTAATTCAGGGTTTTGTTTTCGAGATTTCTACATGTAGAAATCCTTTTCTTCCTCATTCTATCCTGTGAACAAATGTCAAATTTTCTTTTTTTTTTTTGATTGATTTTTTATTTTATTTTTTTTATTGGTTGTTCACAACATTACAAAGCTCTTGACATATCATATTTCATACATTAGATTGAAGTGTGTTATGAACTCCCAATTTTTACCCCAAATGCAGATTGCAGAATCACGTTGGTTACACATCCACAAAAATGTCAAATTTTCATCCACTCCTCTGTTAGACTTTTCCTCTCCATGGCTAGTACATGTAGTCTCTTGGTGACCATGGGTACATATTCCTATTGGGTTTGTTTTGCTTGTGTTTAGTTTTTGCAGATAATGCCCAAAAGTTTTCCAAAGTGGAGATTTGTCCTCCCATCAGCCATGTCTGAGGGTCCAGTTGCTCCTCTCCTTGGTGCTTGGTTTTATTTGCCTTCTTCATCTTAGCCATTCTGGTGGGTGTGAGAAAACCATTCTTCCTAGTCCCACATGGAACATTTGCAAACACTGACCAACTGCTAAGGTTCAACCAGTTCTGAAGGTCTGGTATCACACAGACCCGGCTCTGCCACTGTGCAATCAAGTTAGAAACCAGTATCCACAAGAAAACTAGATGAATCGAAAAACCATACAATCGAAAACAATCTGAATGCTAGCACAAATTGACAGCAACATAAAGAATAAAAGAATGACCCTGAATGTTTATATCAGAAAAGAAGAAAATCTCAAAATTAAGGACCTTTATTTATTTATATGTGGTGCTGAGAATCGAACCTAGTGCCTCACACATGCTAGGCAAGCGCTCTACCACGGAGCCACAACCCCAGCCCCCCCAGCCCTTTTTATATTTTGAGACAGGGTCTTGCTAAGTTGCTGAGGCTGGCTTTGAACTTGGGATCTTCCTGCCTCAGGCTCCCAAGCTGCTGGGATTACACTGTGCCCGGCATGTTGATGAATCCTGAAATGTGATAAAGTGAAAGAAGCCAGACATCAAAGACCAGGTTCGAGGATTCCACTAATATGAAATATATGGAATCACTACATCCACAGAGAGAGAATACAGAGTAAGAGGTCCCCATGGCTGAGGAGAGAGTGAGGGTGACTATAGATGGGCAGACAGTCTCCTTGGGCATGATGAAGATGTTGCAGAGCTGGGTGGGGGTGTTGGCGGCTCCATCACTGTGAATTGACTTAGGCACTGAATCACGTGCTTTGAATCGGCTCATTTTATGTTATATGAATTTCAGCTCAATTTAAAAAAAGTCTCATCATAGAAAACACCAAACCAGGCAGACTTAGAGGCAAATTCCATCAAACATCAAATAACAAGATAACCCAACTCTTCACAATTTATACCCAACTCTTCACAATTTTACTACAGTAAAGAAGGATTTTCCCCAGCTCAAGATATGACTTTAGCATTATTGTTCAAGGACAATATAAAGGAAAATTCCAGCTCAACCTTATGTACGAGATGCAAAACCCCCAAACAAATACTTAACAAACAGAATCTGGCAATATATAAAAAAGACAAAACATGACCCATTTGGGTTTATCTCAGGAATGCAAAAGTGGTTCGTTTGAAAACCTACAAATATAGGGCTGAGGGTGTGGCTCAACAGTAACAGTATGTGTTTAGCATGTGTGAGGCAGAAGGAAGGAAGGAGAAGGAAGGAAGGAAGGAAAGAAGGAAGGAAGGAAGGGAAGGAGGGAAGGAGGGAGGAGAAGGAAGGAAGGAAAAGGAAGGAAGGAAGGGAGGGAGGGAGGGAGGGAGGGGAAGGAAGGAAGGAAAAGGAAGGAAGGGAGGGAGGAAGGAAGGGAAGGAGGGAAGGAGGGAGAAGGAAGGAGAGAAGGAAGGAAGGGAGGAAGGAAGGGAAGGAGGGAAGGAGGGAGGAGAAGGAAGGAAGGAAAAGGAAGGAAGGAAGGAAGGAAGGAAGGGAGGGAGGGAGGAGAAGGAAGGAAGGAAGGAGAAGGAAGGAAGGAAAAGGAAGGAAGGAAGGGAGGGAGGGAGGGAGGGAGGGGAAGGAAGGGAGGAAAAGGAAGGAAGGGAGGGAAGAAGGAAGGAAGGGAGGGAGGAAGGAAGGGAAGGAGGGAGAAGGAAGGAGAGAAGGAAGGAAGGGAGGAAGGGAGGGAAGGAGGGAAGGAGGGAGGAGAAGGAAGGAAGGAAGGGAGAAGGAAGGAAGGAAAAGGAAGGAAGGAAGAAAGGAAGGAAGGAAGGGAAGAAGGAAGGAAGGGAGGGAGGAAGGAGAAGGAAGGAAGGAAAAGGAAGGAAGGGAGGAAGGGAAGGAGGGAAGGAGGGAGGAGAAGGAAGGAAGGAAGGAGAAGGAAGGAAGGAAGGAAGGATGGAAGAAAGGAAAGAAGGAAGGAAGGCAGGAAGGAAGGGAGGGAAGAAGGAAGGAAGGAAGGAAGGAAGGGAAGAAGGAAGGAAGGAAGGAAGGAAGGAAGGGAGGGAGGGAGGGAAGGAGGGAGGAGAAGGAAGGAAGGAGGGAGAAGGAAGGAGAGAAGAAAGGAAGGGAGGAAGGAAGGGAGGGAGGGAGGAGAAGGAAGGAAGGAAAGCAGGCAGGCAGGCCAGACGGCCATAGGATTTCAACTGACATGAAAAAGCATTCAATAAACTCCAACCTCTACTCAGCATAAAAACTCTTTGACAGAAAACATGGGATTGTACGTCTTTCTTCTTTTGGTGCTGAGTATTGAACCCAGGTCTACCACTGAGCTCTGCCCCACCCAGAAGTGGATTTTCTTAACCTAAAATGTAAACTAATGCTCCCTCCCCAAAGATGTCCCCTTCCGATCCCCAGAACCTGTGACAGGTAGCAGGCACAGCAGAGGAACTGCAAATATGGTCATGGAGAGGAACCCTGAGGGGGACATCCTGGGTTATCCAGGAGGCCAAGTTCAATCACACAAATCCTAGAGGTGGATTCCTCTCGTGGCTGCAGTCAGGGAGTAAACGTGACCAGAGAAAAATGATCAGATTTCAAGGGGGTCCCAGCATACCAACCCCAAATATGCCACGTTGCTCAGATTATTTGCAGCTGAAGTTACCTCAGGATCGGGAGACGCAGGAAGAGTCCTCTGGCCCTACCCTTTTCTTTTTTCCCTACAGCAGAGCATCAATTCTGTGCGGTGACCTAAATTTCCCTAGAAAGTGTCCCTTCTGCACCAGGAAGAGGAAAGTAAATCACCGCTGGAAACTACCCAGATGAGTCTCCTCAGACGGATCATCTTCCGTGACTTTCCGTCATCTGCCTTCTAGTCACTGTTACACAGACCGTGTGGACCTGACGCAGCCAGTTGTCCAGGGCACGCCATTTCCAAAATCCAGTTTGCAAAACAAGATACACAATAGCGCATTTCCTCTATTTATTTAAGAGTAACTTATGAAGTTATAATGTACCATCTGTGTATGTAAAAATGTAACTTGTGTGGCTTTGTCCCATTAGATGTTTGTAAATTCATGGAAATTAAACTGGAAGATGGACCCCAATGACGACTTCCCTAGAATAGGAAGAGGGACAGAGGAGGGAGGGCAGGACAGAGACCTTTCAAGTCTTGCTTTATATGTCCATGTATTGTTTGAGTCTTTTCCAGGGAGCCGGTATTGACATATTTGTTGTATAATTAAATTTTTAAAAAGTGTTTTAAGACCCAGGTGGTACCGAGCTGATGCCTCACGGACTAATGACATAGTATTATCCACCATCCGGAGATAATTGGCTCTGTTGTAAGTGTGCTGAGTGGCCATCGTTCCCGGATAAGGATGTGCAAGCATAACCAAGTATTAGAAAAGAGGGTGACCTCATTCCTGCCTGTGAACTTGTATGTTGTATTCCTGCGTTGATTTGCTCTGAAGGCTGAGCCGCAGGGCCCATCTGAGGCAGGACAGCCGTTTCCCCATCACCATCCTCTCCCTGCCTCTGTCTGAGAGTCACCCAATGAGGCTTCCTCCAGGTCGTCCCACCTCCTGGGGCTGGTTACCCAGCGACGGTGTGGAGGGCCGTCTGCATTTGGCAAGGCTGACCACACAGTCGGGCTCCAGGCAGGCTGGCTGGAGGCCTCCGCCCTGCAGGAGGAGAGGCCGAGGACAGACCTGAGGACAGGAACACAGGACTGAAGCCCACGGTCCACCTGGGTTGCGGACCAAAGGGCAACTTTCTCTTCTGTAAACTTTGTGACATATTATTCTCCTTTGGAAAGGAGAGCCCTGAGCTAAGCACACGTCCTTTTTTTGGCTTTAAAGAAAAGCACTCAGCAAAGACCTGTGTAATGAGGCATGGGCTCCATCCCCACTGCGCCGACAACGCTGCCCTCAGGTTTGACGTCACCAGCCCAAGGTCCATGTCTGGACAGCTCCTCTAATACCAGTTTTGTCTCTTCTTCTTTCTGCATTTGGTACCAGGAATTGAACACAGGACGCTTAGCCACTGAGCCTCATCCCAGCCCTTTTGAGTTTTAGAGAGAGACCTTGCTAAGTTGCTGAGGCTGGCTCTGAATCTGTGGTCCTCCCAAATTCAGCCTCCTGAGTCACTGGGAATACAGGACTGTGCGCCACACTCTGATTCTTTAAAGACAATGAACTTTCCATTCTAATGTTACTTTTAATTCTTTTGTTGTGCTGAGGGTGGAACTGGGGCCTTGTACACGCTAAGCGGACACAACTGCTGAGCTTCAACCCCAGCCCCTCTGTTATTTTGTTTTGCTTTAATATTCTGTTAGTTGTAGTTGGACACAATACCTTTATTTATTTGTTTTTATGTGGTGCTGAGGATCAAACCCAGTTCCCCACACGTGTGAGGCAAGCGCTCCACCACTGAGCTACAACCCCAGACCCCCTGTTATTTTGAAGTCAGGTAAAAAACCTCTAGGAACAGGCTGAATTAAAGAACAAAATACATTCATAAAAAGGAAAGTGCAGAATTGAAAAAGCAAGATAAAGCAGTTCTGTGGGCAGCGGAGTGGCAGAGGCCTGGCAGGCACAGCCCTGCAGAGATCTCATCTATCTGGGCATTGCAGCTGGCCCAGGATTTGTTGGGGAACCCAAATGAGCCCCTGCAGGCCGCAGGACGTGCAGATGGTGATGATGGTGACAGCCACGGTGTGTTCAGACCCCTCCTGCTGTACCCTTGGTGAGCACAAAGGCCGGGCATTCTCTAACTTCCAGATGATTCTGCAGAATAAGCTGCAGACATCAATGTTCTCATTCCTAAGGGAACCAACAACCTGGCAAGCAGACTCCAAGATGATACAGTCGGCTGCACACTTAATGCTTCACAGTTTAAGAGACGTGCTCCCCCTTTACTATGGCCTTTGATTCTCATGGCAATCCTAAGGCAAAGGACAGGCAAGCTCCTGACCTCTAAAGACTTTTGACAACGCACGACACCAGTGACTGCAGGCAGCACACAGACCTCCACATCCAGCTGAGGAAAGGCTCCCAGATTCCCCCTAAGGCCCCATGTCAGACGGGCCTTCTCTAACCATCGGAAAACCGCGAGAGTGGACAGCGGCAGTGGAGCGATCATGTGATCCCTTTTGTATAAGAAAATACACAAGATGCAAACCTGCCCCTTTAGGTGCCAGGTACCAGCGACTCAATAAGCACTGACCCCTCCCCAGTGACACCAGTGAGCGACTGGAACACAGCTCCCTTTACCAGGTCCCTTGGGGACACTCTGACCAGGACCTCTGGATTTGGTAATGGAAGCCACAGCCCCAAGGAGGCTGGAGGCCTGAGCTGCTTGTGCTGCCAGAATCTTCTTGTTCCAATCAGGGAGGCTGAGCTTTGGGCAGGCGGCTGGACCTCCAGACCAGGATTCCTTGTAACTCTCCAAGCCACCCTGGGCAAGGCCCTGGAGCCGCACCTACTTCTCTAAAGTGAATGAACTTTTACTGAAAAAGTGAAAAATAGAAAGAATAAATACGAACTCTTGACTCTGGGTGACCCCAGTCTGAGGAGGAGGCAGACAAGCCAACTGGCCACCACCCTAAGTCTCAACTCCAGGTCCCCTCTTGGTGTAGACAGCAAGTTTGTGTAGCCCAGGAAGGAAGCAGGCAGATGGAGCTGGAGACTTTTCACTATTATCAACACACAAAAGCAAGTATTCAAGAAGGGCCAGGTGAGACCTCAGGTTCCGCTGATGCCGCTCCTGGAGCCCCCATCCCAACAGTCGGGGAAAACCACTGCTCCAGACGCCCAGATGAAGCTCTTCCTCTCCGAGCCTCTCCCACCGTGGGTACACTCTCCCTGCTGCCCACAGGGCACACACTCTCAAAGAGGAACTCCCCCGCAGGATCTCCCTTCCTGTGGAGACCTCTCAAGTTCCAGGGAGCTTACTGGGCGGCGGGGGCTGCAGGCAGAACCCCCGCTCACTTGGCAGCGCCTGCCAATGGTCGCTGTGAACAGTAAACCATCTTCAGATCAGCCATCTGTGATTGGTAGAGTAAGAGTTTCCCTTTCTCTATGGAAAACAGTGCCACACCTGTGACCCCAACGACTTGGGAGGCTCAGGCAAGACAAGCGCAAGTTCAAGGTCAGCCTTAACAACTTATCAAGATCCTGTTTCAAAATAGAACATAAAAAGGGCTGGGATGTGGCTCAGTGGTTAGTGGAAAGAACAGGTATTTTACATCTCCATCTCATCTGTCTGTTATGAATCACCCCACCCCTTCCCTCAGCAGCTCTTTACCAGCTCAGGAGCATTCCGCACTTAGCCTTGGACCCAAGTCAGAAATGTGGGAAATGTCCATGATGTCCCCTCTCATGCCCCACATGGTTACGCTTCACTGTCATCACAGCCCTGCCTCAGCAGTCCTCCCAGGAAGCCTCTGAGCCCCAAGGGAAGTCTTATCCAGGGTCTATCCTGGAGTCTTGAGGTAGGGCCTTCCCTGCCCTCCACACCTGAGCCAGCCCCAGGGCCTTTGCACTTCTGATCTCTTCTGCCTGAAGGGCTCTTAACACTTATCTGCCTCTTTCCTGCCCCATTTCTTCAGATTCCCCTAAGACCCCTTGTCAGATGGGCCTTCTCTAACCATCACACAGAAAATGCCTCTGTCACTGCCTCCTACCCTACCTACTTCATTTTTCTTATAGAAAATTAACTTTAAATGCGTTCTCACCTTTTGCTCTCTCACAACATACACTGTACGGGGCAAAGACCACTTCTCCATGGTAAATGTTGCATTGGACAGTGCGGATGAGAGTCCAGCCCACTCTGACTTCAGGGGTCAGCTTTAGTGCGGCCCCCTCAGAGGCCTCCCCACCACCACCCCACACTGTTCCCGCTTGCTGGCATTCTGTTATCCCCCATACTGGAAGGAAAAGGTGCAGTCGCATGTGTGTATTAAAAAATCAACATCTGCCTTGCCTTCTAGACCAGGAGCTGGCCAACTGCAGACCAGGGGCCATCCCCAGGCGGGTTCTTTCCTCACAGTGCCAATGGGGCTGTCAATGCTCCAGCTTTACAGAATATCTTTCTGGCCAATCTAGCAGCAGAGCATCTCAGCAGCTACCCAGAGGCTGCAGAACTGAGTCTTACCCACTGGCCCATCTCATCTGGGTCAGGTGGTCAGGGTATGTGAGGTTTTGACTGACAAGACCCAGACTGTGTGCCCACCCCAGGCACGTTTTTACTCCTAAGCAGGAGCTGAAGAGTTCCCAGGAGTGCTGGGCACTGCTCCCTGAGGAGGGGGAGAGACGCAGGGCAGTCTGGGAGTTTTCACCCCACCGGAGGTCCCTTTCCACAAAAGAAAGGAGGGGCCGACTTACAAAGTTCGCGGGTACAGCCCACTTCACGGCTCTGAACTGCACCATGAACACACAGCCGGGGAGCGGGTGGAAACGGCCAGACTCCTGAGGCGCTGCCCCGCTCTCCCCTCTTGGAGAGGGACCTCAGTGGTCACCTTCAGACTGATCATGAATTCAGTTTCACAGAAGAATCTGGAGACAAAGCAGCAGCAGCAGCAGTGTTGCTCAACGCCCTCTTTATTCTGCACACAAGGTTCAGGAGGCAGGGGCACAGTGTGCGGGCTGGGGGCACGCGGTGGCCACGTCACACAGCAGGCTGCCGCTGCCGTGCTGACCAACTGGCGCTGGTGAGCACAGTGAGAAGGACTACCGTCAGTCGCCTGGCCCCTTGGGGCAGGCATTCTAATCCTTAAGAACCAGGGGCGCCTTCACCTGGTTGGCCACCTCCTTGCCCATGAGCGCGTCCACGATGGCAAGGGCGAACTCAAAGCTGGTCCCAGGCCCACGGCTGGTGAGGATCAGGCCATCCTGCTCCACACGGCTCTCTGAATAGCTGTAGTGACCTGCCAGGTGGGAACGGCAAAATGCATCTTTAAAGGGCTCAGGAGGAGGCATGACAGTGACTGCTGGGTCAGCGCCCTGTCACAGCATGCCACAGGTCTCACATAAAGCCAGACAGAAACAACTCCTCCCGCTGGCTGGCTGAGGGGATCCCGAGCTCTCAGAAGGGCCTCCCAGACACGGAAGCAACTGCTTGGCAAGGGCCAGAGGACAGCTGCTGGAGCGAGCAGAGGATCGCCCGCCCGAGGGACGTGGTGCTGCCCGAGGTCCGCATGGAGGGCGTCCCTGGAGGGGGGTTCGCTAGTCCCTTTCTGTTCCCAGCACAAGCTGGCGTCCAAGATGCCTGCTGGAGCAGAGAGGGGAGGCATGGAAGGCGCGGGGCCCATCCCCCGTGGCCGGCTCCTGGCAATGCTGACTCCTCTGGGATTCCTCGGCTGACTCCCAAGCTCCCCGACACAGGAGCCTCCGCTCCCACTGCATGAAGCAGCCAGCCCCACAGCCTGGCCCACTACACCCTCCAGCTCCTCCTACTGAACCAGGCCTCTCTGGTCCAGGCAGAGAGGCCAGGGCCATCCTCTTGGCCCAGGAAGGTCCCCCACGCTCCCCACCCCACTGGTCTCAGCATCAGCACAGCCCTGCACAGGGCACGCCGACCCTCTCAAGTCAGGCCTGATGAATACCCCACCACTAACCTGTTTATTAGCTCCCGGAACTGACCATCTGTCCCCTTTCTGGCCCTTCCTCTGTGCCTGTCTGCCCAGAGTACCAATGGCACAAAGGTGGTGCCCTATGGTATGCAGATGGTAGTGTCCTTCAACCTGGTCTCTCTCGCCTATTTGTCATTTGAAGGCATGAGTGCAGCAGGCCCAGGTCTCCCCCACGGGCACCCCACCAACTCTCCCAGCACTAAAAAGGGCCCCAGAACTCCAAATTGTGGCACACAAGGCCCTCTGAGGCTTGGCCTCCGCAGAGACTGGAGTGCAGAGAAAAGACCATGTTTCAAGGGAGCTGGTAAGGGCTGACCAGGCAGAGGTGCGGAGTAAGGGGAGAAGGTGGGAGATGAAGGCCCAGAGATAAATGCTCAGAACTCGGTGAAGGGGCTGCAGGTGGACAGGCATCCAGGGTGACTGCAGTTGTCTCTGGGGTGGCGGTGACCCCACTTAAGTAATTTGCAGACACAGAAGGCCACTAGAGGGAGGGGAGGAGTCAAAGTAGACAAGGACCTCCGTGATGGATGAGAGCAGGGCTGCGCCCGCCCCGCCCAACTCAGCACAGCATGGCTCAGGCACCTGTGAGCCGGGGCACAGCTGCACCTTGTTCCTGTTTCTGGTCTTGACGCGCCACCAAAGCAGCAGCTCAGAAAGCGCTGGCTTAACAAATACGAAAAATGCAGCCAGAGCCTCCCCTTAAAGCAGAACCCCCATGCGTCAGTGGAAGTCTTGAGCTTTTCAAGGTGGGTTAACAGCGCCTGCAGCAATCTACACCTTACTATCATTAAAAATCAGGTCCTCAGGGCTGGGGTGGTAGCGCAGTGGTAGACTTGCCTAGAGTGTATGAGGCACTGGGTTTGAATCACAGCACCACATAAAAATAAACAAAGGTCCACTAAACAAAGTTTTTTTAAAAAAAGTCACCCACCAAAATAACAAGAGCACGGGGGAATCTCCCATCTACACTACTGTGGAGGAAACAAGGGCCTCTAGTTGAAGGGAAAGGTTCTCATGACTAAACCCATTTACTGCTGGCTAAACCAGGCCAGGATGGTCTAAAATGCAAAGCTAGAGAACCAGCGGGGCTGGCTGTCCAGACCTGCGACGCGCCACCCGGCCTGGAGGGTACAGCAAGCGAGAGGACCGGCAGCGACACCTGCCTGGGCCGTGGGGTGCACATGAGCTCACTGCCACCCCAGCCGGGGAAGATGCTACTGCTACGCTCAGGTGACAGATGAGGAAACCGAGGCTCAGAGAAATTAAAGACCCCACCTACGGTCCCACCTGAGTGAGGCCACCCATCAGAGAGCTGCCGGCGGCCCAGAGGTGACCACTGGAGCTTACCAACACAAAGGCCACCCGGGACAAAAAATGAATCACTGGAATTACAACTTGCTTGTTCAACACCTGACAAGCTGAGAGCCTCTGGACTGGACAGCTCCCCTGGGGAAACCTCACTGCCCCACCAAGTGTACCATGAGGCCAAGTCAAGGCCTCCCGCAGAGCAGTGCCCACCATGCCTGTGGCTGCTCCTCTCAGAGCACTAGGCCTGGCTCAGATGTCACATGCTTCCTCCTGACGGGACTCGCTAACTTCAGTGCCTGGTAACTTAAACACGCAGAGCCTTTCTGCCACGGGGGAGGGATGGGCAGAGGGCAAAACCTCGCCTGAGCAGCAGGAGCATGGCAGCTGCCTTGCCTGGTCCTGGGTATCAGGAGATTCACCAAGAAGAGGCTGTGAGCCTCGCAGCCTGCTCCCCGCCACCCCCAGTAAGAACACAGAGGCAAAGTGCGTGGGCGAGGCGGGCGAAGTGCCTGCTCTGGCTCCTTCCACCCTCTGAAATCTTTCTACTACCTCCAAGTAAATCAAACTCCTCCATTTAAATACCCAAAGCCAAAGCTTTAAAAAAAAAAAAAAAAAAAAGTTTTCATGCAGATAATATTACTCCCAACTTAATATCTAATTAATAAAAAATTACCGATTTTTCAAAAAAATACATAATAACAGTATGGTGGTGCACATCTATAATCCCAGCAGCTTGGGAGGCTGAGGCAGGAGGATTGTGGGTTCAAAGCCAGTCTCAGCAACTTAGCAAGACCCTATCTCTAAATATAAAATGCAAGAAAGGGCTGGGGATGTGGCTCAGTGGTTGAGTGGCCCTGAGTTCAATCCCTGGTACCAAAAAGAAAAGAAAAAGATAAGATGATGAAAGTAAGTGCCCAACTATTATTTAGAAAAGAAATAGGTCACCAAGGAAGCAGGCCATGCTGCCAAGGAAGCAGGCACTCTGGGAGAAGAAAGCAAGGTTCATTTTGCTGTGCACTGTGGGTAAATGGCACGTTCTAAACTATGGTCAGGGTTGTAACTGTACCCTAGGCTGCTGGAAAAGCATTCATAAAAACACAACCTCAGCATGTCTCATAACCACCTTCTGTCTGTGACAGCAGAGACCCAGAGCCCTGCTTCTGCAGCCCCAGGTGAGCACAGCTCCTGTGACACAGCTGCAGAGGACCAAGGCCACCCGCCTCAGCCCAGAACACCCTGTGTTGCCACCCCGTTCTAGCTGCAGATGGTGCTAATAAGTTTTCTCAGGTCTTTTTGTATATGAAAACATAAACACATACTTACTCCCATTCATCATTTTGTCTTTAGCAAGTGGGTGTGTTGTAACTTTACTTCCAAAACCTATTTCATGAGCCAAAAGAGCTGTAGGACCTAAAAATAAGATTAATAAAAACTTGAGGGCGACGAAGAGAAATCATACTTTAATATTCTAACAGCTAATGTATTCTTCAAAATTAAAAGCTCTTACATAAAACAGAGTTGTGGTTCTGAAATTAAACACTTCTTAGTAGGAGAGGTAAAGTACACTCTGAATAAATCATTTGCTGAGCACATGGGGCAAAATACACAAATCCAAAACACTTCAATAACGACTTAATCAAAAAGATTTAACCTGACACCTGTGAAGCACAGGCAGGCTAACAGCATGTGCCCAGGGACCCAATGCACCACGAGTACAAAGGTGGGGGAGACCACCTTGCATCTACTTCCTGCCTTACTCTTGGCAAAAAGAAAGATCTAGTTACACATTAAGGGCATCCAGTACCCTCTGGACTTCTGGACTTTGTTGCTATTTTATTTTTCTACCTGAAAGTGAAAAACAGAGAATTAATGTTCATTTATCCCTCTACCCATCTACATACTCAGGCAGTAAGAAGAGCACACTGCCCTGCCCGGAAGGAAACAACTGTGAAATAGTAACTCTTAAATATGAAGGCTGGAGAGCTTCTTAAAACTACCTATGCAGGGGGCTGGGGATGTAGCTCAGTTGGTAGAGTGCCTGCCTCGCAATGCACAAGGCTCTGGGTTCAATCCCCAGCACCACCAAGAAAGAAAAAACTAGTTATGCAAAGAACCACGCAGAAATGTCACCATGTGAAATCACGCACCCTGCTCTTAAGATAAAGCCTGAGGGGCTGGGGATGTGGCTCAAGAGGTAGTGCGCTCGCCTGGCGTGCGTGCAGCCCGATCCTCAGCACCACATACAAACAAAGATGTTGTGTCCGCCGATAACTAAAAAATAAATATTAAAAAAATTCTCTCATCTCATCTCTCTCTCTCTCAAAAAAAAAAAAAAAAAAAAAAAAAAAAAAAAAGATAAAGCCTGAAAATATATAGGCACCAGCCAGAGATTTCTACCCAAACAGAGTTCACTGGAAATGATCAACTTTAGCAATCACCGTAAGTCATGACCAGGTGGCTCAGCGGAAGCACTGGCCCTGCATGCACAGGGCTTCAGGGGCAGTCCCCAGCCTTACCACCTTACCTTCAAACTTTTTTTAAAAAAAATTTTTACTATACTTTTTGTTTTCTAAGTCTCACACACAATTCGAAGGCCCCAGGTCTCCCCTGGATGAGAGGACCCCGGACTGCTGCAGGCTCACACAGGTGCACCTTTCTGGCAACAGCACTCCTACACAGCAGGCCACACCGAGCACAGCTGCCACATACAGCAAGCCAAGGAAACCGATGCCGGGGCTTTCTGCCCGTGTCGGCTTCAAACCAAGTCCTCATTAAGTCCTTAAATCAAAAGCCTCAAACACATCTCTTTCTACCCTGACTTTTATTCTACACACAAGACAACTACTACAACCACTGTGGTAGCCAAATTTAAAAGTCTATGAAAATGGAATAACTATCTCACAACTTTTACTGAACACACACCAGCATGTCATGAACCACCACTCTTCAGTTTTTATTTGGTAAGATCTGAAGAACTAAGAAACCCCACAGGAGCTGATATTTTCAAGCAGGCTTCGGTGAGGACAGCAGCAAGGCGAGACCAGCAATCCTTAGGCTGCTCCCTGGGGCAGGGTTAAAAGCCTATGCAACTGTGGACAGAGGACTTTACTGATGCCTGGTCATGAAGCTCAGAGCTGCTTTCTGTGGCCTAGGAATCCTGCTTGGAAAATTAAAGGAGATATTTGTTATTCTTACTACTTGAGCCTCTGGTGCTGCTAGTCTCCCCTCCAGATCTGCTCTGAGCAAGGACCTGAGGGTGGGGCTAGCAGAATCCTCGTCCCACAGCACCATCAGGTGGAGACTTACAGGAACAACACCCTGGCCAACTCCCTGAGCATCCCTCCACGCTCATAGTAAAGCTCATTTTATCTTCTCAAGAAAGCCTCCCTTTCAATTTCTCTTTCTCATTTACTATCAGGGACTGACCTAATGTTCTTTCAGTTCAAAAGAAGTTCTCACATTCTAACTGCAACATTCCAAAAGAATCTTCTATTTATTTGCTGATTTAAACAGGGAAATCTCAACCAGACACAGCAGTGCACACCTGTAATCCCAGCTACTGGGGAGGCTGAGGCAGGAGGTTGGCAAGATCAAGGCCAGCCTGCTCAACTTAGCAAGACCCTGTCTCAAAATAAAAAATAAAAGGGCTGGAGTGTGGCTCAGTGGTAGAGCACCCTGGGCAATCCTTAGACCCATAAAACCAAAACATCAGCCCCCTCCCGCCACCCTCTGCTGTCCCATCGTCCCCATCCACATAATCACTGCAACATCCACTGCTCACACCTGTCTCTCTGTGCCCCCACTTTGCACACAGTACAGAGATGGTGGTACTGGATATTGAACAGGATAAACACACTGCTAGTGTAGTTTACTTTTTTAAAGTCAATTACTGTAGGGCCCATACTCCTGACATGGTAGTCAAGCTTATCCCAGCACAAGACAGTGAGCCACATGAGGCTGGTAATTTTGCTACCTCCATGACACTGCAGGACTAAAGGTCATGTGGTTTAGCTTTTAGCAGAGTAATAAGGAAACAAATCCAGGCAGACTCTCACTTTATTCATTTGGTCAAAGCACCTGAGAATGAGGCTAGCTTCCCAGCAGCAGAGCAGACAGAGACCAAACTAATAGGACCCATGACATATTCCCCAGGAGGGAGCAGCTGTTTGGGACACAGTGACTGCGGGCCTTCAGAGAAGCCCTTCTGTCCCAGGGCAGGCGGCAAGAGGCCAGCGCACCGGGGAACCCGAGGGCAAGGCCAGCCAGGGCAGGGGCCTCAGTTGTCCCTCCCAGTCTCTAGGCAGCAGCTTCAAGCACTGGATGTCTTAGGACACCTTCAGTTTGTATGTGGGTCACACCACTCACTGTGTGCCATGTTAGAAATTAAAACCGGGATTTTCAGGGGGTCCTGGGGATGGAACCCAGGGATTCAGGCATGCGAAGAGGTGTCCTATCCTTGAACTACACCCAAACCCTAAACTGGGAGATTTTAAAAGCATGAGAAGAAATTCACAGACAACAGTGCCCTGCCCAAATGACAGCTCTGACAACCTCTGATGCCACTCCTGTGTGAGAGCAGGAAAAGCAAGTGATCCCCAGGGTCTGCTCTCACCTGCCTACCCTCTGGAGGAAAATGAGCCCAGTACTGGGGCACAGAGTCCCTGCTGCAACCTCTTTAAAAGGCCTAACATACTGAACAAATACCAGCATGTCACTTTGAACAAACCACCCACCACGCTGCATTTATTCACTGGCTCTTCTGAGACACACTTCATGAAGACCACAGCAGGAAGGGCACTGGCCAGAGATATACACTTGACAGCAGGACAGCATCTGACCTTAAAGCAACAGGATGCACTTGCAATGACACAGATGACAGAATACTGCTACAAAGTCTCAAAGATGGGGGGACAACTACAAAGCACTAAAAGATTTTTTCTCAATTATGTGGCAGATGATGCAGGGCCCAAGACCACCTGACAGAGAGAATCAGGAAACACCCAGGACACAGGCTGCAAGCGCCCTGGCTTAAAAGCCTGCAGGGCAAGCTCAGGGCAGAGCTGTGGTGTTTATGTCTGAGAGGTTCTTGCTGACTGTGCTGGCAGGAAGATCTGCTGTGACAAGCTGTTCACTGAATTCCATTGGCCTTGTTTTCCTCTGAGGTCAACCGAACACAGAAAACAGTAAGTTGCACAGAATGCAGACCAAGGGTACAGAAAAGGCCGAGCAGACAACTGGACTCTGCTGAAAGGACATGACTTCATGCCACCCAAACCAGGCACACCAGGATGGAAGCCTTCAAGCCTTCTCCCCCTGCGCTGCTGGGGCACATTACCTGCACAGATGGCGGCTATGAGGCCCTTCCTGCTCTCCTGCTCCTTCAGGATCTCCTTCACAGCAGCAGACTGTCAAAGAAAACCAAAGACAGCCAGCTATGATTAGGCTGTAAACCAGTCTCTCGCCAGGAATCTTTGGCCAAATTTGATTTTAGTTTAAACCACAAGAGCTTCAATCTATTTCCCCAAAATATCTCTAAATCATTAATATGAAAATTATCAAATTCATATCATACCTATATTCTTACCCTCAGTCAAGGCATTTGTCCTGAAAGAAAAGCATCTCTCTTTGCTTAAAGACGACAGGAGAAAGCACTGTCTTCTGACACATTTGACCCCTGTGGTTCTGTTCTCCATGGAGAAAGAGGCAGAGGGGTGTGGGGGTCTTCAGACGGCAGAGTGAGGACTGACTGACCAGGAGACCTCCCTAATGTCCACTGCGCCTCTTCTAGTCTTTCTGTACACCCCACCCCTGCCTGCTCACCTGCCCCTCCCATCTCTTCTTCCCTGGTCACTCCTCACACAAGACTTAAAATGAAGAGGCTGTGGACCCCCCTGAAGCCATTGTCATTCATGCAGGCACCTCTAGTCCCCACAATCTCCCTCAACCAAGACTGCGGAGCAGATGGCTGGCCTCCCAGCTTCCTGTGTCAGCCTTCACAACATCAGAGCACTCTTCTGCAGCTGGGGAAACACACATGCTCTTACTGTGGACTGTGGGTGCCTCTCTTCATAGTAACTGACCACTGGCTCAGCTCTTTTCATACAAAAGCTATTAGAATATTTTTTAAAATAAAAATAAGTTTATAATACCATTTGGTTAATTTTAGTTGTTTTTCTTTCTTTCACAACCTTCTCCCTAAAATATCTAAATAACAAACTGCACAGAACATAAGTAGATGCTGAAATGCCTGCTTTAGACCCCACCCTGCCCAGCCTTTGGAGGTGTATGAGTAAATTTGAGCTTTTACCTCAGATAAATTCTGTGCACCCAGATTACCTCCTGGCAGAACCACCACATCGTATGGTCCCTGTAATAGTTCGAAAAATTTTAAAAAGAACATTTTATTTCAAATATATAATCAAAGTGACAATCTAATAACACTTTTGTCTTTTAAATGTGGATACAAATAAAGCATGGGAGATAATCCAAGTATCTGTCAAAAGAAAAATAGTTAGGGGCTGGGGTGTAGCTCAGCAATACAGCACACATGAGGCCCTGGTTCAATCTCCAAAACCACCCCCAAAAAGAATTTAAATAAGTCATGCTGAGTTCCTATGATGGGATGTTTCTAACTAGCAAAAAAAAATATGCAGAATATATGAATAGAGTAACATGAAAGGATGTCCACGTGGCAGAGCAGCAGCTCCAGATAACTGCACTCTTGTAAGAGACTGGGGTGCCCGAGCTGAAGGAGAACAATGGTTTGAGCCCAGCTGGGCTACACAGAGAGGCTGTCACACACATAGACCAAAGTATAAACAGCACACATACCCAGATGCACGTTATGCGAACCCACAAGCCACACACATCCCCCAGCTGTGTGTATACAGATACTCAGAGAGGCACAGCCACTAAAGGAGAGCAGAGTGGGGGACGGAGGGAGAATGAGAAAGGGACACTCAGCACTTCGACTTTATATATGTCTATCTCAGATGAATCGCCCTTTGTTTTTTCACCATGCTGGGGATTGAACCCAGGACCTTGCTTTGCCAAACACGTGCTCTGCCAAACCACATCCCAGCCCTGAATTATTATTTGAGAAGAATGTATGTAACAATTTTATGTATGTATATACGTATGTTTTGTGTGTATATATGTTTATATGTTTTGGTACCAGGGATTGAAGGGTACTCAACCTCTGAGCCACATTCCTGCCTTTTTTGTATAGTTTATTTTGATACAGGGTCTCACTAAATTGCTGAGGCTGGCTTTGAACTCTTGATCCTCCTGCCTAAGCTTCCTGAGTAGTGTGACATCTACTTTTTAGAATTACTTTTTAATATCATAAATATCTGACTTGTTTTAAACAAAGCAAAAACTCAAAAAACTAAATGGAAGTGAAGTACCTAATTTCTTTCACTCTTTAGAATTTAACTAAATGAATACTTACAAAGGTAACTGCTGATCTAAAATACTCTAGACACCACAGGATGAATAGAAAAGAGGAATCTTTTTTTTTTCTCTTCTATTTCTATTTTAACAGGATAAAAAAAAGAACTTGTATATACTAACAATGTTCCAATTCTCCACAAGCCAGCCATGAAATATTCACTGTGTGAGGACAACTCACATGGGGAATTCTGCTTGGGTTCTGGCAGAGCACAACCATGGTGAGCTCGGTCTGCCCCCTTTCTGCCACTGTCCCCTTGACTATGGCACAGCCCACCTCTCGTCCCCTGACAGGCCCATCTGAACCTGTGGCAAGGTGGGCAAGAGCTTCTGAGACAAGGGACCCAGCTTTCCCTAAGATAACCAGGAGAGCCTGTCACCCTCAAGGTGAGGACCATCCTTCTAAAGGTACTGAAAAAGCAAGGATCTTAGTAGAATCTTATCCATCCTGTAACCATTCTGCGCAAGCTGTTTCATCTGAGATGAATCAAACACCTGAGAAGCAGCTTTAAATGAAAATGGAGACCATCATGTAAGTGAAATAAGCCAGACTTGGAAAGTCACGGATGAAATGTTGCCTCTCATGTGTGGAAGCTGGAGCAGAGTAAGGAAAGAAGGCAGTAGGGGAGCAAGTAGGCTGTCATCAAGACCCAGGGAGGTCAGCAGAGCAAGAGGAGGAGAGTGAGAGGCAGGGAGGGAGGGAAAGAAATATGGGAGGGATCTAACAGAACAAAGTCGTACACACGCATAAATACACCAAAGGGAATTTCCTCTTCATGTACATGTAGAAAGAAACAATTAAAACTGAAGAGCAAAAGGGAGCGCTATAGAATAGAGGAGGGAGAGCGGGGAAGGGAAGGGGGAGGAAAAGCGGGGGAGTGGCCCACTGACACAGAATTCCTCCTATGTATACTTTTGTTAAAGGAACCCAAATACTATGTATCACAAACAAACAGCTTTAGAAAAAGGACAGAAAGAGGCTTCCACCAGCCTCCGCCTTCGCATCCATTCACTCATCCACACACCACCCTCCCACCTTCTGGACACAAAAGCAGTATCTACAACTGCCAGGTTCTATGGTACAGCAGAAAGGTGACACCCCCAAGTTTGGTGGAGAATATTTCCAAGGAAAATAATTTCCTTAAAATAAGTCTATTCTAACAATGACCTTATATATAATTAAAAGACATTTCAAGAAACTAACATAGAAGCCATATGAAGGAATAATTTCATGTACAGAAAACAAACCTGCTTTCGTGCATCTTCAAGACTGGCATCAGGACAAATGACAACATCACGGCTACACTGTACTGGGTCTTTTCCAGACAGACCTGCAACCATGACCTTAATCTAAGAGAAAGACATCATATTTAAGAATGCTGAGACATAAACTTAAGAGTAACATTTTCACATCTTTCCTGGGTTTTAAAATAACTTGACAGTAAATGTTGCAAGAAAACCACACTGAATGTAAGCTATTAAACTGATTATGTATTTAATAACTAGGTCTGTTGAGGTTTGCCTGGGACAACCCCAACTTATAGCCACTGTCCGGGCACCTCATCTGTCTAAAAAATCCTTTCTCCCACAAGTGATCTGATTCAGGAGATAAATTTCATGATCATTCTATTAATAACCCATCTTGCAAGGTTCCTGTTGCATTTAAACCTCATGGCATTTTTATAAGGTAGAAATGCAAGTTAAAAAATAAAAATCCCACGTTATTTTGCAAAAACTTAAAAAGCTAACAATACAAAGAGTTGGTACTAGGAAAAAAATGGGCATTTTTCTACCCTGCTGGTGGGTCTACAGACTGGTACACTGGAGAGCAACTTGGCAAAACCTATAACGATGACGCGGGTTTTCCCTGGGCCTAGCAATTCCATTTTTAGGTGCAGAGTCTGAAAAGCCTTCCCCACATTTGCACAAATCAATAAGTACAGTATGTACCACAGCATTGCAAGGCTGGACGCAGAAGAATGGACAGGTTGTGGCACATTCACATAGTGCAATATTAACAAGCAACACCAAATGAATAAGCTGGATTTTCAATTTTGGAACCAAAAAAGTATACAGTAAACAGACTGCAAGGCCAGACTGCCTGGGTCTACCACCTGGCTCCTCTATTTAAAACTCTGTAACTTGGGCACACTTCGTCTCTGTTCCTCAGTTTCTTCAACAGTAAAATGGGTTGCAATGCCTAACAGTTCTTATTAAGGTGTATATAAGTAAATGCCTTGCATGAAGTCTGGCACACTGACAATAGTCTGGAAGTGACCTTACAATGCAGAACCTTAAATATATATATATTTTAGTTGTAGATGGACACATTTATTTTATTTACTTATTTTTATGTGGTGCTGAGGTTTGCACCCAGTGCCTCACACATTAGATAAGCACTCTACCACTGAGCTACAACCCCAGCTCTTTAAGTATGTTTCTTTAAAGCAATTGCTCTTTAAGAAATGGGTCCACGGCTGTGCATTTTGGCACACGCCTATAGTCCTAGCTACTCAAGACTGAGATACGAGAACTGCTTGAGCCCAGAAGTTCAGGGCCAGCCTGCACAGAGTAGTCACACTGTCCTTGTGAAAGAAATGGGTCTGAAAGAAATAAGGCAAGATGTTAATAAGTATTAAACATGGGCAGTGAATAAAGAGATATTTGTTATTATGTAATCACTGTATTTTTGAACATATTTGAAATATTTCATGAAGTACTTTGGGTTTCACTCTATTCAATGTCTTTAAAAATCCAGACCTTTTGACAAGGACTAGTAAACAGCACTTACCCCAGCTCTTCTCATGACATCCACAGGGATGACGGTCTCCATCTCCTCTGCTCCTTTGGCCAGGATGACCAGGGCTCTTTTTGAAGCCATTTTGATGTTGTTTTAACACCTTAAAAAAAAATGTCAAAAAACTTTCAGTACAACCCTATAATAGCCAAAATATTTAAGTTAAGGAACATTTTAAAGCACACTAAGTATCTCCTAGGGAAATTATTTTGGTAAGTATTTTTTTTAAAGCATTTTGGTTAATAATCTACATAGTAGTTTCAGTTGCTCTGTTTCTGAGCTGAAGACAGAGATTGCTAACGTGTGTTTGATTTTCCTTTACCAAGTTTTCCTTTTCTTTCTATTTATTTTTGTGGTACTGGAGAATTAACTCAGGAGTGCAGTGTTCTACCACTGAGCTATAGACCTGGCAACCTGACCCCCACTTTTTTTTTTTTTTTTAATTTTGAAAGAGTGTCTACTTGGGCTGGGGATGTGGCTGAAACCAGCGCGTCCGTCTGGCATGCGTGCGGCCCGGGTTCGATCCTCAGCACCACGTACAAAAACAAAAAGATGTGGTGTCCGCCGAAAGACTAAAAAATAAATATTAAAAAAATTCTCTCTCGCTTTCTCTTAAAAAAAAAAAAAAAAAGAGTGTCTACTTAAGTTGCCAGGCTGGCCTTGAACTTGGGATCCTCCGTCTCAGCCTCCCTAGTATTATACAGACGGTCACTACAAGGGCAGGCTCTTTATCACGTTTTCTTAAACCCGATTTCTAATATGTTGAATATGAAGTTTTCTAAAACACGAATGTGGGTCTTGTCTTGCACTTGGCACGATGCAGTTCCTCAAGTACTGTTTCACAAAACCCAACCACACTGATTATCAACGGCAAAAAATGGGAACACAGTTTTGGCAACCAGCCTGCAAGAGCTTTGGAGAGGATTTTTTATATATTTTTCAATTTTTTTTTTAAGTTCCAATAAGAAAAGCAAAAGCTCCGGGGAGGGGCGTCAGCTGGCAGCGTCACACACGTGCACACGGTTCTCAGCCTGAGGAACGCGCACCGCTACCTGGAGCGCGGGGCTCTCGCGGAGGGCGAAGGCCAGCCGCCCGCGCTCCGCGACCGTAACCTACACACTTCCACATGCGCACGCCCTGCTCGCCCCCACCCGGCACCGCGCGCCCCAGGCCCGCCCGGCTCCCCGCAGGCGCTGGTCCGCAACCCGCTATCCTTCCCACCGTGGAAGGCCTCGACGCGGTCGGCAGCTCCGCGACCCCTGGGCCACTCACCCCGCGGAGCGAAGGCTGCTCACCCCAGCACGCACGCGCCGCGGGCCCTCGGCGCTGCACTGCGCAGACTCGCGCCGCTCGCGTCAGTGGGTCACTTCCGGCGGAGCTCGCTCGGCGAGCAGCTGGGGAGCCTGCCTTCGCACCCGGCGCCCCCGCGGGCCGGGCCGCTCTCCGCCGTTGCGCAGGTCGCCTTCCCTCTGTGCACGCACGTCGGCCTGGTTCCTCTCTCCTCTTTCTGCCGGACTCTTCCCGGGTTGTCCCCCTGCGCTTCGCCGCCGGTCCCGGGAGGCTCTGCGTTTCATGGGCAGTTTCTCTCCACGCTGTTAAAAGCTCTGCTGCCGCCGCCGCCGAGCCTACGGGATTAGAGGGATGCCAAGCAAAGAAGTCGATAAATACGTAGTGGGTAGTTTGTTTACAGGACCTAATTTTAAGTTTTTGGATATTAATGCTTTTGCCACTTTCAAACCAAGATGATGAAGATGACATTCCTGTCCTCATCCAGTTCCATCGCTTTTCCCTCCAGGTGACAGCGTTGTTAGCTTCCTGTACATCCTTCTCATGCAAGCACATGTATACTGTCAATGCTGTTATTTTCCTTCTTCCTCACATAAAAATGTTGTCCGTTGTGTACTTTGGTCTTCACTTCCCCTTACACACAGTTACATCTATTGCATGAACGTCGTGGAAATCTTTTCATATCAAAAAGAACACCCGGCCCATGCTATGCCATCGTGGGCATATTCCATAGTTTATTTGCTAGTGCCCCACTGATAACACGGGTTATTTCCAAACATTTTCTGTACAGGTAGCACTGTATCGAATAACATTATACCCATGACCTACGTGTGCAAGTATCACCATGGTAAATTCCCAGCAGTGGGAAGCACATTTGGGCAACTCCATACAAGTACTGTATGAGTTCAAATAGTTCTTAAATATGTCAGTGTTTTCACGGTCTCCATTTAGACATTAATGGAGACCTTGAAATTATTATTAATTAATAAATTAATTACATTTATTTTCAAAAAATAACATTTTATTTTTCGTTGTTAGTTTGTGAAGTGCTTTTATACATTTCACGTGCTCCTTACAGTGGTGGTGAGTTAATTACTAAAATTGTAAATAAAGTCATTTATGCAACACTCCATACTTGTGCAAACATTTGAAACATCTTTGATCAGTTGATATTTTAAGAAGGAACTTTTGGAGTTCTGCAATGACTCCAACACTCCAACACCTTCGGCTATTGGAAGTAGGCAAAAGCTGTCCCCCTCCAGCTTTGAAAGAATGTGGGACACAGGAGTGACAGAGAGGGAAGCAAGTGGTCAGAGGGTTGTGCTTCAAGAAAGAAGGAAGGTTTTAAGTGGATGGAAGGAAACCGAAAGGCCTCAGGCTGTTGCGTTTCCATAGTAAGCTCTTCTTCCTCTTCTTTTTTTTTTTTTAAAAATATACATTTTTTTTAGTTATAGATGGACATAATACCTTTATTTTATTTATTTATTTCTATGTGGCACTGAGGATTGAACCCAGTGCCTCACACATGCAAGGTAAGTACTCTACCACTGAGCCACAGCCTCTCATAGTAAGCTCTTCATAAGACCTGCTGGTGGTCTGCTGCAGCAGGACACAGTGGCAACAGAGTAAAAATGGAAGCTGGGCAGGGTATCCCAGGCCTGTAATCCCAGTGGCTCAGGAAGCTGAGGCAGGAGGATCACGAGTTCAAAACCAGCTTCAGCAAAAAGCAAGGCGCAAAGCAACTCAGCGAGACCCTGTCTCTAAATAAAATACAAAATAGGGTTGGGGATGTGGCTAAGTGGGCAAGTGCCCCTGTGTTCAATCCCCAGTCCAGTAAAAATGGGAAGGGGCAGACACACAGGAGTTAAACACTCCTGAGACATCTGCATCAACAATAATTGAAATGGATCTGAGTCAGCATTAATTTTTATCAAATTAATATATTGTACAGTTTTTAAAACTCAAATATCACTTATGATAGTATATTTTCAGAAATAGTCATTCTTTCCCCTTCTATCTGTGTGAATGTGCTTCCTTGACTTTTGGGTTTGGCCTTCTTTTTGATCAATGGATGTTAACAGAACAGATTGAAGCCTTCAAAGAACTGACCTGATCTCCAGGCCTGTGCTTTTGCACTTTTAAATTGTCATAGGAAAAGTTTTCCCCTGGGGAAGTTGCTGCTGCCCCCTCAAAGGCAGGTTTCAGAACACACACATGTGGAACAGAATTGCCTCAGCCAATCTGCACAGCTGGCAACCTGAGGCAAAGTCACTCCAGCCAGGTGGCAAACTATGGTAGCTGGGTTTTGCTACAGAGCAGTAATTCTCAAACTTAACTCTTGTACCCTCAACCCTGTTCCCCAGAGCCAAATATATAATTCAACTTCTTATTTATTCTGGTAATTATCTCAGAATTTAAAAATAGTATGCTAATATTTTCTTTCTCATTTACTAGCTTTAGACAATATATATTGAATTTTTGGAAGGCACATCACAATTTTCATTTGACATATGTGAAGTCTGAGGTCTAGAAAGGTCCTGCAGTTTTGGTCAAATTCAAATATTCTGATGTCAATTTTCACACTCTACCCACCATATGCTGTCAGAATTAATAATGTAACACCCATGGCTCTCCATATTTCATACATATTGCTCATCACACATTTATAGCCAAAAATATTCAATCATTTACCAAAAAAAGTATTACTAGTACTGGCAATGAAGACACCTCCTAGTTCAGTCCCCTGTTTCCAGGTAGAACAGCCGCAGCCCATCTACTACCTTTTTAACTCAACATTTGACAAGTCTTTGCATTGTGGAAAGTGCAAACTTTTAAAAAGTCTCCCTATTTTCAAGGAACTTAATTTCTTACAGCAGTTGCAACATTTAAGAAGATATGGTGTAGTGCCCCAGAGAGTTCTCAATCCAATAACGGAGAAATGGCTCTGTCAGCAAGTCACCCAGGGTCCTTCTCATCCTGGTTCCTGAACACTACCCACACACACATCTGATCACCACAGCAGAAAGACTGCTCCAGTTATTTACTATCCACCCCCCACCCCATGGGTCCCTCTTATTTAGTCATCTCAACTAAATAATACTAATTCATCCCCTGTGGGTAGCCTATTACTTCATCAATAGCACTTATCACTCCTGCGTTTTCTCTGGTCTACTGTTCCGGTCGGTCTTGCAGGAGTTCTGGGAACTCCAGGAGCGGACCTCCGGTCTGGGCCACCGCTGCAGCCGCGTACAGCAGGTGCTCGGTAACCACTGCTGAGCGTCGCCCTGATTGCGCCATACGTGATTGGCACTTTTCTTTACCACCATGGATCAAGGTGATTTCAACCAACTTCTTCCTATTCTAATCCCATTTCTCACGTCTAAGTCATTGGGCCACCAGGACATAGGCCACCGGGGCTGCAGGCAGACCTCTGGGCGTCACAGACGAGTCTGTTTCAAAAGCAGCCAGGCCAGGTGAGGGGCGCGCCAGGGAGGTCCGGCGAATTTCCCCGGCGAGCCCCCGAAAGGTTAGGGCGGCGACGCCGGAGAAGAGTGGGCGAGCCTGACATTTGAGGCCGCGCTGGGGCGACGCGGAAATTCTGACACCAGGGTCTGTGTGGGGTCCCAAGAACAGCTCCGCCTCAGCCCACCCGGTGTGAAAAGCCCCCCGAGCGTGGGCCACGTGCGATTCCCACGAAGCACCGGGCGCCGGAAGAGGCGAGAGGGCCCGCAGTGACGTAAGGCCCTCTTCCGTGGGCCACGGCCCCGGCGGCGCTCGGGATTGGCCGAGGCAGGCCGCAGGGGGCGGGGCCTGCCTGGCGCCGCCGGACGAAGGCCTCCGGAAGGTCCCTTCCTTAGGGTTCCCGCGCGTGGGTTCTCGTCGCCTGGGGCTCGCGGTGCCCCCAGCTGTCCTGTGAACTTCCGGGGGCAGAGAGGCCTGCAGGTGCGGGCCGCGGCCCCAGGGCGCCCGGGTTCGCGTGGCGGAAGTCTGCAGAGCCTGTGGGAGCTGGGCTCCGCCTTGGGGCGACAGCTGCCCCTCTGTTCACTCGGGGGGTTGGGAAACGCACTGCCAGGCTCGCAGGTTCTAGAACGAGAGAAAGGTCTACGGAGGGTTCCATTAGGTGGACGGCGGTGCCTGCCACAGGTGGTGAGGACCTAGTGAGATCCGTGTCAAACACCAGCCCGGATGGAAACGCTGGTGCCTGCTCATTGTTTCCACTGTCCCTCCTCACTCTCAGTCTGCCTCCACCGTAATTCCAGATTCCAGTGTTTTGGAAACATAGAATGATCTGGAGGCACACCAACGTTTCTCTCAATAGGTAATCAGTATGCCCCAGCCGTTCCTATATGAATCTGTCAAAACCTCTGGCTACTCCTGCCCCTGTCCCCTGACTGTACCCCCCAGGTCCCTTCCATATCTCAAAGCCCACCTACTTCGGAGCAGTGGCTACACTGAGGGTGAGAACAGAGTGTTTTGGTGACCTTTTGCATGATTATAGGACTGCGGAGCTGATGTCTTCGGCGGTGACTCATATTCAGGGCATTAAAATCAGCAGTGGCAATGCCAGCCACATCGTCATTCTGCCACAGTGTGGTTCAAACACTTTTCTTATCTTCCAGATTCTTCTTACTCTTCCTCCTCACTCATTTTCTCTGTTCCTGTAATATACCCGGCACTTTGCCTCCTTCATATTTCCACAGAAGTAGTTCTGTCTACCCCGAATGACTTCTGCTTCTGTGACAGCTCTTCAGTGTCTTCTCCATCCTGCAAAACCTTATTATAGTGCCAGTTCCTCCAGGAAATTTCCTCTGTGTCCTCAAAGCACTTTGTCCTATAGTAATTGTGTCTGTGAGGCTGTGTGGCCTTATTTGTGTAACATCTTCCTTTTTCCAACGACTGTGAAAGCTGTTGGGATAGTGCCTCATCTCTATATGCCTTCCAGACAGTAAGACTCATTCAAGAAGTTTTTATTGGCCTCTTTTGTGGTTTTGGCCAGGTTTACAACAGTGAACAAAGGATATCCCTTCTCATGGCACTTTTTCTCTGGGGGAAGATGGACAATAAACTCATACTCAAATAGATAAAAGTCATGTGTTGCCTAATGATGAGGTATGTTGTAAGAAATGCGTTGTGAAGCAATTTTGTTGTGTGACTATCTGTATTACATATACTTAAACATTATGATGACCATGAAGTCATTAAGCAATATGATTTTATTTGGGGGACCACGATGGTGTATGTGCTCTGTCACATAATATGTACTATGAAGGAGAGTAAAAGAGGGAAAGAGAAATAACAAGTGTGTATACACATGTGCATGCTTTTTTAGAGTGTGGTCAAAAACCACTTTTTTTTTCCATGGAGGAAACCTAAATAAGTTGAGGGAACAAGTCATACAGAGAGTGGGGGGGAGAGCCTGTTAGAGGACAGAAGAGCAAAGCACCGCCCCTGCAGCAGGAGTGTGTTTGGCATGAAGAACAGCAAGGAAGTCAAGAGTGGCAGGATGCAGAGTCGGGGAAGTAAACTGTCAGATACTGGCAGATGTGCATCAGACATTCCATAAATATTTGCTGAATTCATTGTAGCAATAAGGGGTAGAGAGTAGTAATTTATTATTTTTTAAATTTTTATTTATTTATGTTGGTGTTGGGGTTTGAACCAGCATGGCTACAGGTGTGCGAAGCACGTGCTCTGCCACATCAGCTCCAGGAATAACTTAGTAATATGAAACTTGGAAATTGCTTAAGGTTGAATGTAACACCCTGTTGTCTCTCTCTCTCTCTCTCTCTCTCTCTCTCTCTCTCTCTCTGTAAAGTATTTACAACTTATATGCAAGTACATTAGTACATTTGAACTCTGATTTAGTGTGACAACATTTTAACTAAAAACAAAAGAGCTTAATGAAAACAAATGGATTTTGCAGTGATCATCTATTGTAATGGAAACTCAGGAAGACATAGATTTGAAGGAATAACTAGAATGATTTGTGCATGGAAGTATTTGATAATGAAAAAGTTCAGGAGGAAACAAAATATGTCCCCTAAAATCTTGCTTCTTATTTGGAGAAAGAATTCTTGAATGTTGACAAAAGTTAAATTTTTGAAATATTCAGATAAATTTGGATATTAATTAATTTTAATGGTACTTTCCTTCCCAAGGGTTAAGGTGAATGCTAGGGATAGATGGCCTCAAAGTCAATATACTTCAGGACAGTTTCACTTTGAGGGGATGATGTTGCTTTGCAAGTTGTCACTTGCAGCCCAAAGAATATTTTTCCCCTTGGTGGTATTTGGTAATTGTCTCCATCAGAATTCAAAGTACAAAATAGAAAACACTTGTTTACTTAATAGTTTTTTTTTGTTACATGCCCTATCTATCTATCTATCTATCTATCTATCTATCTATCGGTGAGTGGCTAGGGATTGAACCCAGGGCCTTGCCTATGGTAAATATACACTCTACTACTGAGCTATACCTCCAGTCTAGCTCCCTCTAAGATGTGACTTCTATGAGACCATGGGCTCTGCCCTTCATCACATTTCTCAAAGGTTAAATTGACCGTAGGTTTCTTGGTAGTCATTCACGTAGATGAGATCTACTGTGGTTTCCGATTTGGCTCTCAAACCACTGAATTGACAATCTTACTCTGGGTTGCTGAGTCAACGTGTTTTTTTTTTTTTTTTTTTTTTTGGTTCATTCACAGGAATGAGCCACTGCCAGTAGCTCCTGAGTCAGTCATCACTGTTGGCCCAATGTTAAGGTCGCTTTGGAATGAGAAGTCCTGGGATCCATCCTAGTTCCCCTTCCTTAGCTGAGGCAGCAGGGTGCAGTAGGAGGCTGCGTTCTCCTGGGGGCCAGGCTGGCTGGGCATGATAGACAGCTCTGCTCTGAAGTCTAAGTGTTCTTGAACAAATGACTGATCCCTCCTGCCCCAGGTTCCCATCCGTAAAACAGGTGCAACAGAACCTCTGTGCTCCAGAGAGGGTTGTTGTGAGGACATTAATCCTTGGCTCAGTTACTTGACCTCCCTCAGCTCTGTCTCTCCAACGTTAGCATCGTAGCAACTGTTCTTACCTGGCAGAGTGCATGAAAGGGCCGTTTAAGGAGTTCAAGTATTCAGCATCACAGCTACAACGCAGCAAGCAACCCTCGACTATTAGCTATTATTAGAAAACACTTGTTTATCAACACAGCATTTGCCTTTGTTTAAACTCAGTGATGAGAGGACCAGAGCAGAGGAAAGGAGGAAGCAATAACCTAAAAGTGCCATCATGGTGAGTTTGGCAAGGGGAACGAAGGATGCAGATGGCTTTTCCTTAAGGTACAGTGTAAGGACCTGAAGAAATAAAGTGAAGATAGGTCACCACTTTGGAGTAAGAGCAAGTTTTCAGAACTAAAGCTGTTTAAGTGCATGAAAAGCAGTGAAGAGATTTCACACAGGGACTGTGACCTGGTGCCCACAGATGCCCATAGATCCAAATGGGAGTAGATAAAGTTTAGTGGATCTCTGAACCTGAGTGAAAAAAAAAACATCTTTATTTTCACTAACCTCTAACAGGAATCTAGTATTTCCTTCAGTTTTGAGTGCAAAAATTCACAAAGCATAACTGAAGAAACAGTACCCATAGTTTTGCACCAAGAGAAATACAAGTTATCTCAAATATCATTTATGCTTATAATTAGTTGGAAACTCTGGTGGGCATGTATTAGTGCAGAAGCTCATACAGTACCACATCACAGATTGGGGTTTTAAATATTTAGTAGGTATATTTCCAGTAATTGGCTTCCTCTGTTACCTGTTTGCTTCTGAGAGGATTCCAGAGCATAGGGGCCACAAGCTGAAAGGGTCCTGGGCACAGATAGGTTAACAGTCATTGGAGGCTGAGGTGTAGTGCAATGGTAGACCGCTTGCCCGCCAGGCACAAGGTCCTGGGTTCCATCGCCAGCACCATAGGCTGGGGAGAGCCCTTGTGAGGGGGGTGGGCTCTGGGGCCAGATGGCCAAGTCTGAATCCCTTTTCTGCTCCTTCCTCACCGTGTGACCCTGGGCAAGGTGGCTACCTGGCTTCTATGTGCCCTAATTTCCAAAGAATATTTTAAAGTGTAATTAAAGAACGTGGCTTGAAGGCTCAGGTTGTGGCTCAGAGGTAGAGTGCTCGCCTCACATGTGTGAGGCACTGGGTTCTATCCTCACCACCACATAAAGTAAAATAAAGACATTGTGTCCACCTATAACTAAAAAATAAATATTAAAAAAAAGAACTTGGGTTGAAGTATACATTCAAGAATGATTTCCCAAGGAAATAAATAAAAAGGAAAGGAAAGAGGGAGGCACATTTTAAGGCTGGAATTGGCAAATGAAGCATTCACTCACTCATTCATTAAATTTCTCTGGACTGCAACTTCGTTCACTGGTAGAGCGTGTGCCAGCATGCACAAGGCCTGGGTTTGGTACCCAGCACCCCCCAAAATAACCAGTGTACTGAATCCATACCAAGTGCCACTCCACACGATCTCCACACTTTTGGGGCCTAGAGCAAGAACAGAAAGGGAGCCCACAGACCATCTAAATATTTAAAAGTGGTAAATAAGCCAAAGGGGAAGGTACTCTGTTCTAATTTGATGGAGTAGTCTGCAAAGAACAAAATCAAAAACAGTTGTTTTTATGTGGAAAAGTTGGCAAAGTCACAAAGAAGATTGAATTTAGTTTAATTACAGTTTCAGATATATCAGTGTCTAATGGGCTGACATTGTTTAGGTGATTCATCAATTCTTGGGTTATTTACTCCATAAAATACATTATTTTTGCTTTTACTTCGTGCATTGAAAGAAAGAATTTCATTTAATTTGTGTTTTGGTTATAGTAATGCCTTAAAGGACTAAAAAAATAAAATATACTCAGTGTGCACAGAATGTATTTGTTTAAAGTAAATTATGAGTTTATATACAATTTCTGAATTAAAATTGTTTTTCATTTTTTTGGTGGGGTACTAGGGATTGAACTCAGGGCACTGAACCACTGAGCCACATCCCCAGCCCTATTTTGTATTTTATTTAGAGACAGGTTCTCACTGTGTTGCTTAGCACCTTGCCTCGCTGTTGCTGAGGCTGGCTTTGAACTCACAATCCTCCTGCCTCAGCCTCCCAAGCCGCTGGGATTATAGGCCTACACCACTGCACCCAGCTGTTTTTTTATTTTTTTAAAGCTATTCTTCTAAATATTTCAAAATTCCCTATTAATTTTTCTCTTTTTTGTATTTCTTATTTGTTTTAATTAGATATACATGACCGTAGAATTCACTTTGATATATCATTCATTAATGGAATATATTTTCTCATTCTTCTGGTATAGAATCACCCCAGTTGTGTAGTCATATATGTGCATAGAGTAATGTCTGGTTCACTCTACTATCCTTCACACTCCCATACCTACCTATTAAAATTAAAAATATAAACTGTGGATAAAACGAAAATATTTAAATAATCTGAGATTTTTGTTTTTAGATTGACTTAAATTGTATTGTTATTTTAAAATTAGAATAATTTTTAAATTCTGGGGCTTAGAGTCATTCCAGGTGATGCTCGTGTGTAATTAGTATTGGGTTTCTTAGACTGTATTGCATCTATGCATACTCAAGAGTATAGTAAGAATGGTTTGATATCACAGTGTTCCTCTAAGACCACTTGCAACTGTTAGGAATTCCATGGCTCAAAGGTCTTCTAGAGCCACAAATACATAAGTAGGATCAAGAAAATGTCCACTTGAGATTTCTGGGAACCATGACTTCCATAACATCTCATAAGAAGAGACTGCAGGAATCGGTCACAGCCTTGGTGTCTGCCAGGGCTCGGGCGACTCGCGTCCCCACCCCTCCCTGGCGCTCTGGTGCGCACCTTCCCTGGCTTGGTGTTCGCAGCTGCACAGCCCACAGCCCTCGCCAAGGGGGGCTGCCATCACACGCTGTTTCCCGGACACATGGACATGCTGAAATATTTGCTAGTGGCCTGACCACTGGGGTCCCCAGAGCAGATGGCATCAATGTTTAAAGTTGGATGTCCCCAGTCACACACTCATTGTGAGTTTGTGCATGTGTGTGCATGTGTGTGCGTGTGTGTGCGTGCATGTGTGTGCATGTGATTTGTGGGCCCTGTGCTGGAGAGCAGGCATTTTCTTTAGCAACATATTTCACTTGATGTGTAACTTTTTTTTTTCTTTTTGGTACTGGGGGGTTGAACATGGGCACTTAACCACTGAGCCACATCCCCAGTCCCTTTTTAGTATTTTATTTAGAGAGGGGGTCTCACTGAGTTGCTTAGGGCTCCGCTAAGTTGCTGAGGCTGGCCTTGAACTCATGGTCCTCCTGCCTCAGCCTCCCCAGCTGCTGGGATTACAGGTGTGCGCCACGGCGCTGGTTGGATGTGTAACTTTTAACTGTTTGGACACGGCGTGCCGGCTTCTCCCAGTGCTCTGTTCTGGGCACTGCAGAGTGGTAGGTGCTCTGAAGTATTCGAGACACGGACATATAAATGGACTCCACACAGGAATGTGCAAACAAGGGGGAGAAGCCCAGGTTCAACGCTGCTGGCACTCCCACTGCCCACCCCCATTTCCTGCTCTTTCTCCTGTCTCCTAGGTCCCTTCATTTTCCCCTTCCAGGCCTCAGTGCACCCACTGGCACCTCGAGCACTGTGGGAGTCCAGCAGTGCTTGGGGCAGGCAGCAGGGACGGGCCTCTGGGGGGTAGATCTTCCCGAGGATGAGCAGTGGGAGCAGGACTATTTCACAGAGCAGGTGCCTCCACGGTGTGCCCCGGGAGGATAGGGGCATGTCTTATAGGCAGCTTGCTTTGAGGGGCTGTTTTTCTAGATATCATTATTTTGTTTAGAGTAGTCAAGTCCTCATGCTGTTTAGCTCAAAGTTACACTCGCTTGAGATCTTCTCCATTAGACCCAGAGTCAATCACAATTAAACAAAAGCTATTCCTTGGCTTAGAATGAGATGTTCAGAATGCATTAGTCCTCAACTGATACTTTAAAAAATATATTTATTTTTCAATTGTAGTTGGATACAACACCTTTACTTATGTTTATGTGGTGCTGAGGATCAAACCCAGGGCCTCTCACGTGCTAGGCAAGGCTCTACTGCTGAACCACAAGCCCAACTAATATCTTAATACTGCCAAAGTGCTGATGTTTCATAGGAATCACTCGGACTTAGTTGGGAAGGTTCTGACTTTGTAGCATCTGGAAGGTCAGAAGGCATAGTGGAGTAACATGATAGGATACATATTTTAAAGTAAATGAAAATCATACTAAATGAATACTGTGCCTTTGGGTGGCTGAGATTGTAATTCTGGTTAGCTGCATCGTCTGCTGGAGCTTACTAGGATGATTTTATCACACAAAACTACAGAGAGGTGAATAAAGTGGGGTGTAGCCTTGGGTAGAATAATCCTGAAGTGGTTGGTCTGGTTTAACTGTAGGCTGATAAAACTAATTCTGAGAATCTTTGAGCTCAGTGAAGACTTTTGTGTCCCTAGCCTGCAAGCCTGAGAAAGTGAGCTAAGCAAGAACCACGTCACTCCCGTCACTCCTGCGGGGGTGACAGCTCTGCCCACAGACGTACAAATGTAGACGAGTAGGTAGCATTTACTTAAATGAGAATCCAGCCCTGTTAAATGTCATGCTGCGCAGGTCGAGCACAGAACACATGTCAATGAGGGGCCTCTGGGTTAGCTGGTGACTCTGAAGGGCGAGGAGGAATCAGCAGGCTCATTCTCCTGGTGCAATGCTCTTACATGCAGCCAGCACTGCCCAGGTCAGGCAGGTGACCCGGCTAGATCAAAGGACAGTTGGCTCTCAGGGTCTGCAGCCGGGCATTCCAAAACTCTTCCCCCATGTTGCCCACTGTCCTGTTGTGACTTTACTGATGGCCAATGTAGACAGAGGAAAAGGAACATCTAAAAACAATTTCTTAAGAGTTACTTTTCCTTCTGAACCACATGCCAGGCATTGAGCTGGGAATACCACCTTCACTGTTCCATCTAACCCTAGATAACCGAGGACGATGGTCAGTGTTGCTGTGCCTGTAAGGAATGGGTGGAAAGTTGGGATTTAAGGAGGTTAAGAAACCTGCCCAGGTCCACCTGACAGCAACACACTGTGCTCCACGCACAGCTGCTCCTGGAACAGGATTCACAAATGTGATAAAATTGGGATGCAGGTAGTAAATCAAAATGCATTGAGATACCATGCCGCACCTTCTAGGATGCCCATGATTTGTTGTTGTTGTTAATTCAGGGAAACTGAAACCCTCCTTTGTCACTGGTGGGAATGTGAAGCAGGTACAGCTGCTGTGGAAAACAGTTGGGCAACTTCTCCAAAAGGGAAACAATTGCCATACAATGTAACAATGTATCTCCTAGGACACCCTTAAGAAAACTGAGAATATGTGTCCACACAAAAACCTATGTGTGACCCTTCACAGCAGCCAATGATCCCAAAGTGAAAATACCCTGAATGTCCATCAACTGATGAATGGATAAACAAAATGTGCAATGGGATATTATTGAGCCACAAAAAGGAAAGCCATACCAAGACATGCTACAACATGATGAAACTTGAAAACTTTATGTAAAATTAAAGAAGCCACATATCGTATGGTTGCGTTTTAGTGACATTGCTAGAATATACAAATTCATAGAGTCAAAGTAGATTAGTGGGTGCTGGGGGCTGGGGTAGAGAGAATGGGAGTGATTGCTAGTAGGGGTAGGATTTCTTCTTGCTTGGTTGAAATGTTCTGGAATTAGTAGTAATGGTTGTACAGCATAGTAAATATACTAAAATCCAACGGATGGTACACTTTCAAATGTTGAATTTTATGTTATGTGAACTTAGTCTTAGCTTTTTAAAAGGCAAGCCTAGGGTAGATTCAGGAGGTCCTTCAGTCCTGGACTACAGGGTCTAGGTTTTATCTGGGGCAGCAGGAAGCCAGTGAAAGTTTCTAAGGACAGTGACATGCTTGGAGTGAAGCCAAACCGTGTTAATTTTAGCACATGGGGGTGTAGAATTCCAGCTGCCTCCTCTCTCTGCCTCCTGGTCAGGTCAGTTCTCCTGTGGGGAAGCTGTTCTTTTCTGTTTGGATCCTAATAAAGCCTGTCTGTTTTAGTCAAAACCACTCTTGATATTACCCTTCTGACCCACTTCAGCCAGTGCTCTCCTAGCCATCTCCCTGAGGGTGCCTCGCCCCTGGTGGGGGGGCAGGGGGTCATCTTAGAGTCTCCGGAGCCTCTTTCCCCTCCTCCTCCTCCTCCTCCTCCTCCTCCTCCTCCTCCCCTTTTCTTCCTTCCATTTCCTCCTCTTACTTTCTTCTCCCTTTTCCTCCTTCCTCTCCTCCTCTTCCTTTTTCTTAGTTTGCCATACAATATAGCAATGTAGTTGTAGATGGACAGAATGCATTTATTTTATTTGTTAATTTTTATGTGGTGCTGAGGATCGAACCCAGCGCCTCATGCATGCCAGGCAAGCACTCTGCCACTGAGCCCAGCCCCAGCCCCTCTGCCTTTTCTTAATTTAAAATCATGGACTTCTAAAAATATCTCATGGATCTCTACTTTGCCCAATAATGTCACCTAACGCCATATGAGAACTGTGATCCCTTGTCTTCATTCTCCCTCCTTCCTCCCCAATCACACAGGAGGAGCACAGGAAAAAGGAGCCGGTAGCCCAGGTTCTAACAGCTGCCTGTCCTGCTCACAGCCTGACGGACAGCGCTCTCTTTTTTATGACGCTGCCCAATGATAACAGGGGTAATCCCTGCTCCCCATCGGCCCTGCAGGGACTGTGCAGGCTCCCCAAGGCTTGGGTCTGTGCCACTGCACCAGCTGCACACCCGGCAATGGCCAGAGCAGCACCACTAGTAGGGAGTCAAGGTCCTGCGTGGAGCAAAACCCCTTCTTCAGAAGTCGGTCTCATCCCTCCCATCTTGACTACTTTAAGGACACACTGAAAGCTTTGACATAAGTCACTGCTTTAAGTGGCAAGATCCTTTTCCCAAAGTCATTTGGGAAATGTCCTAGTAGAAGCCACTTCCAAGAAATGGCCTGAAGTGCCATAGTCAAGAAGGGACAGGGGCTCTGGGGATTTTGAGGTCAGCACACAAATGAGCCCTTTCGGAGCTGTGGCGGGGACTTCCCAAGAAGCTCCGCCTGGCTGAGTCACCCTGTTGTTTGACCTGCAGTCCTCCCAAGCTGCAGCACTTGGCTGCTGTACCCAAGAGTGGAAAGTTCTCTGCTCCTCTGAGATCGCAAGGTAGGTTCACTGGGGTTAGACAGAGGACCCAGGACGGGGTGAGGGTGGAAACTGTTCTCCTTGTACATTTCTAGATCTTTCCCCTTCTGATTTAGAATACCTTCTATTCCACAGCCTACTATATAAAGATTTAAAAAAGGAAGAGATGTCTTTACTCCTTAGCGTTGATACTATACAAGCTTCAAGTTCCACAATAGGCAAGTTCATGTCTAGGTTTAAGAAAATGTGATGATGACGAAGATGAGGTCTTTAAAACGTTAGCAATTAGGGCTCGGGTGGTAGCTCAGTAGAGAGCGCTTGCCTGGCATGTGGGAGGTACTGGGTTCGATTCTCAGCACCACATATAAATAAATGAATAAAATAAAGATCCATCAGTGTGTGTATACATATATATATATATATATATATATATATATATATATATATATGAAGTTAACAATTAGATGCTCAAAGAAGGAACAGTAACTGAAGTATCTTCTTGTTGAATGCAACTGACAGGTGCCACTCTCTGTGAGGACTCTGTCTCTGAGGCAGTGCCTGGGTCAATTCAGAACCAGATGGGAGCAATGGGGGATGAAGAAAAGACAGACAGACCCACAGATAGAGGAAGCTGGAGCCAGGGGTTCTCCATCCCCTGATGAGGGAGGATGGACCCAGAGCTAGCTCAGCACGTTATTAGACCTAAGTTTCATCAAAAAGGTTATTTGTGGGGCTGGGGTTGGGGCTCAGTGGTAGAGTGCTCGATTAGCACATGCAAGGCCCTGAGTTTGATCCTCAGCACCACATAAAAATAAATAAATAAAATAAAGGTACTTTTTTAAAAAAAGTTATTTGTGGGAAAGTTCAGCAAAGCAGGCAATCTGAGGGATGCAGGGCTGGTGAGAGAGACATCAGGGTCATCTTGTTATGCTTAGACTTCTCTGTCCCTGGGAGCTGGTGACCAAGGGATAACACTGTGTGCCTTTGCAGTAGCCTCCTCTGGCCAGCGTCGTCATAGCAACTGGGCCACATTGACCACCCCCTTTGCACAGGCAGCTACTCAGCCCTGAGGGAGCCAGACCATGGTTCAAATGCACAAGGCAGCAACTAACTGGCATTGAAATCTGGGTGTTGATGCTTGTATCTGTGAGAGTCCCTCGGGCTTTTGCCATAGTTTTTGTGGAACAGGTTGAAAATTTCACTCTTTGGCAAACATGCACAAAGCTGTGTTTAGTCACACTTCTTATTGTAGAAGTCGATGGATTTGCTACTTTTCCATAATATTCCATTATTAGTTGCTCCTAAAGTACCCTGAGTTGTAGTCCTGTGAAATGGTATAAATAGTGGTTGAAATAAAGATTATTCTGGAAGGAGAAAGCACCCTGTCCTTGGGATTTGTTACATCTCACACAGTGACATTGGTGTGACCAGCTCATTCCATCAGAATTCTTTTGGCATTTGCTATGCTAGCATAGCATCGGCTCCATGCAGGATCCCATCATGAGGAATAGCTATTACAACGTGGTGGCGACTATGCTGTTGGTCATGAATTTTGAGAGAACGAGATCAGTGCAAGATCTCTGTGGCCTCTGTCCAGCTGGTAAGTACCAAATTCCCACGTGTGTTGATGTGTCCTGTTGAAAACATGACTCAGTTAGCCTGGCAGTGAGGGCTGGCTCCTTTTAATGACCTTGTGTTCACGCACTGACATATGTCTATTGGATGCTACACACCTGATGAGTGAGTACAGCCCGCTTATTTAACTCTGTGTCTCAACCTGGTCATCTGGGGACTACGGCTCTCTCTCCTGCATTGGAGCAGGGCTGCAGAGATAGGGTAGAACAGTGCATGGTGTGGCAGGACCTCACGTCATGCTAGTTTGTGCGCAAGACCCTGTGCTCAGCCTGGGCCACAGCAGAGAGTAAGCCGTTGCTAGTCGGCTTGGCAGAGTGTGAAAAGTCAAATGTATTAAAATCCTAGTGGACCCATGAAGGACGTTAATCTTCTCCTGGATGCAGTCATATTGATCTCCTGGATCAATCATGAGAAATCATTCTTTCTTGTTCAATAGACAAGGGCAAGTATTTTCCTTGTCTTGATTCCTTTGTTACAACATTTGTATTTTTCTCTCTGTGATTATGCTAAGGGAAATCTTGCCAATGTATAATTTTAAAAAGTCAATAAACAAAATAATGTCTATCACTGAGATGTCTAGAAGACAAACAATGCTTTAATCCTAACTTTCTTGTGAACTTTATAATGCTTTGGGTGGTGACTGTTCATTGCCGAACATGTACATCTGTTGTCTGCCTTTTAGGTACTTTCTGTGGAAAAAGCAAGAATCAGACTTGCATTCCCTGTCCTTCCAACAGCTATTCCAGCACAGGTGGACAGAGAGCCTGCAACATATGCACGAAGTGTGAAGGTGTGTGTTAAAGGCGCATCCTTCATCTGGGGGACGGGCTAGGGGCAGACTCTTGTTCCCCACTTTCTATTCCATCTCTATCTAATATGTCAAGTATCAAAGGCATGGAATCCTCAGTCAGTGGGCAGGTCGAATAAAAGTACTTAGTGTAGAAGCGATTACTTATGGGGCTTTTTAAATCTCAAAGGAAATGTTCACTTGACAAGAGGGAAACTTTCAATTAGCGAAGTGCAAAAGTGTCTTTATGGAGGTTCAAGAGTAGACGTGCCATTGGGAACGTGGGGAGGAGCGTGGGCATGATTTTTGCTGAAGAACATGAATTTGCTTCCTGGATGTGGAGGTCAAGTGGAACAAAGCACTGGGGCCTTGCAGGTTACCACAGGGTCAAGAAGCCATGCTCCTTCACCAGCGACACAGAGTGTGACTGCATCTCAGGATTCCACTGCTTGGGGGCAGGATGTGCCATGTGTGACCCAGATTGTAAACCAGGCCAGGAACTGACAGCAGACGGTAGGTTTGCTCCTCCTGTGTCTATTCCAGTTTGTCACGTAGAGCAAGTGTATCATGCAGAAACTTAAAAGTAACATGTGATGATATTCAAGTTCATGATATCAACACCATGTTTTAATTAATAAAATGATATATACTTTTTTTCCCATAAATAGAAATTATTTGAAATCAGGACATTTGCTAATAGTCAGAACCATGCCTTTTTACACATTTTAGATAAATGCAATACCCTACGTACAATTGGTGATCTCAGGGTTCTGTTTCAAGAACTGTTAAACAGTGCAAGGTTATATTAAGTTAATGACTTTGCCAATGCAAAGGAGGGTTATGAGATGATGAAATGCTTCAATCTTTCTTCAAGGTTGTAAAGACTGTAACCCTGGGACATTCAACGATCAGGAAGGTGGTGTCTGTAGACCCTGGACAAAGTATGTATAATTTCACTTGCTTACACAATAGTGTCTGGGTTAAGTGTTTGAAAGACAGGACTATTGTCCTTGAAGCTATTTACCCCTTTGGAGTGTAGACCTACAGTGATGTGCTGACAGGAACACCATGACAGCGCCGTGACTTGACACATAGTGGGCATTCTTCCAGAAACAATCCCTGGAGCGTTGAGATCAGATTCGCTAGGGGAACTCTGCCACCCTCTGCCTTGCCTGGTCTCCTGTGCTTTCTTCCAGTCTCTTTGCTGTCTCTTACCTTCTGCACTGATCGCCCATCTCAGGTGGTCAGTACCAGCATTGAGAGTGATACAGAAGGGCAAAGCATGCTTCTTCCCCTCCAGAATGTCCCCCACGGGCCACAACAGGGGGTGCAGCAGCCAATAGCACATGGAAGAATGTAACTGTGGACCTGGGATCTGGCCCAGGGCCACTGAGACTGCCTTCACAGGCAGTTTGTGTGCCTAGGACAGCAGCCACAGGGGCAAGGAGAGGACACTCAAGAGACCTGAAACTGGCAGAGCAACGCGGTCTGTGGTCTCTGATAACCAATACCTGGGCCTCACATTTTATATGCCTTTCTTTTTTTCCACTTGATTTTCTCACTAGAAAATCATTTTAATTATAATTTTGCAGTTACATTTTTATTGTATTTTACAAATGTGCTGATTGGTAACAGATTAGAATGACTTTTTTTTTTAAGGTCTTTTAACACAAATTGATCAGAGTATTTACGTGTGTGTGGAAAAGTGGATTGAACTGGGCTCTGGAGGATGGGTGGACTGGGGATAGCTTAAGAGGAGGGAAAAACAGGTCAATGATGATAGTGATGATGGTGATGACGAGGGTGGTGGTGATGATGACAGTGGTGGTGTGATGTGATGGTGATGATGATGGTGGTGGTGATGGTGGTGATGATGATGGTGATGGTGATGATGATAGTGATGGTGTGATGGTGATGATGATAGTGATGGTGTGATGGTGATGGTGATGATGATGGTGTGATGTGATGATGATGATGGTGGTGGTGGTGGTGGTGATGATGATGGTGGTGGTGATGATGATAGTGATGGTGTGATGGTGATGGTGATGATGATGATGGTGGTGGTGATGGTGATGGTGATGATGATGGTGGTGGTGGTGGTGGTGATGGTGATGATGATGGTGATGGTGATGATGATGGTGATGGTGATGATGATGGTGGTGGTGGTGATGGTGATGATGATAGTGATGGTGTGATGGTGATGGTGATGATGATGGTGATGGTGATGATGATGGTGATGGTGATGATGATGGTGGTGGTGGTGATGGTGATGATGATAGTGATGGTGTGATGGTGATGGTGATGATGATGGTGGTGGTGGTGATGGTGATGGTGATGGTGATGATGATGGTGTGATGGTGATGATGATAGTGATGGTGTGATGGTGATGGTGATGATGATGGTGATGGTGATGATGATAGTGATGGTGATGATGATAGTGGTGGTGTGATGTGATGGTGATGATGATGGTGGTGGTGATGATGATGGTGATGGTGATGATGATAGTGGTGGTGTGATGGTGATGGTGATGATGATGGTGGTGGTGGTGATGGTGATGGTGATGATGATGGTGATGGTGGTGGTGATGCTAGCTACCATTTATTGAGTGTGTCAGGCAGGCAGAAGCATGTGATTCATCCATTTGCTTTTCGTATCAGTCCTTCGAGCATATACTATCCTTACTTTGCACATGTCAAAACTGGGGCTCAGAAAGACATCATAACTTGCTCAGAGTCATTCTGTAAAGTGGCAGATCCAGGCTCAGACCTTGCGAGTCTGAAGCAAACGCTAGGAGTCCTAACCTTCTCTGAACCTTCACGTGTGCCCACGATGTGTGACTATGAGTAAAAAGTGTGTGGGTGGGGAAGGGGAGAGGCCAAGCAGGCACAGCAGCCTGAAGTGTGCTGTCATTGAACAGAGGGAGCCTGGCATGGATCGCTAGCTTGGGAAGAAAAACCCAGTTTGTAAGTGAGTGGGGTGAACTTCGTGCATCCTTGAAAGCTGAGTGAAAGCTGAAGGAAGCCAAATGGTCAAGTGGAACTTTTTCCTGCACACAGCCCCCCTCCATGACAAGTCCACTTCAGTGGGTGACAAGTATCAAAGTTTTCATTGGAGTCCTCCATAACTAGAGTAATCATCTGAACTCTTTTCCTTGAACTGTCTAAGCTGTTCACTGGATGGAAAATCAGTACTTGAGAAGGGGACCAAGGACAGCGATGTGGTCTGTAGACCTGCTCTGCCGGACATCTCTCCAGGTAACTGCTCGGTGACCTTGCCTGTCCCTGTGAGGGTGCAGGACAGTTGTGTTAAAACCAGGTGAATGGATGGTGTCTATCCCGTGTGGAAAGCCCCCCAGTGTTGTGAGGTCTCCAATGCCACCCTACAGGCACCCACAGGGGCCTGCCTCCTTCCACCTGCCTTGGGATCCACCGGCTGTTCTCGGGCATGTTTCCGTCTGAGACACGTCAGTACGCAGGCCTGCTGGGACTCATCCCAAACCAGTGCTGCCCCTCTGTGAGCACCAAGTAGGGGGCACAAGCCCCAGTTTCCTCCCTGCTGGAAAGGCCACGCTGCTTAACTTCTGCCGGCCTCCAGGAAGACGGCCCAGTGTTGGCTCTTGCAGAGTCACTGGGTTTACTAAGCGCGAAGGGCGAAGGTTGGGGTGGCCAAGGCTTCTCCCGGGCTTGGCACGCACCTGCGCGCCCGCCCGCCCTCACCTCTCCTCTGCTCTTTGCCAAGGGCGCTCTGCGCAGGTCCTCACCTTCTTCCTGGCGCTGACCTCGGCCGCCGTGGTGTTCCTGCTGATCTTCCTCGTGCTCCGGCTCTCCAGGGTCAAGTGGAGCAGGAAGAAGTTCCTGTATCTATTCAAACAACGTAAGGCCCACCGAACAGTATTGGACACGAGCGCTCCGGGGCCAGGTTTTTTACTAGGAAGGAAAAGGGGATTTTTAAAGTTATAAAAAGGCAGTTAGATCAGCACAGTGGTTATCAGCAGGACCACGCCATCCCCAAGGGGACCTTCTGCAAGCTGATGGGGGTAGGGGCCGTTGGAGTTGGGGGCCAGGGTTCTGCTGAGGGCCCACAGTGCCAGGTGAATGCCCGACAAAGAATGACCCAGCCCCAAATGTCAACAGTGCTGAGGTGGAGAAAGCCTGGCAGCTGATGTCGCAGGACCCTAGGGAAACACTGGGTAAGAAGGCTGCAGTCTTGGTGGGGGGGGGGGGGCGAGCAGCTGTGCCTGCGGAGCCCTGGCCATGGGGGGGATCAGGAAAGAGCTGCCCCTCTGGGAGAGAATGGCCTTAACTTCAGAGGGGAAGGCAGGGAGAGCTGGGGGGGGGCGGGGGTTAAAGTGGCTTTAACTAAGTGGATTATAATAACACCAATCTAGATTAAATGAAAATTTCAGTAGTAAATTCCACTTGTTAATCCGTTAAATAAGGGACTATTTTTTTAAATAACTTTATTTTATTTGTTGTTATTATTTTTTTAAATGTGGTGTCAAAATAAGGGACTATTTCTATAAAGAACTCAGCTGGTGTCCAGCACAGGGTCAGCACCCACTAAGCAAAAGCTGCTGTGTTTATAATTAAGTTTATGGTTCATGGATGGGGCAACCAGTGCTTGGTCTTCGCGGAGGACCTATGAGTGACCACAGGCTAGATTAAACACGAGGGGTTCATGGATGGAAGGAGCACTCCGGGGGCATCTACTTAGAAGTTGCAGTCTTACCCAAAGACTCTTAGGGTCCAAAGCCTTTGAGCCGTGGGGAGCATCTAGGAAACGCATCAACGTCAAGGTTAACAAAGTGCCGCGAGAGAAACTCTAACCGGGTCTATAAATAGAAGGCCTGGCTCCCGGAAGCCGTCCGCCCGCCCGCAGCCCTCTGTCACAGCCGCCCACGCCAGCCCCAGCTGGGCTCGCGGGCTCGCGCCCTTCCCTGCAGAGACCCGGGAGGCTGCACCCCGGCCCTTCCCTGCAGAGGCGGCTGCGGGTGCGCGTGGCTGGCGGTTTTCACTCAATTTCGGGTCTTTTAAGTCCCCCCCCCCCCCCCCCCGTAGTGACTCACGGCCCCCTCTTGCCCACCCTGACACGGGCGGACCGGGGCTGTCTGCCGTGCGGGCCTTGTGGTTCTGATTTGCATTCCCCGACCACCTGGAGGCCGGCCTCCTCCCGCGCTGGGCCATTTCGTTCCTCTTTTGTGGGTGGCCACCTCTCCCAGGGCTGTCCGTGCTTTCCTGGTGGCCACAGGATCTCTGCTGTCCGTTTATGAGCTGCAGATGGTTTCTTCCAACTCTGAAGCTCGCTCTTTCTTGGTCTACAGCTCTCAGGACATCACCCACACCTTAAAGGACTGTCCCCACCCCACCCAAAGGGACAGCAGAGTTCTTTCTAAGATACTTTTCAGAAGTATTTGGAATTGGGGTGCAATGGGACCAGCCCACTGGAATACCGGAGTTGGCTTCTGGGTTCCCCGCCTGGGTGTCTCAGGCAGAAACAAAACCCACAAAACTCATTGCCGGGTTGTTCCTCGAGGCTCTTAGATTCTTGGCCATTCCACCGGCTTCTTTCCACTTTCCAGTATCATCTCATGTTTGTTTTATATGTAAGTCCAGAATTTTCTGCGGGATTCAGTAGCAAGGATATGGAGAAGCATGTCCCCCCACACCTGCCTGAAGTGCATCTCCAGCGCCATTTTTGAGTTAATCTTTGATACAATTTCAAAACCCTGGCATTTCTGAAGGTCTTGACAGTTTTTGTTGCCTTTTAGGGATAGTGTGGTTGTCTGGTTTTTTTTTTTTTTTTTTTTTTTTTTTTTTTTTTTTAAGAGTAACAAGCATTGAAATTGGGATAGGCCTTGAGCCTTGTCAGGTCTGGGGAAATACCTGCTTAGGATTTGAAAGTTTCTCAGCAGTAACACAAACACTTCAAGGGAACTTTCAGAAGGAGATCCAGAAGCCGGACACAGGTCGGTTCTTTGGTTACCACTGGGTGGAAGTGGTGGAGATGTCTTTAAAGTAGGCAGCACAGGATTTCATTCAAGAGAAATTGTCTAATATCTAAACAAGTAACCCCAGGACTAAAGTATATACTGCTAAATTGAAACTAGAGCTGTGCCTGGGAGATGGCTGATATTTTATGCTTACAGTCACTCACGCATAGGACTTTTTTAGTTATTGTAGGAAATAAAGAAAATAGTTTTAAAAGACCAATAAAATATTTGGGAAAAGGAAATGAGTCTTCAATAATCTCCAGGAAAAGCTCATACTCACTGTTACTCTGAAATTAAGTCAGCTGAAATTAAAGCTGAGAATATTTGCTGCTTAGAAATGTTCTACGACTGTTGATTTGTGGAAAATAAGCATTCTGTGATTTAGACCACACACATAAGTGTCTTTTAAATCATCTTCTAGCATTTATTAAACCAGTACGAACTGCCCAAGAGGAAGACGCCTGTAGTTGCCGGTTTCCAGAAGAAGAAGAAGGAGGATGCCAGCTGTGAAGTGAAATCCCAAGAGCTGTCGGAACTCGCTGGAAAGAAGCCAGAGAAATTGAGTGATCTCACTGTCATGTCCTTTTATTTTGAAAAGTGTCACACTAGAAAGCACCCAGCGTTGCCCCGCCGATGAGTCTTCTCCAATGCTAATGAGTTGGCCTTTACACATGTTCCACTCTTAACAGAAGCATGGGGCAGCGTTGGTGGTGAATGTAAGATGCTACTTAACAGGACTGGGCTAGCTTTTTGAAACCCATAAAAAAAAATGATAGTTTTAAGTCAATCCCATCAGGGGCTGGGGATGGAGCTCAGTGCTGAGCATGTATAAGGACCTGGGTTCAATCCCCAGCCCCACAAACAAACAAACAAACAGAAACAGAGATTTCAATTCAATCACACGGGCAGTGGTCCAGCCAAAATTATCATCAAAACCAATGCAGGTTTTTTTTTGTGTGTGTGTGTGCTAAGTGACATATGACCATAAGCCGTAGAATAAGCAGTAAATATTCCCTACCAGATTTTCCATTAGTCCCGTCATTAACACAATGATGTCCTCCACTGTCAGCAATGATGAGAGCCCCTAAGTTTGGGGTCGAAGGAGACATCACAGAATTTAAATATTTTTGCCTGGGCTGGGGTCCTCTTCATACCCTCACCTTCTGCCGTTGTCCCTCTGAGCCGTTACATTAATCAATGGGACATGCCTGAAAAGCATGAAGTTCAAGGAAAAAGGAGCCCCTGGGCACTCGACCCAGCCCAAGCACTAGTGCAGGGCACCAAGCTCCCAAGGCCTCCTCTGGCCACCATTTGCCTTTGTATGGCTTATGCGCTCAGGATGGTTTTCGCATTCTTAAGTGGTTAAAAATAAGAGTGATATCTCATGGCACATAGAATTATTGGAAACTCAGATTTCATAGTCCATAAATAAAATTTTATGGGCACCCAGCTACATCCACACACCTGGTCAAAAGCCACCTTTGCACGACAGTGTGGCAGAGTCGAGGACTTGTGTCAGAGGCTGTAGAGTTCCACAATGTCTAAAAATTTGATATCTGACCCTTTGTAGGGTCAAAGTCAAGGTCAGAGGATCCATCAGAATGCAACCTCCCTCCTCATCTTCTGCCCACTCCCAGGCAACCTCTCTAGGAAATCTGGAATCTTTTTCTTGCTTCAAAAAAATCATTTATTATTTAATTTTGTGTCCTAAAACTGTTTTTTAGCTGTGTTTATTTTTGAGCTTTGTGAAAATGATACTGTGCTGTATGGAGACATACATGTGAGTTGCTGTAATCATTCCAAATTATATTTATAAGACTTATGTGTGTTGTCATGTGCATTCATTTGGCAAAGATGGTACACCACAGTTTACCAATCCATCCTCTGCCAAGTTATGTTTGGGCTGTTTCAGGTTCTTTGCAGTCACCAAAAATGTTGCCATGAATGTTCTTTTGGGTAGCAGTGTCTCTAGGGAAACTTCCTGAAGGTGGAGTTGCTGGATCTTAGGGCATGTAACAGTTAGGACCTGCTAGATTACGCAGAAGTAACAAAAGACACCCCACCACCAATCTTAATGGATTGCAACCAAAGAACAAAGGTACATTTTTTTTTATTGTCACTGCGTGCCCACAATGGCTGGGGCTCTGTCTTATGTTATTTCACTCCAGGATTTGGGTGCAGGGAGCTCCTTCTTGGAACATGGGCCGTCTTAAGGGAAAGGGATACACGTCACTTTCACTCATCTTTAGTTGGTTAGACACTAACTAATCAGCTAGGGATTGACAGACAGAAAATCCTGAACTTTACACAGGGAGGGGCAAGTGCTTCCAAGGGGCAGCCATGTCCTCCACGTACTCTAGTTCACACGGCTGAGTCACTGAGTGTCCTGCTGATCTGCATCCTCCCTGACCCGTGCTATCAACTCCCTGAGTTCTGCCAACTTAGTGGCATTTCACTGTGGCATTCTTTGGCATTTTTTCAATTACTAATGGGTACTTTGTCACATGGTTATATACCGCTGAGTTTTTAATGAAATGCTTACTCATGCTTTTGGTCTATTTTTTAAAATTTGGTTGTCTGTCTTATTGATTCACAGAATTTTCTTATATATTCTAGAGAATAATCTCTGGTCGGTTATATATATATAATAAATATCTCCTTTGTGATTTTTTTCTTTTTAATGGCATCTTTCTTTGACTTTCTGCTAATCAGCAACAAAGCTCTCCATTCAATTTGATTAAAGCTATCTTTCTCTTCTTATATGGTTCACATTTGGTTGCTGTTGCTGCCTGATCAAAGAAGTTCTTTCAAATAATGTCATAAAGATAGCTGTTCACGGGGAGGGGAGAAGTAGGGGGGATAGGAAGGCAGCAGAATAGACATTATGATTGCTGTGTGTATAGGTGACTCTATGACCAGTGTGATTCTGTACAATCAGAAAAATGAGAAATTATACCCCAATGATTCAAATGTATGAATTGCCAAGATCATTGTAATGTCATGTGTAGCTAATAAAAAAATTTAAAAAAAGTAAGAGGGAGAAACCAAACAAAAAAGATAGCTGTTCACATCTCAGTCCCAGAGCTTTCGTCTTTCCTGTTGTAGTCCAACCTGTCAGGAATTGATTTTTGTGCATGTGGGATCAGGGATGACGGGACCATTCACTCGGTGCTCCATCTGTGCCCTGCAGATCTGCAAGGCCACCTCTGCCCTCCATCAAGTGTCCATTGGCCACAGGCCTGCTGCTGGGCTGTTATGTCCCACTGTCACTTTGGTTTTCCTGCACAGATGCCACACTGTCTCATTTCAGTGGCTTTGTGATGGTCTTGGTATCTGATGGGACATATCTTTCACCTTTTTCTACTTCAAGAATGTTGAGGCTATTTTTAACCCTTCATTCTTCTCTATAAATTTTAGAAACTGAATTCCAAAAAATTTCCATTGAAACTTCCCTTTCTTTTTTTTTTTTTTTTCCTTTTTGGTTGTGCCAGAGATGGAACCCAGGGGCTCTTGCAGGCTTGACAAGAGCTCTACCCCTGAGCTGCACCCCATCCCTTGAAGGAAACTTCACTATAGATAGATCATTCTAGGGAGGGCTCATATTTTCTCCAGGAGGAGGTGATTGATGCGGGTGCTGAGAAGAGCACCTGACGCAGCAGGTGCTGTACCCATGCTGGATCTTCCCATCCAGAAGAGTCACACTACTGTCCTCCACCTCGTTGAGGCTTTAGTGTCCTTCAGAAAAGTTTTAAACAATGTCTCCAGAAATGTTTCATGCATCTTCCACTCAGTTTATTTCCGGGGGTTTGCTCTATTGTCACTGGTAGAATAGTTTTGCTTGTTGTGAACTGTAGGAGTGAAGGGAGCCTGTTCATCTTCATTGTAGACAGCCTCTTTGCCAAACTTTCCTATTATTTCTGATAACGTGTAGTGGATTATTTTGACTGTTTACACCATCATGTTATCTACGATAATAATAGTTTCTTCCTTTTGGGTGTGTGTGGGACTAGGTGCTCTACCACTAATGTACACCCTTATTATTAGACAGTGTCTTGCTAAGTTGCTGAGGCTGGCCTTGAATCTGTGACCCTCCTGCCTCAGCCTCCCAAGTTGCTGAGATTACAGGTGTGAACCACCATTCTTGGCTATTTTCTTCCTTTTCTAGTTCTTTCTTATGCTTGTCTTCCTGCTAAAATACAATGTGATAGTATGATTTTTATTCTCTTATACTACTTTCAGTTTTGGGCTTTCTTTCTTTCTTTTTTTTTTTTTTTTTTTTTTTGTAAAACATGCTTGATCAAATAAGGAAGTTCCCTTTTATTCCTGGTTTGTGAAGATGATTTGATTTATTTTTCACATTTTTGTTTTATTTGTCTGTGTTTTGAGATAGGGTCTTGTTCTCTTGCCCAGGATGGCTTTGAACTCCTGTGCTCAAGTGATGCTTCTCTTCCTGCTTCAGTCTCCTGAGTAGCTGGGACAACAGCAGTGCCCCTCTCTCTGGGCCGGGTGCCCAGCAACTCTGTAAATTCTACATGGTTTTTACCTTGGCTTTGGGCACAAGATAACTCATTCTCTGTGGCTTACCATGAAAGTTCAGAAGGAACCGGTCATGCCCCTCTGATGTAAGGCATTCAAAATGACGCCACAAACTCCTACTTGTCCCAGAGAATAAACCCCAAAAATCCCCAGTGTGCTCTGCCTATCTGATGGACTTTGCTTATTACATGGGCCGTGTGATCTCTTTATCATAGTATATTTTGGTATAATGTGTAAAAGTCACAAATGAAAAACACAGGAACTTGGAGTGTGAATCATCTTTTCCCCTAAATGAGAGTTAACAAATAAGGAAAATCAAAACAGGATAAAATGATCCTGTTTGGGTATTAATTTGGGAAACTCAACTGTTCGGCTTAATAGAAATAAATGTAAATATCTATGATCAAAATAAATTAACATAGGAATATATAAGTTTAAAACAGTTTTCAAGTGCCCCAAAACCAGTCTAGGTTATTTTTGAAACAAATTTTGATTTTATTCTTAGTGGAAGATATCACTCTGATGGAAACTCTAGATATGAGGGGGCCTGGCTGTACAGGGTGCCTCCTCCCTGTGCGGGCAGACTTTCCATTTATGGGTAGCTGAGGCCGCGTGAGGGCCGGCAGTGGAGGCTGGTGTGATCTGTGTGGCGGGGCCAGAAAGGGGTCACTAAGGGCTCTTAAAAAGGGCTCTGAAATAGAATCAATAAATAACTCTATCATCTTCATAGAAAAAGGACAGCTTATTCTTAAAACTTTATGTTACTATTGCAACATCAGATCATAAAGGCTAATCAGGAAATGAGGCGCCACTCTTTGTAAACAATGGAAACTTAGACTTCAGTGCCAAAGTATGTTAAAGACGGGCAGTTTGAGATTCCTTTTGCTCCCAATATTTTACTAATCAGCCACATAAAAATGAATGCTGTTTTATGTCAGTGTTGATTCAGAACTGTATTTCAAATTAAGGTTTTAAAACAAATTAAAGGCTTTTAAACAACGTGTCTTTTCCAGATTCTTGGAAGAAACTGATTTTGACCAATTCATCAAAGGAGCTGACTACAAAATATGATTCTCCCTTGAACTGGTGTCTACGGAGTGTCTGCCCTGCCCCAGGAACCATGTTAAGACGCAAAGGCACAGGGACTTCCTGACAAGGGGCCAGGCAACGTCAACCTGAGCAGAGCCGCATTGGGGAACAGAGTTTCTTCACTGGACACAACATAACTGAAGACCTACTGTGTGCCAGGAAGAGGATGCAAGCTGCCCTCCTGTGCTCACGGGCTGGTCCAGGTGGTACCGCCGCTCACCCCTGTGTACCTGGAGGGGCAGCTGTCCCAGGGTAGAGGCTGGGGAGGCTGAGGAGAGGACGTGCTAGGCAGGGGCTCCCAGAAGGAGCCAAGGGCCAAGCAAGAGGGAGAAGGCTGGGGCTGGGGCCAGAGAAGAGAAGAAGGAAGTGGCGGCTGGAGAGGGAGCAGTATCCAGGTTTTCTAAGTCAAGCTGAGCAACTTGGATCTCACCCTGTGGACACAGGGGAGCCGGAGAAGGGGTGGCTCAGGCCGGCGTTTCAGAACGCTCCCTACCGCAGTGGAAGAACTTAGAGGCAAGACCAGGTCTGCAGCGGGTGAGGAGGCTGCTCAGGAACCCAGGGCGGGGCGGCAGCCTGAGGACAGAGTGGGAGCTGGGCAAGCCTCATCTGGGGGCTGGGGGAAACACCCTGGTTTCTGGTTCAGGCATCTGGGAGGACAGACGACCCTTAGCAGAGCCACAGAGCCCTGGACGGGGAGCACGGGGGTCAGGAGAGCTGGCTAGAGGCAGCACTGGACTCCGGGTTTCCCCAGCGGAGGGCATGTGAGCCACAGCAGAGCCAGGAGGACACCACATGGCAGGCCGGGGACGGGAGTGGCATCCCAGTGCCCCTGGCAGGGTCTCTGGGCTCCAGCACATGAGTGTGGCCACAGGACAGCCAAAGGCTGGGAAGAGTCTGGAGCAGTGACCTCAGAGTGTGCACTGGCTTCAGCCACAAAGCGGTGGCTTGGAAGGGTCCTGAGAAGTGCCAACCTGGAGAGCCAGACTTCTGTGACCCAGAAGCCCACAAGGAGCCCTCTGTG